>NC_062544.1:82814360-83414360 GCF_016906955.1 Phacochoerus africanus | reverse complement strand
TTCAGAAGTGTGCTTAAATAAATATTTGTCAATTTTAAGATTGTGAATTTGCTTATGCATGGTGTATTTTAAAAATAGGGCTTTATCAGTGTTAGGAAAAGTTCATACTTCGTGGAATCTACTAGTTTGTACACAAAATAAGATCTGTGTCATTTGCTTAGAATGATGTTATTGGTTTCAAACAATTTTTCCAGTATGTCTGTGTTATGGGCCTTCTAGACTTAAAAATCAAGAGAATTTGTTTCTCTTTGGCAAATTAGTGAATAAGATATATTTGGCCAGTTAAAAAGAAGCTTTGGGGGGGGGGCGCCTTTGGGTCTATACTCGTGGCATACGGAAGTTCTCAGGCTAGGGGTTGAATTGGAGCTGCAGCTGCCGGCCTATGCCATAGCCGCAGCAACTTGGGATCCTAGCCATGTATGCAACCTACACCACAGCTCATGACAATGGTAGATCCCCGACCCACTGAGCAAGGCCAGCAGGGATCAGACCCACATTCTCATGGATACTAATCAGATTTGTTTCTGCTGCACCATGACAGGAACTCCAAACAGAGGCTATGTTTATGTGTGACCTTCCTGGGCATTATAAATCATGATTTTCAATTCAGTACAATAAACCCTTTCTAGAGCCATAAATCAGGAGTAACAAGTAGTGGAAGATCTTTCATACCACCAGTTAGTACTTCTTAAAAAAAATTTTTTATTAAAGTATGGTTGATTTACAGTATTCTTTCAATTTCTACTGTACATCAAAGTGACCCAATCATTTTTTCTCATATTTTATTATGTTCCGTCACAAGTTATTGGATATAGTTCTCTGTGCTATACAGCAGGACTTCATTGCTTGTCCATTCTAAGCAATGGTTTGCATCTACTGACCCCAAAGTCCCAATCCCACTCCCTCCCCCTTCCCTTGGCAATCACAAGTCCATTCACCATGTCCATGAGTCTTTTTATGTTCTGTAGGCAGGTTCATCTGTGCCGTATTTTAGATTCCACATATAAGTGATATTTGTCTTTCTCTTTTTGGCTTACTTCACTTAGTATGAGAATCTCTAGTTCCAACCATGTGGCTGCAAATGGCATTATTTCGTTCTTTTTATGGCTGAGTAGTATTCCATTGTGTATATATATACCACATCTTCTTAAACCATTCATCTGTTGATGGACATATAGCTTGTTTCCATGTTTTGCCTATTGTGAATAGTGTTGTGATGAATATAGGAATACGTGTATCTTTTAGAATGAAAGTTTTGTCTGGATAAATGTCCAGGACTGGGATTGCTAGATCATATGGTAGTTTTCTCCATACTGTTTTCCATAGTGGTTTTACTACTTTACATTCTTACCAATGATGTTGGAGGGTTCCCTTTGCTCCACACTGTCTCCAGCATTTGTTATTTGTAGACTTGTTAATGATAGCCATTCTGACTGGTATGGGGTGGTACTTTATTGTAGTTTTCTAGTTAGTACTCTTATATAATAGTCACATTTAATTTGGCACCTAACGTTTTGATAGATACTCTTTTGATTTTTTTTTCCTAAAAATATAGTAGATATTTTTCATATTGA
Organism: Phacochoerus africanus; assembly: GCF_016906955.1. NCBI lineage: Eukaryota > Metazoa > Chordata > Mammalia > Artiodactyla > Suidae > Phacochoerus > Phacochoerus africanus. Next base: position 83,412,786 of record NC_062544.1, on the reverse strand, counting down.
GATGGGGAGGAAAATAGATGAAAGTATCCACTTTGATAATTTATATATATAAACAATTAAATCTACTTGCTTCTTTGTGCATCTTGTAGGATCCTTTTTTTCAAGAAGGAGGGGTCCTAAGTCAGAAAGTTTCACTTTTTATTAACTTTATATACTCCTTCCTTATGAAAAGGTATTAAAAATGGCATCATGAGCAACTTGTTTAAATTAAAAATATTTATTAGGTGCCTCTTTTTTCTGATCTGTACCAAGAAGTAGAACATAAGAGCCTATGATATTTGCCTTGGAAGATATATATTTGGGAACTTCGTGAATAAATAAAAGTGCTTAAAGAGTTAGTTAAACAATGATTCAAGTATAAGGAACATCACAGGGTGTTATATGCTTATTAGATAGTTTTTACAGGTGCTTGGTGCTTCATGTGATTCTAAGGATCTAAACATCTTATAAGAAGTCTTATGGGACCTAATCAAACTGACAAGCTTTTTCACAGCAAAGGAAACCATAAAAAAAAAGGGGGGGGGGAGTTCCCATCGTGGCTCAGTGGTTAACAAATCCGACTAGGACCCATGATGCTGTAAGTTTCATCCCTGGCCTCGCTCAGTGAGTTAAGGATCTGGCATTGCCGTGAGTTTGGTGTAGGTTGCAGACGTGGCTCAGATCTGCGTGGCTGTGGCTGTGGTATAGGCCGGTGGCTACAGCTCTGATTAGACCCCTAGCCTGGGAACCTCCACATGCCATGGGTGCGACCCTAGAAAAGACAAAAAAAAAAAAAAACAAAAAGACAACCTACGGAATTGGAGAAAATAGTTTGAAATGATGCACCTGACAAGGGCTTCATCTCTAAAATATACAAACTACTTACACAACTCAACAGCAAAAAAACCAACAACTCAGTTGAAAAATGGGCAGAAGACCTGAACAGACATTTTTCCAAAGATACACAGTTGAGCAACAAGCAAATGAAAAAATGCTCAACATTACTGATTATTAGATAAATGCAAATAAAAACTACTAGGAGGTACCACCTCACACCAATCAGAATGGCCATCATTAACAAGTCCACAAATAACAAATGCCAGAGAGGACACGGAGAACATGTCCAACATTCCTGCACTGTTGGAATGTAAGTTGGTACAACCACTATGGAAAACAGTATGGAGGTACCTCAGCAAACTAAATATAGAACTACCATGTTGACCCAGCAGCCCCACTCTTGGGCATATATCTGGACAGAACTTACCTTTAAAAAGACATGCACCCTTATGTTCACTGCAGCACTATTCATGATAGCCAAGGCATGGAAACAACCTAAATGTCCATAGACAGATGAATGGACTAAGAAGATGTGGTATATATATATGATGGAATACCACTTAGCCATAAAAAAGAATGAAATAATGCCATTTGCAGCAACATGGATGGAACGAGACTCTCATACTAAGTGAAGTCAGGGAAAGACAAACGCCATATGATATCATTTATATCTATAATCTCATATACAGCACAAATGAAGCTTTCCACAGAAAAGAAACTCATGGACTTGGAGAACAGACTTTGGTTGCCAAGGGAGAGGGGGAAGGAGTGGGATGGACTGGGAATCTGGGGTTAGTAATAATGCAAACTATTGCCTTTGGAATGGATAAGCAGTGAGATCCTACTGTATAGCACTGTGTACTATATCTAGTCACTTATGATGAAGAATAATGTGAAAAAAGAACTGTATATATGTATGTGTGACTGGGTCACTTTGCTGTACAATAGAAAGTTGACAGAACACTGTAAACCAACTATAATGGAAAAAATTAAAATCATTTAAAAAAATAAGTCTTATAAGACTTCTAGAGTAGATGGGAACTAACATGCCCTTCATGGATTCATAACAGTGATTAGAAACACCCAAGCAGAACATTCTGTATGATGAAGAAGTCAATCCTATGAACAGAGACAGAGGTGAAAAGAATTTGGGGATGTGGAGAAAGCACTGTATAATCAAATTGACAGGTAATGAGGCAGGATAGAAGGAGAAGAGTACTTCTCTCATCTTCCAGATATAGTCCCCCTTCCTGGCCTCCTTGTGCAATTGGGTGGGGCCGGAGACTAGTTCTGACTAATGGAAGCAGTATCACTTTTGGACCAGAGAATTTAATGGCCAATGTGAGACTCTGCAGTTTGTTCCCCTTCTCTGATACAGCCTTCAGGATGGTGTCAGCTCCGTGAGTTTGGATCCCTGAATGACTGAGCAGAGCCCTCTTGCCAAGCTGTCATAATGTTAATGAGAAATAAAACAGTAATTATTTAAGCCCTGAGATTTGGGAGTCAGTAACATTTAACCACAGCATATAAAGCTTAGCCTATCCTGATTGATACGAGGGTGAATAACAAACAGGTTGTTAAAGACATCTGGTGGAAATAATAATGAAAAAGAAGCTTTTAACTGCATGTTCTAAAGCTCTGACATTTTTAAGAAATAAGCCCAAAACACTCCCAGATTTCCAAGTAGAAGATTCCACTAAAACATACAAACTAATGTCTTACATTAGACATAAAAAGAACTTGAGAAGTTCTAACTCAAGAACTTGAGAATGTATTAAAACAACCAGATCTAGGTAAAAGAAGGATTATAGATCACAGTGTTATTGAATAAAATAATTAAATGTACTATTTTCGTATACAATAAAATAATTAAATGTATTATTAATTGACTCAACATTTATCAAAATTATCCTAAATTCTTTTATTTTTCTTCTGTCCTCTCTCTGGTTATAATGTGATTCAGTGGTGGCTTGTCATGGAATATTTATCAGTTTGCATTTTTATCTTTCTTTAAAGATATTCAGGATTGTATTTCATGTTTTCCACACACTCATTTGTTTGTTCTTCATAAACACATTTTCAGGTCACATTGAAGTAGTGAAATTACTCGTGGCACATGGAGCTGAGGTGACATGCAAAGATAAGAAGTCTTACACACCTCTCCATGCAGCAGCCTCCAGCGGGATGATCAGCGTAGTCAAATACCTTCTCGATCTTGGGGTTGATGTAGGTGCACAGACTAAGTGGTACAAAAGAATGGAGCATTTTGTGTGTTTGTGATTTTGCTGTTAACAGAAGTTATTTCAGATTTAAAGAATGACTTCTTACAATAACGTTTTTCTCTTTTAATAGCTTTATGTTTATAGTCCTTTACATAACATACAGTGTACTGTTACCTGACCAAAAATCGAAATTAGTCCACATATATATAAGAGCTAAAGTACATTCCAAAGGTGAATAATTGATTGACAGAAGTTTTTCTTTTCCATCACATTCTGTGGGCCCTGAAGTTTCATTTCAGCTGTGGAAACCAGCAAATCAGACACACCTGTATTCTTTTCCCTAATTGGCTAGGTTATTAGTCTCATTCACCCAGTTTGTCTAATATTCCTTTTAAATGATGGTAGCTGTTCACATTACACAAAAACTAGAGGCTTCTGGCCCAGCAGCTATAAGTGTTCCTTACTATATAAATCTGTCTGGTTAGGAGGAGTTGCTGCCAGAATTGAGATAGCTAAGAATGCCTGTTGCTCCCACAGTCCATCCTTCAGGCACTTATACTTTACACCCACTCTTAGTATATTTACTCTTATTTTAGGTATAGTTCTAACAAAGTCATCTGCTTCTTTAAAACACAGATTAAAATGCAGCAAATTGGAAGGAGAGGGTAAAGCTCTGCTAGAGGGAGGTAATTTAGATCAGCTACAAAAGCAGAAGGTAGGTGATAGTCTGGTTGGACCAAGAATACATGGTAGAACTTTGGAGCTGAGTAGACTGTTAATGTAAGGACTGTGTGAGGCACTTAGTTATTGAAAGTGTAGGGATCAAAAATTCAAACACATTGTTAGGTAGACTTGTAGAATGCAAACAGTGAAAGCTTTATTTCAGCAGTTCCTATGGCTCTGTTTTAACAGAGCATCATAATGCCTTAAGAGACCCTTGATCCAAATAAATGAGGCAACCTTGTTTCTTATCACTATTTCAAGTCCATTCTGGTGTAATCTTTAAAGCTTGTTTTATTGATAGCAAAATAACCTCAATTCTGGTGAGAATATTCTTCAAAAAAAAAAAAATCAGATTTAGAGCCACTTAGTGATATGTAGCCTCCAGTTGTGTGACTCAATTTCCTAGAGCTGCCATATCAAATTACCATGCAATGAGTGACTTAAAACAATAAATTTAACCTCCCAAAGTTCTGCAAGCTCTTAGGGAGAATCTGTGTCATGTCTGCCAGCTTTTGACAATGAAATCTCAGTAATTTGACTCAAGTTAAGTGTTGCTTTTTCACTTCCTCCAATTTCTGTTACCAGGGATCTGAGAAAAGAAAATGTTAAATAAAATTGTGATAAATTGGGGCCAACCACAAGGTTAGAGGGCACAGTCTCTATACAAGCCTACCTCTACTTCTGATCAAATATAAGTTTGAGGGATTTCCTAAACCACCTTCAGCTTTGATAATTCACTGGAAGGACTCAAAACACTCACTGAAAGCTACTATACTCATGGTTATGGTTTATTACACAAAAAAGATTCAAATTAAGATCAGCGGAAGGAAGAGACACACAGGGCAGAGTATTTTAAACATAAAGCTTCCATTGGCCTCTCCCTATAGAGTCAGGACTCCTTACTTTCCCAGTGTCAAAGTATGACAGTGTTCACATAGTAGTTTGAACACTGAGCTTTGTTTTTATAGTTTTATTGGGTCTTCACTGCATAGGCATGATTGATCAAAATTACTCACATGGTTGATTTTAGTCTCCATGTTCACGATACCCAGGGATTCAAAGCCCCTCCCCTAAACCACATGATTGGTTTATATGGTGTGGATGGCCCTGCCCTAAAGACTGGACTGTTCCTAGTTCTGCTTCAGGATCTAGGGCAGCCAGCATCCACCTAGGCAAGGACACACCTGTCAGGTGTGACATAGATTACCTCCCAGAAAGCAAGGCCAAAGGAAAAATTCTTTACTACACAAAGATGATATAAACTTTAAAGCACTCACTAACTTATTTTTAAGAAATAGAAAGATAAAGAAAACTTGAGGAGTTCCTGCTGTGCTGCAAAGGGATTGGCAACATATTGGGAGCACTGGGACTCAAGTTCACTCCCTGGCCCAGCACAGTGGGTTAAGGATCTGGCATTGCCACAGCTGTGGGTTAGGTTGCAACTGCGCCTGGGCTCTGATCCCTAGCCTGGGAACTCCATATGCCATGAGTGGCCAAAAAAGAAAAATAAATAAACTTGAGTTACATGAATTATTGCTCAATATTGAGTATATTTTTTTGCACACATTCATTTTGGTAAAATGTCAACATGTAAGGTTGGAAACTACATATCTTGGAATCATTCAGTTTTGTCATAAAGTAGACTTTGTGTATGTGAATTATATTCCCTGAAGGTACAAAATCCATTTGACACCAAAATGGTATTAAGTTCATTATTTTAAGAGAACTTTAGCCTCATCTGTGTATTTATCCCTTTTCTCACTGTAATAATTTGATTTCAACCACATTGTTGCTAAAATAGTTCACAATGATGATCTTTAGAAAGACTGCTAAAAAGCTGACATTTTTTTCTTCCAATAGATGAATGAACCAAATGCCTATGGAAATACACCTCTTCATGTAGCCTGCTATAATGGACAAGATGTTGTCGTGAATGAACTTATAGACTGTGGTGCTAATGTAAATCAGAAGAATGAAAAAGGATTTACTCCTTTGCACTTTGCTGCTGCATCCACTCATGGAGCATTGTGTTTAGAGCTTCTAGTAAGCAATGGGGCCGATGTCAATATGAAGGTAGGAAGTCTCTATGTAATGTTTAGGAGTTCACTGTGGTAGCATTGACTGTTCAGCAGTAAAAAGGAACAAATTACTGATACATAAGATGAATCTTTAAAATACTATGCTGAGTGAAAGCTTTACACAAGAATATTCATTAGTTCCATTTATATAAGGTTTTTAGAACAGACAAAATTGCATTTATTTAGTTGGGGAGAAAAATAGAACAGTTGTTGCCTCCATAGTTGGGGATAAAAATACAACAGTTGTTGAAATTAGAGGAGATATTAATGAAAGGGGTGGGGGGACAGGGGAACTTTCTGGTGTGGTGATAATACCCTGTATTTTGATAGGTTTTGTGTTACATGAATAAGTGTTAGTCAAAACTCATGAATTGAAGGAGTTCTCTTGTGCAGCAGGTTTAGGATCTGGCATCACTGCTGTGACTTGGGTTGATGCTGTAGTATGGGTTTGATTCCTGTCCCAGGAACTTCCTCATGCTGAGGGTACAGCCAAAAAAACCAAAAAAACAAAACTGACGAATTTGTACCCTTCAGATTTATATGCTTCATTACATGTAAATGTTCCCTTAGAAGCTTACAAAGCAAATATTGAACCTTAGTTAATGATATGTGTACCAGAGCATATGGAGGTAATACATGGTGATTTCTGCAACTGACTCTGAAGGTCATCGTATAATTGGATGGGTAGGTAGGTGGATGGTCAGATTGATATGTAGTAATGTTCATGTAGTAAAATGATAGTGATAGAATCTAAATGGTATGTATATGGATGTTCACTGTAATATTCTTTCAACCTTTGTGAAATTTTTCACAATGTTAGAGAAATTGAAAAACTATTATCAGTGTTTTATATACAAGGAATGGTTGCTTTTTTGTCAGTCACTTTTTAGAGTGAGCATTTGAATTTTAGAAATACTTGAAAATTCTGGAGCCAAAATAAATGTACTTTCACTGAATAATTCTTTGGAAGTACTCATGCAACCACAGTTCTGAACATGACTACTTTATAACGTGTGGTCATCGTTTTGTATTTTCCAAGATGCCTTCACTGATTGCTTCTGTATTAATTTATTAATTCATTCTTTGAGTACTTGCCAAACCATATCTTGTGGCATGAAGAAAACCGCAGACAAAATAGAGCCACTCCAAATTAGTAATAACATTTAAGCTTCAAATGTTTTCAGAGCTTTAATTACATAAAATTTCAGATCTTTTGGTAGGTGTGATGAGCCAGTGTCTTTTCAGACTGGAGTCCATTTTCTTACCTCTCTAACTTTAGAAAATCTTTTAGTGATGCCATTGACCCACTCTGTCAGCTGTAAGCAGCAGCAGGCCCATCTGTAGTTAGGCCATTGCTCTAAATTGCCCTCTGCCAGCTAAAAGACAAAATTTATACATGTTAGCCCATGGAAGGTGGGGGAACAGATGTCATAAAAAACATCTGTGGTAAAATGTCTTTTAAGAATATATCTTTAAATCTTTTAGTTCCTAATCACATCACCTACTGAAGTTTTATTTTTAATAGTTTAAATAATTGCTAAAGTTTTTTGCTGATAATAAATTTGAACTGTTTTTTTTCCCCCCTTTTTGTTATTTTAGGGCCACACCTGTAGCATATGAAGTTCCCAGGCTAGGGGTCGAATCATGGCCTCAGGTGCTGGCCTACACCACAGCCACAGCAACACCAAATCCGAGCTGCTTCTGTGACCTATACCATAGCTCACAGCAATGCCAGATCCTTAGTCCCCTGAGCAAGGCCGGGGGTCAAATCCATATCCTCATGGATATTCGTTGGGTTCATTATAGCTGAGCCACAATGGGAATTCTCAGAAATGCTTATTTTGATTTGAAGAATTCCTGCTATTTGGATAATCAGTGCCCAGAAAAAAATAATATGATTTCTGTGGAGTGTGAGAAGTTTACTATTTGTTTACTCTAAAGCCTAGTAATTTTTTTAAAAAGAAGAGTCTTTCAAGGGAGTTCCTGTTGTGGCACAGTGGAATTGAATCTAACTAGGAACCATGAGGTTGCGGGTTCAATCCCTTGCCTCTCTCAGTGGGTTAAGAATCTGGTGTTGCCATGAGCTGTGGTGTAGGTTGCAGATGTGGCTTGGATCCCACATTGCTGTGGCTGTGGTACAGGCCGACAGCTACCGCTCCAATTTGACCCCTAACCTGGGAACTTCCATATGCGACGGTGCAGTCCTAAAACAAACAAACAAAAAAAGTGTCTTTCAGGAGTTCCCATCATGGCTCAGTGGTAACAAACCTGACTAGTATCCATGAGGACGCAGGTTTGACCCCTGGCCTTGCTCAGTGGGTTAAAGGATCTGGCGTTTCCCTGAGCTGTGGTATAGGTCTCAGACATGGCTTGGATCTGACATTGCTGTGACTATGGCGTAGCCTGGCAGCTACAATCCAGTTAGATCCCTAGCCTGGGAACTTTCCATATGCTGCAGGTGTGGCCCCAAAAGCCCAAAAAAAAAAAAAGTATTTCAAAATAAAAATTTTGAAATGATCTTAACTTCTTCAAATGAAAAGATCTCAACCAAATATTTTTAGTCTCTATGAGACCTTTTATGATAAAGTGGCTGTAGTTAAAATCATCTGTTAATTAGCTATCATATAGTTAGGGAAGCTTACCTATATCATTAACTATAATGCACCTTTTAGTTTATACATAGCTATCTTTAAAGGGTAAACATTAAGCTTTTTAGTTTATACAGTGTCATTTAAACATGAATATTTATTATGATTTGATAATTACTCGGCTCATATATGGTTGCCTACATAGCTGACTCTAGTACCTATGATTCTTTTCAAGTCTGTATTTTCTTTTGAAATGTGGAAGTGAGAATCAGTTCTACAGGAGGCTCACTTGTACTATAATGCTCATACCAGTGGTCCTATTTGAAGTTAGGATCCTTAATGATTTAGAAAATTCAGTGGTGGATTTTACACATGACAAGGGAGTTTCTTTTGTTTGTTTTGTTTTGTTTTGGGGGCTTTTTGTTTGTTTTTGTTTTTGTCTTTTTAAGGCCTCACCCACAGCATATGGAAGTTCCCAGGCTAGGGGTCGAATTGGAGCTGCAGCTGCCATCCTACACCACAGCCACAGCAATGCAGAATCTGAGCCATGTCTGCAAACTTTACCACAGCTCAGGCAATACCGAATCCTTAACCCACTGAGCAAGGCCAGAGATCAAACCCGTGTCTTTATGGATACTAGTCAGGTTCATTAAAGCCAAGCCAGGACAGGAACTCTGATAATGGAATTTTTTAGCAAACCAGTTAAGATGTGGTAGATTTGAAGGCAACAGGCTATGACATTGATTTAAAAATAGATTTCGTAAAAGTTCCTTTAATCATGTCTAAGGACATACAACATCCTGCTGATGTGCAACTGTCAAATTATCTTACCACCAATTTCCACTAAAACATGTTCCCCAGGTTATTGATGACTTCTCAGTTACCTTCCAACTCTGACATTATATAAAATTTGTTGGTAACTGAGCTTTCAACCAGTAAGAATGTATATTCAGTCAAGAATATATCTTCGTGAGTTCCCATTGTGGCTCAGCGGTAACAAAACCAACGAGTATCCATGAAGATGTGGGTTCAATCCCTGGCCTCTCAGTGGGTTGTAAGATTTGGCATTGCCTTGAGCTGTGGTATCAGTCATGGACATGTCCTGGCCTGTTATTTTGGTGCCTGCACCAAATGCCAGAACCAACGCCAGCACCAAACAGATCTGGTGTTGCTGTGGCTGTGGCGAAGGCTGATAGCTGTAATTCCAATTACACCATAGCCTGGGAACTTCCATATTGCCACAGGTGTGGCCCTGAAAAAAAAGACAAAAAAAAGAAAGAATATATCTTTATTCCTAACACCTCTCTGTTTCTTAAATTTGTCAAATTACTGCTCATCAAATTTTGCTTAAGGAGCTTTGACATTTGTCTTACATTATAAAAAAAATTACATTTGCTTACCCTCATGCCTCCTTATCCAGTCACCTTTCTCCATCTTTTCCTCCCATTCCATTCTCCATTTTGATGTTTTTATCCTTGATTAAAGTTGTGGATGACTACAAATTGGAATGTGAATTTAAGTTTCAGTTTATAAGTTTTTTAATTGGCTGTCCTACAAAGTACTACACAGAAGTAAAATGAATGGTTATGGTTTTCATAACCTTGCTTAACATGAGCCCCACTGCATTAATTGTTTCACTTCACCCCCTCTCCCACCTGACCCTATACCTTTAATTTTGGTTAGATACAAAATACCCCAAATACTTCTTTCTTTTGTGGTGAGCACATGTTTATTTGATCAACAAAATAATTTTAGGAAAGAAAAGACTACCTAACTCACAGTAAAAAGATACCACCTTACTTAGGCATTATTTTTCATCATACTTGGAATTCCTTTAGAATTTCAGAATTTCTACATCAAATACACATGCAAGGCCAGTCTGGTTTATTATTTAAGTAATTTGAGAAAATAGCTAACAGCATTAATTATCAATAATTATAACCAAAGTAATACTTAAAAATTTTTAAGTGCATTATAGTGGCTGAAGTTAATTCTAACATTCACTTTTCTTTGGTCAAGGAGGGATTCAGCATTTCTTAGAACAAAAGAATTGTAACTGTGAAATTATTGAAACATGGGCAGTACCACTCCCTGGGATGTGATCTTGGCCCAGTCATTTAATACATCCTCCCCACTTATGAAATAGGAGTGATACTAAGATTATACCATACCCACCACCCAGGGCCTTTTATAAACTGTAGATAGTGAGGTTTTAGTATATTTGTGCTTTATGGTATACATACTAAAAAATTAGTTCATAATTTCAAACAGCTATTTTACTGCAACAGGCTTCAGTTAAACTTAATGCTTGAGTAATATACAAAATAAAATTATGAGAAGATATTCAAAATGAAACTAATGATTACATGTTATAGATATAACAAGAATTTTAAATCTCTCATTCATTTCAGAGCAAAGATGGAAAAACCCCACTGCATATGACTGCCCTCCACGGTAGATTCTCCAGATCACAAACCATTATCCAGAGTGGTAAAAAGTATTTCTGTTTGTTTTTTTTCTTAAATGTAGTAAAAGCATCCACATAATGAATGGCATTGAGGAATTGTCATTTTTGACATTTGATATCAGATCTCATGAAAATTAGATAATAACTTAAAATGCCATGTACATGTATCTTTTGAAATTATGTTTATCATTTATTTGTTTTGTTTCCCTTATGAACACAGTTTCTCTGCTAGTTGATGTTGTTTTTTTAAAAACATTGCCAGATAGAAAACTTTGCCTTTCCATTGCAGTTTGAGTTACATAATAACAAAACTCGGTTGCATTTCTTTTAGCCTTTTTGAATATTTTGAACTATTTTTAGGATTTTCATTTATTTTCTGAACTTGTATTCTTTTGCATTTGAATTAGTACTAGTCAAGCTAAACTTTTCAATTAAAAAAACTTTGGAATACCTTACTTTAAAGCAGTGTTTCTCAAGCCATGTTCTAAGGAACTATTTGTTAGTACTACTCTTCAAGGCAATAGCCGTTTTTATTTTGCAGGGAAAAAGTAGGAATAGTTTCATGATCAAATCATTTGTGAAGCATTGCATGCTGTCTTGATGGTGTAGAGTGTGCACATTAAAGCTTTGGAAAGTCTTGCTCTAAAGAACTGTGTTGAATTTTGTTTTTATACAGTGATTTCTAAACTTATTAGATCCCAGAACCCTTTTGTAGTTTTTATTTATTTATTTTTTATTTTTTTATTTTTATTTTTTGTCTTTTTAAGGCTGCACTCATGGCGTATGGAAGTTCCTAGGCTAGAGGTTGAATTGGAGCAGTAGCTGCCGCCTCCACTACAGCCCCAGCAATGTAGGATCCTAACTGCCTCTGCAACCTACACCACAGCTCACGGCAACACCGGATCCTTAACCCACTGAGCAGGGCCAGGGATCGAACCCGTATCCTCATGTATGCTAGTTAGGTTCCACAACAGGAACTCTCCCTTTTGTAGTTCTTAAATCTGTTCAAATCCAGTGCCCAGTTCACAACATCACTTTAAGTATAAGATCTGTAAACCCACTGCCTGGCTCAATAAATATGCTGTGAATGAATTCTTTGGTTAAATTGCTCTATCTACTAGTTTGTGCTTGAATAGCCTTTTTCATTAGTTTCTGTGTGATAGATTTGACTTGATCTTTATACTGTCCAGTGTCTGATAGTATGTCATTTATTGTAGGAGCAGTAATCGACTGTGAGGATAAGAATGGTAACACCCCTTTGCACATAGCAGCGAGGTACGGCCATGAGCTGCTAATCAACACTCTCATTACAAGTGGTGCTGACACTGCAAAGTAAGTGCTTCTCAAGGTGTTGATGGCTGTGACAGGGAAACACAGAAGGAAAATCAGTTGCAGTTTTATAGATATTTCAAATAAAAAAAATGTGGGTTTTGTCCTTGATGTAGTGCTAATTGTTTGAGCTTTTCCCTCTTAATATTGACGATGTAATAGAATAGAATGTTTAGTATGATTTCATTGGATAAGCTAGCTTATTTTTACACGAAGTTGTTGATTTAGCCATATAGATATAAATTTGGGCTTTTTTCTCATCTCTGTAAGTAACTCTAGTTCATTAGTTTTATAAAATTTAATTATTGTATAAAGATTTTACAATTTATTCATTCTCCTTATGACAAACACAAGTTGCTTCTAAGTTTTTACTATTATAAAAACTACTCAGTGAACATTCTTAAACATTTTGCTTTGTGGTAATGAGTCTTAGCAGTGAGGCAAGGGGAGTGGATTTTGCTCCTGAGGCGAATGTCTGGAGAATTTTGGTTGTCATGATTTGGGAATGAGATTGTTATTGTCATCCAGTGTGGGTAGAGCCCAGGGACACTGGTGACATCTATAGGCACAGGATAGCACCCCCGACCCGACACACACAAAGTCCATAAGGACAGTAGTACTGAGATTGAAAAACCCTACTCTAAGAGGAAAGCTACTGGATAAGTTAAGTAGTTTCTTTTTTCTTTTTAATTTAAGTGATTATATTTTTCTTGTGATGAGGATGCCCTCCTATTTACTTTAGGCGTGGCATACATGGAATGTTCCCCCTCCATTTGGCAGCCTTAAGTGGTTTCTCAGATTGCTGTAGGAAACTTCTTTCTTCTGGTAAGTGGAACCTTCACAGACTGATTATCCTTTTTTTGTCTCCCCAAACTCTTCCTACCCCCTATCTTTAATATAGTCTTTTTATCCTGCTTTTCCAAGATGACGTACCAGTATGTCCAGCCCCTCTTAGAAGATGTTGGACCCTTTAATTTTAAGATTTGATTTTCTCTTTAGCTCTGGGAAAGGCTTTATTTTTCCAGAGATTTACTCCTTTCTCTTGGGGAATGGCATGTGGAATATTTCTAGAGCAATCCCTTTATGTCTAGAAGCAAAATATCTTCATTTGCATGCTTCCTTTTTAAGAGCTGATAGCAATTTTACAGTATTTTCTAGGTTTATTAAGTTATTTATGCCATATCTAATTACTGTTTTATAATACTGCAATAAATATTACTATAATTTTATGACCCTTATTAAATGCATAGTTATTAAATATGTAAGATTTAATTTACTTCTTTATTTATTTTTGCTTTTTAGGGCCGCACCCAGGGCATGTGGAATTTCCCAGGCTAGGGGTTGAATTGAGCTACAGCTGCCGGCCACAGCCACAACCACAGCAACGCGGGATCCGAGCCATGTCTATGCCCTATACCACAGCTCACGGCAGTGCTCATGGCCCACTGAGCGAGACCAAGGATCGAACCCACAACCTCATGGTTACTAGCCGGATTTGTTTCCACTGTTCCACAAGGGGAGCTCCCATAAGATTAAAATTTTTTTTTATAATGATTTTTATTTTTTCCATTATAGCTTGTTTACAGTGTTCTGTCAATTTTTTACTGTACAGCAAGGTGACCCAGTTACATATACACATATACATTTTTTTCTCACGTTATCATGCTCCATAGTAAGTGACTAGATACAGTTCCCAATGCTATACAGCTGATCTCATTACTTATCCATTCCAAAGACAATAGTTTATATTTCTTAACCCCAAATTCTCAATCCATCCCACTCCTTCCCTCCCCCTTGGCAACCACAAGTCACTTCTTTTTTTTTTTTTGTCTTTTTGCTATTTCTTGGGCCACTCCCGCAGCATATGGAGATTCCCAGGCTAGGGGTCTAATTGGAGCTGTAGCCACCAGCCTACACCAGAGCCACAGCAACACGGGATCTGAGCCGCATCTGCAACCTACACCACAGCTCACGGCAATGCCAAATCGTTAACCCACTGAGCAAGGGCAGGGACCGAACCCGCAACCTTATGGTTCCTAGTCGGATTCATTAACCACTGCGCCATGACAGGAACTCCAACAAGTCACTTCTCATGTCCATGATTTTTTTTTCTGTGGAAAGATTCCTTTGCGCTGTATACTAGATTCCATATATAAGTGATATCATGTGGTGTTTGTCTTTTTCTTTCTGACTTATTTCACTTAGTATGAGAGTCTCTAGTTCCATCCATGTTGCTGCAAATGGCATTATTTTGTTCTTTTTTATTACTGAGTAGTATTCCATTGTGTGTGTATACCACATCTAAATCCATTCATCTGTCAGTGGACATTTGGGTTGTTCCCATGTCTTGGCTGTTGTGAATAGTGCTGCAATGAACATGCAGGTACATGTGTCTTTTTCAAGGAAAGTTTTGTCCAGATATATGCCCAAGAATGGGATTGCTGGATCTTATGGTAGTTCTATGTATAGTTTTCTAAGATCCCTCCATACTGTTTTCCTTAGTGGTTGTACAAGATCTAATTTTAAATGATTCTATTTTTAAGCATGTTAGGAAAGTTGAGCAGATTTTGTATATTAATCCTTATGATTACTGAAAGAATTATGTGAAAATTTTTGTGAAAAATTAAGATGTGAAACAGGCACTTCTGAGTTTTTCTTAATATCTTTTAAGTGAGATAATTGTGTTTTGAGTGTTTTGTGTTTTGAGTGTTTTAGGTGTATGTATGTCTGCAAGCAATCGCATATTCATTTATCTATGAGAAAGAATTCTCAAAATCTCTTCTCAGTGTTAGTATCAATGCACAGGCAACAAAGCATCTATGGCTTTAACAAAAATGTTTTATTAAGACATAATTCACATTCCATACAATTCACTCTTAAAATTTACAATTCAGTGTTTTTTTGTATATTCACAAAGATGTGTGACCATGACTACAATGGGTTTTAGAACATTTCCCCACCACCTACAGCCCTAAGCAATCACTAATCTACTTTCTGTCCCAATCCACCTATTCTGGACAGTTGATAGAAATGAAACCACACAAGGTATGGTCTTTTGTAACTGATCTCTTTCACTTAAATGTTCTCAGGGGTCATCTAGTGTTATAAATATGTGTCAGTACTTTCTTTTTTATTGCTAAATAATATTCCATTGTATCTTATGGCTTTTAAACATGTATATTTTTAAACAACTACATTTGTCCTAAAACCCTCAGTCCTTTAGTGGTAATTTTTTTTAAAATGTTGTAGGAGTTCCTGTTGTGGCACAGCAGAAACAAATCCGACTAGGATCCATGAGGTTGCAGGTTTAATCCCTGGCCTTGCTCAGTGGGTTAAGTATCCGGCATTGCTGTGAGCTGTGGTGTAGGTCGCAGACACTTCTTGGATCTAGCATTGCTGTGGCTGTGGCGTAGGCCGGCAGCTGTAGCTCTGATTAGACCCTTGGCCTAGGAACCAACATGTGCTATGAGTGTGGCCCTAAAAAGCAAATAATATATATATATTTATACATTATTAATCTATTTTCAATTAATTTGTACCTATTTGTAATTCATAGTTTTTTTTAAGATTGGAGGTATGTGATTTTTAGCATTTTTTGACAAAATATTTTAATATAAAGTACCATGTCTATAAAGTGCCATATCTAATATCTATATTATTATGTGAGACATATTCATTCTTGTAGGATTTGATATAGATACTCCAGATGATTTTGGCAGGACCTGTCTACATGCAGCTGCAGCTGGAGGGTATGTTAGCAACATTTTTGCTTTTTTAAAGAAAAAGGTACCTGATTGTGGCAGTTTTCCTCTTACCTGTGTTTTTCTATAACATAACAGGAGTTGTTTGGGGAAAAAAGTTGAGTATGGTAGAAATTGCTTCCCCTGCCCTGCCCATCTTCTTCCACCTAAGTTGAATTGTAAATTCTTCCACCTAAGTTGTAAATTGGGGCAATAGAACAAACCTGCAAAGAGACTATATGAGAAAAATCAGTCCTGGATAAGTGAAAAAATACATGTCCTCAAATTACCATACCATCACATTGGGAATTTTCTGGATAATACTAGGATTCTTTGTAAAGCTGTTTGTGGTTTTTTAATCCTAATTTCAGGGAAAAAAACATTGATCTATTCATGTCTTTCTAGTACTAATGTATAGGAAGAGGAAGCTTGGAAGATTTTGGACTAAGTTTTAAACATTAAATGCTAGAAGAAATTAGGCAGTTGGTTTGAATGAACAAATTTTCATGCTGCTAAGCTTTTGATCATTTAGACCCCAAATCTCTGATAAACTGTTTAATTCATGATGACTTATCAAAAGGACATTTGCAAGAATTTTATTTCCAATAATAATTCCTTGAAGAGTCCCAGGGGATAAATTTTCAGAGGACAAATTTTCTGAACCAAGACTCCCATTAGGCTGGTCTCAGTTGAAGAAATGGATTGTAAACATGTGACTAGGTCCTCTTGTTCTTCCAAGGTCACCAAAGAACCTTCCAGTTAAAACTTAGCTCCCATGTTACTTGCCTACAGAGTAAGAGACAGCAGACAGCAGATCTCTGATCACTTGGCAGTTACAGTTTTCATTGTAACATAGGAAATTGATGTTTAGGTTTATAAAATTAAATTAAATGGAGTTCCTGTCATGGCTCAGTGGTTAACGAATCCGACTAGGAATCATGAGGTTGTGGGTTTGATCCCTGGCCTCGCTCAGTGGGTTAAGGATCCGGCGTTGCCGTGAGCTGTGGTGTAGGTCGCAGACGTGGCTCATATCCTGCGTTGCTGTGGCTCTGGCGTAGGCTGGCGGCTACAGCTCCAATTGGACCCCTAGCCTGGAAACCTCCATACGCCAAGGGAACGGCCCAAGAAATGGCAAAAAAGACCAAAAAAAAAAAAAATTACATGAAGTTCCCTGGTAGCCTAGTGGTTAAGGATCTTGCATTATCATTGCTGTGGCTCAGGTTTGATCCCTGACCTGGGGACTTCCACATGCTCCTGGCATGGCCCCCCAAAAAACCCCAAAGATTACAGAAATGCCCATGTATATAATATGCTCTCATACAATTTTAACTAAGGATTCGTCTTAAGCAGTTACATTATAGGAGATAAGGGAAAGCTAACCTGGGACATTATCTGTATTTTCATGTTTGTTTCTTTGTTTTTAACCCATTTTAATTTAGTATTAAAAACCATTTAAATTTAAATCATTCATTTATAAGCATATTGTTTTAAATATGTTTTAGAGGTTCCTAAAAACTCTTCTGGAACTTTTACAAATTGAACTTGGAAGTAGTGAAAACATGATTCATTTGTTATTTCCTGTCAATATGCTAATATGTATATAAATAACCTTTTAAAGTTCTAGATAAGATGAATTTTAATGTTTTTATCTTCATAAAATATAAATCATACTATTTTATTCACTTTACCCTCATTTGAAAACTTCTATGCTTATTTAAACCTCCCATTGTCATTACAAAATTACTGACAATTATGTCTTCTGTTTTTTTCCTGGTAGGAATCTGGAGTGCCTAAACCTTCTGCTGAATACTGGTGCAGACTTTAACAAAAAGGACAAATTTGGGAGGTAGGGTGTGATATAGTTCATCTATAGAGCCTAATTAATGTTATTTAACTTAATGCCTTACCTGACCTTCTGATTTGGCTTCTGAGAGTTAACTGAATAATTTTGCTGTCATCATGATTCAGTTGAGAGGCCCAAATAACTTCTAAATATTCATTCTGACCCACAGCCTTCTTCTAGCTGGGCCTCTGCCGCAGCCCGGGCTACCAGCCACAGCTATAGTTTATCAGCCCTTCTCTATCTCTTAATGTCATTCCATCTCCATCCTTCATTATAGCCGGGAAAATCTAAACCCTCTGTGCTCCATCAAAAAAACTCACAGGACCTGGAACTCAGTTGGGTTCTCCATTCCTTCAAGTCATTCTTTTGTCAGAGACTCTATTGCCTATATTTGGTTCCGGAGCATTAGATAGAAAGAGGGAGGAAATAGGTTACAGGTGTATATATTATTTTTCTTTCTCCTCTTCTGACTCCCTCCACACACCCTGAGTATGATCTGCAGGAAAGCACCTGTGGATAAAGAGTCCCTTGGTAGTCCCTCAGCCAGTCCTCATTCTCACTGTTCAGCCTCAGGCCTCAGGGTTACTAGCGTCTATGATTGTAGTACTTAAAGCTGTCATTATCTACTAAGGTGCTTAGAGTGGAAATTGACCCAGATACTGTTAGAACCATATAGGAAAGGACTGAAGGCAGTTTGAATTGATTTGAAAAATAGAGGTGAGCACACTGTAGTGCATACAGAAGTCAAAATATAATGTACACATTGAGACTTATATGTTATAAACCACTGTTACCTCATTTTAAAAGAAGAAAGAAAAATAGATGGCAATATGAGCAAAATTGTGTGTGTCAAGAGTTGACAATAGTTTCAGAGTATATGACAAGAGAGGGTGTGTGTGTCCAAAGAAAATGTGTGAATGTGTATCAGTGCATGGGATTGGGCCCATGCAGAAATCAATAGAATATGTGTGGTAGGGAATGTGTATGAGAAAAGGAAAAACTACTATCTGACCCTGTTACTACTTTAAGGAACAGATTACAAAGAAAATAATAACCCATAAAATCAAAAACTAGTTTGTTTGACTTTAGAATGCAATATTTTTATAGCTATAATTTATTTTTATAAGTAAACTTTAATCTAGCGTATATTAGTTAATTTGTAGCATTTGGAGCATTCTATACTAAGAGATGGCTTCTAAAACATTCTGAGTTTAAAAGCTTAAAAGTAATACAGGGTTAATTGCATTTCCAGAAATAGAATTACTATACTGGGAGTTCCCGTCATGGCGCAGTGGTTAACAAATCCGACTAGGAATCATGAGGTTACGGGTTCGGTCCCTGCCCTTGCTCAGTGGGTTGACGATCCGGCATTGCCGTGAGCTGTGGTGTAGGTTGCAGACGCGGCTCGGATCCCGCGTTGCTGTGGCTCTGGTGTTGTTCAGTGGCTACAGCTCCAATTCGACCCCTAGGCTGGGAACCTCCATATACCTCGGGAGCGGCCCAAAGAAATAGCAAAAAGATTAAAAAAAAAAAAAAATTACTATACTGTTGTCCAATAAAGTAAAATAATGCTTTACTGTCGTTTTACCAGGTAAATGTTTTAAAAAATATTATACCACAAAGACTAAATTATACCATGGACTAAATTTACCTTCACTTTTTTTTTTAAATGAAAAGTCACGGGATCATTATGTTTTGTAATCTAAAGACAAGCTCCTAAATTTAATAACATTCTTTTTTATTTCAGTAACTGGGAAGAAATAAACTACAAATATTTAGTCTTTAGAAATTAAAACAGTACTCTAACTCTTCAGAGTGGTGAACAGTCTTCAAAACAATGCATTTTTGGGGAGTTCCCATCATGGTGTAGCAGAAACAAATCCAACTAGGAACCATGAGGTTACAGGTTCAATATCTGGCATCGCTCAATGGATTAAGGATACGGCATTGCCGTGAGCTGTGGTGTAGGTCGCAGACATGGATCAGATCTGGCATCGCTGTAGTCTGTGGCATAGGCCGGCAGCTATAGCTCCAGTTAGGACCCTAGCCTGGGAACCTCCATATGCCACAGGTGCGACCCTAAAAAGAAGCAAAAAATAAAAACTATGCATTTCTTGCTTGAGAAATCTGATATTAACTGTGTAGCTCAACCATGTAATTGATATAGCAGCATTTTTTTAATGCTTCCATGTTTTTTTTAACCTTTTATTCTTCCACTGAGGCATGAACAGAAGCTGCTCCCTCTGTCCTATGAAATATTTTTATTAGTGTAGGGGAAGCTTTGTTAAAATGAAAGTTTTCCCAGATTGTTGATGGCATTGGGGAGAAACAAAAATGAAAGTTTTCAAATTTCAGAGCAGAATATGAAAGTTGTCTGTGATTCAGTCAGAAGAGTAGAATTGTTACTCTAGGAACCATGAAATAATTTAACCATTTCTATCTTATTTTGTATTCCTACCATCTTAGTTTGGCTCTCTGCCATCTTAGTTTCTCCTCCCACTGAAAGACTTAGTATATAGCAGAAATCAGTCTCAGGCTCACTGTAAATACAGTATCTGTAACTGGTTGCATCAATATGCATGTGTTTACTGGTGTGCATCCCTGACCTCTCTCTCTCTCTCTTTTTTTTTATATTGGGTTTGAAAGATCTCCACTGCACTATGCTGCTGCCAATTGCAATTACCAGTGCCTGTTTGCTCTTGTGGGCTCAGGAGCAAGTGTGAATGACCTTGATGAAAGAGGGTGCACACCCCTGCACTATGCAGCCACGTCAGACACAGATGGCAAGTAAGTGTGATGTGATTATTGTTCTATAGACCAGCACCTTCTGGATAGAGGGCAGGTTTTATAGCAAATTTATATTTCTTTTTTGTACTTTTTGTTATTGATTATCTTTCCCTGAGTCTTTTAGTGGGGAAATAAATCGGTTTCATAATTACTTTCTGGTCGTAGTAACTACTACCTTCCTCTCCACAACTTGCCCTGAGAACTAATCAGGTAGAAAAAAGAAAAAGGTTCCTTCTCATCCTCCCTGCCAAAAACATCTAAATATCAATCACCTCCTTGTTTTTTCAATCTGACTTCTTGGAGGCAGCAGTCCTGAGTGTATCACAGGGAGAGGGAAAAAGGTATGCTTTCCAGGGCTTTCCGTTTCCAAGAGATATGCAGCCAGGGTCATCAGAAGACTGGGCAGATTGGATTACCATTTTCCTTCATGTTCCCAAGGGGTCCTTTTAAATTGGTATCCAAATAGGGAATAATTGAACTGGCAAAATCTGGCATATAGTTGGTTCTGAATATTGCTTACATAAGTTAATTAGATAGATAACAGAGTAAACGAAGGCCAAGAATGACTAAATAGAAATAAGAGAATGAGAGGGAGTTCCCACGTGGTGCATTGGGATGAGATCGGATCTGCGATATCTCTACGCACCGGGACGCAGGTTTGATCCCCAGCCTGGTACAGTGGGTTAGAGGATCCAACATTGCCACAGCTGTGGCATAGGTTGAAACTGCAGATCTTCTCTCCGGCCCAGGAACTCCATATGCCTAGAGGCAGCCCAAAAGAGAAAAGGAAAAAAGAAAGAATTAGAGATTTATAAATTCTTTCATAATCAGTATTCACTGAGTGTTGATCAGACCTATTTATAGTGCCCTAACATATTGCCTTCTTGGAAGAAAATGAATTCATTAGAGATAAAGAAGAGATTGTCAGTGTCTGTGGTCCCCATTTGTCTGGACCATTGAAAAGTAAAAATACCCATAGGAAAAAGAACTAATGTTTTCTAGGGAAAGATTGTGTAAAATAGACTTTAAGGAAATTGCATTTAACATGGAACTATTTCTTTAGTTTTTAACATTTACTTTTTTACCTTCAAAACAAAAAGCATAATTCGATGGTATTATTTCCAAGCATTAATTTATTATAAACTCCATAATTTCAAATCCATTTCTATAAACAATGCTTTGTTATGTTGGATTTGTGGCTAAAATTCTAATATTGAAAGCACTAGTGAAATGTACTATCTGTCAGTTTTGCAGATTCAGAGGGCTGTGTGTTTCGTTGCTCAAAGCCATTTTTTAAATAAGGGATTTGAGGGTCCAAGATCTTTGGCTCCAGGGGGGCTCTTAGAACCAGTCCCCCTCAGGTACTGAGAGATGATGTGTTTTCTATTTGGAGGAATATATCCCTTTCTACAATTTCATGTATACCAGGATGGTTGTAGATAGATTTTGAGAGAAGTTAAATTATTTGAAATATGTTTTTGGATAGTAGAGCTTTAAAGAAAATCTGTATAAAGACTATAGATCAGGAGTTCCCAGTGTGGCTCAGCAGAAACAAATCTGATTAGTATCCATGAGGATCCCTGGCTGCGCTCAGTGGGCTAAGGATCTAACATTGCTGTGAGCTGTGGTGTAGGTCACAGGCATCACTCGAATCCCTTGTAGCTGTGGCTGTGGCTGAGGCACAGGCCAGTGGCTACAGCTCTGAATCAGCCTCTAGCCTGGGAACCTCCATGTGCCAGAGGTGCAGCCCTAAAAAGACAAAAAAAAAAAAAAAACGTTGGAGTTCCCGTCGTGGTGCAGTGGTCAACGAATCCGACTAGGAACCATGAGGTCGCGGGTTCGGTCCCTGCCCTTGCTCAGTGGGTTAACGATCCGGCGTTGCCGTGAGCTGTGGTGTAGGTTGCAGACGCGGCTCGGATCCCGCGTTGCTGTGGCTCTGGCGTAGGCCGGTGGCTACAGCTCCGATTGGACCCCTAGCCTGGGAACCTCCATATGCCGCGGGAGCAGCCCAAGAAATAGCAAAAAGACAAAAAAAAAAAAAAGAAAAGTATAAATCAGAAAATGTTTTGGTAAACTTGGATGAGTAGATTATTCTCTGATAAATTTTGTAATTTTAAGATTTGATTTATAGATTTTCCTAAAGTAGGTTATACCTAAAATGACTATCAACCGCATCAATAGTCCTCCCACTGTTCCCCTGGACTGTTTATTGGGTGTTGCTCAGCATGATCAACATGAATTCCACTGAGGTCATAGCACACAGATATTACCCTATGGCCCTCCAGCCTTTAGACAGTTACACTAAATATGAATTCTTTTTTTTTGCTTTTTGCTTTTTTAGGGCTGAACCTGTGGCATATGGAGGTTCCCAGGCTAGGGGTAGAATCAGAGCTGCAATTGCCAATCTACACCACAGCCACAGCAATGTGGGATCCGAGCCTCATCAGTGACCTAAACCACAGCCCCCAGCAATGCCAGATCCTTAACCCGCTGAGCGAGGCCAGGGATTGAGTCTGCATCCTCATGTATAGTAAGTAGTTGGGTTTGTTAGCGCTGAGCCACAGCGGGAATTCCCTAAATCTGAATTCTTAACAGAAACAAAGGATGACAGTGTTCAACCCAGTTTTTGAGATTTGTGGTTTTATTTTAAACCAATCTACTTTTTCTTTAGAATTGTATTTAGTATTAAAGTGAATTAAATTGTTAGAGCAATAGGTTAGAGATATTTATAATTTAAACACTTAATTCTCAGTACCTGCACAAGCAGCCTGATGTGTTATCCAAAAGACCCAGTTTAAATCTTGGGGTCTTCATATTATTAACCTCTGAGCCTGAGTGAGTAATTTTTAAGTAAAAGTTTCTTTATCTGTAAAATTAGAATGAAATCTACTTCTTAAAATTGTGGGGGAAAATGAGATCATGTGTATAAAAAGAATCTAGCACTGGTTTTGGAAGCCTCTTTCTTGTCTTTAAAGTATCATAATCCCAGAGGTTTTGTCTAATACCATCGTTTATCAACTCACTGTTAAATCCCTGAGAACCTTCTGGAAGGTATTCACCACAGTAACCATTTTAGGATACCAGAGGCATCCTTTCAGTAAGTGATTGTTTTGGAGGCTTAAATAGTAGAATTAAAGAGTTGGTTTATTTTTCTAAACTCCAAAGATTTAATTCCCAGAAAGGGGTTCTTCCGCTAAAGCAAGAATGAAATGTTTTCTAAAAGAAGAAACAAACTTCCCATGGCTTCAGATTACTGTTATTCAGTATGTGTGTTTGTTGGATTTTTTTTTAATGGTTATTTAATAATGTCCTGTCATCATCCCCAGGGAAAGTTGTGTATACTTTGGAAATTTTGACACTCTGCCGTTGGTTTTCTAGTGACTGAAGTAATTAAAATTCTCTGCCTTGTGTCCCTCTGCCCTTACCTTCAGTAAATGTTAGAAAAATACATGAAATCACTCCTGACTTGTTGTAGTCATCCTGCTTACCACCTCCCGCATCCTGATTCCTCCATTCTCTATAGGCAGTAAGGACTCAGCAAACAAATACATAGTTGCTTCCACGAAGAAACATATTAAATGTACTAAATATTAATAAATTAAAAACCTTTTTGCCATTTGAAGAGAGGGAGGGCTGACGTTGAGCACGATGGTGAGGACCCACCCCATGCCCGTGTGGTGTGCCTAAGGGAAGGCCAGGTTTGTTTTTTCTGGTTATATAGAAGGAAGAAATCCTCCTTATGCTTTTTCTTTGATAACCACCATTAACCCACGTGTTTCTCTTTGCTGATGTAATGTCCCTCATAGTGTGTGTCCATAGCCTTTTCTGTGTTCATAGAATTGTATATACATGTGTTTGTGGATGTATAGATATATTTATGGAGATTTTTCCTCACAAAAGTGGGATCATATTTTGCTCTAATAGCATTGTTTTTCATCTGTTTTGAACTTTATATATGGAATCATATGGTTTTCAGTTTAGAACTTTTATAATCCTTAGGCTTATTCCTAAGTATTTGATGTTTTTATTGCCAAGATAAATCCTCAAATTTCCTATTGTTGTAAAATAGAGAGATACACTTGACTTTTGTATATGACTCTGTATTTGGCAGCCTCGTTTTGTGAATGTGTGTGAGACACCGTTGGGTTGGTACTAGCTCTGCCACTTGCTGGAGGGCTTGGGCGGGTTACTTACTAACCTCTCAGTGCATTTCCTCTGTGAGGTGGAAATGATAGTCTGACCTAACTCGTTGCCGTATGAGGTATAAAATATCTGAACTGCTTAGAACCATACCTGACACTAGCTGTAATTACACTAGCTATAATTTTAAAACTGCTTAATGTCTATCTGTCTCTCTTTTCTTTTTTCTTTCCTTTTTTTTTTTTTCTTCTTCCTTTTGGTAAAGACAGATACTGTTGTTCACTGTGATGGCGGAGAGTAGTTAGGAAGGGCCTCAGGGCCTCTGGTGACCATACCATGTTCCCTGCCCTGGGTTGAGTAGCCCTTTCCTAGAGCTCTGACCAGCCATGGGACACACAGGTTTGAATCAGTCAGAACTTGTACCAGAAAAGGTAGTAGGAATTCATGGGTGGTAGGGAAGAGTAGCAGAAATTTAAATAGTTAAATCACTGATTTAAATTACATGCTTAATTGGGATGAATAAATTTAATTTGTCTTAACAAATGAGGAAAACAAAATATTTAACAGTAAGCATGGTTTATTACTTAGCTATTTAGCCGTAAATATTCTACCAGATTTTGCATACATAGTTTATTTTAGTGGGAGGAGACAGATTGTAGAGAATCTTGGTTTATTAATTTTCTGAGTTTTATAAAATGAGCATGAGTTAACTTACAACAAGAAAAAGAACTAGGATTGACTCTCCTCATCTGCAAATTAAAAGTGAGGTCCAGATTTTTAAGGTCAAGCAGTGTTGTGGTTCAGTATTTTATAAGCACCCAGGTTAAAGTAGCACTAACTCATTGACTCCTAACTCATCGACTGCTGTGTTCTTTCTAGCATAGAAAGAGCACTTGATGAAGAGAAGACCTGAGTTCTAGTCCTTGCTTTGTCATATTCTAGCCAAAAGATTGGGAGCAAGTAATTTAATTTTCTTGAATGTCAGTAATTTTTTTCATTTGTTAAAGATAATGCTCAAAGTAGTTATGAAAATTCATGTTGCTTAGCAAAATCTAAAAGGTGTGGCACTAGAAATAATTTTATAAACCATTTCTTAGTCTTTGTTTTGTTATAGGAGACTAGTCATCTCGTAATGTGAGTGTAAACTATTAACGAAGTAACATGATTCAATAAGAACTACTGCATGTATTATGGTTAAATTATTTCACATTTTTTGATGCTGCGCACTTGCAACTAGTCACTGTAAATAGTGCTTTGAGAGTTGCTCTCCTACTTCAGAAAGTAAACGTGAACTTACCTACTTGTTTTGCTTTCTCTAAATAAATTATTTCAGTACTCCTGTATCAGCAAGTTATCTTAAAATAGTTTGTTCCACTGATAGACTCCGTCTTATATTCAGGTCTCCGTAAGGAGAACTATTTCTGTTTTATAGTTCACATGTGGGGAACTTGATTAAAGATTAAAAAGATATGCCCTTAGGTGAGATATTTGTGCCTGTGAAGCAAGACTGTTCTCCCAGCCCAGCAGGTCTTTTCTCCATCCCAGTGAGCATTGACCTCTGGGCTGGGTACTTAGTAAGACTGTGTACAGTCTACATACTGCCTTAAACACTTCCTAGAGTGTTCTCAGAGCTAGTTTAGGAATGTCAGAAAATACCAGACTTGTTCCTTTAGAGTCAGATTTGGGTGTTGTTGCCATTGTTTTATCATAGTGATAGTTTAGTTCATCTTTGACTAATAATTTTTGCTGTGCATAAATATCAAAATTCCACTTTAAAGGATGAACATTTGGAAGTTCCCATTGTGGCTCAGTGGTAACAAGCCCAACTAGTATCCATGAGGATGTGGGTTCAATCCCTGGCCTCACTCAGTGGGTTAAGGATCCAGCGTTGCCATGAGCTGTGGTGTAGGTAGCTGACGCAGCTCAGATCCTGCATTACTGTGGCTGTGGTGTAGGCCGGCAACTGTAGCTCTGATTCAACTCCTAGCCTGGGAGCCTCTATATGCTGCGGGTGCGGCCCTAAAAAGCCTATATATATATATAAACATTTGCTACCATTGGGCATACTATGATACATGTAGGTTCTGTAATTCCTAAGAGATCTAAAGGATTTTAAGTAGTTCATCATTAAAGAAATAAGGGTTAACATCTCAAAGAACGGTCCTCATGTATTGATGACAAAGGTTACTCCTAAGAGCTCACTTAACATTGCTCCAGAGTTCCTTTCCACTTGTTTTTATATAACTTCAGTATGCTTTTTGCAAACCTGCCAAGGAGTACTGTAGATTTTCTCCCCTGTTAGTGGAGTTAGTATTTAGTTAGACATATTGCATATTAGACAAATTATCACTGAATAATTATGGTCTTAGAATTTTAGCATGAATGGATTTTAGATTGTTTAGTTGAATTTCTACCCCCATCTACCAGATGAATAAACAGAAGCTATTTTAGGAGTTCTCTTGCGTCACAGCAGGTTAAGGATTGATGTTTTCACTGTAGCAAGTTGGGTGGCTACTGTGGTGCAGATTTGATCCCTGCCCCACATGCCACAGGCACAGCCAAAAAACAAACAAAACAAGCCATTTCACCATAAAGATGAAACATTTTGTCAGAGATCACTAATATCAAACTAACTCTAGAGGTAAATTTTTAAATGTCTGATTCAGTACTATTTTCTTTTTTGGTACAGTAACAATAAAATTTATCAAAATTATAACAAATTGTGAACCTAGGAGTTACTATTGTGGCTCAGCAGTAACGAACCCAACTTATTTCCATGAGGATGTAGATTAGGTACCTGACCTCTCTCTGTGGGTTGAGGATCCGGCATTGCTGTGAGCTGTGGTGTAGGTTGCAGATGCGGCTCGGTTCTGGTGTGGGCCAGCAGCTACAGCTCTGATTCGACCCCTAGCCTGGGAACTTCCATGTGTCATGGGTTCAGCCCTAAAAAGCAAAAAAAAAAAAAAAATTTGAATCTTGTAGTTATTTTCCTCATATTTTAATAGCACAGGAATGAAGTGTATCTCCCATGGGAAGGTCTTTCTTGTTACCCACATACCACTTTTGCGCTTTTCCACACTTCTCAGGCCTGTAATGCAGGATCATTCAATTCTGACCTTGGTTTCAGAACATATTTTTATATCCTTTCGTGAGCTTCCCAATGAGATATCATACTTACTGTGTGTTCCGGAGAGATCATAATGCTCACTGCCACTACAAGTTCAGTCTAATCAAACATTGTCTGAGTGGACTAGCTGGTACTGTAGATAGTGACTATGTACAAAAGAGCCTTCAGGTATACCGGGCTTGCCAACAGACTGAATAAAGAAGATTCTCTTGTGAACATTTAATTTGTATTTTTATGATACTTAAAATTGATGTCATTTAAATGACAAATTTATGCAGTGTGGCTATATTTAAGATTTTTACATTACTTAAGTGTAAGAAAAATTGCCAGTTTTTAGTTTGTCTCTGCTTTTGTCATTGGTTAAAATGCAGGATTTAAAATTTTGAGTATGTATTACTGTAATAGGTGCCTGGAATACTTACTAAGAAATGATGCAAATCCAGGGATCCGGGACAAGCAAGGATACAATGCAGTTCATTATTCAGCTGCGTATGGTCACCGTCTGTGTCTTCAGCTGGTAAGATGCCTGAGTTCTTGTGGAAGGACCAGTGTGAGTTCGTATTCTAATAATGTAATGAAAATGAGAATAAATGAATCAAGAAACAAATCCTGTTGCTTTTTAGCATTTTTATAATCCCTCTCTCTCTCAAATTCATACTTGCCTCATTAAGCTTTCTCTCATTCCCCCTTCTCTTTCACAAAGAAAAGAGGAAATTAGATCTCTGAAGGGGGCTGCTTGAATCTTTCCTTAGAGTCCCCCACCACCATGTAGCATTTATTCCCTTGCCCCTTTAAGGGATTTGCAGAAGGTTGTAAAGGACTGTAACTATGTCACAAGTGAGAAATAAATGTGAGAGGAAAGTTCTCTGTATGTATATGTGTGTGTGTGTAAAACAATTCTGAAATACTCGATCTTTTAACCATCTCTCTGCAAGGGAGACTCATCTTCCACAAAGGAACTTTTTATTTCAACTGTGGTCTCATTCCTGAATATATGCAACATTCCCCCCACTTTCCCAAACCAAACAGAAAGGAAAAGACAAGTTAAATGATTCTCAAGTGTTTAGCATATGCTTAAAGGGAAGCTTCCCTCATTTAGACTTACTCACCTTATAATTATATTAACATGGCTTCCCTTCAAGGGGAAATAAAATTCAAGGAGGGTGGGTACGTAATACATAGAAAAAAGGTCGACATACTTAGTACAGCATTTAGAGCCCTAATACAGAAATAATATTGCCTTAGGTTATTACAGTATCTTTAGACTAAAGTCTTAGACCCATGTATGTAGATTTGCAGTCTATTTATATTGTATAATTGTTTATTTTAAAACCTTAATTTTTGGAGGCAAAGGAAGCACAAGTCTATAATAGAATTCAAAGCCCTTTGTAAATAGAGAATAATTAACATTTATCTCTTTACTATATGACTACTTCCTCCTAAATGTTTTTATTTTAAATTTTATTTCAGATTGCAAGTGAAACTCCTTTAGATGTTGTAAGTATTAGTTTTCCCCCTACTATTCAGAGTGTTATAATTACTCATTTGCTCTCACTAGAGCTGAAGCCTGTTTTATACATTCTTCAGAACAAAGATAGTGACAGAAATCATGTTTGGAGGGGGTGGGTTCTTACTGGATGGTAGTTAAGTAGCATTTCCCTCAGACTCTTTAAATTTATAGCCTTCTCTCAGAGCTCTTAGGCTGTGGAATTTACTGCATCTTCAGGATAATCTGTACTGTAAAGTTGCTCAGTTTCGTTTTCATAATAAAATGGCTTGGGATTTTTAAATTCGTATTCAAGTATCAGTTTATGGAATTCCCGTCATGGCTTAGTGGTTAACAAACCCGACTAGCACCCGTGAGGACATGGGTTTGATTCCTGGCCTAGCTCGGTGGGTTAAGGATCCAGCGTTGTTTTGGCTGTGGTGTAGACTGGCAGCTACAGCTCCAGTTGGACCTCTAGCCTGGGAACCTCCAGATGCTGTGGCGTGTTCCTAAAAAGACAAAAAAAAAGTATCAGTTTATACTAAACTTGGGGGAGGGGACTGGGAATAACTGCTGTGGTATATCTAAAAGTACATTTAAAATTCTTTTTTTTTTTTTTTTCCTTCAGTTAATGGAAACCTCGGGAACAGACATGCTGAGTGATTCAGACAATAGAGCAACAATAAGCCCTTTACACTTGGCTGTGAGTACTGCCTTCATAGCCAACTTGATGGCTTATTTATGGAAAATATATCCTATCTGTTTGTGTTGACTCAAACTAGTACCTAGAACTTTTGATCCATATAGTGGTGATCATGGAGTTAAAACCTTAATAACTTTCTTAAATCAGAGAATTTTTTAATGTACTTTTGCTATGTTTCTTAGTTTTGTTTGTTTGCTTAAAACGGAAGTCTTTGAGCTTCCTCCAAGGCCTGCTCTAAAGAGAGAATATGCCTGTGATGTGAATTTTAAAATGACCTGTACTAGTGAAATGGCTTCTGACTTCTTAGGCAGATGATATAAGAGCTGTAATTCCTGTGTTATATCTATTACCTTTAGCATACTTTGTGATTTTGGTGCTAAGTAAGTTTGTGTTCATTGGTCCTTCTGTCCTCATGCTATAAAATTTAGCTACATGGTCTGTAATATTCTTTCTGCTTTTGCATGCCTCTGGATTTTTCCTCTAAATGTCCATCATGAAGGAGAAGGTCAGAAGAGAGAGTGACAATTCTTTAAGTCAAATATGGGAATGAATTACCTTAGGAAATTTCAGGCAGAGCCCAGTCTAGTTCTTTCTGCACTGAAAAGAATTTTTCTTTGAAATGAAACATTTGGGGAAAGGGGTGCTTTGAGAATCAGGAGAATTGGATACTGTCACTATTTGTGAGACCTCTGATTTTAGGTATAGTAAAATACAAGGTTATAAGGCTATATACTTAGGTTAATGTGTGTCCCTACAAGTTCAATGATTTCTTCTCACATACACTCTTTTTTTTATCTTAATATTCTCGTGGCATATTTTCTTACACTGACACATACACGTACATTGAATTTTCTGCTTTGTCTTTCTGCTCTACACTCTCCCCTCAGTACTTCCTGTTGTGTCTCAGTAACTGGGAAGGCATGCTGAAGCTTCCTTCATTCTTGCTCTTTGGGTCTTCGGAAATACTATCTATTCTGTCAGACTTGGGTAGTAAATAAGTCATCTGAAAGTGCAAAGCCAGCATGGAGAAAATAGCCATTTTTACTATGGGTGGTGAGAAATGAAGTCTGAACAGATGACTAGGCAATTCATCATTCTTATAATAATAGCACTGTCGTCTCTAGAACACTTACTAGGTGTCAGACTGAGCACTCTGGCAAATTTTTGAATACAGTAGCTCAGAAAACTTCAGTGTTCTTAACTGTTGTTTACCCCCTGACTATTGTGAATAGTGCTATTAGGAACATGGACATACTAAATACTGTTTTGAAGTGAAATGGAAACTATTTTGTCATTTTCATAATTAGGCTCAATGAAATGTGATTATATAACCATTTTTACATTTTGTATCTTTCCCTAGGAAGTTTTCAGAAATTATTTGAAAATGATTTTTTTTCTTCTAAACTCTCCCAATCTGGGACAACTTGATATGGTGAAAACACACTGGCTTGAAGCCTAAGGAAACTGGCCTTGGTCCTGCCTTCACACATAGTAGGCATGCAAGTTCATTGTCCCAGTCCATTCAAAGACATCATAAGGGGAAGACCCTGCAGCAAGTTTTTCCTGGCTCCTAGTTGTCCTTATTTTCCTTCTTTGTTTTATACCATCTTCTGTGTGTTATGTTTCTCACAGTTCCTTTTTAGCAGCATAATTTCATTACTCTGCTATTGAGGAACACGATTAGATGTGATCCTCAGACAGTAGAGCTCAGTGATCTACAGTCACTTAACTTTGAGGGAGTCAGACGCATCGAGGTCAGTAAGGCCCAGAGCAGCTTCACCTGCTGCTGGTCTGTTCTTCTATTTCCCATAAGAAGTGGCTTTATAGCCTTTCAAAACAGTGTGGGGCCCTTTTTCTAGCTAAGTATCTTCTTTCAGATTAAAAACAAATGACAGGAGGAGTTACCCTCGTGGTGCAGCAGACACGAATCCAACTAGGAACCGTGAGGTTGCGGGTTCGATCCCTGACCTCGCTCAGTGGATTAAGGATCCGTCATTGCCGTGAGCTTTGGTGTAGGTCTCAGAAGCGGCTCAGATCTGTCGTTGCTGTGGCTCTGGAGTAGGCCAGCAGCAATAGCTCCACTTGGACCCCTAGCCTGGGAACCTCCATATGCCGCGAGTGCAACCCTAAAAAGACAAAAGACAAAAAAAAAGCAAATGACAAGGGAGTTCCCTATTGTGGCTCTGTAATAACAAACCCAGCTAGTATTCATAAGGGTGCAGGATGGATCCCCAGCCTCACTCAGGGGGTTAAGGATCTGCAGTTGCCATGAGCTGTGGTGTAGGTCGCAGACATGGCTCGGATCCTGTGTTGCTGTGACTGTGGCTATGATTTGACCCCTAGCCTAGGAAATTCCATATGCTGCAGGTGTGGCCCTAAAAAGAAAAAAAAAATGCAAATGACATTTAGCTCAAATATGGTAGAATTTTATATTTTTCAATTCCCTAATGAAAAGTTCATGTGGTAATTTGCAGTTTGCTTATATATGCTAAGCAAATCTTCTTGCTCTGGAGAGTTCCCGTTGTGGCTTAGTGGGTTAAGAACTCAACTAGTATCCATGAGGATGCTGGTTCAATCCCTGGCCTCGCTCAGTGGGTTAAGGATCCAACATTACTGTGAGCTGCTGTATAGGTCATAGATGAGGCTCAGATCCCTCATTTGCTGTGGCTGTGGTGTAGGCCAGCAGCTGCAGCTGTGATTCAACTCCTAGGCTAAGAACTTCCATGTGCCACAGATGCAGCCCTAAAAAGATAAAATAAAAATTTTAAATAAAATTGTTGTACTGCTAAGTCAGTGCCTGGCACGTGGCAGTTATTCAGGCAGGGTTCAGTCTGAATATTTTTCTCTGGAAAGAAGTGCTTATTTTTGAGATATGGTATGTTATAGGAGGGGATAGGCATTTTAATTTGAGAAATCAGAAGATCAGTGTACTAGCTGAACTTCAGTTGCCTTAAGCATAATAACGTTTTATCAGAAGATAATTGGAGCCCTGCACTGTGAGGAAAACACAGGCTTTGGAATCATATAATGAAAGCTTTCATTGAAATCATCATTGAATGTCTGCTATGAACCAGACATTGTATGCTCATGAAAAAAATCAGTTGTCACTTGAACTTTTATTATTTATGGAATACGAATTCCCTAACACTGTAGCCCACTATTTGATTATTAGAAAAATTTGTAGTTACTTTCTTAATCATCAATGTAAAAGTTTTGGGTTGTCTCAAACATAATGACATGAAGGCAAGTTTGCTTACTATTCTTTTATGTTTTCTAGGGTATCTAGGAAGTCAGTCTGAGTATGTGTTTTTTCTTCATTTATGTTTGTATTTATTCCTAGGCATACCATGGTCACCATCAAGCACTAGAAGTGTTGGTACAGTCTTTGTTAGATCTTGATGTGAGAAATAGCAGTGGAAGAACACCCTTGGACCTTGCAGCATTTAAAGGCCACGTGGAATGTGTGGATGTACTCATTAATCAGGGAGCTTCAATCTTAGTCAAAGATTATATTTTGAAGAGAACACCTATACATGCAGCAGGTGTGTCAGATACCGTGAATGATTTTATTTACTGCTTTCTGTCTAATACTCTTTTTTGAGTTATTGTATCTTGTACTACCGGTAGTTGTTTTAACATTTTTTTGGCCATGCCTGCAGCATGTGGAAGTTCTGGGACCACAGATTGTACCTCTGCCACAGCTGTAACCAGAGCCACAGCAGTGTCAACACAGGATCCTTAACCCAATGAGCCACAAGGGAATTCCCTTAACAATATTGACTTTAAAAATTCTAATGATTCTACTCTTGGGGAAATGCCAACAGCAAGATTCTGATCACTTAGAAGCTCCCTCTATGGCTCAGTGGCTTGGATCTGGCATTAATGTGGCTGTGGTGTAGGCTGGCAGCTACAGCTCTGATTTGACCCCTAGCCTGGAAACATCCATTTGCTGTGGGTGCCACCCTTAAAAAAAAAAAAAAGAAAAGAATCACTTTAAAAATTATTATCTGGAGTTCCCATTGTGGCTCAGCAGGAACAAATCTGACTATCCATGAGGATTCGGGTGCAATCCCTGGCTTCGCTCAGTGGGTCAGGAATCCAGCATTGCTGTGAGCTGTGGTGTAAGTCACAGATACAGCTCTGATCCCACATTGCTGTGGCTGTGGTATAGGCCAGCAGCTGTAGCTCTGATTCAACCCTAGACTAGGGTCTTCCATATGCCATGGGTGTGGCCCAAAAAAGCAAAAAAAGAAACCCAGAAACTTATTATTTACCTTAGAAATTGTATTCTATTTTATGTTATGTTACGTTATTTTGCTTTTTATGGCCGCACTGTGGCATATGGAGGTTCCCAGGCTAGGGGTCAAATCAGAGCTATAGCTGCCGGTCTGTGCCACAGCTGCAGCTGTAGCAATGCCAGATCTGAGCCAAGTCTGCCATGCACACCATAACTCACGGCAACACCAGATCCTTAACCCACTAAGCGAGGCCAGGGATTGAACCCGCAACCTCATGGTTCCTAGTTGGATTCATTTCCACTGTGCCACGATGAGAACTCCCAGAAATT
This sequence comes from Phacochoerus africanus, assembly GCF_016906955.1. Classification (NCBI taxonomy): domain Eukaryota; kingdom Metazoa; phylum Chordata; class Mammalia; order Artiodactyla; family Suidae; genus Phacochoerus; species Phacochoerus africanus. Next base: position 83,378,170 of record NC_062544.1, on the reverse strand, counting down.
GGATTTTATATAAAAGTCTTCTAAAGTACTTTATTAGCCAACAAAATGCAGTATTTTTTAATGCATTGATGGTAATTATTTTAGATTAGTACATGCTTTCATTTAACAATCGATAAACGTTTATTTTACTTACAGTACCGAAGTTCTTCATTAAACATTTAGTCAGACAGGAATTACAAAGCACTTGCTTACACAAGAACTACCTTGGTGTCGTTTTTTGTGCTTTGTGTTGCTGTGGATGTGTGAAAATGCAGAAGCGTGTAACCATGGCACTCTGATGACCTGGTTCCTACTGTGTATCACTGGCAGATTCACATTCACAACTTACTACAGGCAGTGTTAATTCTAAATAATGACTTCAAGACTAGTACATGTGAAGAAATCCTTGCTGGGTATTTTTCTCATCCCCAGAAGGCCATCTTCATATGATTAGATTCATTTCACTTGAATCTTTTTATTTATTTTTTTTTTTTATTTTTGCTTCTCTGGGCCTCACCCACAGCATGTGGAAGTTCCCAGGCTAGGGGTCCACTCAGAGCTACAGCTGCCAGCCTACACCACAGCCACGGGAACACCAGATCCCCAATCCACTGAGTGAGGCCAGGGATCAAACCCACACTCATGGTTCCTAGTGGATTTGTTTCCACTGTGCCACAACGGGAACTCCAAATCTGTTTTTATAGAGTGATTCTTAAGGACACAGTTGAATGCACATATGGGACTTTGCTTCTAGTCATTTGGAAGACTTGCATTTTAGAAGGTTATAGGTAACACCCACTGTTGCTTCAGAGCAGCCTCTCAGAAACTGTCAGATCCTCAAGCAGGGCTCAAGATTAAAATTTTAATAATAAAAAGTCCTAATAAATATGTATATATAAACTGCTACATGTTAAAAAAAGAACTAAGCAGTCAAAATGCTATTATTTTCTGTTACTCTGAAAAAAGTTGAGTTGTCTGTTATTCTGCACCTTGAAAAATAATATTGTCAAGCACATGATTTGCAGAGTTTTCATGGAGTGTTTGCAAAACACTAGTGAGTCCCTCAGAAGTGGCTAAGCAGTGCCATGTGGTTTATAAGTCCTGTCCACTTAAACAGTTACAGGTTACTGACAGCACCCCCCAGTCAATGAATGCAAGCCTTGGTTCTGTAGATGCCTTTCACACTTGGAGACCTGCTGGGGAGCATCTCACTCCAAAGGCATGAAAGGAACACTGGTTCTGGAGGTGAGCCAGTCCTTTCTCCAGGGATCTTACTCCTCATGCTCTGGTTATTGAACTTAGATGACAAAACAGTCATCAGTAGCTGTTGTGACTGGGTATCAATGAATCCACTAAAAAAAAATCAAAAATGATGAGTCAAACAGTGTTTCCTTGAAGCGTCTCCAAGAATCACATCTAGAATCCATCTAAAAGAAGGAGGACTTTCACTATCAGGGATAAAAATATTTCCCAGACTCCCTCCGTTGGCTGGAAGCAGACCACCCTTCCCAACTACATCACCACAAATTATATCTAGAAAATGTGATTTAAGATGGACATTTTCAGAGCTTCCTTGTGGCCTAGCAGATTAATCATCTGGCATTGTCACTGCTGTGGTACAGGTTCAGTTCCTGGCTGCGGGAACTTTTGCATGCCATGGACACAGCCAAAAAAAAGAAAGATAGACATTTTCTATTTTATTATTGTATGTATATGTACAGATGTAATTGCTGAAACTTTTAAATATCACTTTACAGCAACAAATGGGCACTCAGAATGCTTACGACTACTAATAGGAAATGCAGAACCACAGAATGCAGTAGATATTCAAGATGGAAATGGACAGTAAGTTTTAATATTTTTTAAATTATTTTTAGTTTCTTTGCCAATCTTCATATCTTTGCCCCTATTTTAGTAAGTCTGTCATAGTATGTTATCTGACTAACATCAGGTACAGTTTTTAAGTATACTTCAAAGTTGTATGGCAAGCAGCCCAGCACAATGTGTTTTTTAATGGACGGGGTCTCTGTGATGATTGAGCTGCTCCTGTTGTTGCCTAGGACTCCACTGATGCTGTCTGTGCTCAATGGGCACACGGACTGTGTCTACTCACTGCTGAACAAGGGAGCAAACGTAGATGCCAAAGATAAGTGGGGAAGGACGGCATTGCACAGAGGGGTAAGCAGAAATGTTCTCATTTCCTTTCTGAAAGTTTTTAGGATTTCATTTTACGTAAATCTGAGCTAGGCTGTGTTTGTATTTTTCCTCATTAAATTTTTACCAATTGTGGGGTTCCCATTGTGGTGCAGTAGAAACGCATCAGACTAGGAATCATGAGGTTGCGGGTTCGCTCCCTGGCCTCACTCAGTGGGTTAAGGATCCAGTGTTGCCATGAGCTGTGGTGTAGGTCTCAGATGCAGCTCGGATCTGGCGTTGCTGTGGCTGTGGTATAGGCCAGTGGCTACAGCTCTGATTAGACCTCTATCCTGGGAACCTCCATATGCCAAACGGTGTGACCCTAAAAAGACAAAAAAAAAAAAAAACCTTACCAATTGTCATTATGTCTTTCACTATTTTAGTTTTTGAACCACAAAGCACAACTTAATCCAGAGATGAATAATGTTAAAACAAAATTTTAAGACCCTAAAACCTTGAGTAGCATTTGTCAGTTTAACTTTTTTCCATTATCACAGCTATTGTTTTATACATTGTCTTAATTTTTTCACCTTTGAAGTATTATTTTCATTGAATTAGAAGTTCCTCTATTCTTGTTTTTCGTATTACTTTTGACAAAGTCACTGTTTCAACTGAATTTTTAAGCTACTTCCAATAAAATACTGGGTTAATCAAAATATGATAAATGCCTTGATTGGTGAAAGTTTATGGGAATTTTGACTTAAAATCCTTTGTTAGGAAGTTCCCGTCATGGCTCAGTGGTTAATGAATCCGACTAGGAACCATGAGGTTGTGGGTTCAATCCCTGGCCTCACCCAGTGGGTTAAGAATCCGGCGCTGTGGTGTAGGTCGCAGACGCGGCTTGGATCCTGTGTTGCTGTGGCTCTCATGTAGGCTGGCAGCTACAGTTCTGATTAGACCCCCAGCCTGGGAACCTCCATTTGCCACAGGTGCGGCCCTAGAAAAAGACAGAAAAAAAAAAATTCCTTGGTTAGGTGTAAATGGCATGGAGAGCCCAACATAGTGTATTCAGCTACATGCAGATAATTTTTCTTTCAGGCAGTCACAGGCCATGAAGAGTGTGTAGATGCATTACTTCAACATGGTGCTAAGTGCTTATTTCGAGACAGCAAGGGCCGGACACCAATACACTTGTCAGCTGCTTGTGGTCACATCGGTGTTCTCGGAGCCCTTTTACAGTCAGCAGCCTCTGTGGATGCAAATCCAGCCCTAGTGGACAATCATGGATATACAGCACTTCACTGGGCGTGCTACAACGGTTAAGTATACAAACGAAAACCCACCTTACATGCCTGTTATATGTCAAGCAGAAACAACTAACTGTAACACATTCTGGTATTCATGAAAATGATATAAAAATGATGTAGTTATAAGAAGGACTTATAAGATTAACAGAAAGTCTGGGAATAACCTACCATGTTAGTTACAGCTTGCTGCTGTCCCTTGTCATGCTAAAGCCAAGATGCTGATTGTCACAGATGGTTTGATTTAAGCAGTCACTAGTTTAAAAGTTCAGAGTTTGCTTCAACAAGTATTTTGCTGTTTTTGTTTTGTTTTTATAATATTCTTTCCAGGGTCTTACATAGTCTGTATTTTTACTACATGTTTCTTTCTTAATGTACTTGTATTAGGAAAGAAAATGACAAAGGTAAGAGAAAATGAAAATAAATCAAATTCTAAGCTGAAATCTGTATGTTTTCTATGCATGTTGTAAGTTAAAGTCTTTATATCAACAGTAACTAGTATGTTCAACATTTTAAGGGAATAAAATCTTAATAGAATAAATCATAGAAATAGAAACTTTAGAAACTTTCATGGTTATAAACTTGGCTGCATGATTTTAACAGACTTACTTTTAAGCTTCCTGGAGACTAACTGCCACGGTTATTCCTTTTATAGATAGGCTCACTGAAGGTCAGTTAGAGAAGTATAAAGCTGTGTTTAAAGAGTTGATGTTGAAAAATGAGATTTGGCTTTTGAAATGTTACTAATTAAAATACTTTATGTAACTTAGCATGATGATACTAATATTTTCATTGTGTCGGGCCATAGATTTGAACATCTTAGAAAACACTTGGGTAGATTATGTACAGTGTAAAACATCAGTCCTGTGAAAGTGTGTTTGCTTTTAGGGTTTTATCAGGGGTATGAGGGATTTTTTAATTTGTTTTGAATTTCAGTATAGCATTCAGATTAATGCTAGTTGTAAAGTATCTACAAAACTAGTTCACAATTCTAACAACGTTCCGTTAAAATTTAGAGAAAATAAAAATTGCCTCTTTATATATATAATGCCCATTTGCTTTGAAAAATAAATATAATGGCTATTCTAAAACTCAGTTCCTATCATGGCTCAGTGGTAACGAGCCTGACTAGTATCCATGAGGATGTGGGTTCGATCCCTGACCTCACTCAGTGGATTAAGGATCTGGCGTTGCCGTGAGCTGTGATGTAGGTCGCAGACGTGGCTTGGATGCCACATTGCTATGGCTGTGGCATAGTCTGGCAGCTGTAGCTCCTATTCAATCCCTAGCCTGGGAACTTCTATATGCCGTGGGGGTGGCCCTAAAAGGCAGAAAATTAATTAATTAACTAAGTAATTGCAGCTGACTCCCTCCCGGAAACAAGGTTTCTATCTTCTGTAGTATGCTGCATCATGGTTCTTTATTAGGAGTCCTTTTGGCAAATAATTTTGAGTTGCAGTAAAAGAGAAATCTGAACCTCGAGAAATTACTGTTTAAGTAAATGTTTTCATAAGCGTTTTCTTGATAAAATAGTTCTGTTTTCATATTAATCCTTGTATCAGGATTCTTTTGCTCTGAGAAAGTTTTAGTCTCTTCTTGAAGGTCATCCTTTTGGTCATTTTTCAATTCGGAGTACTGATGGTGCCATAGAAAATCTGATGCTAATTTAAATGCCTAATTTAATCAGTTTCCTTTTCACTACCTCAGATCCTTAGCCAGAACAGTTTTGAAGACTATAAAATCTTTGGATTTCAACTCTCTTTTTCCTTTTCTACTCACTAAAGTTAGTATTTAATGATTATAGCAAAGTGGTAAAAGATTAGTCTGAAGTCAGAGAAGATTCTGTATTTTGCCACTGAAATTGGTTTGTCTTAGGATATAACTTGACATCTTGAGAACCAAAAACACCTTTTTTTATATAATTTTTTTCATCGTAGCTGGTTTACAGTGTTGTGTCAATTTTCTACTGTATAGCATGATGACCCTGCTACACATACATGTATAGATTCTTTTTTTCTCACATTATCATGCTCCATCATAAGTGACTAGATATAGTCCCCAGTGCTACACAGCAGGATCTCATTGCTTAAAAAAAATCTTTTGACATAGTACAAAAACATCCACAGATGTGAAATTTGTTTAAGAAGTCAGTAAGATAAAACTCTTTTGAAGCAGAATTTTATTTGTTCTTTTTTTGTTTTTTTAATGTATTAGTAAGAATTTAACCATTGGGAAAAAATTACACAGTAAGGTATTTTTCCTCAGGTAGAGCATTTAGTTGTAAAAATACTGCTGTAACTGTCCATTGGGGAGTTATTACAACATTCCTACAAGGTCTTTCCAGGGAACACAGTTTCCCTGAAGTGAGTTCCTCTTCTTTCACTGCTGAATTTAGACTCTGAGCACATTGTGTACAAGACACAAAATTTTGCACAAACTACATTCCTGGTTGCCATTTAAAGATCATAACAGATGTGTCTAATTTCCAGGCTGTAGCAAAATTGTGATGATTCTGAATTGAGCTGGAAGGAATTAGATCTTTGTTGGCTATATGCAATAAGAGACTATACAGGCAGCCTAAAATTAATACCATATTTGTAGCCAAAAGCGTATTTTATAATTTGGCATTCTGCAAGTAGAATATGTAAAATGGTGTTATTACTTTGACTAGTAATGTATGGCTGAAAAAATTGAAAGCACTCCAACAGAACAGAAAACAACCTTTCTCTCAAAATTAAAATGGAATTAAGGCAGTTTGAGAAGAAAACTGTTTATGCATACTCAACTTTAAAGTTCAGATTTTCAGTTTAAGGATTCTTTCAATCACAGAACTTAAGAATACTTAGATGATCTTGTATATTCCTTTTTTTAAGTCTATCAATTTTTATGAAGTTATACGCATCTTCAGACATGAGAACAGTTTTATCCTTTATAAACTAAGACACAAAGTGAAGAATTTCACAGCTTGACATGACCCCAGTAATGACTGCTGGAGATAACCCAGAACCCCAGAACTCCCTTTTAGCCATCCATAATCTACTCAGCTAGTGATTCTTACACTTTTCAGTCTCAGGACCTATGGCTTTTCAGCTATTACTATTTACTGTATTGGAAATTAGAACTGAGAAATGTAAGCATATTTTTAAAATTTATTTTTAAATAATAACCCATTCCATGTTAGTTTGCAGTATCACCCTGGAGCTCCCCAGACCACACCTTGAGAATTGCTACCCCAGGAAGATAGGAGACTCTCAAATCAATACTGGATAACTTGCCTAGGCTGCTTGGTTGGTCATGAGTTAACATTTGGAGAGAGAGAAAATTAAAGCAATGTTTCCCACTCTCAGCACTGGACATTTGGGGCCAGATAATCCTTCATCATGACTACTGTGTACATGCAGGATGTTTAGCAGCAGCCCCAGCTTCTACCCACTAGGTGCCATAGCACTTTCCTACCCCACCCCAGTTGTAATAAGATAAAATGTCCTTGGACATGGCCAAATGTCTCCTGGAGGCCAAAGTTGCTCTCATTGAGAAGCACTGGAAGAAAGAACTGACAAATGTTGGAACACAATCACAGATTTCCTGAAACTTAGTTTCTCTTCCAGGTAAAAATGATTATAGGATAAAGACTGAGTTATTGTTTGATAAAGTTAGATTTGATATTGTTGGATAAGTTGAGCTATTGTTTGAGAATGTTGCACTAATTAAAAAATAAAAGACATAGCATGACTTTGTAAGCTAAATATTAAGCAATGGAAATAAAGAGGCTATGTAAGAATCTAATTCATTCCTAATGCAGATCCCAAATGACTAATAAAATAAAAGAAGCAACATTTCATTTGCTGCAATTAATATAGCAATGGGGGAGTTCCCGTCCTGGCACAGCAGAAATGAATCCAATTAGAAACCATGAGGTTGTGGGTTTGATCCCTGGCCTCGCTCAGTGGGTTAAGGATCCAGCATTGCCATGAGCTATGGTGTAGGTTGCAGACGCAGCTCAGATCTGGTGTTGCTGTGGCTGTGGCTTGGGCTGGCTGTGGCTCTGATTAGATCCCTAGCCTGGAAACCTCCATATGCCATGGGTTCAGCCCTAAAAAGCAAAAAAGAAAAAATACAGCAGTGGGGGTACTTTTTAAATCCTGGCCTTGAAAATCAGGTTAAGGAAATCTGGGGATTGGGTTTTTTCCCCTGTTTTCAAAGTTGCTGCTAAAAACTGGGCCTGATACCTCTTAGTAATCAATATACTTGTCCTTTAACCCAGCAGTATCATTTCTAGGAAATTGTTCCTAGAAATACAAAAAATACTTTTTTTTAAGTACTAAAATGCTTCATTTACAACATTGTTAATATCACAAAGAAAAACAAACTAGCAGTCACCACAAAATCCGTAATTAGAGATTAAATACTGTATAAGACACTTGGATATTGTGAGGTTTTTCCAAACATTCAACAGTAAGATTTCTATGTATATGCTACTATGGAAGGGTATATACAGTTTTTAAGTTGCAGGGTAGAATGTGCCATTTGCATAAAAATGAAAAAAGGAAGTATGTGTTTGTGTGCATGCAGTTGTATATGCCTAAAAATTTTCTGGAAGTGTCAGGTCATAGTGGTCAGTCTACAGAGTGGACCTGGGCGGGGGGCCAGGGACATGTACTTATTTCCTCTGACAGAATTTGAGATTTTACATTAGTTCACTACTAGGACCAGGAAATACTTAAATTTTGAAGTTAATTTTGTTACATAAATATATTTTATTTTGAAAGTTATGCTCTGCTATATAAATAGGACATTAAAAAAATAATGACCAAATTAACTGGTCATCATGGAAAAGAATAATGAGACTAATTTCTTTCCTCACAAAGTAAATATCTGTCATGTCAATAATAAACTGCCGTAAAATTATACTTTAGATTCCAACATGGCTAAAAATGTGATGTTCAGTGGGTTCAATGAACTGATTATTTTTAATCCATGTAAAGCTTTTTATTTGTATAGGGCTATGTGGGTATATATGGGCATCTCATTATCTTTTTCGGAGTTTAATACCTGATTCTCATTTATTTATTTAGGTCATGAGACGTGTGTAGAACTCCTTTTAGAACAGGAAGTTTTCCAGAAAATGGAAGGAAATGCTTTCAGTCCATTGCATTGTGCTGTGTAAGTAAAGGCAGGATGAATCAAATTTGATTTGAGTATTAAAGAAATACATGGTGGCTGTGAAAGTGATCACCTTGTTACCTTCACAGGATAAATGACAACGAAGGTGCTGCTGAGATGTTAATTGATACATTAGGTGCCAGCATAGTGAATGCCACAGATTCAAAAGGAAGGTAGGAATTCAACCATGTGGAAATAATTTTACTTTCAATAGGGAAAAACGGTTTTAACTACTAGTGTAGAAGAATTTAAAGAGAACCCCTTTTTAATTAAAACTTGATTTTATATTTGCAAGTGTAAATTGTTGCAAAATTTTAATTGTTATTATAAAAGGCTTTTCTATCTTGATGTTTAGCTAGTCGCCCTCTTTTTAAAAGTTTTAGATGTTACGATTTCCCTTTTTTTAAAGAGGTGTATTTGTTACCCAAAGACTATTTTTAGTAAAATTAAGAGTTTTCTAAATAGGAATAAAAGCTGGAATAGTCCAGCAGTTGTGATTCTTGGCAGTATTTGGGTCAGGATTTATTTCTTTCAAAATATCCTTTAATGATGTAATTTGGGGGAACACTTTTATAACCTGTCCTTATTACTAGCTTAATTAGGGCCTTTTTATATTATCAGAAATATAAATTTTTGTGGCAGGAATTAGCTCCCCCCCATTAAGCCTGTTTGTATCCAAGCAATGCCTTTATAGCTTAGTATGCAAACCCATGAAATTGTCATAAATTAACAGAATTTTTCTAGAGTGTACAACACACAAGTTTAGTCTCATCTTATTTCCATGTGTACAGAACGCCTCTCCACGCGGCCGCCTTCACAGACCATGTGGAGTGTTTGCAGCTGCTGCTCAGCCATAATGCTCATGTCAATTCCGTGGACTCCTCTGGGAAGACACCTCTCATGATGGCTGCAGAAAACGGACAAACAAATACAGTCGGTAAAGAAACTGCCTAAGACTTTTATTGTTCTGTGTATATTGCTTATATATAATGTAGATCCCCAAGCCTTCTGACTCTAGTTCTTTCAGTTTTCCATTAGTTATCTCACCACTCCTGAGACTTAAAACCTTTTACCTGCTTAAACCTACCTTGTTGTTTAGGGCCACAGTATCATTTGCTCTTACTGGTTGGGCAGGCAGTATTAGGATAGTGGTTAAGAATCCTGGCTGTGGCATCAGACTGAATGTGAGGCCCAGAGCTGCCAACCTAACAACCTCATGCCTCAGGTCTTTCATTTGTAAAGTGAGAAAAAAACAGTACCTACTTTGTAGAGTTGTTTTGAGGGGTAAATAAGTTACTATAAATTCCAGACCACTTAAAACAGTGTTTGAAATTTAGTAAGCACTCACAAAATGAATGTTAGTTGCTTTGTTCATGTCTGTTGCTTACACAAGAGTATGCCAATATAGTATATACCTTTACGTTACAATGGGTTTTTTGTGTGTGTGCTTAAGTTTTTGCTAGAGGGATATTTTTCCTTTCTGTCTTCATTTCTCTACAGTGAGTTATTAGTAATCTGAGCTATATGTTCATAAACAAAAGAGTTGATAGAATTTTTCCTCCCAGAGATGCTGGTTAGCAGTGCTAGTGCAGATCTGACTTTACAAGATAACAGTAAAAACACCGCCCTCCATTTGGCTTGCAGCAAGGTATGTACACATCTTAAGGATATGTTTTCATTGTTAATATCAACAGTGGCATTTAAATTTTTTCCACTTAACTAAAATGAACAGAGCTAGGAACCAGTCCTCTCTTATAATCACTGGCATCAGATTTCTTGGGGGAGCTGGGGAATGCTGACTTATTAAGCACCATGCAATGTGAAAGTTTCCAGGCAGCAGCCAAGTAAATTTTGGAGCACAGGCCTAAATGTAATTATTGTCTTTCTCTATTCTTAAATATTCTTGTCCTCTTAACTAACCCCATTACACCAGTGCATGTTTGGACAGATATTTAAGGCATTAGCTAAGAAAATGCATGGCCTGTGTATGGTGATGTACATGCTTTATGGACTAGGGTTGAATTGTTTTTAGTGTATAAATATCTTTTATATCTTTAATGGTGCCCACATTTTAAGAGTTATTTGCCATCATTTTAGGGTCATGAAACTAGTGCCTTGTTAATACTGGAAAAGATAACAGATAGAAACCTCATCAATGCAACCAATGCAGCTTTGCAAACGTGAGTACTTTTAGTGTCTAGTGTAAATCATGTGACCCCTAATTAGATGATAAATGGGGTTTTTTTCCTAACATGGGACCATTGGAATGAGGCTGTCAATTAAAAAATAAAGGCAGTTTTTATAATTGATAAAGCTTATTTCTTAAAAGCATCACAACTAATAGGCATATTAATAGAAAAGCTTTTGAACTGAAACTTTATTATTGAAAATAATGTGTTATTTCTCAATCCAGTTTAATGGAGGAAAATAATACTACTCTGTGTGTTTTATGGCAGTCAACTGGAATAGTACCTTATTTAACATTAGCAATTAATGAGGTTTAAAGCTTTATTTGTGTCTCTAAGCAGAGAGATTTCAGAAATAATCAAGTTCTTTATGTGAGAAGCCAGCCTCTAGGTGACTGCTTAAATCTTGGGTCACCTTCTCCATATTCCTCTCCCAATTTCCATTTGCTCTTCTGCTTTGAGACTTAGTAAAGAGAAAAATCTTATAAAACTGTTTCCTATTCAGGTACCACTCAGATCCCTTAAGCGTCCAAATATGAGTCATGAACTATGAACTGTTTTCAAAGCCTGTTGGAATTTGTGCTATTGCAATTTACAGTTTTTATTATATATTCTATTATATGTATTTTTGTTTTTGTTTTGGGGGCCTTGAGGGCGGTTGTTTTGGGGTTTGTTTTTTGTGCTTTTTAGCCATACTCTCGGCATATGGAAATTCCCAGGCCAGGGATCAGATCCCAGCAGTATCTGTGATCTATACCACAACTGGCAATGCTAGGTTCTTAACCCACTGCACCACAGCAGGAACTGTTATACGTGTTTGCTAGCCACATTTCTTAAAACAACTTAGAGTGCAGTTTAGTTAGTAAAATCATTTCAAACATTGAGTCTTAAAGGAAACTTACAAAGGGTTTGGTGAAGGTGGGACCTCATTGACGGGTCCAGTGCTGCAGGCAGGGCACATTGATGAGGCACTTGTACGCTGGATCTGCCCTCCCCACTCCCATTTTTGTTGCTGCCAGGACCAGGTGTCTCCACTTTGCATCTTTGAGTCTTCACAGCCCAGCAAAAAAAAAAATGCTCTTCAACTACCAGGCTTGGGAGAGGGAGAGAGAAATAATCATGCACACGTGTAGCCATACAAGTATGTATATATACACGTATTTCCGCCCCCCAGACCTCTGCATGTTGCTGCCCGGAACGGGCTAACAATGGTGGTTCAAGAACTTTTGGGAAAAGGAGCAAGTGTGCTTGCAGTAGATGAAAATGGTAAGTAGTTTCTAATTCACTTTCCTTAACCTGTGAGAAGCTTTTATCTTTGAGTGATCCATATTTGAAGTAAAATAGATGTGGCTAGCTTTTATTGGTCAACGAGGAGAGCTGAAGTTAATATTAAATAGGACTTACTTTGTGCAAAAGGCATAAGGACAAAGAAGAACAGGAAAAGTCCATTCAAAAGATGAACCTCTGAGTTTCACATATTTATTAAATCAAAGTGTGTCAACTTTCATGTTAGTTATATCACTGTTGATTATCTTAGTATTCAACAGATTTCTTCTGTCAACAAATATTTTTCAAGGCCCTTACTTAATTGCAGATTTTATCTAAAACTAATCTTCCTATTTGTGCACTAGATCTCTTTTGTCTACTCGAGACTACCACTTTAGAAGTTCTTTGATTTTGTGTCCTGTAGTAATGATTTTTTTTTTTTTGTAGGAATCTTTCCAGATTTATCCCATCAGGATAAAAACATTATTTCTCTCATCTTAAATATTTTATTAATCCCACTCCTTCTGCCAGCTCTTCCCGTGCTTCTCTATTACACTTAATATCACAGTTACTCAAGGGTTGGCTCTCCCACTGTCCGCAATTCTTCTTTTCCTTCTCTGCCAAATCCCCTCTGGCCAGACCTCACCCCCACGGTACCACAGAACTATTCTCATCAATATCACCAGTGACTAATGCAGTGTTAGGTTTCAATTCTTAGTTTCCCTTTTACTTGACATGTCAGAATTTGACACAACTAGTTGTTCCTTCTTTAAAAATAGAAATAGGCTTTTAAAGTGGAATCGAAAATGTACATGAATAAAGACTGTGCAAGTTGTAGTCTACCATAGCTAGTGTCCAATATTCCCCCAAATCACCTTCATATCTTTCGTTGTGCTACACACTGTTCCTTGGATCAGTAGGTGCAGATCATTTGAGGGGAGGATAAGGAGGAGAGTCAAGAAGTATATGTGGTTTGATTATAATGTACTATGTGAATGTCTAAGACGTGTCTAGAACTGAGCAGCTCATCCTTTCTCCCCCCTCTATGGAGTCGGTTCTCCCCACAGCTGTCCTAAGCTCAGCTGAAGACAAGTCCTATCCTTACAGTTGCTCAGGACAAAAACCTTGAGTCATCCTCTACCCTCTGTCACACCAGGGTACAATCTGCCAGCATATTGCTGTTGAGCCACCTCCAGAGTATATTCAAAATAGGCCCCTTCCTTTTCCTCTCTTCCTACCACCCTGGCTGGGATCCTTTTAAAAAACATGAGGAGATACTACTCGGAGTCTCAGTTCACTGATAATCCTTAAATGACCTCCTGCGCCCTATTGGATCAGTCTGTGGCCCATTACCCTTCTCACCTCATCTCATCCTCTCCTGCCCCATCTCACTCTACCATGCCGGCTCCTCACGCCGGGACATGCATGCGTGATCCTCTTTGTTCTGGCTGGTTCCTCTACTCAGAACACTCTGCCCCCAACAGTCTTACTAAATCCTTCACCTGTTTGAAGTTTCATCTCAATGAAGGCCATCCTGACTACCCTTTTTGTACTACAGCCACTGCACACCCCACTATATCCTCTTTCTCAGTTAACCTGCTCTGCTCCTTCCTCGTTCTCTTTTTCCATAGAGCTTATCTTCTAACATTGTTTATAATTTGCTTTTTTAATTATCTTGGGTGTCTCCCCCACTAGAATAAATATAAGCTCCACGAGGGCAGGAGCCTTTGTCAGCTGAACTCAAAGTTCTAAGTGGTTAGAGAAGTGCCTGGCCAAGGGGGCTCGGGGACTCTGTGTTGGTGGTGTGCCCAGCACTGTGCTCAGGTTCTCCAGATACTGTTTGGAGTGAAACAGTCCAGTTCCTTGAATGGAAATGAGTACAGACAGGCTGTCACAAGGTGCTGGAAAATAGTACAGTTGGAATAAACCTAGAAAAAGCCATAAGAGAGGGATCAGGAAAGGCATCCCCAAAAAGTACCTTCTGAGCCAAGATCCAAAGACAAGTAGAAAGTGGGGAGAAAACTTTCTAAGCAAAGAGAGTGGCATGTTTAAAGAAATAATGCAGGGCAGGGTCATTACTGTCATACTTGAGTCTCTTAGGTCAAATGGCAAAGGAGGAGACACCAGTTAGTCTGAAAGGGAGCAAGCCTAGAATAAGAAAACAGTTTCACAGGGGTGGAAGAAAAGGGTGGGCAGAATTAAGTTAGAGACATTGGAGATAAAAAACGGTAGCGGTAGCTGTTCCTAGAGATTTTATGATGGGACTCATTGGAACTTGTAGCAGGAAGAAGTCACCTCTGCCACCTGGCATGGGATGCTGTGGTAGGAGGCAGGGAAGAGGGAGTGCTGTTGTTTAAGATGAGAATATAGGAGGAAGAGCTAGGTTCACTTAGGGACTTAGGAAAAGTTCTCTGGAAACTCCAAGGTAATGGGATGTATGAGTCTGGAGCCCAAAGTTAGCAAGATCTGGGCTGGATGTAGAGATTTGGGAATCATTAGTATATGTAGTCATGAAATCAGCAGGAGTGAATAATATCACCCATGAGACAAATAAATTACATTTATGAAATATAGCAACTGAATAGATTAAAATGAGGAGCCTAGGAATTCCCTTGTGGAGCAGGGAGGGGGTTAAGGATCCAGTGTTGTCACTGTCGCAGTTTGTGTCGAACTTTGGCACAGGTTCGATTTCTAGCCTAGGAAGTTCCAAATGCCTCAGGCATGGCCACATAAATAAATAAATAAAATTAAATGAGGAACCTAAATTGCTAACCTGTATCATAAGATATTTGGCCACATCGTGAGGCTCTGTGTCAATAGCAGATGTGCAGTCTTTGATCATTTTCAAGGTTTTATGTCGTTTTTCCTTATAAGGAAATGGAAGAGATAATGTAACAGATGATAGTGAAGGTTACCTATGACCTGATGTCTTCTGTCATGCTTTGAACCATAAAGTAATCATGTTCAAAGTTGGCAAGTCTTAGTAAGTGCCCATCTTATTTTATAACAGTTCTAACCTTCAGATTAATGATCCAGTTATAAATTGCTCCAGAAACACAGAGGTTGATTAATTGGGCTCTGTGTTCTTAACCTTCCCTCCCTACCCAACCTAGGTACCAACTACTTCTTTAGCTTGCTATGTTGATACTTTGTGGTGCCTTAGAGCCAAAGTCAGTCTTTCTGCTAAAGGAATATATACAAAGGAAACATTTGTTTTGACTTAGGAGCTTAAAACCTGGTTAGTTTTTCTGTTTTTCTTCAATTGACTATGACCCTGAAAGAAAATTCAGTTGTCAACCAGGTGTCATTCATTCCACATGCAAACATGCTTTTTTTTTTTTTTTTTTTTTTTTTTGCTTTTTAGGGCAGCACCCATGACATATAGAGGTTCCCAGCCTAGGGGTCAAATCGGAGCTACAGCTGCCGGCCTACACCACAGCCACAGCAATGTGGAATCGCAGCCGCATCTGTGACCTACACCACAGCTCACAGCAACACCGGATCCTTAACCCACTGAGGAAGGCCAGGGATCAATCCCACAACCTCATGGTTCCCAGTCGGATTCGTTTCCGCTGTGCCACAACAGGAACCCCTCAACATGCTTCTTTTGAGCTAGTGCATAAAGCTGTAAGGTTTCTCAGCACCTAGGCACATACTTACAGGACTCCAAATCGACAAAAAACTCTCCCAGCGTTCTGAACACAGATTTGTCCATCTCTGTTTCCATTATTCCAGCCTCGTATCTCCTATGAACTCAGACGGATTTGAGTAAGTTGTGAGACTCTGGAGGAATCATCCACCCCCAGGCCTCATTTCCTCTGCTTTAATGCAGTCTGTTAGGGCTCCCCCTACCCTAGATTTCTATGACTTTCCTCTTTTTCTGTATGCATACTGGGAAGTTCTAAATCATTCTAATTAAACCAGGTAATTAAGCCAGGTAATTTAAAATCTGTATAAAGTTGAAGGTCTTTAGGCTTATTCCCTTATGTTAGTGAAATGAGTCTAAGGATGTTTAATGTTTAAGTTTTCTCTTGAATTCTAGGCTATACCCCAGCCTTGGCCTGTGCCCCCAACAAGGACGTGGCCGACTGCCTAGCTCTCATTCTGGCCACCATGATGCCTGTCTCATCGAGTAGCCCTTTATCATCCTTGACGTTCAGTGCCATTAACCGTTATACCAACACCTCGAAAACAGTCAGCTTCGAAGCGCTGCCCATCATGAGGAATGAACCCAGTTCCTACTGCAGTTTCAACAACATTGGTGGGGAGCAGGAGTACTTATACACCGAAGTGGATGAGCTCAATGACTCCGACTCCGAGACTTACTGAGAGGCTGAGCCGAGGTCTGGGGGGGGAGGTTCTGACACTGACGCTTCAAACTGTGCTTTTTCAGGAAAAAGGCACGCTCTTACTCACGTGCAAAAGCAACCTATGAGGAAAGATTGCAGAGTGAGCGAATAAACTAACTGTGATGACATTAGGAAAAAGAGTTTTAAAGGCAAGTTTTACAAAAGGAACTTCTAGAATCTTGAAATAGACTTGACCAGAGGAAAACCTTTGATGTCAGATTGCTTTGTGGAATTATGTAATTTGGTTTTGCAATGCCAGGAGTAATTTGGGACACTGCACCCTAATCTGTTTACACAAGCAACACTATGGTGAAAGAAGAGATGTGGACACTGTATTTCAATTTTACCAGTAAAACTACAACTAAATTTAAGGGCAATAAAAGTTTGGTACAGTAGGCATGACATGCACAGCAAATTGCCAAAGGACCAAGTAACTCCAGGGTTTTTAATAGAATGCCATTTTGGAAGCTGGAGCGGGTGAAATGAGACATTATCTAAACTAGGAAAAAAAAACATCTGAAAGCCTTCTAATACTGTATTAAACCGTGAGAGAAAGCTGATGTATTTTTACATTTTTTTCTTTTACATAAGAATTTTAAAATTCCAACTTTTATAAAATTAGAATTGAAAACCAGCTGACTGAATGCAGTCAGGGTGAAAATATTTGTGATGTAAACATGAGCTAGATTGGGTTGGGCTGTTGTTGCCCAGTCTTGAATGGTTTAGGTTTAAAATTGAGCTATTTTTGTTGGAAAATGTAAAGAATTTCCTAGAAGAAGAAAATTTCATGCAATCAGAAAGTAGATGATTTTCACCCTGTTGCAGCTACGTTGTCCTGGGGAGTGGAGTTTTCAACCTCACTGCTTTGGATGGTACACTTTCCTCACCTGTGTCGTCACCCTTGTGCCTCCACAATGGATTGGGGGATTTCTGTTGTCACTGCTTCGTGAAGAATCAAAAAGAAAAAAAAAACTCCCTTGTTATTCATAAGTTAACATCATCAGGTCTCATAGAAGGCATTTCTATATTGGGCAAGGTTTAAAATACTAAAGCCTTTAGGTCTTGTTCACATTTAAAGTAGCATGTTTGTATCATGCTACAGTTTGAGGAAAGAAAAAATTGCCTGCCGAATTGGAAGACTGCCTTTTAGATAACAAAAAGAGAGGGCGAAAAGGCCGATGTTTAGGCTTTTAAATAACAATTTACATGGCTCTGCTTTTACTGTAACCGTTACTCTCCCAGTGAAATGATTTCACAGATGTAGGGGGTATTACAGGTCTGGGTAGAGTTCCATAAATTTTCACAAAATGATACCCAATTTCATTTTATTCTTTTTGTATTGTGAAACTGGAAACTTTATGACATTGTAAATTATCAGCTGGTTTTTTCTGAATATAAAGTGTGAAAACACAGAACAGTATTTTGATCTATTTGATAATTTTGTGGGTTTTTGAAGAATTAATGAGCATGTAAATAGAAATAGTGACTGCTTGAATACTGTATTTACTTGCACTCTTTCAGTACATCAAGATTCCTGTATATTTTAGAGTATAATAAAACACAGATGTGAGTTGTATTTAATGAATAATGTATTTGTATCTGTGCATATTACCTAAAAATCTATAAAGTTTCTAGAGCATTGACTACTAGATTTTAAGCATTTTTTTCTAAAATATTTGCAGAAATTATAAATGTAATCCTCCATCTTTTCTTTATAATATAAAGAAGTCATATTGGACCCTTCCTAATTATTAGTGGTAGGAAGGTGAATATGCATTTTAAAGACAGCAGACTACATTTTCTATTGTACCTTTTGAAAAAAAAGAAAACTCAAGAGGATTCTAAAAGTATACATACGTGTGCTTTCTCTTTCCTTTTAGGAATTCTCTTCTGAATTCCCTGAGGGAATTTTCTAGAATCTCAGAATTGAAACAGACCTGAGGTTCATGCAGTCTAACCTCTTAACAAATGCAGGAGTCCCTTCTCCAAGGGTGACCTTTCCACCTTGAACACTTCCAGTGACTCTACCTCACCAAGCAGTCCATTCAGTTGTTGAGCAGCTCTTAACTGCTAGAAAGGTCTTCTTTAGATGGAGTCGAAGCCTCCCTCCTGGGAACTTCTGCCCTTGGGCCCAGGTCTGTCCTCCAAGAGAACTCGAACACTGAGAACTCGGCAGGATGACTTGTGCCCTCTGCCGCGGTCTCTCTTTTACAGGCTGTTTGACTCACCCGCTGAAGTGATTTCTGGAAGGACTCATTAGACACGCTGTTGGATTTAACGCATCTGATGAAACCCAAGGTGTAGCTATAAAGAAACAAGCTGTATAATTTATCCTCACACATACCGGAATTCAGATGTTGGATCACTTTATGTAAATGATGCTATGACTGGAAATATTTGTGAGGTGGGTTTTCTGATTGCTTGCCCACTATTTCAATGCTTTGTCATTGCATTTTTTTATAGTCCATCCCCCAGTTTGATCAGCCATTTCCTTTGGTCTGCACATGATGAGAAATCTCAAAGTACTTTCCCTGGTAGTATTTGCACAGCACTGCACATGATGACAAATCTCAGAGTACTGTCCCCGGTAGTATTTGCACAGCACTAACATTGTTGGAGTAAGTACATGGACTGCTTGAATGAAGGGACACAGCACCACAGTGAGATCCTTTATAGTTACACCTTGTATATCAAAGGCATTCAGGCCCTGTTCTATAATGGTTTTTGTACTCACACAGAAGAGGGAAGCCTGTTTGCTTTTTTAACTTCTGCATGAAAGATGACATCTGAACTATCTGATGTGTATTATAATAATACCAGCTTCTGCTCTGGAACTACTTTGAGGGCAATGGTGGTAATATAGCAAATGACCTCCTTTTAACAAGACACTCAACTCAAACAGTGCCATTTAGTTCAGGAGATCTCTAAGTATACCTGTCAATTTGGGGTTTAATTTGGCTTATATTGGACCTTTTAAATGAAATAAAGTTTTTTAATGCAATAAATCAAGTGTCTTTCTTCTTCACATACAGACTTCTTTGCCTTTATCTTAAAATGTCTGATTAGTCTCCAGTTGTAACTAGTTTTTACCTTTCTTGAGAAACTTAATGAATTTTCAATAGAGCTATTTTAGATTTTAGATGAATCTTTCTAAATGGGCTTTTCAAATATAGTTATTCAACAAATTCTCATTGCTTAGTGGTAGGAATGAACAGAAAGTGAGCCTAGAGATTGTGGACTTGTCCCCTCAGAGCTTACCATTTCATTGTGGAAAGGTACACACCTCAAAGTAGAGAGTATGAAAGTGTAATTCAAGTAGAGGTGAACTAAGGAAGGTCAGAGAACAGCAAGTTTCTTCCCTTTTCTGGGAGGGAAGATCAGAACAAGATTCTTGGAAGAGGTGGCATTTAGGCTGGACGTTGATGAATAAATGTGATTTGAGCAGGTGGAGAGAGGGCAAATGGTACCCTGGGTGAAAAGAACAAAATCAGCATTTCTTAAAATGGTGGAGGGAAGGTGATGAAATAGATATCAGCCTTTAGCATTCCTGATCAGAATGGGATCAGGAAGACCTACTAAAGAGCTCATTATAAATACAGAGATTAGATAATAGAACAAGTAAGTGCAAATAGTTGACTGGAGGAGCAGGCAAAGAAGACTTTAATAACTTCGCCAAATCATCTTATGCTGATAATAACAGGAAGTACATAGATGGTGTTTGTCATGTACCACGCAAGTTTGTGAAATACATATCTTAGTCCACACAACTGTCCTGTGAGGTAGGTCCTATTAATAGCACCATTTAACAGATGAGGAATAGGGCAGAGAGGTGATGTCACTTCTGCCCAAGCCTGCGCAACCAGTAATTTGTGAAGCCTAGACTCAAATCCAGGCAGTTGTTTCCAGTGTTGCTGCTCTTAATCCCCTGATGACCTCTAACATGCTTTCTGGTCCTTGTTGAAATTGGTGATTTTGAAGTTGGACCACATGTTTGACTTTTAAGTTTATGTAAATTCCTTTCAGTTTGATTCTCTGTGGACACTACTACTTGTGGAAGAAACAGAAGTGTAACCACAACAGATGTTTATTGAACACCTGCTGTGTGTGAGGAACTGTGTTAGGCTCTGGGTGTAGAGCAGTGAAGGAAGAGTTATCATGATGGAGCCTAAGAGAATGGCATCTGCTTATGTTTCCATTGCTGTTACTGCTTCAAGTCTCATCAACCTAAACTACTCACCCTCATTTATGCCTTTGCAGGTTGGCTGACAGGCTCAGCTGGGTGATGCCTCAATCTGGAGTCTGGCTGGGCTGGACCGCTTGCCGTGAGTTGGGCTCAATCTGCTCCATCTGTATTCCTCTATGACCGAAGCACTAGAAGGCAAGCCTGACCACACAAACACAGTTTGTTCCCCTGCATGCGTCATATTTGCTAATACTCCACAGAATGAGCCCAGCCTCAGTGAGGCAGGACAGGTGGCTCTGCTCCATGGGGAAGGATAATTCGAGTTCAGTTCACAGTTCATTTAGCCTTGAAGTGATAAGCCCAACCAGTTTGTCATAACTTTCCCTTTATCCATGGTCATGCTTAGCAGTCTTTTGTCTCTGCCTTCTCCTTCTCATGGTATCCTTTCTGGTGTGGGGGTTCAGATGGAAAACTGGGTAGCAAAAATGAATTTGGAATTGGAAAGTTCTTCACTGGCAGTATAGAGCTGATTGGTTAATTGTTGGATTTCCTCTTTCCAAAAATGGAGAACCAACAACCTATCACCTACCTTGAACTCTAGAAGAAGGCAGCACCAGTTACCTCTCTAGTGTCTTCCTGTAATCATCCCTTCCAAATCAGTGCCTAATCCAACAGAATATAGAGTAGAAAGTATACTGATATAGAAAGCTCTCCAATCTAGATCATTTCTTCATCTCAGCCTCTCTGGCACTGGTGTTAAGTTTTCATTTATCTGCCTTCCTCTTTTTGTATTATTTCATTTCCTTGAGATTCCTTTATTCCTCTTACGATTCTTATCTGTCTTCTTTCTTAATTAGGATTGACATGCAGGCTGAGGTGTGGTATTTCCTTAATTTAAAAAGCCAGTGGATTTAATCTTAAAATGTTTCTTCCTCTTCACCCTTCTCTAAAGTTTAAGAAAACTTGCATTTTCGCTTTCAAGCCCTTCAGCAAATGTTACTGGAGTACATAGTCTGCAGCAGGCACTGTCTTAAATCCTAGAGCTCCACCAAGGCTAAAGTTCCTGCCCTCAGGAAACTTATATTTTAGTCATGGAGAAAGACAAGAAAGACAACAAATGGTGATTACTTTGCAGAGGAAGATTTGTGAGAATAACTGGATGGCTATTTGAGATTTGATATTTGAGGAAGGACCTTGATTTTTAAAATGCTGATTTGTGCACTAGGGGATTACACAATTTTTGATGTGAGAAACCATAAGATTTTGCTGAGAAAATATGAAAGAATGTTGAAGTAACTAATAAAGGCAGGAAAAGGGTAGAAAGAGATGGTGACCTAATCCCCAAAAGCAAACCTGAAGTTTCTGTTGAGGCGAAACTAATCTCAAAGTGTATCATAGATTAGTTTAAGCATCAATTGTCATTTGAATAGCAAGGGGATTCAGGTTGGTTGAAAATATTTCTTAGATGCCTATTAGTTCCATCTCTAATTCATGATGTGTAACTTACTTCACCTTCAGCTAGAAATGAACCTGGCACCATGCTTGACCATGTTAGTACTCAGCGCTTAAACTTGGGCTCTATAGTAATGTTGGCCACCCACCCCACCCCCCAAAAAAGGGAAGTTAGTTTATTTCTGGTACTCAGAGTAACAGCAAGTACTGTGAGTAATATTGCCTCAGACCTAATGGAAACAATCAAAATGCATACTTTATGTTGACATCTTTTTTGTGTAACCTGGTTTAAACCCTCATGCCTGACACAAAGATGGTGGTACCCAGTGTACATGGGAGAAAAGTTACTTGTTCTGATATTCATGGTAAGAAATGCCAAAATCAAAGAGACTGTGAATGAAGAGTATTCAAGGAAAAGGGGCTTCTGGAGAAGAACTTTGTCTTCTCACATCTAGGTGCCGGTAGGTGTGTAGGGGCAAGGAAAAGAAGGCCATTGGTTGCCTGCAGTTAGGTGACTAATAGGAATAGGAACTAAGACATTGCAATTGGTCAAATAGCTTTTGCCAAGTGATGTCAGTGAAAATGGCAGAGGAAGGATCTCTGAATCTTGATAAGAACAAAGTAAGCTTTGTGGTGTTTCAACTTGCTTTATTTACTCCAACTCTGCAGTAGACTTGACAACTAAGAGCCCACATTCTCGATGCAGCCAAGCAATCACTAGAATGTGCAAAACAAAGCTAGAGGTCTTTGAAAGCTTCATTTGCAAGGTTTGCCATTTTTTGGCCTGTCTGATAGTTCCATGGGAGATACCACTTACCTAGGAGAGCTCAACTTGTAGTTTGTTTTGTTTTGTTTGGGGTGGGGGGTTGTTTTTGTTGTGGGGTTATTTTTGTTTTTGTTTTTTCCTAGGTCAGGGGTTGAATCAGAACTGTAGCTGCCAGCCTATACCACAGCCACAGCAACATGGGAATCCAAGCCGCATCTGCAACCAAAACACCACAGCTCACAGCAAGCCAGATCTAATGTGAGGCCAGGGATCAAACCCACATCCTCATGGATACTGGTCGGGTTCATTACCACTGAGCCACAACGGGAACTCCCTCAAGTTGTAGTCGAGCTAACTCAAAGTTGACCCAATGTGAAAGTTATTCTCCCTAGAGTAATGTTTGTTGAAAACAATTATAGGCAAGAGTTTTAATGTTGCACTTGCTTTAGGAGATGGAGAAGAGCTGAGGCAAGCAAAAAACAGCTGAAAAGCTTGAAAGGAAAGGCTAGGGAAATGGATAGCCATGGCAGCTTTGAAAAACTCTGACATAGTTCTAGGAACCTAGAATGCCACACACATACACTGAGCTGTATGTGTACTTGTGGAATATCTGAGGCTGTTCTAAATTCTCACCTGTGTCTAGTTTTGAGGCTTGCACAAACAGGAAGTGAGAGCTAGTTTTCAACTGCCAGACAATTTAGAAGATATGCCTTTACATACACAGCCCCTTGGCAAAGAATAGGAAGTTCTTGTGGTTACAGATGGTTAAGGAAATCTCTGTCCAGATATTAGCTGACTGATAAGCTAACTGAATAGAGATTTCACTGGCCACACATGACAAAAAAAATACAGACTTTACAAAACTTGTAAAAAGTCACCAAACAGTGTTCCCGTCGTGGCTCAGTGGAAACAAATCAGACTAGTACCCATAAGGACACAAGTTCAATTCCTGACCTTGCTCAGTGGGTTAAGGATCCGGTGTTGCCATGAGCTGTGGTGTAGTTTGCAGGCGAGGCTCAGATCCCATGTTGCTGTGGCTGTGGTGTAAGCCAGCAGCTACATCTCCAATTTGACCCCTGGCCTGGGAACTTCCCTATGCGCTGCAGGTGCGGCCCTAAAAAGACAAAAAAAAAAAAAGGTCACTAAAATAAGCAGCCTTTTTTAACACCTGAAGAAAGAGATTAATCTGA
This sequence comes from Phacochoerus africanus, assembly GCF_016906955.1. Classification (NCBI taxonomy): domain Eukaryota; kingdom Metazoa; phylum Chordata; class Mammalia; order Artiodactyla; family Suidae; genus Phacochoerus; species Phacochoerus africanus. The sequence continues at coordinate 83,354,196 of NC_062544.1, read as the reverse complement.
TTTCCAGAGTTGCCATGCTTTATTATTATTATTACTATTATTATTTGCTGTATAATAGCATGGATTTTTTTATTTTTTAATTACTTAATGAATTTTATTACATTTATAGTTGTACAACAATCATCACAACCAAATTTTATAGTATCTTCATCCCAAAACCCTCAGTGCATCCCCCCACCCCCAAACCTGTCTCTCTTTTGAAAACCATTAAGTTTTTCAAAGTCTGTTAGTATCTGTTCTGCAAAGAAGTTCATTGTGTCCCTTTTTGAGATTCCACATGTAAGTGATAGCATTTGATGTTGGTGTCTCATTGTCTGACTGACTTCACTTAGTGTGATAATTTCAAAGTCCATTCATGTTGCTGCAAATGCCTTTTATTTCTTTCCTTTTAATGGCTGAGTAATATTCCATTGTGTATATGTACCACATCTTCTTTATCTACTCTGTCAATGGACTCTTACGTTGTTTCCATGTCTTGGCTATTGCAAATAGTGCTGCAGTGAACATTGGAGTGCATTTGTCTTTTTGAGTCATGGTTTTCTCTGGATAGATGCCCATGTGCTATATTATAAAAGTCCACTTTTCAACAGAAGGTTGAGATACGCCGAGAAATAATGTATGACCCATACGTAGGAAAAACAATCAGTATAAACTACCCATGAAGAAGCTGAAACATTGGATTCACTAGATAAAGCATTTAAATCTTTTATTTTAAATATGTTTAAGGTGGCTGAAGGAAACCATGTCTAAAGAATTAAAGTACTGGAGTCCCTGTTGTGAATCAATGGGTTAAGAATCTGACATAGTGTCTGTGAGGATGTGTTTCAATCCCTGCCCTCACTCGGTGGCTTAAGGATCTGGCATTGCTGCAAACTGTGATATAGATCATAGATGCGGCTGGGATCCAGTTTTGCTGTGGTTGTGGTGTAGGACTGCAGCTGTAGCTCCTATTTGACCCCATCCCAGGAATTTCCATATGCTGCAGATGTGGCTTATGGAAAAAAAAATTACAGTATTAAAAAATGGCTCTCTAAATAGAAAATGTTGATAAATATATAGAAATTATATGTGTATATATGTGTGTGTGTGTGTATATATATTTATTTATGGCTGCACCTGTGGCATATGGAAGTTCCTGGACTAAAGACTGAATCTGAGCCAAAGCTGTGATCTACACTGCAGCTGCAACAACACCGGATTCTTTAACCCACTGTGCCATAGTGGGAACTCCTAAGAATTATATTTTTAAAAGCAAATGTAAATTCTGTATTCGGAAATTACAGTAAATTATAGAGGATGTCAGTGTTAGATTTGAGTAAGCAGAAGAATCAGTGAGCTTGAATATAACTTTCAAATGTGAAGGGAAAATTAAGACATTCTATTTATTATTATCTATTTGCTTTTAAGATAAACAAAATATAAAACTTATCACTAGCAAATCTGCCCTAAAAGGAGTCCTTCAGGCTGAAAGAACAGTATAGACATTATAGACTCAAATTCTCATGAAGATATAAAGAATAACAGTAAAGATAACAGGCAAATAAGTTTGAAAGACAATATAAATCTATTTTTTGTAAACCGTTATTTCTCCTATCTGATTTAAAAGTCAACTACAGGAGTTCTCATTGTGGATCAGCAGAAATGAATCTGACTAGTATCCATGAGGGTGTGGATTTGATCCCTGGCCTTGCTCAATGGATTAGGGCATTGCTGTGAGCTGTCGTGTAGGTTGCAGGTGCCACTTGGATCCGGCATTGCTGTAGGCCAGTGGCTACAGCTCCAAATTGACCCCTTGCCTGGAAAGTTCTGTATGCCATGGGTGTGGACCTAAAAAGACCAAAAAAAAAGAAAAAGAAGAAGAAGAAGTAAAAGTCAACTACAGGAGTTGTCTTGTGGCACAGAGGGTTAAGGATCTAGCATTGTCACTGCAGTGGCTCAGGTCTCTGCTGTGATGCAGATTCAGTCCCTGGCCCGGGAATTTCCACATGCCACAAGTGCAGCAAAAAAATTTTCATTTTCATTTTAAAAAGTCAACTACATAAAGCTATAATTACAAATTGTGTTCTTGGGCACACAATGTATAAAAATATAAATTCTGACAATAACATCACAAAGGGGGGAAATGGAGCTAATAGGACAAAAAGGTTTTGTACAATACAGGCATACCTTGTTTATTGGACTTTGCTTTATTGCACTTCACAGATACTGTGTTTTTTACAAATTGAAGATTTGTGTTGACTCTGAATTGGTAAGTCTACAGGCATCATTTTTCCAAGAATGTATGCTCTTTTCATATCTCTGTCACATTTTGGTATTTGTCACAATATTTCAAATTTTATTCTTGGAATTCCCATCGTGGCGCAGCAGAAACGAATCCGACTAGGGACCATGAGGTTGTGGGTTCGATCCCTGACCTTGCTAAGTGGGTTAAGGATCCGGCATTACCATGAGGTTGTGGGTTCGATCCCTGACCTTGCTAAGTGGGTTAAGGATCCAGCATTGCCATGAGCTGTGGTATAGTTCACAGGCTCAGCTCCGATCTGGCATTGCTGTGGCTGTGGTGTAGGCTGGCAGCAATGGCTCTGATTAGACCCCTAGCCTGGGAACCTCCATATGCCACAGGTGTGGCCCTCAAAAGACCAAAAAAAAAAAAATTCTTAATTATATTTGTTATGATGATGACCTGTGATTAGTGATCTTTGATGTTACTATAATAACCATTTGGGGGCACCGCGAACCACAACCTTGTAAGATGATGAATTCAATAAATGTGTGTGTTCTGACTGCTCCACCAACTGGTTATTTCCCTACCTCCTGGTCACCCAAGAGCTCTGATGGAAATGTACAAGATCCATGCTGTTTTCATGCCTGCGAACATAACATGCATTATGCAGCCCATGGACCAAAGAATAATGTCAACTTCTAAACCTTATTATTTAAGAAATATATTTTGCAAAGCTGTAGCTGCCTTGGATAGTTATTCCTCTGATGGATCTGGGGAAAGTCAATTGAAGACTGTCTGGAAAGGATTCACCATTCATAGATGCCATGAAGAAGACTCATGGTTCATGGGTTGAGGTCAAAATATCAGCATTACAGCAGATTAGAAGAAGTTGATTCCAACACTCATGGATGATTTGGAAGGGGTTCAAGACTTCAGTAGAGGAAGTAACTAGATATGGTGGAAATAGCAAGAGAACTCAAATTAGAAGTGGAGCCTCAGAGTTCCCTTCATGGCTCAGCAGTTAACAATCAGACTAGGATCTATGAGGATGCAGGTTTGATTCCTGGCCTTGCTCAGTGGGTTAGGGATCCAGCGTTGCTGAGAGCTATGGTGTAAGTCATAGACTTGGCTTAGATCCCACTTGGCTGTGGTGTAGGCCAGCAGTTACAGCTCCAATTAGACCCCTAGCCTGGGACTTCTATATGCTGTGTATGTGGCCCTAAAAAGCAAAAAAGTAAAAAAAAAAAAAAAAAAAAAGGAAATGGAGCCTGTAAATAGGACTGAACTAGGTGACTTCACAGGTGAATTCTACAGAATGGTCAAGGAATTAATACCAATCTTTTGTGAACTTTTAAAGAATAGAAGAGGAAAGAACATTTCCCAACTCACTCTGTATTAACCTGATACCGAAACCAAACAAAGGCATTTCAAGAAAGGCACACTACAGATCAATATTCTTTATGAATATAGACGTAGAAGTTATCAACAAAATAATACTGGACCAAGTCATTGCCATCTAGAAAGTATTGTTCACCATGAATGTATCTTATGAATACAGCTGCAAAAATTGTCAAAAAAGTACTATCAAATCAAATTGATTAATACTTTAAAAGTATTATATAGCACGACCAAATGGGATTTATCCTAGGAATATATTTTCAGCATATAAAAGTGAATCAATGTAATATACTAACAGTACAATAGAATAGGTGAACACTTGGTTATTGCTGTTGATGGAGGAAAAGAATTTAACACCCTCTCGTGATAAAAATACTGAACACTAGGAGTAAAAGGAAAATTCCTCATCTGTGAAAAGCCCACAGCTAACATCATACTTAATGATGAACAACTGAAGTCTTTCCCTCTAAGATCAGAAACCAAGACAAGGATGTCTATTCTGACCACATCTATCCAACATTGTACTAGAGGTTGAGGCCAGAACAATTAGTCAGGAAAAAAAAGAAAAGGCATCCTTACTAAAAGAAGAAGTTAAATAATCTATTTGTAGATGACATGTTCTTATATATAGAAAATCCTGAAAAATACAACAAAAAATTATTAATGCTGATAAGTTCGGCAAAGTTGCTGGATACAAGATCAATATAAAAAACAATTTTTTGTTGTCGTTGTTGTTTTAGGTTTGTTTGTTTTAGGGCCATACCCATGGCATATGGAATTTCCCAGGCTAGGGGTTGAATCGGAGCTGCAGCTTCTGGCCTACACCACAGCCACAGCAATACCAGATCCAAGCAGCATCTGTGCCCAACACTGCAGCTCACAGCAACACAGGATCCTTAACCCACTGAGTGAGGTCTGGGATCGAACTCACAACCTCATGGTTCCTAGTCAGATTCATTTCCACTGCACCACGACAGGAACTCCGGAAACAATTTTGATAAAGAACAAAGAGGACTGACACTCCCCAATTTCAAAACTTACTACAAAGCTACGAAGTATAAGGACAAGGACAAGCATATACAACTGTATAAGGACAAGTGTAACACTTGCTTAAGGACAGACATACAGACCAGTGGAAGAAATGAGAGTCTAGAAATAAGCCTATATACTTAAAGTCATTAGATTCCAGTATGGGAACCAAGGTAATACAATGGGGAAAGAATAATCTTTTTCAACACATGGTTCTGGGACAGCTAGATGTCCACATGCAAAAGAATAATTTAGACCCCTGTCTCACAACATCTACAGAAATTAACTTTAATGCATCATAGATCTAAGTGTTAGAACTAAATCCATAAAATTCTTAGAAGAAAGTGTAACCGTAAGTCTGGGACCTTGAATTGGGTAAACATAAGCAACCAAAAGAAAAAAACAGAAATTAGACCTCGTCAAAATTGAAAGTTTTGCGTACCAAAAGGCAATATCAGAAAGTGAAAAGACAACCAACAAATGGGGAAAATATTTGCAAAAATCATTTATCTGATAAGGGTCTAATATCCAAAGTATACAAAGGACTCCTACAACTAAATAATGAAAATACAATTTTTTAAATGGGCTCAATGTTTTAATAGTTTCTCCAGAGAAGATAACGCGGTTGGCCAATAGGCACTTGAAAATATAGTCAACATCATTTAGCCACTAAGGAAATGAAAAGCACAACCACAGTGAGAAACCACAGCCACTGAGCTGGCTGTCATTTTAACAAGCATTGGCAAAGATATGGGGAAATTTAAATCCTCCTAACATTGCTAATAGGGATGTAAAATGATACAGCCCCTTTGGAAAACAGTCCTCAAATAATTAGACAGATTTACCATATGACTCAGCAATTAAACTCCTGTAGCCAAGGAGTCGAAAACACATGTATGTTCACACATAAACTTGTACATGAATGTTCATAGCAGCATTATTCCTAGCAGCCAAAAAATGGAAAGGACCCAATGTCCACTCACTTATGAATGGATAAACAATGTGATATATCCATATGATAAAATATTATTCAACTGTAAAAAAGGAAAGGAGAACTTACACATGCTACACAAGGATAAACCTTGAAAACATTACACTAAGTGAAAGAAGCTAGGAACAAAAGACTACATATTGGAGTTCCCGTCGTGGCACAGTGGTTAATGAATCCGACTAGGAACCTTGAGGTTGCGGGTTTAATCCCTGGCCTTGCTCAGTGGGTTAAGGATCCAGCGTTGCCGAGAGCTGTGGTGTAGGTCGCAGGCAAGGCTCGGATCCTGCGTTACTGTGGCTGTGGTGTAGGCTGGCAGCTACAGCTCCAATTCAACCCCTAGCCTGGGAACCTCCATATGCCGCAGGAGCGGCCCAAGAAATGGCAAAAAGACAAAAAACAAAACAAAACAAAACAAAACAAAACTACATAATGTGTGATTCCATTTACATAATATGTTCAGGGTGGGCAAATCCAGAGATAGAAAGGATGTTAGTAGTTGCCGTTGATGAAGAGCGGGATGGATGTGACAGCTCATCAGTCCAGGGTTTCTATAGGGGGTAATAAAATGTTCTAAAAGTAGATAATCTATTGATTTGTATACTTTAAAATGGTGAATGTTATGGCATGTAAATTTTATACAAAAAAGTGGAATTCCCTGATGGTCTAGTGGTTAGGACTCAGCACTTTCACCACTGTGGCCTAGGTTCAGTCCCTAGCATAGGAAGTGAGATCCCATATCAAGCCACTGCACGCCATAGCCAAAAACAAAATTTTTTTAAAGTAGAAAAGCAGTTTTGACATTTAAGACTATAGGTAATGAATAATTAACCTTAAGGAAGTATAGTAAATTTCTTCTAGGTGTGATAGTGACAATGTGATTATGCCTTAAAAGGAATCCTTATCTTTTAAAAACACTGAAATATTTATAAATGAAATGATAATGATATTTGGAATTTGCTTCAGATAATATAAGCCTTCACATCCAAGGCTGATTTAAATGTCACTCATGCTGATGACAATGAAAAGTAACCAAGCTTTCCCAGAAATCTGTGACTTGTTTTTCACTTCATTAGTAACATAGACCCACGAATGCCATCTGGCTTGGCATCTCACAAAGCCAATCTTTGTAAAGGAGAGGGACAAAGCTAAAGAAATAATGGCAAAATGGAGATATTTGGTAAATATCTTGAAAGTTTATGCTATGCTGAGTTCTGGTCCTCTAGATGAGAGGGTGTTTTGTAATTGTGGTTCTTAAAAAGGAAAAATATATGCACGGAACAGTGGCTAAAATGGTTTTCTAAAAATTCAATAGTCATACAGAAAGATGTTTCAAAATGGTAAATGTTAATTGGCTCTAAAATTTTAAGCAGCTCTTTCCACATATACCTGTTCAACATCCTTCTGTATCTGTACCTCTTTTGTTTCCCTCCTCACAAAATGTTAAATAGAAACTAGTTTAGATTTGCCTCCAAATGTAGATGTTTGCAAAGAACAAGAGAATAAAAAAGTAGATGTAAACATATTAGATATTTACCACAGTAGGTGTTTTGTTCCAAGGGAGGTCTGTGAAAAAACTCAGTTTTGTTTAAACATCAAAGTTCCACTTATAGAACTGTATTTGATAAGATTTACTATCAACTGAAGAAAGCAGGTGTCAATTTCACATCAAATATATGTACATTTGTCATATACAAAGTAATGTATAGTAGAAAATGTATAGTATAGTAGAAAATGGAGAAAGATGAGCAAAGAGGAGAAAACAAAAACCACCCATTATCTTACAAGTAAGAGATCATAAGAAGCACTAAAGGTAGTTTTACCAAACCTAAAACTGAATACAAGCCATATTTTTACAATATAGGGGTTCCTATTGTGGCTTAGCAGTAAGGAACCCGATTAGTATCCTTGAGGATGTGGGTTTGATCCCTAGGCTTGCTCAGTGGGTTAAGGATCCAGCGTTGCTGTGAGTTGTGATATAGGCCGGCAGCTGCAGTTCCAATTCAACCCCTTACCTGGGAAACCTGTATGCTGCAGGTGTGGCCCTAAAAAGCAAAATGAAATGAGACAAAATTATATAGGAGGTTTCTCATAGGAACTGGCTTGTGGTTAGAGACAAGACATCCCAGCCTGTGCCCTGAGCAAGTTGGAGACCCAGCAACAGGAGGGTCTGAGGGCTGGAGAAGGTAGTGTCTGGGCCTGAACAGAAAGAGCAGGTTCATCCTTCTTCCACCTCTGTGTCCTCACCTGGGCCCTCAGCAGACTGGACGATGCCTCTCACACTGGTGAGTGTGGTTCTCTTACTCAGTGCATTGATTTTAACTGCTAATCTTCCCCAGAGACACCCTCACAGACACATCTAGACAATGCTTTTTTGGGTTTTTTCTTTTTTTATTTTCTTTTTAAAGTATAGTTGATTTATACTCTTGTGTCAATTTCTGCTGTACAGCAGTGACCCAATCATATATATTCTTTTTCTCATACTATCTTCCATCATGTTCTATCCCAAGATATTGGGTAGAGTTCCCTGTGCTGTACAGCAAGACCTCATTGCTTATCCATGCTAAATGTAATAGTTTGCATCTACTAACCCCAAATCCCCAGTCCCTCCCCTCCCTCCCCCACACCCTTGGCAACCACAAGTCTGTTCTCTGTCTGTGAGTCTGTTTCTGTGCAGAGATAATGTTTCACCAGGCAAGTGGACACATAAAATTCACCATCACAGATATATCAACTGTCATGTCTTATGTAGATTCAAATTGTGGAAAAGCAAAGGGAGCAGTGTTTAGAAGCAAGAATACGTCTCCTCTGGCCTGGGAGCTGAGGTGGGCAAGGTCAGTGTATCCTTCATGAGGATGTGGGTAGAATCAGACCCTGTGGACAGCAGTGGCTGGTGGCCCCTTTCTGCACGGCTGGGACATCACTGCCATGAGGAGGAGGTGACCCGGGAAGAACGAGGCTCCAGGCTGCCCTGGTAGGAATTCTGGCTCTGCCACCTCATGGCTGGGTGAACCACTTAGTTTCTCCCTGCCCCACTTTTCTCAGCTGTAAAATGAGGATAGCAATTGTACATCCCTCATGGAGTTGTGGTGGAAATTAAATGAGAAAAGATATGGAAGGCGCTTGGCACATAATAAGCCTGCAGGGTATTAGTTTCCTCATTACTGCCTGTGTATTCCATGGGCTTGTGGGAAGACTTCAGTGCCATCACCAACAGCCTAGAAGCTCAACTCTACCACTTCCTGGCTGGCTGATCTTTGAGCGAGTAACTACCTCCCTAGACCTCTGAAGTCCCATCTGAGAAATGGAATTCACAGTCCTACAGATCTCCCAGGGTTAGTGCAGGGGTAGGGGGCTCGAGTGTGGGAAGGCAGCACAAAGAAGAAAGCTCTGGTTCTTTCCCAAATCATAGAGGGGAAGGAAATAGCTAAGGTTATATAGTCACTGCTACTCTGGGTCCTCCAGCTTTACTGTGCAAGGGCCAGGAGAGAGGCTTGGGCACGAAATAGGGATGGAGCTGGAGTGGCTGCGAGGCTTTAGCATAGCGCAAGTCTAATCCCAGTAGAGGAGGGCAGCTTCCAGAATTGAGTGGGAGCCCCTCGACTGCCAGATTGTCCTGTAGTGAAGATTTGACAGAATATTTGGGGAGTCCTGGAGCCAAAGTGGGCCAACCTGAGGTTGTGCCTTCCTCAGGAATGGCCCTCAGTCTGTGGAGGCCTGGTTCCCAGCCAGCACAGAGATAGATTTCAAGGTGAGCAGCTGAAGCCCTCAGTCACTTTGCTTCCTAGAGTAGGGAGTGTGCAAGAGATAGCAACTCAACTCTGCGTTCAGGTTCTTAGGCCTGTGCAGCCCCAGAAATGACCTTGACCTCCATACACTTGGTTCAGGCATTTATTGAGAATGTACTAAGTGTCGAGACAGTTGCTTAGAACCAGCAAGCATTATGCATGATAAATCAGGCTCCATGCCATCCACCAATGAGCAAGTAGACATGGGGAAAAACCCAAGCCCTTGTGTTTAGGGGAAGGCAGCAGGGCCATGTGGTCAAATTCCTGGACTTGCAAAGTCAACCTAGGTGACTTCTGGTAAGTTACATAACCTCTCTTAAACTCTCGTTCACTGTGTCAGATATGGTGGGGAGCTCCATGGTCTCGGGTCAGGGTGAGTATCTAATATTTAGAGGAAAGGGAATGACACAGAGTAAGTGCTGAATAAGCTACCCAAGAGAAATGATTGTTCATTTTCCCTGAAGGGACAGAGAAACCAGAGGGACTGAAGGCAGGCCTTGCCCGGGTGGGCTAAGTGGCTCTTGGACTGCAGTCTCGCAAGTGGGAAGGCCAGCCTGCCTTCGAGTTTGGTTTGGAGACACTGGATCAAAGATGTGTGGCTTTCACAGACTTGCAGGTGATGCTTGCTGGGGTGTGGATGAAAGAAAAACGGACCAGGCCTGAGTGACTGCAAGGCTGCCTTGGTGCCAATCGCTATGGCACCAAGACCTCCCATTGTCCACCCCAGTGGAGCAGCCTGGCATCACTTAGGTGACAGGATGCAGAGGGAGACACTACTTTCATTAACCAGGTAATTGCTGTCCAGGGTCTGAAGCACACGTTGTGGCTCAGTGGTTAACAAATACACTAGGAACCATGAGGTTGTGGGTTCGATCCCTGGCCTCACTCAGTGGGTTAAGGATCCGGCATTGCCGTGAGCTGTGGTGTAGATCAAAAACGTGGCTCAGATCCCATGTGGCTGTGGCATAGGCTGGAAGCTACATCTCCAATTCGACCCCTAGCCTGGGAACCTCCATACGCCACATGTGCGACCCTAGAAGAGACAATAAATAAATAAATAAATAAATACAGGGTCTGAAGCACATGTTCTGTGTAGACCAGGGCTTTGTTCATTCTCCATCTGATGGGTGTCCACAGGAGACTGTGCATATGTGTGCCAGTGTAATTTCTACTCTTTCTGAATTATTTTCTGTTGTACCCATGTTATATCCTGGTTTCCTGATACTCATTTTTTTTTTAACCTTGGTATGTGGAAGTTTCCAGGCCACTGCAGGCAAGTGGCAACCCAACCCACTACAGTGACAATACCACATCTTTAACCCACTGTGCCACAGGGGAGCTCCCCCCTTTTTTTCTCCAGTAGTCTTTAAAAAAAGAAAAAATGCTAGTTGAAGACTTTTACCTTGTTTGCAAGATTCATGCCTAGAAAAACAAAGATTCCTGGTAAGTTGCCTTTGAGCAGCCCCCTCATGCACCCACAGGCATCATTCTCTGGGCCCACAGACTCGCAGCAAAAAGGCAGCTGTGATTATCTACACTTGAGAAGGGTGTTTGCCCAAGATATGGAAAGGCCACACTCTTGCATAGTGGTTCATGCTTTATCACTGCTGTTAATAAATACATAAAATTATGATAAGAACAGCCTAGCTCATTCATTACTTTATTTTTTTAATTTTTTTTGTCTTTTTAGGGCCACACCCATAGCATATGGAGGTTCCCAGGCTAGGGGTCCAATCAAAGCTGTAGCCGCCAGCCTACACCACAGCCACAGCAACACCAGATCCGAGCCGCGTCTGCGACCTACACCACAGCTCATGGCAACACTGGACCCTTAATCCACTGAGCGAGGCCAGAGATCAAACCCTCAACCCCATGGTTCCTAGTCAGATTCATTTCTGATGCCACGACAGGAACTCCTCATTCATTACTTTACGACACACATACTGCCTGGATTCAAAACCAGGCTTACCTACATTTGAGTGGCCTTGGGCCCACTGATTATCATCTCTGTGTCTCAGTTTCCTAATAGGAAGACTCAATAAATAAAAACTGATATCAATAAAGCAGGCTACTCTGAGATATATTTAAAATAGCTACAGATTGTTTTGCACTCTTCCCACCAAGGGACGGTCTGTTTCCTCCCCTAGAATGTAGGTGGACTCTATCGAAGCTTTGCCATTCAGATGTGGCAGAGGTGCCTTCAGAAAGGGGCAGCTTTCCCTACCTGTCTCTCTGGGCCCCATCTCTCCTGAGACCACCATGTAGCAGGACATGGTAAAGGCCCAGCAAAGCCTGCCAGCTGCCACTCCAGCTGGGAAGAGAGGTGCACAGCCAGCCTTTCCACATGGTTCCTGCCTGCAGATCCATGAGCAAATTAAAGTGCTTATTTCAAGCCAGTAGTTCCGCTCCATAGCAATAGATCATCACAATAACATGAAAATCTAAGCATATGTAGCAAATGAAATGGGAAGAGTTTCCTCCTCCAGCCTAAGGGAGAGAAGATTCATGTTACAAATTAAGTCTTTGTTTCTGTTTATTTGACAAAGTGTTCCATAACAGGAGCTTTGCTATAGGAGCTTCGAGGCCGTCATGGTGGATGTTATTGATTTCCTAATTTACTATTAGAAACAACAGAGAAGAAAGAAAGGGTGTTTGAGCTGAAAACCTTCTAGTTTAACCCACTCTTTTGTAGAGAAAGAAGCTTAGGCCTGGAGTGGTAAAGGAACTTGCCCAAGGTCACACAGCCAGAGAGGAGGAGGCTGGGCCTGGTCTCAGCACTCTCAAACCTGTGCTTTAAAAATACTATTTAATTTCTTATTTTATTTTTTCGCTGTTGTACCACTTTGCAGGAACAAATCTGTCTTGTAACATATGTCCATTTTACATATATTGCCAACCCTTAGGAAGGGTCTGAAATAGACCCTTACAGGGGCCAAATTGGGGTGTATTAACAGCAAAATAATGAAATCATTTATCCTTTTCAGAACCATTGATAATGCCAATGATCTTATTACATCTTTGTCTCTCTATCCCTTCAACACAGTAATTATCCTGACAGACATCACACTCCTAAGTCTGACCCACCCCCAATACCCAGCAGTTTGAATGACATGTGCATTACAACTCAGACAACACAGCCTTCTTTGTTTTTTGTTTTTTGTTTTTATGTATTTTTTTGATGGTTGCTGAAATTTGGATTGCCACCATTCTTGGAAGATGTGTTTTTGTTTTTTTTTTCCCCTGAAAACAAATGCCTTTCTGTTATCTGTGAATGTAAGGATTTTCCCTTCTTTTGATGTATCTAATAGTCTTTTAAAAATTGATGCAAGAGTGTATTAGAAAATGTTATGCTCAGGATTTCCCATCCTGGCTCAGTGGAAACGAATCTGACTGAGTATCCATGAGGATGTGGGTTCGATCCTTGGCCTCACTCAATGGGTTAAGGATCCAGTGTTGCTGTGAGCTGTGGTGTAGATTGCAGACGCAGCTCAGATCCCACATTGCTGGTGTAGGCTGGCAGCTGTAGCTCTGATTCGACCCCTAGCCTGGGAACTTCCATATACCGTGGGTGCAGCCCTAAAAAGCAAAAGAAAGAAAGAAAATGTTATGCTCAAAATGGATAATCCCAAAGATTTACTGCTTTTTCCCTTTATTTTTTTGGAAAGTTTATTTTTTATTTATTTTTATTATTATTACTTTTGGCTGTGCCCAAAGCATGTGGAAGTGCCTGGGCCAAGGACTGAATGAGAGCCACAGTTGTGGCCTGCGGCATCACCACATCCTTAACCAGCTGTGCTACAAGGGAACTTTCTGCTTTTTCCCTTTTAAATTGCTGTTTTATTTCAATTTTTTTAAAAACTGTTTTTGTTGTTTAAATTGCTGTTTATCACAGTTCCTTTGAAACTGCATTCTGGGATGGGACTTGAACCCACATCCTCCCAGCTGAAACCACACACCTGCCATCAGAAACCACAGGACATATCTCGGGGCTTGATGCAGGTTCTCATCTTGGTGCAGAGAGAATTCAGGGAGAGGCCAAGAGATAGGCAAGAAGTGATTTATTAGTAGAGGAGCTTGTGAAAGAGACAAGGGGGCAGGCAGGAGAGTGCCGTCCAGAGAACTTAGTGAGCTACAGCTTTATAATCAAAGGAATAGTGGGGGTGGGAGATCACCTTCCTCACTCCTCAGTCTTCCGTCATTAATTCCTCCTGCATGTCAGTTGAGGGAGTTTCTGACCCTATATGCCCCAACCAGGACTGTCACAGTGCTGTGGGAATGAGTGAAGAGGTGATAACATGTATAAAATACGGTAAATCATCTCAGGTTTGAGTATAAGGTCAGCTTTCCCCTGTATTTCTGCTGTTACTACAGAGAAAGCCCCTTCTCAAGTATCATTGACTTGCTGACGAGAATGGGCAGAATGTAGGTCTCATTCCACCATTGTTTTCTTGTCTGAGGGTGTGTCCCATGCTTTTATTGCGTGGTTTTGTTAAGCAAGCCCACTTTCTTCCTTTTTTTTTGGATTTTTAGGGCCACAGGTCCCCCGGCTAGGGGTCGAATCGGAGCTGTAGCTGCCAGCCTACACCACAGCTACAGCAACACCAGATCTGAGCCATATCTGCAACCTACACCATAGCTCAGGGCAACGCTGGATCCTTAACCCACTGAGCAAGGCCAAGGATTGAACCTGCGTCCTCATGGATGCTAGTCAGATTAGTTTCCCCTGAGCCATGACAGGAACTCCCAAGCCCGCTTTCTTGAGTAATCAGCTTATGGGATCTCCCAGAGTTCCCAATCTATGATTCTCTAGTGGGATTAACTATTTAATTACCTACTTTGTCCTTTACTCTATCCCTGACACCCCAGTCCTCATGGCTGGTGATGGGGCTTCGGGAAACCCCATTGGCAGGCTCTGAGCCTGTCATTTCCCGGCTCCCACCCCCACCAATGGCACCCTGTGTGACGGCCCCAACCCAGCCCTGCCTGACCCTGGGCCAGAACCACACAGCTCTGCTGTTCCCAGACCCTGACCCACAGCAACTCTGATTGTTTGACGCCACTGAGTTTGGGGACAATTTGTTACATGGGTACAGGTGATTAATAAAGGAGGGAGGATTGGCAACAAAAGACTGAAGCCTCCACAGTGGTCCTGCTCACAGAGCTTGATGTCACATCAGCCTTTATTTTTTCTGATTGTGCCCGCACCATGCAAAAGTTCCCAGACAAGGGATCGAACCCACATCACAGCAGTGACCCAAGCCACAGCAGTGACAACACTGGATCCTTAACCCTAGAGGTTTAAGGCCACCAGGGAACTCCCAGCCTTTGTTTTAAATATGGGCCTTTGGAGTTCTCTTCATGGTGCAGCGGAAATGAATCCAATTAGGAACCATGGGGTTGCGGGTGCGATCGCTGGCCTCACTCAGTGGGTTAAGGATCTGGCATTGCCGTGAACTGTGGTGTAGGTTGCAGATGTGGCTCGGATCTGGCATGGCTGTGGCTGTGGTGTAGGCCAGCAGCTACATCTCCAATTCGACCCCTAGCCTGGGAACTTCCATATGCCACGGGTGTGGCCCTTAAAAAAAAAGACGAAAGACAATTAATTAATTAATTAATATGGACCTTAAAAAAGTCTTGCCTATATAAATCCACTTTGTGGAGAAATCATTTGTTCGTTTAGTGTGTGATTGGTTTGGAGCAGTTCTGAATGTCACAGTTCCTTTCTGGGCAGGGCTTCTGTGTGGCCACCTCTGGCTACTGGACAGCTCTCTGACTGGCTGGGCCTGGGTCTGATGCTGACTCTCAGTCCCATGTGCCGTGGCCATGGGGTCACAAGATACTACACACAGTGGCCTGTGGGTCAGCACTGGCCCAGGGTGGTGGGCAGGCCCTCACCTCAGGACCGGGTGTGGTGCTGGGACCGACAGGCTTTGAGCATGGCTTCACCTTCACCAAGAAGGGGACATTTTAGGCTCACAGTGCCTGCCACCTCCTCCGTGAGGAAAACCGCAAATAGGCACATCTGCACCTTCATGAGAAACCACACAGACCAGCCACTTCCCCAACCAAGCCTGAGTCCACCAAAAATACATTTGATTTCCTGCCTCTATGTTATGGTCAAGATAGCCACTTGCTTCCTGAGTTTCAGGACTACAAGCCGACAAAAGCATATCACAACTGTGAGTCATAGGTATTTTTTTTTTCCTGAAAATGATTTATTTTACTCATTTCCCTCTGGTCTCCACTTTGTTCTGCCATCTGGCAACTACTTCTTTTTATTGTAAAAATCATCATTTCTTGTCCGCCTCATTTCTACTTCATGAGCCGTTCATTGTAAATTGTCAGCAGAAAGTAACTTAGGGGGAAGTTCTCGGTGCTCTGCTCAGAAGGGCAGAATGTGCATCCAGCAGGTGCTTCATAAATGTTTATTGGGTGAAGCAGCTCCACTAAGTCTGGATTTAGGGCTGTCCTCTGTCTGTCTGACTTGAATCATCTTGGCAGGAAGGAAGAATATGCATTTCTGAGATAATTTCTGTCTCCCTGGGGTTGAGGGCAAGGACGCAGCATTGGGGAGGGTGGGGCAGGGCAGCCACATCCGGAGCCCATGGCTCAGCCAGCTCGGTCAGCACGGCATCTGGAGGGAGAGGTCCCCGTCCTATTCCAGGGGGACCTTCCAGGGCTTCCTCAGGAATTCTGAGCTGTTCCTGCAAATTCCCTGAAGGCTTGACTCATTCCAGGCTTTTCCAAGCGGGCAGTGAGTCAGTGGGTCTTTGCTTCTTTCCCACAATTCAACCATCTGATTCAACACACATTCCAGGAGTAAGAAAACCAGGCATAACAAGGTCAAATAGTCGAGATCTATGCAGTGAAAAGTGAACAAGGAGGCCGAGAAAGTAAAGCTGGTCAGTCTGACTCTAGGATTTACGCTCTTTATTATCCTAAAAGCCAGAAAAGGATCTGGAAGGCCACACTGGGGTGGGGGTGGTGGGATGGGGAAAGTTCATTTTTCATTTTGTATAGATATGTGCACATAGTGTTTTTAAAAACCTAACTTATAAAGGAGATAAAACTAAATAGCCACACATTGAAGAGACAAATCACAGAAAGCTAACTGTCCATTCTTCAAAAATCACTTTAAAAATGATCTGAAACAGTTACCATGCATAGAGTCAAAATGATTTTGAAATGTTGGATACAAACAATACAGAAATCAGTGGCCTAAAACATGTCTACACACTGAATCTGATTCTGCATCTGCAGTTCATATTCTGGGAGGTCCTTGCTCCGTCCCTGGTGGGCTCTCCAAGGACACCTGTTGAGTGACTGAATAAATGAAAGACTAACGTGGACCAACCTCCACAGCCATTCTTCAATCTGTTGCAAAGAGCAGGCGGGCTGGGAAGGAATTCACAGCCTCATTCCATCCCACGCAGTGGGGCAGCTAGAAGGCCCTTGCCCAGAGCTAGTGTGATTTATTAAGGTGTCTGGAATCCCTGGATGAGACTCGCTATTCGCAGGAATCCTATTACTCATCTGTTCCCTTTGCGGCCCTCTCTTCTGCACTTTTTTCCATCCTCTCTCTCTGGGGCACTGCACCCTTTTCTTCCAGTCATTCTGCATCCTGCCTGACACATTCCTATTCCTGACAGGGAGGCAGATGTGAGAAAAACCTTCCCTTCTATTTTTAAAAGCTCCTCGGGATCTACAGTGCTGATGCCGCTGGTGGCACTGGCACCATCCGTCCATGTGCATGAATTCTGGCCAAACGGAATGGAAAAGTCCCTGTGGCAACCATATCGTGTATGGCTTTTGCTTTGAGTTTGTTTCTTACCCTAGAAAACATCT
This sequence comes from Phacochoerus africanus, assembly GCF_016906955.1. Classification (NCBI taxonomy): domain Eukaryota; kingdom Metazoa; phylum Chordata; class Mammalia; order Artiodactyla; family Suidae; genus Phacochoerus; species Phacochoerus africanus. The sequence goes on along the minus strand of NC_062544.1, from coordinate 83,336,924 downwards.
GAGGTTGTGAAGTTTTATGTCCTGGGTGTCACCTGATCAACAACAAAAACAAGAAACACACAACCTGCTATTTTGTGGACATGTATAAACTACATTTACTTTTGTTTGTGCTCTTAAAACAATGTGTTCTGGAGTTCCCATCGTGGTGCAGTGGTTAACAAATCCAACTAGGAACCAAGAGTTTGCAGGTTCAATCCCTGGCCTCGCTCAGTGGGTTAAGGATCCGTGAGCTGTGGTCTAGGTTGCAGACGCAGCTCAGATCTGGCGCTGCTGTGGCTCTGGTGTAGGCCGGCAGCAACAGCTCCAATTAGACCCTCGCCTGGGAACCTCCATATGCTGCAAGTGCGGCCCTAAAAAGACAAAAGACCAAAAACAAACAAACAAGCAAACAAAAAAACCCCAAAAACTGTTCTGAAAGATCTGCTGGAGAAAGATGTGACTTGAAAAAATATATGATTAGAAAATACCAGAAAACATCTCACTAACTTGCACTTAAGAAGAAGAGACACTAGTGGAATCAGTCTCCCTGGCTTCCCCCACAGCTCCCAGGATGGGTTCTGGGGGGGAGAGGTGGTCCTGGGGCTGTGAGCTTTGGCCTGTGCAGGGCCCACATGTCAGCCTGAGCCCACCCCAACATCCCTAGTCCCTCTCATACACCCGCCCATAGAGAGCTGCTGTCACCAGGCCGGAGGACAGTCCACTCTTCCTCAGGAAATAGTGACCATTCTCCCAGCCCACCTGGTCAGGGGTTTCCAGGGTCATCCCTGAGGTCAGAAGCATTGGAAAGATATAGGAAGTACTGAAGTTCCCCCATAGGTGAAAATCAAATATCCCTGTGGTCTCTGTGATCTCCTGTCCACAGGTGTCAAAGCCAAGACCCCCACACTTGACCAGGGCACAGGCTTGAACATAGTAAGTGCCATGCACGGTGTGAAGGCCATCAAAGACCCCCAGGGAATACAACTCGTTGGACAGGGTGGGCCTCAGGTAATGTAAATGACAGCAAAGGCCATCTGCACAGACTTGGAGGTAACCTTCCTTTCCCCACACAGGGACCAGGGTGAAATTGTCATACATCATTTCAGAGTTAAATGTGGGGGGAGCACTCATGTTCCCTTCAGGGGCTCCATCACAATGGATGTCCTGAGCATCCTTCTCAGAGTATAGATCCCCTGCCAGGATTTTTAAAAACTTGCTATGGGATATGTCCATCTTCGATGTGGTGTTCCCTGTGCTAATGAGACCTGGTGGATTTTTGGCTATTTGGGCAATTATGAGGCGACCTTCAGGGCTTTCCATGTCGTGGTGCCAAAAGGACTTCAGAGGAGTGTGAATGCCACTTCCGGTCATCCCTAGGGATGGGTGGTGGATGTTTGCAGCCAGAAAGTTGATGCCAAAGGCAATGGAAAAACCTCTCTGAATCTGAATGGCTGCCAAGAGCGGAAGCTGGTTCATCCAGGCAGTTGGATATACAATGTGCTTCACCTCAGGGTCTCTGAGGATGCTGACAGCAGGCTCGAAGAACAATATATCAAAGCAAGTGAAGGTGCCAAACTTGCCAGCAAAGGGGGTGTCAAAGATGCTGTGATCCACTTCCAGAGGGGTATCGAATGCTGCCTCAAAGTAGAGGTTGTGTTTGCGGTAGCGACTGACCAGGGTTCCATTACTGCTGAACACGACATTCGTGTTAAACTGGTATCTTCCATCATCTGGGCACCCTGGGTCACTACTATGACAAGGCTCCTTTGTTCCAAGGTTGGCCACCAGGAACATTTGTCCCTTGATAGCCATACAACTCAGGCGCTGGAGGACCTAGAGGAAAGAAAAGGTATAAATAAATGGAATTTTTAAATACTGCCTTTCATAATTTCAAAAGAGAAAAGCACCTGTACTGTATGCAAAATATATAAACAGCTATCATGAATCAATAAGAAAAAAGTAACCATTACTGAAAGTGTGCAACAGATATGAACAGGTGGTTCAGAGAAGAACAAATACAAATGGCTAACAAACATCTGAGAAGATGCCTGATCTCATTAGTCATGAGACACAAATTAAAATTATAATAAGGTATGATTTTTCATCTGCATAAGATTTAGAAAAATTTAAAAAACCATTCTATCTTGCATTGACCAAAGGATGGGCAAACAGGCACTAGTGCACTATTACTGGGTATGTAAAGTGAAATTAAAATCTTTTAAAGGGAAAATTTGGTGCTCTTAAAAAACAATTTTAGGGAGTTCATGTCAGGGCTCAGCAGTTAATGAGTCTGACTGGTGTCCATGAGAACGCAGGTTCCATCCCTGGCCTTGCTCCATGGGTTAAGCATCTGGCATTACCGTGAGCTGTGATGTAGGTCACAGATACGGCTTGAAAACCGTGATGCTGTGGCTGTGGGGTAGGCCGGCAGCTACACCTCTGATTCGACCCCTTGCCTGGGAACCTCCATATGCGGCAAGTGTGGCCCTAAAAAGCAAATAATAATAATAATTTTTAAAGTGCTTATCATCCTGGAGGGCTCCAGCAAAGATGGTAGAATAGTAGGATGTAGAACTCACCTCCTTCCAAAGATACATCAAAAATACATCTGGACTTCCCTGGTGGCTCAGTGGGTTAAGGATCCAGTGTTATCATTGCTGTGGCTCAGGTTGCTGCTGTGGTGCAGGTTTGATCCCTGGCCCAGGAACTTCCACATGCCACAGGTATGGCCAAAAAAAAAAAAAAAAAAATGTAGAACAATTCTCACAGAATATCTACTGAATTCTCACAGAATATCTTAACCACCAAAAATCACAAGATTTCCATGTAACTGGGTAGGATGAAAGAGAAAAAAATGAAAGAAAGCTGAATGGGACATGCTTCCCTGGGATGGAGCTGTGAAAGAGGAAAGGTTCCTATACCCTGGAAAGCCTCTTCATTGGTGGGGAGATAAGCTGGGACAGAAAGGGAGCTTCAGAGGCTTGGAGGAGAACACAACAGTGGTTGGCAGAAGGCAGAACAGATGGAGACTGGCACAGATGGCTCAGCCCACCGCCCCTGTGCTCCTCGGCACAAGATGCATGCTTGCTGGTACATCTGGAGGCTGTGTGTTGAAACTCAGGCTTCAGAGGACACACCCAGGGAGAGGATAGGGGTCAGCTGTGCAGAGACAGCCTGAAGGGGCTTTGCTGTGCAATGACAACCTTGGAGCAGAGGAGGGCCCAACTCAACATCCAGTGCAGACTCTGGTCACGACAACTATGATTGCTACTAAAGGAATAACAGCCAGCAGACACTAAGGAAAGAAGCAGCAAGCATCCATACTAAAAACAGCATTCACAAAAAATATTAAATCCATGTAAGCTACACAGGGATGCTCCCACATAAAATAGCCCTCTAAGACCACAGTAGATAACTGTTTATCCTAAACTCATAGAGTCAGAAATATATAAGTAAATGGAGAAACAGAGAAACTACTCTGAATTAAAAGATCAAGAGAATTCCCCTGAACAAACAATGAAACAGTCTAGTAGATATCAAGTTCAAAAAGGAGATAATGAAAATACTAGGGAGTTCCTGTTGTGGCTCAGTGGGTTAAAAAGCCAACATAGTGTCCATGAGGATGTGGGTTTGATCTCTGGCCTTTCTCAGTGGGTTAAGGATCTGACATTGCCCCAAGCTGAAGTGTAGGTCACAGATGTTGCCCAGCCATGGTGTTGCTGTGCCTGTGGCATAAGGCCTGCAGCTGCAGCTATGATTTGACCCCTAGCCCAGGAACTTCCATATCCTGCAGGTGCAGCCATTAAAAAAAAATACTAAAGGACTTAAGAAAGGGTATTGACAGAAATGCAGATTACTATAGAAAGGAACTAGAACCTATAAAGAAGGGCCAAGAAAAATTAGAAAAACTAATTTGCCAAGATGAAAGCTGAGCTAAAGGCAATGAATAGCAGACAATGAAAATGCTGATGGACAAACATGTGATCTGGAAGATAAAGGAAATTGCCCAATCCAAACAGCAGACAGAAAGCCAAATAAAAAAATGAAAGCAATCTAAGAGACTTATGGGATAATATAAAGTATGCCAATCTACACATAATATGGATCCCAGAAGGAGAAGAAAGAGACAAAGGGATGGAAAGTATATTTGAAGAAATTCTGGCTGAAAACTTCCCTAACCTAAAGAAGGAAACAGATATCCAGTTACAGGAACCACAAAGGGTCCCAAACAAGGTGAACCAAAACACACTTACACTAAGACATATTATAATAAAAATGGCAAAGGTTAAAGATAAAGACAGGATTCTAAAGGCAGCAAGATTCACAGAACTAGAACAAAATATTTTAAAGTTTGTTTGGAAGCACAGAAGACCCAGAATATCCAAAGCCATCCTGAGAAAGAAAAATGGAGCTGGAGGAATCAGGCTCCCTGACTTCAGACTATACTACAAATCTCCAGTCATCAAAACCATATGACACTGGCACAAAGACAGAAATATAGATCAGTGGAACAGGATAGAAAGCCCAGAATTAAACCCATGCACCTACAGTCAACTCATCTATGACAAAGGAGGCAAGAATATACAATGGAGAAAAAATAGCCCCTTCAATAAGTGGTGCTGGGAAAACTGGACAGCCACGTGTAAATGAATGAAATTAGAACACTTCCTAACACCATACACAAAAATAAACTCAAAATGGATTAAAGACCTAAATATAAGACCAGATGCTGCAAAACTCTTAGAGGAAAACATAGGACAAACACCCTCCTACATAAACCACAGCAACATCTCCCAAGATCCACCTCCTAGAGTAATGACAATAAAAACAAAAATAAACAAATGGGACTTAATTAAAATTAAAAGTTCCTGCATAGCAAAGGAAACCCTAAGCAAAACAAAAAGACAACCCACAGAATGGGAGAAGATATTTGCAAATGAGTGGACTGACAAGGGATTAACCTCCAAAATCTATAAACACCTTCTGCAGCTCAATACCAAAAATACAAACAACCCCATCAAAAAAGACAAAGAAGACATACAGATGGCCAAAAAAATACATGAAAAGCTGTGCAACATCACTCATCATTAAAGAAATGCAAATCAAAACCACTATGAGGTACTACCTTTCTGGGCCAGAATGGCCATCATCAAAACGTCTACAAACAATAAGCACTGGAGAGAGTGTGGAGAAAAGGAACCCTATTACACTGTTGGTGGGATTGTAAATTGGTGCAACCACTATGGAAAACAGTATGGAGCTTCCTCAGAAAACTAAAAATAGAACTGCCATTGGATCCAGCAATCCCACTCCTGGGCATCTATCCAGAGAAAACCATGACTCGAAAAGTTACGTGTACCCCAGTGTTCATTGCAGCACTATATACAAATAGCCAAGACATGGAAACAACCTAAATGGCCACTGACAGAGAAGTGGATAAAGAAGTTGTGGTACATACACACAATGGAATATTACTCAGCCATTAAAAGGAAAGAAATAACAGCATTTGCAGCAACATGGATGGACCTAGAAATTATCATGCTAAGTGAAGTCAGTCAGATAGTGAGACACCAACATCAAATGCTATCACTTACATGTGGAATCTAAAAAAAAGACACAATGAACTCCTTTGCAGAACAGATACTGACTCACAGTCTTTGAAAAACTTATGGTTTCCAAAAGAGGGACAGGTTGGGGAGTGGGGGGATGCACTGTGGGTTTGGGATGGAAATGCTATAAAATTTGGTTGTGATGATCATTGTACAACTATAAAGGTAATAAAATTCATTGAGTAATAAAATAATAAAAGCAGCAAGAGAAAAACGATGTTAATTTTAATGAACCCCCCTATAAGGCTAACAGCTGATTTCTATACAGAAACATTGCAGGTCAGAAGGTAGTGGCAAGATATAGTCAGATCTTTTTTTTTTTTTTTTTGGTCTTTTTGTCTGTTTAGTTTGCACCCACGGCATATGGAGGTTCCCAGGCTTGGGGTCATCAGAACTACAGCTGCTGGCCTATGCCAGAGTCATAGCAATGCCAGATGCATGCTGTGTCTGCAACCTACACCATAACTCACAGCAACGCCAGATCCTTAACCCACTGAGTGATGCCAGGGATCGAACTTGCAACCTCATGGTTCCTAGTGAGATTTGTTTCTTCTCTGCCACTATGGGAACTCCTAGTCAAAGTCTTGAAAGGGAAACTTCTGGAATCCAGAATACTCTACCCAGCAAGATTATCATTTATAATAGAAGGAGAGATAAAATATTTCTCTGACAAGCAAAAACTAAAAGAATATAGCAATCTAAATCTATTATAAGAGAAATATTTAAATGTCATCTCTAAATAAAAGAGAAGCAAGAATCTATAAGAGAAAATCACAATTGAAAAGTAAACCACTTAAATAAGTGGTATATGAATTAAAAAAAAAAATTTTTGTGAAAGCAATGGTAACCACAAGGAACAGCAAAAGGATAAACATGAAGATGTAAAAGAAGACATCAAAATCATAAACTGTGGGGGAGGAGAGTAGGAAAATGTAATTTTTAAAAAGTATGTATTTGAGCTTATATGACTGTCTAAAGCAAGTATAGAAAGATGTTAACATACTTAAAACAGGGGAGCCACAAATCAAAAATATACAACAGATTCACAAAAAACAAAAAGAAGAGAACACAAGCATTATAAAAAAGAAAATAATCAAACCTCAAAAGAAAAAATGAAAATAAAAAGAAAGGAACACAGAAGAAATACAAAAGCCAAATGGTAAACAATGTCTAAAATGGTAATAAAAACATATCTATCGATGATTGTCTTAAATGTCAATGGACTAAATGCTCCAATCAAAAGACACAAAGTCACAGATTGAATAAAAAAGAAAGAGGCTACAATACGCTGCTTTCAAGAGACCCACTTTAGAGTAAAGGACACACAGAGATTGAAAATGAGGGGATGAAAAAAGATATTTCATTCAAATGGAAATGACAAGTAAGTGGGGATCATAATACTTAGACAAAATAGATTTTAAAAACAAAGACCATTAAAAAATAAGAAAAAAGGATACTATATAATGAGAAGAGGATCAATAAGACAAGAAGAGGATATTACACCTGTCAACAGATATGCACCCAATATAGGAGTACCTAAATAATACATAAAACAAATACTAACAGATATAAAGGAGAAACTGATGGGAATACAATAATAGTAGGAGACTTTAACACCCCACTCACATCAGTGAACAGGAAATCAGTAAGGCCACAGAAATCCTAAATGATACAACAGGACAGTTACACTTCACTGATTATGTTCAGGATATTACATCAAAAAAAAAAAGGCAGAATATATATTGTTTTCAAGTGCACATGATACAGTTTCTAGGACTGACCACACACTAGGGCACAAAACAAACCTCAACAAATTAAAAAAATAGAAATTATTTCAAGCTTACACGCACACACACACATATACATACAGCTGCCAGCTTCCACCACAGCCACAGCAACATGGGATCCAAGCCACATCTGCAACCTACACCACAGCTCACAGCAATGCAGGATCCTTAACCCACTGAGCAAGGCCAAGGATTGAATCCGCATGCTCATGGATCCTAGTCAGGTTCAATAACCACTAAGCCATAAAGGGAACTCCTCAAGTGTATTTTCTGATCACAATGGAATGAGGCTAGAAATAAACCACAGAAAAAGAAATGAGAAAAAAATGATTATGGAGACTGAACAACATGCTACTAAAAAAAATCAATGGGTCAATGATGAAATCAAAGAAAAAATCGAAAAATATCTTGAGGCAAATGACAATGAAAACACAACCATACAAAAAAAAATATCTATGAGATGCTGCAAAAGCAGTTTTTAGATGGAAGTTCACAGAAACACAGGCCTTCTTCAAAAAACAAGAAAAACCTCAATCTAACCTACCATCTAAAAAGTTAGGAAAAAAAAAAAAGAACAATCTTAACCTAAAATCAGCAGAAGGAAGGAAATAGTAAGGATCAGAGAGGAAATATATAAAAGAGAGATCAAAAGACAATAGAAAAAATCAATTAAACCAAGAGCTGGTGCTTTGAAAAGGTAAACAAAATTGACAAGCCTCTGGCCAGGCTCACAAAGAAGAAAACAGAGAAAACCCAAATAAAATAAGAAATCAAAAAGGAAACATAACAACCAACACCAAATAAATAAAAATAAAAAAGAGAATACTACAAACAATTATATGGCAACAAATTTGACAACCTAGAAGTTTCTAGTTTCAAGTTTCTGGAAACATACAGCTCACCAAAATTGAATCAAGAATAAATAGAGGGGAGTTCCTGTCATGGTGCAGTGGAAACGAATCCAACTAGGAACCATGAGGTTGCGGATTTATCCCTGGCCTTGCTCAGTGGGTTGAGGATCCAGCATTTCCATGAGCTGTGGTGTAGGTCACAGACATGGCTTGGATCTGACATTGCTGTGGTTTTGGTGTAGGCCGGCAGCTATAGCTCCGATTAGACCCCTAGCCTGGGAAGCTCCATGTGCCATGGATTTGGCCCTAAAAAGGAAAAAATAAATAGACAAATAAATAAATAACTTGAACAGACAGATCACTAGAGGTGAAATAGAATCCATAATAATAATAATTAAAAAAAAAAAAACAAAACTCCCTGGGGTTCTTGTCATGGCTCAGAGGAAACCAATCTGACTAGCATCCATGAGGATGCAGGTTTGATCCCTGGCCTCACTCAGTGGGTTAAGGATCCAGCATTGCCATGAGCTGTGGTGTAAGTCCCAGATGTGGCTTGGATCTCTCATTGCTGGGCTGTGGCATAGGTCAGCAGCTGTAGTTCCAATTTGACCCCTAGTCTGGGAACCTCCACATGCCACATGTGTGGCCCTAAAAAGAAAAAAGAAAAAAGAAAAAAAAAAAACCTCCCTAAGAAAGTCCAGGACTAGACCTCCCAGGCAAATTCTATCACATATACAAGGAAGAACTTGGAAGAAACTCTTCCAAAAGACTGAAGAGGAGGGAACACTCCCAAAGACACTCTATGAAGCCATTATTACTTTGGTAACAAACCAGAGAAAGTCACTACAAAGAAAGAAAGAGAAAGAGAGGAAGGAAGGAAGGAAGGGAAAGAGAGAAAAGAGAAAAGAGAGAAAATTACAGGCCAATATCTTTGATGAATATAGATGCAAAAGTTCTCAACAAAATATTAGCAAACCAAATCCAACAACACATATAAAAGAATACACACCATGACCAAATTGGAGTCACCCTAGGGTCACAAGGGTGGTTCAACATATGCAAATCAATCAATACCACATCAATGAAAGACAAAAACAACATGATCATCTCAATAGATGCAGAAAAAGCATTTGATAAAATTCAACATCCTTTCACGATAAAAACTCTCACCAAAGTGAGTACAGAGGGAACATATCTCAACCTAATAAAAGTTATTTATGGAGTTCCCTTCGTGGCACAGCAGAAACAAATCCGACTAGGAACCATGAGGCTGTGGGTTCGATCCCTGGCCTTGCTCAGTGGGTTAAGGATCCCGTGTTGCCGTGAGCTGTGGTGTAGGTCACAGACATGGCTCTAATCTTGCATTGCTGTGGCTCTGGTGTAGGCCAGTGGCTACAGCTCCAATTGGACCCCTAGCCTGGGAACCTCCATATGCCATAGGTGTGGACCTAGAAAAGACCAAAAAAAAAAAAGTTATTTATGACAAACCCACAGTCAATATAATACTCGGTATTGAAGGAGTTCCCATTGTGGTTCAGTGGTAACAAACCCAACTAGTATCCATGAGGACATAGGTTTGATACCTGGCCTTGCTCAGTGGGTTAAGGATCTAGCATTGTGGTGAGCTGTGGTGTAGGTTACAGGCATAGCTCAGATCCCACATTGCTATGGCTGTGGTGTAGGCTGGCAGCTACAGTTCTAATTGGATTTGTAGCCTGGGAACTTCCATATGCCATGGGTATAGGCCTAAAAAGACAAAAAACGAAAAATAACTCAGTGGTGAAAAGCTGAAAGCCTACCCACTAAAATATGGAACAAGGCAAGGACGCCCACTCTCACCAACAGAATATTGGATGTCCTAGCCACAGCAATCAGACAAGAAAAAGAAATAAAAGGTATCCAAATTGGAAGGAAAGAGGTAAAATAGTCATAATACATTGATGACATGATATTATATACAGAAAACTCTGAAGACTCCACACAAAAACTATTAGAATAGGCAATTTCAGCAAAGAAGCAGGACACAAGACTAACATACAGAAATCGGTTGCATTTCTTTACACTAACGATATCAGAAATGGAATGTTAAAAAAAAGTCCCTTTCAAAATTTTACTATAAAATAAAATAAAATACTTAGGAATATACATGACCAAGGAGGTGAAAGACATATGCTGAGAACTATAAAAAATTAATAGAGGAAATTGAAGATGATTTAAAGAAATGGAAATATATCCCATGCTCTTGGACTGGAAAAATTAATATTGTTAAAATGGTCATACTACCCAAAGCCATCTACAGATTTAATGCAATCTCTATCAAATTACCTGTGACATTTTTCACAGAACTAGAACAAGTAATCCTAAAATTTATATGGAACCATCAAAGACCTAGAATTTCCAAAGCAATCCAGAAGAAGAACAAACCAGGAGACATAATGCTCCCAGACTTCAGAAAATGCTAGAAAGCTACAGTAATCAAAACAGCATGATATCAGCACAAAAACAGACATATATGTGTCAATGTAACAGAATAGAGAGCCCAGAAATAAACCTACACACCTACAGGCAATTAATCTTTGACAAAGGAGGCAAGAATATATAATGAAAAAAAGTCAAAAAGACAGTCTTTTCAGCAAGTGATATTGGAAAAATTGGACAGCTGCATGCAAATCAATTAAATTTGAACATACCTTTATAACATACAGAAAAATAAATTCAGAATGGCTTAAAGACTTAAACATAAGAGATGACACCATAAAATTCCTGGAAGAGAATATAAGTAAAACATTCTCTTACATAAATTGTACCAATGTTTTCTTAGGTCAATCTCCCAAGGCAATACAAATAAAAGCAAAAATAAACAAATGGGACCTATAAACTTACAACCTTTGTACAGCAAAGGAACCAAAAAAAAAAAAAAAAGAAAAGACAACCCACAAAGAGGGAGAAAATATTTGCAAATGATGTGACCAACAAGGGTTTAATTTCCAAAATATAAAAACAGCTCCTACAACTCAACAAGAACAAAACAAATAATCCAATCAAAAAATGGGCAGAGCAGGAAAAAAAAAAGGAAAAAAAAAGTGGGCAGAAGATCTAAATAGACTTTTCTCCAAAGAAGACACACAGGTGGCCAATAGGTACGTGAAAAGAGGCTCAACATTACTAATCATCAGAGAAATGCAAATCAAAACTACAATAAGGTACCACCTCACACTGATCAGATGGTCATCTTTAAAAACAAAAAAATAACTCAGTGGTGAAAAGCTGAAAGCCTACCCACTAAAATACGGAACAAGGCAAGGATGCCCACTCTCACCAACAGAATATTGGAGAGATAAAATAAATGCTGGAGAAGGTGTGGAGAAAAGGGAACACTCCTACATTGTTGGTAGGAAGGTAAGTTGGTACAGCCACTATGGAAAACAATATGGAGGTTCCTCAAAAAACCAGAGTTGCCATGTGATCCAGCAATCCCACTCCTGGGCATATACCCAGATAAAACTATAATTTAAATATACATGCACACTTACGTTCATAGCAACACTGTTCACAATAGCCAAGACATGGAAACAACCTAAATGTCCACCAACAGATGAATGTATAAAGAAGATGTGGTACATATATGCAATGGAATACTACTCAGCCATAAAAAAGAAATAATGCCATTCACAGCTGCATGGACAGACCTAGAGATTACCATATGAAGTAAGTTAAAGAGAAGAAGACAAGTACTACATGATATCGCTTATATGGGGAATCTAAAATATGACACAAACCAACATATCTATAAAACAAAAAAAAGATTCACGGATATAGAGAACAGATTTGTGGTTGCCAAGGGAGGGGTGGGGGGAGGGAGGTATTGGGAATTTGGGATTAGCAGAGGCAAACATATATAGAAGGGATAAACAACAAGGTCCTACTATATAGCACAGGTAACTATATTCAATATCCTAACCCTATATTCATATATATATGAATCATTTTGCTATACAGCAGAAATTAACACAACATTGTAAGTTGTGTTAAAAGTTTTTTTCGGAGTTCTCACTGTGGCACAACAGGATTGGCAGCATCTCTGGAGAGCTGGGACAGGGTGGTCAAAAAAGGGAAAAAAAAAACCCATCATCTCTTTGGAGTTTCCATTGTGGCTCAGCAGATTATGATCCTGACTAAGATCCATGTGGACAAATGGTTCCATCCATGGCTTTGCTCAGTGGATTAAGGATCTGGTGTTGCCGTGAGCTGTGGTGTAGGTTGCAGACGTGGCTTGGATCTGACATTGCTGTGGCTGTGTGGGGTAGGCCGGCAGCTGCAGTTCCCTAGTTTGGGAACTTTCATGTGCCATAGGTGCATCCCTAAAAATCAAAAATGAAAACCAAAACAAACCACACCAAACAACAACAACAAAACCAAATAGAATGATCCGCAGATGGGTAAAGGCCTCTTGGTACCAGACACTCCTTAACTGAATGTGGGGCACATGGAGCTTGGTGTTGGTTGTCAGGATCCTAAGGTCTCTGGTCAGTCTCATTCAGCAGGTCCCAGGTTTTGCCCTGGGTTTGTTTGGTTCATCTCTGGGAGCCTTCCGCCTGCTGAGAAGGCTGGTCCCCTCACATACCTCTGTGTCGTTGAATCGCTGGGGTTCTAGGCACGGGTTCCACTTGTCCAAGTGGAGAGACGGCATGAGGTCCAGAAATGGGTAAATGGATATTCTTGTAAAGTTGAACCCATGGATGCCATCTTCTGGAAACACTATAATCTGTACACCCTGTAAATCACGACATCAGAGTACAGTCCGTTATCAGATCGTGGAAAGTGCCCCTTTCATCCAACAGCCATCCAACTGTTGCTCTGGACCAGGAACCTGGGGTCGAGAGATGGTGGCTGGACCTGCAGGGATCTCGGCCCAGGGGGGAGCTGTCCCCTTGCTCTGAGGGAACAAAAGTCCTCCGGCAACAAGCACTGACTCTCTGGGCCTCATCAGGGAAGGTTACAGGTGAGCCTGGTTGAAGGGATGGGGCTTTGGAGGGGTTTGGAGCTGATGGTGGATGTGGAGACAGGAGCACGACTTTAAGTGGCCTTGAATATTGGGCTCAACACATGTGCTCTCTCTCGTCAGGTGGTTTTCAACCTTCACTGTGCATCTAAATCAGATGGGGAACTTCTGAAAAAAACACTCTTCATTTAGGGAGGATGCTGGAATCCACCCCTAAAGTCTGTCTGCTTCAACGGATGATGGGTGGGGTCCTGGCAACAGTGTTTGTTTGAAGGACCCCACGTGATTCTAAGGTGCTGTCAAGGGTGGACTCACTGGAGTTAGGAGGTTTCCTCCGAATCCTGACCACCCCACAGGCCCTCTCTTGCATCTGGAGACAACTGGGGCTCCCTGTGACAGCAACCTAAGGAAACCCAACAAACACGGCAGCCCTCAGCTCCCTGCCCGCCAGCATCTGCTGTGCTGCCTGCTCAGCTTACGTGGCTGAGAGTGGCAAGCCTGGAGCACCGCCCCACCATGAAAGGTGGAGGAGGAAGGCAGCTCAGCCAAGAAGAATCTAAAATAACAGGCAGTTTGCGTCACTTATTTCCGGAATGCACTCCAAACTATCAGTTGTTTTCTTAGTTATAAAACCTTTGAAAGTCCAATTGCAGAAAATTTGGAAATATAAAGAATTCATAATCCTGTAACATGAAGACACTCATTGTTAACACCTTGGCTATTTTCATTTCCCTCTCTCTCTGCATATGTGTGTATGTAAAACTGAGATAATAATAAATACATGGGAGTTCCCATTGTGACTCAGTGGTAACGAATCCGACTAGTATCCATGAGGACGCGGGTTCAATCCCTTTTTTTTGCGTCCCTCAGTGGGTTAAAGATCCAGCGTGGCTGTGGCTGTGGTGTAGGCCAGCAACTACAGCTCCAATTTGACCCCTAGCCTGAGAACCTCCATATGTTGCGGGTATGGCCCTAAAAAGGCAATAATAATAATAACAATAGAACATATGGTTTTCCATCTTGATTCTCTCACTATGGAATATCAAGACTACAAAGATACCTTCAGATAGATCACTTGTATTATACGCTGAGTTATATTTAAGAGGACACTGCTATTTATCCTCTATTATAGGACATTTGCATTATTCCCAACCTTCTGTAATAAAGGGAAAACTGTGATGACCATCTGTGTACATGGTGCTCAGAACACTTCCTGAATGAGCACTGAGATTAATATTAATGAGCTTGGATTATTTCTTTAGAATAAAGCCTTATAAGTGAAAATACTAGGTCAATGTTATGAAAAAATTTTAACTTCTTAATATACGTTGTCAAATACCTTTCCAGAGAGCTGACAGCCACGTATACTTCTTCTGGCAGAATATGAGGTTGGTCATTTTACTGTGCATTATTGACAAAAATTATCACAAATTGGATATAAAGCAAGACAAAGAATGGATACATTCTTTGTCTACCTTTCCATGATGTACCAGTGTACTTATTGATTGACAAGCTCACTTGAGGGTTATGTATCTAGTGAAGGTTATGAATCTACTGTTTGACTTCCTATTTAAAAAGAGATCACTCTAAAGATGACGGTTTTATCTCCCTGTAGGACATTAGCTAGTTTTTTATCTACTAACAGATTCATTTCAACATTTATTTGACTGATGGATACACTCAGATAATATCTGTTCCTTAAGTTCTCTTTTGCTTTTTTTTGCTTTTTTTTTAATGGCCACGCCCACGGCATATGGAGGTTCCTAGGCTAGTGGTCTAATCAGAGCTGTAGCTGCTGGCCTACACCACAGCCACAGCAGTGCCGGATCTGCGCCACGTCTGCGACCTGCACCACAGCACATGGTAACGCCGGATCCTTAACCCACTGAGTGCAGCCAGGGATCGAACCTTCATCCTCGTGGATACTAGTCAGATTCCTTTCTGCTGAGCCACGATGGGAACTCCCTCAAATTCTCTTTGAACCAGCTCTACCATCTTACTGGTTCCTTCATTAATTAATAAGTTAAATAAAAGCTTTCACATGCACATTCTCTACTTGTGTGAGTCACATTTTTAACTTTTTGAAAGTTATATTTGGACAAATATTTTCATTTATGAAAAACAAAACTCTGAGAGCAGTGGATGGTTTCTTAGGAACAATAACTGTTATTCATAATTAGATTAATATTAATATTAAATTGCATTTCCCAAATATCTCCCAGGAATGAGGAATCAAACTTGAGCTGGGGCAGAACTTGGGTCTGATGTGATTACCCGTGTGTTCTAGGAAGTCATTTGTATCCCTGATACAAGGCTTGAACAATTTTCAGATAGACCTTAGTGAGGTAAAAAATTCCTGGGGAATTAGGGCTGCCAACCCAGGTGATCGCCCAGCCTAACATCTCTAAGCCTGACTCCTTTTCTTCCCTGTAAATGCCTCTATCAAAAGAGAATTGTTTTGGAGTTCCCACTGTGGCTCGGTGGAAACGAATCCAACTAGTATCCATGAAGATTAGGGTTCGACCCCTGGCCTCCCTTAGTGGGTCGGGGATCTGGCATTGCTGTGAGCTGTGGTGTAGGCTGCAGACATGGTTCAGATCCTGAGTTGCTATGGCTGGTGCATAGGCCCTAAGCCACAGCTCCGATTCAACCCCTAGCCTGGGAAATTCCATATGCCGCACGTGTGGCCCTAAGAAGCAAAAAAAAAAAAAAAAAAGAAAGAAAGAAAAAGAAAGAGAGAGAGAGAGAATCGCTTTAATTGGCCTGCTTAGGAATCTCTGCCTTTTAGAGCAAGTTTGATAAAAAAAAACTGACACATGCTTGGCATCAACCTGTCTTAGAGGTTGATTTAACACATAGCCACATAAGGGAACCCTAAAAATGATCAGATCAACAGCTTCATCCCTGCTCCTGGACCACAAACAGAGAAGGAATGATGCCTGCAGCCAGCTTGGGTTCAAGAAAAACATCTGTTTCACCTGGAGCAAGTGATGAAAATGCAAGGGTGTACTGCAGTAAATCTCTGGGCTGCAGTATGGCAACTTCCAAGTGTGTCAACATGGTCTTAGGGACAGGATGGGGAAGAAGAGGGGGTGACATTTCAGCACCGTCCAAGCAAACGCCTCTGCAGAGAGAAGGGATCTTTGACAGGAGGATGTCCGTGGACATGGCCAGGGATGTTTTTACACTGACATCAGTGCAGACACAAATGAGGTGTGTATGGGAGGTGTGGATGGCGGAAAGATAACTGATCGTGTGATGTCAGTTAAGAGCCCCAAATAGCCCAGCAGGCTGGAATGATGAAATTTCACAGCATAAAGGTGAAACTTTGCTCTTGGGTTAAATTAATTGACCTTACAAGTACAGGCCAGCCATGGCAGCATTGTGTGTTCATGTGAAGAGGGGTCAGAAACTTTGGTTGACAGCAAGTGCCTTATGAATCCACAGTGAGATGTGGCTGCCAAGAGCTTGCTTTGGGGGGACAACACCTGGAATGAAAATGGTGGCAGGTCTCCTCCGCCCTGCTCTCCCTGGAACTGTGAGCAGCTCAGGGCTTGGCCATGACCCAGAAAGTCTTAGGGGGCAGGGCTGGAGCCGTGTCCCTCTCCCAGGAGATGCAGTCCGGAAGAGCTCTGGGGCCATGACAGCCATCCTCAGATTCGGGAAGATAGCACGGATCTAAGGGATTCGGTCTGTTCTGTTCCACTTGGGGAGGATAGGACAATGGGTGGCAGTTACAGGGAGGCTGATTGCTGCTCATGGAAAGGAAGTCCTTTCCAGAAGTTCCCACTGTCCTCAAGTGGACAGTGACTCCTAGGTCACTGGAGGTGTCCAGAGAATAAAAGAGGAGCATCCCCCATCAGAAGTTGGACCAGGCCTTCGAGGGCCCTTCTGATAATTGTGTTACATATACATATACTACAGGCTAGATTTTAAGTGTACGGTGGACATGGCTGTCCAGGCAGTTCTGGCCACCTTGATTGGAGACAGAATGTTGGCAGGACCTCTTAGCATGACCAGTCTGCTCTCTGAACTCACATATGTGGGGCTCTTCTGCTTGTACAAAGTCTGCCTCCTGTGCAGGAGAGGCATGGCTTCCTTAAGCAGCGCAGGGCTGCCCCCACCCCTAGGGTTAAAGGCCAGAGGTCCCTCCCACAGACCATTTTCCTACAGTAAATTCTGGTGCCCACACCTCCCCACCATTCCTGGCAGGAGTAGGGATGTGGCCACGCAGGAAGCCTTTGTAAAGGCTATGCCTTGGCCCTCTGTCCACTGGGCTTGGTTCTGTCTGGACTGAGTTCTCAGGCTGTTCAGGCACAAGGACCAAAAGAGCCCCACGGAATTGGGAGGCAGCCACCAGCCACCCTGGGACCATTTACCACTTGGAGAGCTTGAGAGGCCATTGTGCCTGGTGGCCTTCAAATTTTCTGCCCCTTTGAATGCACTGGGGAGTCTTAAAAAAATCCAGCCTGTACCCCAGCTGACTATGCCGGCCTAGGAGCTGGGCACCCACTTTTGTTTACAGGCAGCTAAGCAATCCCTTGGCCCAGCCATGTGTGAGAACCCAAGGTCTGGCCCTGGGCTTCCCAGACTGGAGGAGAAGCATCACCTGGAGATCCTGCTAAAATGTAGATTCTGACTCAGCAGGTCCAGGGTTGGGAGGGGCTGCTAATGCTAATGGACCTTGGACCTCCCTCTAGTGGCGGGACTCTAGCAAATGGGACTCATTCAACTCAGCTTTACCCCTGGAGCCCATTTCCCAGGGAGCTGTAGGGCCCACCGGCCAAGGGCTGATGAGCAGTGGACACGAGGCCCCAGGAGCACAGCTTGCCTTTTGAGCTGCGATCATCACTTGCTGTTCATAGATGTCAAGGTTCTGGTTCATGAGCTCCAAGGCCTGTGTGCGGCTGATGAGGGACAGCGGGTCCAGACTGAGGATGGACCGGTGCTCATACACAGCAGCCACATACTGGGCATCTTCAGCCTGGACCCCCAAGGCTGCAACGCTGCAGACACACAGGAAGAGGGCGAGCTGATGACTGGCTCCGGACATGATCAGGAATCTAGAATGTAACGAGGCAAGGAGAAGACAGCTGAGTCACAGGTCCTGCCAAGATTTCAACTTTCACAGCTGTGATTTATTAATCCCGGCAATTAAACTCACCCGCTGTGATGCTCAAAGGTTTGTTTCATGTTCCTAATAAGAGGCTATGTGTTTCTCTCCAAACACGTAGCGAGTTAGCTTTTAAAATGCCTCACTGTGTTAATGGTCTGGTTTTAGAACATTTCAAAACAGACCCGGTGTTTGCCACAATGTTCTTCCCCAGCAGGATGGCAGTCACTCTTCTAGCTGTGCGCCTTGGATTTGGGCAAAAGTAACTATTCTCTTTATTTTACATAATTCGGTGACATAGTCCACAGCCCACCACCTGCCCTCCATACGCACAAACAATCCACAGCTATGATAGCTGTGATAACAATACAGCTCAGCGATGGATCACTAGCCTTTGGTTAGTAATGAATATAAAGGGCAAACCTCCCTTTACACAGCACGACATTCTTTTTGGGGAGTCGGGGGAGCATGCCCACGGCATGTGGAAGTTTCCCAGCCAGGGATTGAACCTGCACCACAGCAGTGATAACGTTGTGTCCTTAACCCACTGAGCCACCAGGTTATTCCAACATTCTTTAATGTGGTGCAGAGAAACTGCTGACCTCTACTTAAATGCCAGTTTATGGACAGTCAAAAGAAGTCTTCCCATTAAAACATGACTTTTCCCTACTCCTTGAACTCAAGAATGGCCATTGCATGGTATCACTGTCTCAATCTCCATCTCTTGGACTCCAAGACTCTTGGGAAAAACAAGCATACTAGTTAGGAAATAAAATCCTCTTGCAGGATCCTGTTGTGGCTCAGCAGGTTAAGAATCTGACAGGTATCCATGAAGATGCGGGTTCGATCTCTGCCCTCACTCAGTCGATTAAGGATCTGGCATTGCTATGGCTGTGGCACAGCCCAGCAGCTATAGCTCGGATTTGACTCCTATCCTGGGAACTTCCATCTGCCACAGGTTTTGGCACTAAAAAGCAAAATAAAATAAAAATCCTTTTTCAGTAACCAAATGCAATCTTCTAGAAAGTAAACTCAGCTTTGTAGCTCCTACCATAAGAGATTTGAAGCAAATCATATCTCTGACAGTGACACTTCTGTGTGCCTTTTTCCACCTCCCCCCCAGAATAGGAATTTTAATTTCTAATAGTTCTGTGTACTAGGTGTTTTAGAGTGAAGAGTCCAGTTCTGCCTTGAAAATCAGCCTGGCCTCCTGGCTGAAGCCCCTCCCCTGGCACACAGACTTCCCAGGTGGTGTGCCACGGTCAGGCCCCATGCTCTGAGGCCAAGCGCCCAGGCTGACTAGCCGCCCTGGGAATCCAAACAAACATCAAGACAACAGAGACAAATTGAGGAACCATTTTCTCTTTAAAGAGAAAATGACACCCTGGCCAAGTCTACTCAGAACCCATGTTTGCATTTGAAAACTAGACTCTCCAAGCCACTGCACATTGCTTTTTCTCTCAAAAGTTCCAGGAACAAAAGCAACCATAATTATTTTCAGCAACAGACCACGGACCCGGAGTGCTCCATCAGAATTCCGGCAAACTCAGACTTCTCAGCATGATCAGCGTGCCCCGGCACCCCAGCCCTGCCCCATCTCAAACTGTTACTTCCTCCCCCAGGGAATAAATGTACCATCCAAATACCAGAGCCCAGGACAGGCTGCCATCCATCCAGGACACTGTGAACAGTGTTTGAAGATGAAAACAAGGGGCCTTTGAGTGAGCAGTCATGAGATTTTGAGTAGAAACAAAAGTAGAATTGATAAGCTTTCTTATCTGAATTTTGCCTCTGAAGAACAGCAAGGAATAATTTTTAAAGTCTCAAAATCTGTTTTCCATTCCATCTCTGGTTTCAGAATAATGATAATGGGGAGTGGTATGAGGGGGGGAAACTTTTATCTTCAGTCATATTCACAGTATTTCTAAAGCATAAGGCTGTGGCCTCATTAAGGGATGGAGGGGGTGGGGGTAGAGGGAGCCCACGAACAAGGGCACGGTTGGGGGGGGGGTCAGGGGTCCTGGAGCCAGGAATGGCATTGACACTGTCCTCCCTTTTCAGCTCAGAGCTGCACGGTACCGATTTGGGGACAGAGAACATTTGTTTAAATCTCAGGGTCTTGCAATCCAGCAAAACAAGGAAATTGTGGGACCAGCAATATAGCACCTTTCTTTCTACTTTGAGAAAATACGTTTAGATTATTTACAAAAGGAGCCTGGTAGGAGAGCTGTGAGTGGCAATCATTTCTGCCTGAACAGAGGCAGGTCAGGAAGAAAAGGCCATGCAGATTCTTGCCAGGTATTCACGCGAGAGAGAAGCCAGCCTGGTAAGGGAGGAGAGAATGAGTCATGATGATGAAAATAGGCACAGGAGTGTGCCCTCGCTGAAGAGTGGTGAAACCGCAGACGTTTTAACCAAATTGCAAACTCTGGTCTTCCCTCTTTATGTGGCACCACGCAGCAGCCTCAGGAAGGACCGAGCAAGGCCAGGGGCTTAGAGGGGCCTGGGCGCAGGCTGGAAAGTGGCCTGGTGCCGGCTCGGGACCAAGTGCAAGGGGGGTTGGGGGGCTCCCCAGGAATAATGGCCCTGGAAGTCATGAGGGTTTTGGGGATCCAGCAACTGATCCACCTGCAGCGCTGGCCAGGGCCTGGCCCATAAACAGAATGGTGGCTGGAGGTGTGTGCGCAGCCTGGAAAACGTGGCTACGAACATCCTTCCATCACAGGGCATCTGACACAAGGCTAAACTCCAGGAAGGCCCCACTGAGGTGACAGTGTGCTTCCACACTTTGCTTCATGCCCTCCACCAAGACGGGGGCTGGGAGGCGCTCACTGGGACATGCATGTGACACGTGCCAGGGCTCCACCTGGTGTGGGTGTTAGGGACCCAGCCGGGAAGGCACCCAGCCCTTCCCAGAGGACCCCTCCCCCATGTATGGGGAGACTGACACAGTCAAACACAAACAGCCCCCTGCTT
Organism: Phacochoerus africanus; assembly: GCF_016906955.1. Lineage (NCBI taxonomy): Eukaryota > Metazoa > Chordata > Mammalia > Artiodactyla > Suidae > Phacochoerus > Phacochoerus africanus. The sequence goes on along the minus strand of NC_062544.1, from coordinate 83,315,607 downwards.
AGGATGCTTTGACTTCATGATGGCTCAGAAGCCACATGCATTCAGTAGAAACCGTACCCAGAATTTAGTATATGGACCTTTCTCGGGTGAGCGACGTGCAGTGCAACCCCATCTCTGATGCTGGGCAGGGCAGCCATGGCCTCCAGACACAAGGGTGAACAACCAACACACTGACCACCATTTGGACCCACATCCCATCCTCTTTTCCCCTGTAAGTACAGACCTCCAGAAATTCCATGAGGTAGTCAACCCTTTGTGGGGTTTTGGGGGGAGAGGGGATCTTTTTTTGGCATGCCTGAAGCATGTGGAAGTTCCTGGACCAGAGACCGAACCTATGCCACGGCAGTGACAACACTAGGTCCTTAACCCATTGAGCCACCAGGGAACTCCTCAACCCTTGTTGCAAAACAGGCCTTGTGTTAGAGGGTTCTGCCCACTCACTGCAGGCTGATGGGAATGTTCTGAGGCCATGTAAGGTGGGCCTGGCTGAACTGGGATGTTTGGTAGCCTCGGTGTAGTAAATGCATTTTGAACTACGGTATTTCCAACGTATGGTGGGTTTGTTGGGATATTAACCCCATCATGAACTCAGGAAGTTCTGTACCTGGTATGTCAGATGGCAGTAAGTACTAGGAAGAGATAGAGATGGGGGAGGGTGCAGGCATCTGTGAGGAGGCCCTGGATACCTGAGGGATGAGGGTTCCGGGCAGAGGACTGCTCGGTCAAAAGGCCCAAGTGAGAGCTTTCGGGGATTCAAGAAACAGCAAGGACAGCAGTGCGCTGGAGCCCAGGGACCAGGAAAGGCTGCAGAAATCCGAAGTCAGAGGGAAAGAACGGCCCCACCCTCCAGTCCCATCTCTTTGGAGCAGCCTTTGAGATCTGGTGAAAGCCTGAGTCAATCCAGATGCTCCCCTGCTCAGAATCACCCAGTGACTCCCCAGGGCCTGCAGAGTGAGGGAACTGACAGGAATGATGCTGAAATCAGCGGTGGGGTGGGGAGAGCACTGCTGATCTTTTTTTGGAGGAGGTGGGGCATGCCTGAGGCACGTGGAAGTTCTCAGGCCAGGGATCAAACCACCCCACAGCAATGGCCTGAGCCACAGCAGTGACAAGTCCTATGCTTAACCTGCTGAGTCACCAGGGAACTCCTAGCATCTTGGTCTTTTAACTGCCCTACAGAAGCCTCTGCTTTTCATTCATAAGGGAACATGTTATTTATCTGACATGAATCCTGGTCAGGAAGGTTCTTGTGATCTATGGGGAAAAGAAATCAAGGTCTAAATGGCATGGAAATCCACTTTGTGGAAATTTGATAACATGTCAATCACTAGATATTTTTACACATAGGGAACTTTTTCCTTCTTGCCAAATGATTCATCTTGATAATTAGCTGTGTTTCCTTCCTAGCCATGCTATTACAATAGTTTCTTTTGCAATGAAATGAAAGGATTATTATGAAGGTATCCTTAATAAGATAATTTCAGAGGCAGGTATATACATTTAAAATTTTATATTTAGACCTACTGATCTTTTTTAAAAAAGATCTTGTCACTCTTTACTTGTCAGGGAGAATAAGAGTCCCATGACTGGGAAAGAGGCAGGAAAAGTGGGCAGAGGAAATGTCACATCCTGTGGAACAAATCTGAGGGGCCTAAGTCATAAGGAGCGAGCACCATGTGTGCCTCTATGTGTTTCTGACAGGAGGCTAAGTTCCAAATAGCTTTAAACCTATACTCATGAATTTTGTGATTTCCTTATTTAATACATAATCCTTTTTATATAAGGGGAGAAATAACCCCATCTCCGTCTAATTTACATAATCTGGGAGTTCCCTTGTGGTGCAGCCAGTATTGTCATTGCAGCAGCTTGGGTTACTGCTGTGGCGAAGCTTTGATCCCTGGCCTGGGAACTTCCACAGCCAAAAAAAAAAAAAAAAAAGTACATAATCTGAATTTAAAGAAACCCCAAAGAGACCATGATTTCCCAGAAAGCTTCTTGTTCTCTGCCTCTGCCCTTGCTGAGGCTAGAAGTTGAGTCTGTCCATGACTGGCCCTGGAACAGTGGAAAGCCCCACAATGCTGGAGCTCAAAAAGCTCCAAGCAAGGCGTCTTCCACCTTGACTCAGGGGGCCGTGTCAGGTGGCACCTGAGGGTGATGCCAAGGTACAAGGCTGAATTCATGTGGAGCAGTGGGTAAATTATTAGGAACTTTGGGCTGAAATGGTATCTTGCGATTTCTCCTTTAAAAACATTCCAGCTATTATTTCCAAAAAAAGAGAGTGATATACAGAAGTGTAACTTGGTGCAATTCTGTCAGTCAGCTATACTTTAAAAAATGGAAAAAATAAATCAAAACAAGTGTAACTGGGGCCCAGGCCTTTGACTGGGGCCCATTTTTTGTTGACTGGGGCCCATTTTTTGTTGACTGGAGTAATTCACTTAGAATACCGCACGAGCAATGAAAGAATCGTGACACTTCAACTTTAAATAAGTCATCTTTCTTCTCCTCAAATGGGAACTGTCTTCATATTTAAGACCAAACCTCTCCCTGAAACGTCCAGGTGTTTAATGGAAGGCTCTTTTCTTCACTTTGCTGTGCAGAGAAAAAGAGCCCAAGACTGAGCCTTCAGGCTCGCTACTGCCACCCTGTGGTCAATCTGAGTACCATGAACCCACGTGGGGATTTGCTCTGAAGAGCTGCAAAAGTTGGTCATTCTTAAGAAAATGGATGTTTTTCCTCTTTTTCTTCCCCCTTTCATTCCTAACACTTTCCCTATCTCTTTGACAGTGAAAAAACCCAGGAAACATTTGATTTTCCAAGATTGGATCTCACGAAAGCTACTTTTTATTCACCATGCACCCAGGACTTACTGCATTGTCTAGATTCATTGGTTCTAAATTTGTTGTGATTTCTTACATAGATGTGACTGGGAGTGTAAAGTGATGCCGCCCATCCACATCGACAGAGAGCACCATGCATGAAGAAATCTGGCTCAGGTGAAGGATCTATAGGGACAAATTTTTATACAGATGACACACTGCCTTTTTTTTTTTTTTTTGGCTTTTGGCTTTTGGCTTTTGTCTTTTTAGGGCCGCACTCGTGTCATATAGTGGTTCCCAGACTAGGGGTCCAATTAGAGCTGAAGCCGCCAGCATACACCAGAGCAACAGCAAGGTGGGATCTGAGCTGTGTCTGCAACCTACACCACAGCTCACAGCAACGCCAGATCCTTAACCCACTGAGCAAAGCCAGGGATTGAACCTGTGTCCTCATGCATGCTAGTTGGGTTCACTAATTGTCAAGCCACAACAGGAGCTTCCAGATGCTGCATTGCACTTTGTTACATGTTGTTTTCAAACCACTTTAACATCCACTGTTTTATTTCATCTTCCTGTCACATAAAGCAGTGAAAGCAGACAGTAAAATTCCATTTTCATGGTTAAAGAATCCTCTAGGACTAGTTAGCAGGTAGAAAGGCCTGGAAAGCAGGTCTCCTGGCTCCTGGTCTAGCCTCTGAAGATGAGGGTAATTTGTCAGTCAGACCTTCAAAGACCACTGGCATCTTCAATGCAGCTGCAACAGAATTCAACAGAAATTCAAAGAGGCCTCCCAAGGGAAGATTCTGGGTGGTCTGAGCAGAGCAGGGCCTCTCAAAAGTGGGGGTGACAGAGTCACCTAGAGGGCTGGAGCTGCTGCTCTCTGGACTTCCCCATACCCAGTTTTTATTCAGCAGGTGTGGGGTGGGGCCCTAGAACATGCATTTTGAACAAGTTCCCAGGTGATACCGGTGTTGATGTTTCTGGTCTGGGGTCACCTGGAGAACCACTGGACTAGAGGATTAAGGCAGGTACATTCTGACTCTATCTTTCCTTCACATCAAATAAAGGCATGTGTCAGAACCATTACCTTTATTTCCCAGGTGCCTGTCGAACAAGGCTGATAGAATGTGTGCAGTTTTCAAAGTGTTTCCACTATATTTAGTGAAAATGAGCAGCAAAGTATTTAAACACTCAAACTTGAGGTGGGGAATGGGGAACCTCTTCCAAAAGAATCCGATCCAGGTCAGTTAAAAGATTCAGTGCCCGTCTTTGCCTCAACAGGAGCATCACTGTGGAAACAGGTTGTTACTGGTTTTCATTTTCTGAAATAAAAGTTCTCATTTTAAAAATAAAATGGATACAAAATAGATATTCTTTTGTCTTTTTTTTTTTTGTTATTGTTGTTGCTGTTGCTATTTCTTGGGCCGCTCCCGCGGCATATGGAGGTTCCCAGGCTAGGGGTTGAATCGGAGCTGTAGCCACCGGCCTATGCCAGAGCCACAGCAACGCGGGATCCGAGCCGCGTCTGCAACCTACACCACAGCTCACGGCAACGCTGGATCGTTAACCCACTGAGCGAGGGCAGGGACCGAACCCGCAACCTCATGGTTCCTAGTTGGATTCGTTAACTACTGCGCCACGACGGGAGCTCCCAAAATAGATATTCCATTAGGCAATTACACGAGATGAATAAATATGGGAAAATAAATAATGTTTAAAATTTAAATACATTTTTAATTAATATGTTTTAATTTAGGGGAGTTCTTTAGCGGTCCAGTGGTTACAACTCCATGCTTTCACCACTGCAGCTCAAGTTCAAGACCTGGCTAGGAACTGAGATCCCATATCAAGCTGCTGCCCACCATGGCCAAAACAAACAAACAAACAAAAAAATGTTTTGGAGTTCCTGTGGTAGTGCAGTGATAACGAACCCAACTAGCATCCATGAGGATGCAGGTTGGATCCCTGGCCTCACTCAGTGGGTTAAGGATCTGGCGTTGCCGTGAGCTGTGGTGTAGGTCACAGACGCTACTTGGTACTATATTGCTGTGGTGTGGTGTAGGACAGCAGCTGCAGCTCCAATTCAACCCCTAGCCTGGGAACTTCCATATGCAGTGGGTGTGGCCCTAAAAAAAAAAAAAGACAAAAAAGTTTTTAATTTGAAAATAATGTAATTATTTATAATATAATTATACATTTATAAATAGGTAATCTGAAAAAGCCTTCCAATTATATTCTGCAAAATGTATCAGATTTCTTCTCAAAAGCTTATCTGAAATCTTCGAGGGCCAAAATGAATTGCTGAGGAAGTAAGTCTTAAACTGTGGCTCAGAGACCTGTACCATGGGGGGCAGGGAAAAAAAGAGAGAAGCTTCCTTACTGTCCATCAGTCTCGGGACAGAAGGGCGGTGCAGGCACTGGTGGTTGCCCTGCTCTTCTGGAACGTCTTTGACTTCTGCCTGGGTTTCACCTTCTCAGTCCTCCAGGACTATCATCAATGTCTCTGAAATAAGCCTCAGTGGGAGTCAGCAAAGAACTGTCTATCAAAGCCCTCGGGAAATTTCTCCTGCGTTTCCTAGTTGGACCACCTTCAATTAGAGTCATCTGAAGAACCACCTTGTAGGGAACGAGGACCTGGAGGCTGGACGTGACGAAACACAACCAGCACTTGAGACATATGATGCCCTAGAACCACATGCTCAGAAATGGGGGCAATGTAAAGGTTCTCGTGAACATTAAGCATATGGTGGATACAACACCCCTAAGGGTCTGGTGGGACAGATACCACTATGTCAAGTCCCATCACACCTGTGCTCTTCTCTGCCAGCGGCTCAGGACTGAAACACCCAGATCACAGACCTGCAGGACACCCTGCATGCAGACAGTGGAGAACAATGGAATGGGCAATAAAGCCAAGGAACCGTGGTTCCCAAGTCACTCCCTAATAGGATGCTCTGGAAACACTGAATGGATGACAGTAGGAAGAGTAAAAGAGACAACGAAAAAGGCTACAGTAAAGTAGAACAGAGCACTAGAAAAAACATGCCAAAGGCCCCTTCTCCTACGAAGGGTACAGGAAGTATACACCAGGGACAAGCAGAGTCAAGTTCAGCAAGACAGAAAATGTAAAAAGCAAGCAAACAGGTCCAGCTTCTGTCAGTTTTGAGGTCTGGTGGAGGATGCTCACGAACATGGTGGGGAGATGCAGATGACCCACAGCACCGTGAGAGGGCAGCACACCGTCAAGAACGACAGTTCCCTTAATGGCTCAGCAATTAAGGAACCCAGCTGGGATCTATGAGGATGTGGGTTCCATCCCTGGCTTTATTCAGTTGGTTAAGGATCTGGTGTTGCTGTGGGCTGCAGTGTAGTCACAGAGGTGGCTTGGATCTGGTGTTGCTATGGCTGTGGTGTAGGCTGGCAGCTTTAGCTCTGATTCGACTCCAGCCTGGGAACTTCCATAAGCCACGGGTGCGGCCATTAAAAAAAGAAAAAAAAGAATGACAATGACCTTCTCAGACCTATTCACAAACGTGGCCATCCTCTCTATGCATGGTTGGAGGATGGGCAGAGACATGCTTAGTATCCTTGCTTTCTCCTCTCTTCCTGGAGGCACAGAGCAATTCTGTTTTCCTCTGTGTTTATTTTTTATTTTTTGTCTTTTTGCCATTTCTTGGGCTGCTCCTGCGGCATATAGAGGTTCCCAGGCTAGGGATCTAATCGGAGCTGTAGCCACTGGTCTACACCAGAGCCACAGCAACTCGGGATCCAAGCCACGTCTGCAACCACACCACAGCTCACAGCAATGCTGGATCCTTAACCCACTGAGCAAGGCCAGGGATCGAACCGGCAACCTCGTGGTTCCTAGTCATGGATTCATTAACTACTGAGCCACGACGGGAACTTCCAGACTGGTAGTTACTTGTGTGCAGCTCAACCATGGCTGTACCCTGGTTACTAACACAGGTAACTAGGGTTACCCAGCTCAAAGGCCATGTCCTCCAAGCTTGGGGCTCCAGGGGTGGATGGCAGGTGGGGCTGGGTAAGGGAAGCTTCAGATTAGTAGTGGTCGGTGCCACAGTCTTCAGCACTTGGGGCAAAGCAGAGGAAGCAAGTCTAGCTCTTTTTTGGAAAGAAGTCACTCCTAAACTTGAAGGAGACCAAAATCCAGAACCAGGATTTAACCCAAATTAATTTTGTCAAAAAGCCTACATTCTTTTTATGCCACCGTACTCAGAACAACAAGAGGAAGAGTTTGATTGAATAAGTGAAATTGGGGTGACTGAATAATAATTTGGATATAAGCTTGAACACCTTACACCATATACAAAAGCAAACTCAAAATCAGGAGTTAATTACTGAATGTTAGAAAAACTAGAAAAAAATCATAGTTGGATATCATATATGATGAAAAAACTTTCTAAAATTTGAAGCAGTTAAAATAATGGAAGAAACAGATTGATAAGTTAAAATTTACATGCAAAATATAAACATCAAGACAACACTTTTAAATAGGCAATAAACAAGAATAGATTTAAACAAGAAAACAGATTATAAAAATACACTTGGAAAGACTTTGAACTTACAAAAGAGACTAACTGGTAATATTTTAAATATTAAATTTGGAAAAAAAAACTAGTAAAGTGATAATAAATATTCACTTCTCATTGGGAAAAAAGTTTGACAATTCCTATTATGAATCACAAACAGTACACTTCTGGTACTTTAGGAAGTCATTTGAAAGAAGAATAAAGTCAGTTGAAACAACAGCATCTATAGAAAAGGATATGGAGTTTTTGTTTTTTTTTTTTTTTTAAGAGCTGAAAGTTCTCAGGACAGGGGTCCAATCTGAGCTGTAACTGCTGGCCTACACCACAGCCACAGCAGTGCCAGATGTGAGCCGCGTCTGTGACCTACACCACAGCTCATGGCAGTGCTGGATCTTTAACCCACTGAGAGAAGCCAGGGATCAAACCCACGTCCTCATGGATACTAGTTGGGTTCATTACCACTGAGCCACAACGGGAACTCCTAGGTGTGGACCTTTGAGTGTTAAAATATCAGACTTGGCATTCTGTCTCTGCTATGGCTCAGGTTTAATCCCTGGCCTGGGAACTTCCACATGCTGTGAGCATGGCCAAAAATAAAATACCTGATTTGAAATCCTGGCTCTGCTAATTACTCCTTATATAACCTTGGAAAAATTATTTATCACAACTAAGTTTCAACTTCATCTACAAGCAGGACATGAAAATATCCAATTTAAAGTGCCTAGTGTTTGATAAGTGGACACTAGCTAAAATTGAAGAATATGTTCCAATAGATGAAAGCTGCAAACGAATAATATCCAATATGAAGCTAGGAAAATGTATACAAACCAGGGGGAATATTAAGCAAAAATTTTAAAGATAGTTATGCTAAACAAACATATAATGAAAACTTTTCTGCATTTACAATGATAATAGCTAAGTTAAACATATATTCCAGAGTTCTCTGGTGGTCTAGTGGTTAGGATTTAGTGCTTTCACTGAGGCCTAGGTTCAATCCCTGGTTTGGGAACTGAGATCCCACATCAAGTCGCTGCACCCAGCAGCCAACCCCCATCACCCCCCCAAAAAAACCTCCACCCATGTATGTATGTATGTAAACAAAAACTGGAAAAGAATGTGAGAAGTCAAATACCATCCGATATCACTTATTTGTGGAATCTAAAATATGGAACAGATGATCCCATCTTAACAAAAACAAAACAGAAACAGATCATGGCCAAGAAGAGCAGACTTGGGGTTCCCAGGAGGAAAAGGAGAGGGAGTGGGAGGGAAGGGCATTTTGGTGGTTTTTGGGGATGCAAACTGTTATATCTGGGATGGATGGGCAATGGGGCCCAACTGTACAGCATAAAGAAATGTGTGTAATTCGGTCACTTTGCTGTACAACAGAACTTGAAGAAAAATTGTAAATCAACTATACTTTAATAATTTTTTTAAAAGAAAAGGAAAAAAAAGTATAAGTAGACCTACACAGTTTAAACTCATGTTAAGAGTTAACTGTACTTCCTAACTCATTTTACAAAGCCACGATTACCCTAGTATCAAAACTAGACAAAGACAGTACAAGAAAATAAAACTACAGACGAATATCTATCATGAACATAGATGTGAAAATCTTCAACAAAATACTAGCAAGTCAAACCTAATAATTTATAACAAGGATTATACACCATGACCAAGTGAGAGCATGCAAGTCAGGCATGCAAGGCTGGTTCAACATTTGAAAATCAACTCATGTAATCTGTCATTCTGAAACTGACAACACTTATGACTTGAATCTAGTGCCAGGACTTGAAACTGGCCTAAACTCAGATTGGGACTTGAACCCACAGTTTTTAAATTATTCTAATTTAAGTCCATCTTGCATCTGGACTTACTGAGGTTCAGGTTTTTTGTGCCTCGGCACAGAAGGAATTCAGCAAGAGACAGTGATAGGCAAGAAAAAGATTTATTAAGATAGGACATTTGTAAGAGATGCAAGCCGGCAGGCAAGGAGGCTCTGTACTGAGAATTAGGTAGGCTACACTTTTATCATCCAAGGAGAGTGGGGGCAGGAAAAGACCACTTCTTCCTCTATATTCAAAAATCCTCCTTGAAATCCAGTAAGAGAGTATATTGCACCCTACAAGGTCAAACTAGGACCTTCATGGTGCTTAATCAAATCAGCAGAAGGTGGTCCTTAAACTCCTCCCCTTGGTCTGAACCTGAATGCAGGCCTCACCCCAGCCCCCACCCAATGACCTGAAGCATATCTTGTGCCTCCACTAGTTAAGCAAGCCTGCCTCCTTCTGATGGCTTTTTAAATAGTATTTTTTAATTAATCAGTTACATTTATAGTTGTATAATGATCATCACAACTAAATTTTATAGCGTTTCCATCCCAAACCCCCCAACCTGTCTCATTTGGAAACCCTAAGTTTCTCAAAGTCTGTGAGTCAGTATCTGTTCTGCAAAGGATTTCATTGTGTCCTTTTAAATTTTTTATTTATATATTTATTTTTGTCTTTTGTCATTTTACGGCCACACCCGCGGCATGTGGAGGTTCCCAGGCTAGGGGTCTAATTGGAGCTGTAGCTGCCAGCCTACACCAGAGCCACAGCAACGCAGGATCCGAGCTGCGTCTGCAACCTACACACCACAGCTCATGGCAACACCAGATCCTTAACCCACTGAGCAAGGCCAGGGATCAAACCCACAACCTCATGGTTCCTAGTCAGATTTGTTAACCACTGAGCCGTGATGGGAACTCCTGTGTCCTTTTTTCAGATTCCACATGTAAGTGATAGCATTTGATGTGTCTCACTGTCTGACTGACTTCACTTAGCATGATAATTTCTAGGTCCATCCATGTTGCTGCAAATGCCGTTATTTCTTTCCTTTTAATGGCTGAGTAATATTCCATTGTGTGTATGTACCACAACTTCTTTATCCACTTCTCTGTCAGTGGCCATTTAGGTTGTTTCCATGTCTTGGCTATTTGTATATAGTGCTGCAATGAACACTGGGGTACACGTAACTTTTCGAGTCATGGTTTTCTCTGGATAGATGCCCAGGAGTGGGATTGCTGGATCCAATGGCAGTTCTATTTTTAGTTTTCTGAGGAAGCTCCATACTGTTTTCCATAGTGGTTGCACCAATTTACAATCCCACCAACAGTGTAATAGGGTTCCTTTTCTCCACACTCTCTCCAGTGCTTATTGTTTGTAGACGTTTTGATGATGGCCATTCTGGCCCAGAAAGGTAGTACCTCATAGTGGTTTTGATTTGCATTTCTCTAATGATGAATGATGTTGCACAGCTTTTCATGTATTTTTTGGCCATCTGTATGTCTTCTTTGGAGAATTGTCTGTTTAGATCTTCTGCCCATTTTTTGATGGGGTTGTTTGTATTTTTGGTATTGAGCTGCAGAAGGTGTTTATAGATTTTGGAGGTTAATCCCTTGTCAGTCCACTCATTTGCAAATATCTTCTCCCATTCTGTGGGTTGTCTTTTTGTTTTGCTTAGGGTTTCCTTTGCTATGCAGAAACTTTTAATTTTAATTAAGTCCCATTTGTTTATTTTTGTTTTTATTGTCATTACTCTAGGAGGTGGATCTTGGGAGATGTTGCTGTGGTTTATGTAGGAGGGTGTTTGTCCTATGTTTTCCTCTAAGAGTTTTGCAGCATCTGGTCTTATATTTAGGTCTTTAATCCATTTTGAGTTTATTTTTGTGTATGGTGTTAGGAAGTGTTCTAATTTCATTCATTTACATGTGGCTGTCCAGTTTTCCCAGCACCACTTATTGAAGGGGCTATTTTTTCTCCATTGTATATTCTTGCCTCCTTTGTCATAGATGAGTTGACTGTAGGTGCATGGGTTTAATTCTGGGCTTTCTATCCTATTCCACTGATCTATATTTCTGTCTTTGTGCCAGTGTCATATGGTTTTGATGACTGGAGATTTGTAGCATAGTCTGAAGTCAGGGAGCCTGATTCCTCCAGCTCCATTTTTCTTTCTCAGGATGGCTTTAGGTATTCTGAGTCTTTTGTGTGATGGCTTTCTTGAGCAATTATTAACTTACAGTGACCTCCCAAAGTTCCCTAGGTTTCCCCCTCTATGCCTTACTGGGACTCCTACAACTACCCATGTAACTATCCTATTCAATCCCTATCAATATCAATGGACTGAAAAAGAAAAAACTGATATGGACAAAATAGATGACAAAATCCAACACTCCTGGGAATTCCCATTGTGGCTCAGCAGAAACAAATCCAACTACTATCTGTGAAGATGTGGGTTCAATCCCTGGCCTTGCTCAGTGGGTTATGGATCCAGCATTGCCATGAGCTGTGGTGTAGATTGTAGACACGGCTTGAATCTGGCACTGCTGTGGCTGTAGTGAAGGCTGGCAACTGCAGCTCCAATTTGACCCCTAGCCTGGGAACTTCCATATGCTGCAAGTGTGGCCCTTAAAAAAAGCAACAACAACAACAAAAACACTCTTTATGATAAAAACTCTCAGTAAACTAGAAGTAGAGGGGCAAACTTCCCCAAGGTGACCAAGAACATCTACAGAAAAACCCCACAGTTAACATACTTACTGGAGAGCCCTGTAAGACCAAGTATAAAACAAGGATGCCCCCTCTGCCCACTCCTTTTCAATACTGTGCTAGAAGCTATAGCTAATGCAATAAGAGAAAGGAAATATAAGGTACAGAGATTGAGAAAGAAGATATAAAGTTTTTTTTTGAAAATGACATGATTACCTATGTGAAAAATCTGAAAGAATTGACAAAAAAAAATTTTTTAAACCCTCCTGGAACTAATAAGTGATTATAACAAAGTTGCAGGATAAAAGGTTAATATACAAAAGTCAATTACTTTCCTATATACCAGCAATTAACAAATGGAATTTGAAATTAAAAACACAGTACCAGGAGTTCCCGTCGTGGCACAGTCGTTAATGAATCCAACTAGGAACCATGAGGTTGTGGGTTCGGTCCCTGCCCTTGCCCAGTGGGTTAACGATCCGGCGTTGCCGTGAGCTGTGGTGTAGGTTGCAGACGTGGCTTGGATCCAGCGTTGCTGTGGCTCTGGCGTAGGCCAGCAGCTGCAACTCCGATTCAACCCCTAGCCTGGGAACCTCCATATGCCGCGGGAGCGGCCCAAGAAATAGAAAAAAATAAAAATAAAAATAAAATAAAAAATAAAAAAACACAATACCAGAGTTCCTGTCATGGGTCAGTGGTAATAAACCCAACTAGGATCCATGAGGACGTGGGTTCAATCCCTGGCCTTGCTCAATGGCTTAAGGATTCTGCATTGCTGTGGCTGTGGTGTAGACCAGCAGTTGTAGCTCAGATTAGATCCTAGCCTGGGAACCCCCTATATGTTATGAGTGCGGCCCTAAAAAGCAAAAATAAATAAATAAATAAATAAATAAAAATGAAGGACACAATACCATTTACATTAGCACCCCAAAAATGAAATACTTAGGTATAAATTATGTACAAGATATATATGAGAAACAACAAAACTCTTATTAATGAAAAAAAGGATTAAATAAATGGAGAAATATTCCATTACTGTTCATATCCTCTCTTAATTTCTTCAGTATTTTCACTATCTCCCTTTTGAATTTGATGTCTGTCAGACTGCAGGGGGTCTGTCTCATTGTTGACTGCTTTAGGTGAATTCTCTTATTCCTTTAACTGGGAATGGTTTCTGAGCTTCTTCATCTTGCTTGTGTTTTTCTTTTTCTGTGAGTTTGGGGAAGCCAAACTATACTCTTAAAAGGCTACTTCTATACAATAATACCCCTTTGTATTTGGGGGGGTTATTATTTATTTTGGGGGTGGGAGTGTGAATATTTGCTGTCTCTTTCTTCAGTGTGAGCAGGCTGTTACTCCCAGGATGCTCAGTGTGTTTTCAGGGAGAAGGAAGCAATGGGTAGGGCCAGCAGTCAGTGCCTGGTTGCTGGGCTCTCAACAGCAGCAAGGACCTGCAGGAAAGTGGCACAGGCTACTCCTAGTTGCAGTGCCCTGGGAAGTGGTAATAAGCTCTAGGCAGATCTTCAAGGTGACCAGAGCATTTGGCAGTAGCAGCAGCAGCAGCAGCAGCAGTAGTTCCCAGGGGAGTGACAGCAACAACAGCTTGTGTTTGAGTGCAATGCCCTCCTCTGAGGTGACTGGAACCTCAGGTGGTGCCTGTTCAGGGGCCATGGGAGTGGGCCATGACCATCTCTAGAGTCAGTGATAACTGTGGTAGTTTACCCCTGCCACCTGTAGTCCATGCATGAAGCAAACGTCTTACTTAGCCCACATAAGAGGTGCTTCCATGAAGCAACCTGTCTCACTTAGCCCACACAGGAGGTGCTATACAGGCTGCTCCTAGTTGCAGTATCCTGGGAAGTGACAGAGATCAGGCATGTGGGTACCGCCCAGAATGTCTGGCACCAACAGGTGGTATGTGGTCACAATGCCCTCCTCTGTGGTGCCCTTTTGGTGAATGGGGGCTGCAAGTGATTTTTGTTCAGGTATCCCCAGTGGTGGTGGGCCACGCCCACCCCTGGAATCAGAGATAACTGTGGCGGTTTGTCCCTGCCACCTGCAGACCATGCAAGAAGCACCCTGTCCTGCTTAGCCCATGAAGGTGCTGCACCAGATGCTCCTAGTTGTAGAGTCTTGGGAAAGGACAGTGACCATGTGTCTGGGTGCCGCCCAGAGCATTTGGCAGTGGCAGCTGCAGGGCAGGTGTGTTCCTAGGGGAGTGAGAGCAACAGCATATGGTGCTTGGCTGCAGTGCCCTCTTTTTTTTTTTGACAACCCCTGAGGTGACTGGGGCTGCAGGTGGAGCCCACTCACAGGCCCCCAGTGGTGGCAAGCCACGCCTCCCTCTGGCCTCTGAGAGGACTGCTACAGTCTGTCCCTGCCACCTGTAGATCATACAAGAGGCACCACATCGCACTTAGCCCCCTGATGCCCTTAGCCCACACAAGAGGTGCCTGGCCACCAGCAGCCTGCACAAGAAGCGCCCAATCTCTCCTAAACAAGCAAGAGGCTTCTAGTCACCCTTAGCCTGTGCAGAGCTGCCCTGCCCTCTAAGCCCTTGGGCATGCGCACACTCCAATTCAGGGAGTTTCCTATGGTGGTCCGCCCCTCCTCCTTTCACCCTCCCCAACAATGGTGCCTTGCCTCTCCTGTGGGTCCGGACCTTCTCCCCGGTTCCCGCTAATGTGGCATTCTCCTCCTCAGCCAGTGTTGTACTGCTCCTTAGCCCCTCATGCCATCCCCAGTCCTCTCCCTGGGGCTGATCTCCGTAGCCTGAGTTTCAGCGCCCAGCCCCGGCCCAAATGTCTCAGGCTGTGGTGTCCAGGCCGGTGGTTCAGATGATCTGTATGGCTCTCACTCTGCTGTGCTGTCCTCAGTCGAGCTGCTGCACTTTTCCCGGTGACTTTGAGGTCCCGCCAACTCGGCTGATCTTTCCTTCAGTTAGGTGGCTTCCCAGGGCGTGGGTTCTCTTTCTCCTTCACAGCTTCCTATCAGGAATGCTAGTCCCATCCTGATTCCTTTTCTCTCTTTTTTTCTTTTGTTCTACCCAGTTATGTCAAGAGTTTCTTGCCGTTTTTGGAGGTTTAAGTTTTTCTGCCAGCATTCAGTTGATGTTCTATACTAGCAGTTTTGCATGTAGATGTGGTTTTTTGTTTTGTTTTGTTTTGTTTTGTTTTTTTGATGTGTTTGTGGGAGAAGGTGAGCATGACCTCTTACTCCTCTGCCATCTTGCTCCGCCTCCTAGAGTGATATTCCAAATTCGTGGAGAGGAAACTCAACATTGTTAAGATGTCAGTTCTTCTCTACTTGATGTACAGATTGAATATAAATTCAATTAAAATCCCAGCAAGTTCTGTGGTAGATATCTACAGTGACTTGGAAGTTTATATGGAAAGGCCAAAAGACCCCAAATCGCCAATACAACACTGAAGAAGAACAAATTCTGAGAACTAACACTATCTGACTTCAAGACTTGCTATAGAACTACAGTAATCAAGTCAGTGTGGTATTGGCAAAAGAACAGACAAATACATCAGTGAAAAAACAAAATAGAACAGACAAATACATCAGTGAAAAAACAAAATAGCACAGAAATAGACCCACATAAATATGGTCACCTGATCTCTGACAGAGGAGCAAAGGCAGTCTTTTCAACAAATAGTGCTGGAACAAGTAAACAAACATCCACATGCCAGAAAATCAGTCTAAACACAGATCTTACCCTCTGTGTGTTTTGTCCAACAGCACCAAACCATTAACTCAGTTCTGACACTACCTACTTGAAGCTAGTACATATCGGAGCCTACACCTTCAGGGCTCAGTCCTCCCCAGTTTGACTGACAATGGCAAATCCAGGGTGTTAGCTATTGCTTCTGACTGACTGGCTTTAAACTGGAGATTCCCACAACCCTCTCCTCCTGTTTGATTAATGTGCTAGAGCAACTCACAGAACTCAGAAATACTTACTTCCATTACCAGTTACTTATATAAAAGATGTGATAAAAGACAACAGATGGAGAGGTATATGGGAAGAGAAGCCCTCTGCATCTCAACGTATTCACCAGCCCAGAAGCTCTCTGAACCTCTAAACCTCATCTTTTGGGCATTATTGATTAAATCACTGGCCACTGGTGACTGAACTCAAACTCCAGCCCCTGTCCCCTCCCAGGAGGTCAAGGGTGGGAGTGAGGGGCCCAAATTACAAAACTTTACTCACACAGTTGATTCTCCTGGCAAACAAACTCCCTCTTGAGGAGTTTTCAGAAAGTTATCTCATTCACATAACCTCAGGCTTGTTTTAAGGGAGCTTGTTATGAATATTAAGACTCATTTATTGCCTTTATCACTAAGGAAGTTCCAAGGATTTTAGGAGCTCTGTGCTAGAAATGGGGATGAAGACTAAATATATATTTGTTATTATAAAACTCATCACAAACACCCTTCACAAAAATTAACTCAAAATACATCACAGACCTAAATGTAAGGTGTAAACCTATAAAACTCCTAGAAGACAACATAGGAAAAAACCTATATGACATTGGGAATAGTGATGACTTCTTTGATACAACACCAAAGGCACAATCCATGCCTTTGGATAATAACTGACAAGCTGGACTTTATTAAAATGGAAAACTTCTGCTCTGTGCCCAGAAATAAAATCATGCACCTATGGTCAATTAATCTTCAACAAAGGAGGCAGGAATACACAATGGAGAAAAGACAGTCCATTCAGCAAGCAGTGCTGGAAAAGCCAGACAGCCTCATGTAAATCAATGAAGTTAGAACACCCTCACATCATACACAAAAATAAATTCAAAATGGTTTAAGGACTTAAATGCAAAACATGACACCATAAAACTCCTAGAAGAGAACACAGGCAAAGCATTCTCTGGCATAAACTGTACCAATGTTTTTTCTAGGTCAGTCTCAGAAGGCAATGGAAATAAAAGCAAAAATAAACAAATGGAACATAATCAAATTTATAAACATTTGCACAGCAAATGAAACCATAAAGAAAATGAAGACAGCCTACATACGGGGAGAAAATATTTGCAAATGATGCCACTGACAAGGGTTTAATTTCCAAAATATGCAAACAGCTCATACAGCTCAGTAACAAAAAACCCAAACAACCCAATCGAAAAATGGGCAGAAGACCTAAATAGATATTTCTCCAAAAAAGACATACAGGTGGCCAATAGGCACATGAAAAGATCCTGAACACTGCTAATTATTAGAGAAACACAAATCAAAACTACAATGAGGTACCACTTCACACCTGTCAGAATGGCCATCATTAAAAACTCTACAAATAGCAAATGCTGGAGAGGGCCTGGAGAAAAGGGAACCCTCCTACACTGTTGGTGGGGAAGATAAGCTGGTGTGGCCACTACGGAAAATAGTACAGAGGTTTCAGAAAAAAACTAAAAATAGAGTTGCCATAAGATCCAGCAGTCCACTCCTGGGCATATATCTGGACAAAACTATAATTTGAAAAGATACATGCATTCCAAAGTTCATAGCTACACTATTTGCAATAAGACATGGAAACAATCTAAGACATCAACAGAGAACTGGATAAAGCAGATGTGGTATATATATATATATATATTTGACACACACACAAATATATAATGGAACACCATTCAGCGGTAAAAAAGAATGAAATAATGTCATTTGTAGCAACATGGATTACCTAAAGATTATCATACCAAGTGAAGTCAGAAAGAGAAAGGCAGGGGAGGAGACAAGATGGCGGAAGAGTAGGGGGACACGCTCGCCCTCTCCCACAAACACAACAAAAAAAGCACATCTACAGAATAAATGACTCACACAGAACAGCAACCAATCACTGGCAGAAGAACCTAAACTCCAATAACGGCAAGAAGTTTGTGACATTACTAGGCAAAACAAGAGAAAAGAGGAGAGTGAGAGAAGGTGAATCTGAGTGGGACAGGTGCTCCCGAAAGGGAACTGAGGAGGAGAAAGGGATCCTGCACCCTGGAAAGTCACCTACACGGGGGAAAGATCAAACGAACCGGAGGAATCTCCAGATGCAGAGAAGAGTGTAGCAGTAAGTTGGAGTACGGAAAAGCCGATCAAGAACCGAACGGACCATCTGAACTACAGGCACAGTCACCAAAAATTGAGACGCCTGGGTGGGGGCTGGACACCGAATCCTCGGCTCCAGAGGTTAGTACCCAGGAAAGGGCTGGGGGGGGGCGGAGCAGAGACTGCTTGGGAGGTCTAGAAACTGGTCTGTCAAGTTTGACGGGGCAGAGACTGCCTGGGAGACTAGAAAACAAAGCTGTCACAGAGGAAGGGAGCAATATTCTAGGGGCGGGGAAGTGGAAAGCCACATCAGAGGGAACCTGGGAGAAGAGCCTGGTCTGCACTGGTGCTGGGGAGGGGAGAGAAGAAGGGGTGGGTCCCCATAGAATACTCCCCACACCACAGCAAGCTTACAGGCCCGCTAGCTAGCTGAAAGCTGAGCTTCCCAGTGCATCCCCTCCCCCCACCCCCACCACCCCCTACGCTCTCACCATACCTGGGGCTGCCTGCCATCCAGGAGGGCTGGCCTCAACAATTGCCTGAAGCCTACCACCGCAGGGGCTGTCCCTGCACAGGCCTGCTTGCCCTTTGGAGGGGCTACACTTCTGCAGAGCAGCACCAAACACCACCAGCCCCTGAGAAAAGGCCTGCAACCCAGAAAAGCTAGAACAAGCCTAGCCAGGCCGTGAAAAGATCTGCCTAATTCTCAGATAGTTTTTCTGAGTCAGGCTGCCCTGGGGAGGAGCCTCTTGGGTTTTCAGCAGCCCTGCTACCCGCCCAAGCCCCCAGGGGGTGCCAAGCCCTAGCAGATCAGCTGCATATGACTGCCAGCTCCAGGCAGGACCCCCTGCAGCCCAGAAAAGCTGCAACAAGCCTGGCTGAGCCGAGAAAAGAACTCAGATGGTCTTTCTGAGTCGGGTTGCCCTGGGGGGGGGGAGCCTCTTGGGTTTTCAGCGGCCCAGCTACCCGCCCAAGCCCCCAGGGGGTGCCAAGCCCTAGCGGATCAGCTGCATAGGACTGCCAGCTCCAGGCAGGACCCCCTGCAGCCCAGAAAAGCTGCAACAAGGTTGGCCAAGCCGGGAAAAGATCTCAGATGGTCTTTCTGAGTTGGGCTGCCCTGGGGAGGAGCCTCTTGGGTTTCCAGCGGCCCTGCTAGCCACCCAAGCCCTCAGGGGGTGCCCCACTCCCACAGAATAGCTGCTCAGCACCACCAGCCCCCTGGAAGAGCCCCTGCAGCCCAGAAAAGCTGCAACAAGCTTGGCCAGACTGTGAAAAGATCCGCCTACATTCTCAGGCTGTCCTTCTGAGTTGGGCTGCCCTAGGGAAGAGCCTCTTAGGTTCTCAGTGACCCAGATAGCTGCTCCAGCCCCCAGGGGGTGCTGCACTCCTGAGGAACAGCTGCCCAACACCGCCAACCCCCTGCAAGAACCCCACAGCCTAAAAACACCAGACCAAGCTCTGCATGACCAAGTGAAATCTCCTACCATCGTGGTGTGGACCTCCCAGTCCTGTCTGCCCTCAGGAAGCCCTCCTTTGCTTCAAAGAAACACTGTTAGCCCCATCAACACTCCAGAAAAGCCACACTGCCTCAAAAAAGATTGACCAACAACGACAGCCCTCAGGAAATATTCCAAGGCAGTGACAAGGCAAACACTGCCCGATCACGGAGAGTACAACTCCCTCAGGAGAAAGAAAACAACAAGTAAGATGAAGAAGCTGAGAAACCACCCCCAGTCAAACCAACAGGAGAACTCACCTAAAACAGTCAACAATGAAACAGATCTCTGCAGTCTGACAGACCTGGAGTTCAAAAGAGAAATAGTGAAAATACTGAAGGAATTAAGAGAAGATATGAACAGTAATGCAGATACCCTCAGAAAGGAACTAGAAAATATAAGGAGGAGCCAAGAAAATCCCTGGAACAAGACAGGGATGCCCACTCTCACCACTGCTCTTCAACATAGTTTTGGAAGTCCTAGCCACAGCAATTAGACAAACAAAAGAAATAAAAGGCATCTATATAGGAAGAGAAGAGAAAACTCTCACTGTATGCAGATGACATGATACTATACGTAGAAAACCCTAAGGACTCAACCCCAAAACTCCTTGAACTGATTAATAAATTCAGCAAAGTAGCAGGATATAAGATTAACATTCAGAAGTCAGTTGCATTTCTGTATACCAGCAATGAAATATTCGAAAAGGAATACAAAAATACGATGCCTTTTAAAATTGCACCTCACAAAATCAAATACCTCAGAATACACCTGACCAAGGAGGTAAGGGACCTATATGCAGAGAACTATAAAACTTCAATCAAAGAAATCAAAGAAGATGTAAAGAAATGGAAAGATATTCCATGTTCCTGGATTGGGAAAATCAATATTGTAAAAATGGCCATACTACCCAAAGCAATCTACAGAGTCAATGCAATCCCTATCAAATGACCCATGACATTTTTCACAGAAGTAGAACAAACAATCCAAACATTTATATGGAACCACAGAAGACCCAGAATCGCCAAAGCAATCCTGAGAAACAAAAACCAAGCAGGAGGCATCACTCTCCCAGACTTCAAGAAATACTACAAAGCCACAGTCATCAAGACAGTGTGGTACTGGTATCAAAACAGACAGACAGACCAATGGAACAGAATAGAGAACCCGGAAATAAACCCTGACACCTAGGGTCAATTCATCTTTGACAAGGGAGGCAAGAACATACAATGGGAAAAAGAAAGTCTATTCAGCAAGCATTGCTGGGAAACCTGGACAGCTGCATGCAAAGCAATGAAACTAGAACACACCCTCACACCATGCACAAAAATAAACTCAAAATGGCTGAAAGACTTAAATATACGACAGGACACCATCAAACTCCTAGAAGAAAACATAGGCAAAACACTCTCTGACATCAACATCATGAATATTTTCTCAGGTCAGTCTCCCAAAGCAATAGAAATCAGAGCAAAAATAAACCCATGGGACCTCATCAAACTGAAAAGCTTTTGCACAGCAAAGGAAACCCAAAAGAAAACAAAAAGACAACTTACAGAATGGGAGAAAATCGTTTCAAATGATGCAACTAAGGGCTTAATCTCTAGAATATAGAAACAACTTATACAACCCAACAGCAAAAAAGCCAATCAATCAATGGAAAAATGGGCAAAAGACCTGAATAGACTGTTCTCCAAAGAAGATATACAGATGGCCAACAAACACATGAAAAAATGCCCAACATCGCTGATTATAAGAGAAATGCAAATCAAAACTACCATGAGATACCACCTCACACCAGTCAGAATGGCCATCATTCATAAATCCACAAATAACAAGTGCTGGAGGGGCTGTGGAGAAAAGGGAACCCTCCTGCACTGTTGGTGGGAATGTAAACTGGTAC
Organism: Phacochoerus africanus; assembly: GCF_016906955.1. Lineage (NCBI taxonomy): Eukaryota > Metazoa > Chordata > Mammalia > Artiodactyla > Suidae > Phacochoerus > Phacochoerus africanus. The sequence continues at coordinate 83,294,259 of NC_062544.1, read as the reverse complement.
AGCCACTATGGAGAACAGTTTGGAGAGACCTTAGAAATCTATCCATAGAACTTCCATATGACCCCACAATCCCACTCTTGGGCATCTATCCGGACAAAACTCTACTTAAAAGAGACACATGCACCCGCATGTTCATTGCAGCACTATTCACAATAGCCAGGACATGGAAACAACCCAAATGTCCATCGACAGATGATTGGATTCGGAAGAGGTGGTATATATACACAATGGAATACTACTCAGCCATAAAAAAGAATGACATAATGCCATTCGCAGCAACATGGATGGAACTAGAGAATCTCATCCTGAGTGAAATGAGATATCACTTATAACTGGAATCTAATATCCAGCACAAATGAACATCTCCTCAGAAAAGAAAATCATGGACTTGGAGAAGAGACTTGTGGCTGCCTGATGGGAGGGGGAGGGATCGGGAGCTTGGGCTTATCAGACACAACTTAGAATAGATTTACAAGGAGATCCTGCTGAATAGCATTGAGAATTTTGTCTAGATACTCATGTTGCAGCAGAACAAAGGGTGGGGGAAAAAATGTAATTGTAATGTATACATGTAAGGATAACCTGACCCCCTTGCTGTACAGTGGGGAAATAAAAAAAATATTAAAAAAAATACATATACAAAATGGGTAATAATAAGAAGGAAGTATCTACAAATGCAGGGGAAATTAAAAGAATAATGAAGAATCTCCTCTCGCAATTCTATGCTGATAAACTTGAAATTTTAGATAAAATGGATAATTTCCTAGGAAAGTGTATCTTACCTGTACTTATTCCAGATAAAAGAAAAAAGTAAACCAAGCCAACAATCCCAGAATAAATAAAAAGTTATCAACAACTATTCCTTTCCCATCCTCTACTCTCAAAACAGGCCCAGATAGTTTCCAGAGGAAGTCTTCCTAACTATAAAGGGGGAGTAGAGAATCCCAATGCTACTCAGTGTTCTAGAAGAATTCTAAGACCGAGTAAAAGAATAAAAGTGTTTCTAAGGAAGTGATGAACTTCTGATAACAAAACCTAACAAAGGTAGGAGTTCTACAGCCTCTTTGTCTTCAGCTCAAAGCTACCATCTTCAGGATCACCTTGATCCAGAGAGCCAAGAGGACTCTCTGAGTCCACACCATGCCACATGGAAGAGGAATTGGAGGCATCTGCTAGTTGAATCAGCTTTCCCCAAAGCCCTGTTCCTACTCCATTTAAACTGCTTTGGCCAATGATGTGGCTTATACCCACTCCTAACTACAAGGAAGGCTGGGGAGTAAGCTGCATTACCATCTTGAATAAAATTATTATTATTTGTCTTTTTTTAGGGCCGTACATGTGGCACATGGAGGTTTCCAGGCTAGGGGTTGAATCAGAGCTGTAGCCACTGGCCTACGCCATAGGCATAGCAATGCCAGATACAAGCCATGTCTGCGACCTACACCACAGCTCATAGCAACAGCGGATCTTTAACCCCCTGAGCAAGGCCAGGGATCGAACTTGCGTCCTCATGGATACTAGTCAGATTTATTTCTGCTGAACCACAATGGGAACTCCCTTGAATAAAATTAAAATTTTCCAGGTGAAATAAAGGAGGCCCATTTAAGCTTGGGTTTTGGCTAAACAAGTATGTTGGAACATATGTCAAAAAATTACTGTTTACCTGAAATGCAAATTTAACTGACAGTACAGAGTGTCCTGTTTTCATCTGTTTCTTTTTCTAAATCTGGTAACTCTTCCCATAAGCGACCAAGTAACCATTACCCGGACTTCAGCCTGTTGAAGAAGCCTGATCATTTGACCTGTAGATTTTCCAACAGAATGGATTTTGCTTGCACTTGCATAGTGAGATTCAAATCTTTCCTCTTTCCTTGCAAATTGACAGCTGGATCCAGAGACTGGATTGGACACAGGTTCCATCCCTTTGGCAGGACTGAGTGATAGTATGTTCTTTCAACATGACCTTGGCATGAAACATTGACCCTTAATGTTTTCTACTCATTGGGGATTGCAAAATTCTGGTATTCTATCATTTCATTCTTATTTATTAATTGGAACTTTCTTTTCTTTTCTTTTTAGGGCCACACTTGCAGCATATGGAAGTTCCCAGGCTAGGGGTCAAATCAGAGCTGCAGCTGCCAGCCTACGCCACAGCCACAGCAACGTAGGATCCAAGCCGCAACTGTGATTTACCCTGCAGCTTGCAGCAACACTGGATACTTAACCCACTCAGCGAAGCCAGGGATTGAACCCACATCCTCATGGAGACTGTTGGGTTCTTAACCCGCTAAGCCACAAAAGGAACTCCATGGAGCATTTTTTATAAAGAGACATTTTATTTTAAATATTTGGTTATCTAATGGTACAGTTCCTAAAGGAAAGGCAGGATAAATCTCCCATTCTTTATTAAATCAGTTTTTAAGATAAGGAACTGGTTATCTACTATTTTCTGAAGGTGGTCGATTTTTTCAAAATACTATGAACTCATGGATTTAAACATACTTCATGAGCTTCTTTCTATTGCAATTATTATCATCACTGAAACTCATCCTTGGCCAGTTGTAGCCTCTTGAAGTTGGCTTTTAGTACGCTTGACATTACTGTAATAGTTTCTGAGAGCTTCTTTATAACCAAACATTGAAAGATGTCCTAACTTGAGTTCTCTGGTGGTGAAGAGGGTTAGGGATCTGGCATTGTCACTGTTATGGCTAGGGGTCACTGCCGTGGCACGGATTCGATCTCTGGCCTGGGAACTTCCACTTGTCACAGGTACAGTAAAAAAAAAATTCTTTGAAAAGAGGTGTTTTTTGTTTGTTTGTTTTTGTTTTTTTGTTTTTGTTTTTTTTTTTTTTGTGACTCATAACTCACAAGTTTCTTGCCCTGCCTGAATGCCCCAGCCCATTCAGGGAAGGGATTTTCTCTTAGCCTTGGGGGTGACTATTACTCTCCCTGAAAACCAAAACCAAGGAATATTTTTGGCTGGTCTACAGGACACAGGCAGTTCAGCCCAAAATGTTACCCATAAATTTAAAAAATTTATAGATCTACAGGTCTGGGATCAGGGACTCTCAGGGAAAAAGTCACTGCTATAAAAATCACCTTAAAGGAGGCTAATAATTTCCCTTCCAGGCATCAATAACCCCCCTTTCTAGTAAACGCTCCTTTTCTCTTCTCTTTTGCTTCTCATGAAGTCATGTCTCCTTTAACCACACCCATCCTAATGGTCCTCCTTGTCCACTAGCTTACAAACATCCACTATCTGACCCCATGAATGCCACTCCCCCACTATCTGACCCCATGAATGCCACTCCCCCACTATCTGACCCCATGAATGCCACTCCCAAAGTCACTAAGTCATCTGACTGATGAATCTTCCCCTGCCAGCTGCGCCTCCCCAGAGGACCCACGCCTGCTAGGACTCCTCACCTAGTTTTTGCTAACAGAAAAATTTGCTGGGTTCTCCTTTACCACGCAGTACAGTAAGGAAGGAAGGACTGGGGCAGGAACCAACTGGAGGCGAAACTCTCTAGAAAAGACACCCTCTTCTAAATCAGAAGAAAGGGTATTCCAGCTTTTAGACAAATCTGGCCTTTGTTTACTGGTCTTAGCATCAGGGGACAAAAATTAAGATGGCTCAGTAAAACATACTATAATCACACTCTAATTGTTAGTGATCACAGCTGTGTGACAGACACCACCCAGACTGCTAATATCCAACATGTGGGGAATGTCATTCTTCAGAGGAAGAACCTAGTCACTAGAAACTAAAACTAAAACACAACCAAAATATAATAATAGTTAACAATACAAAAGAAAAGGCCAACAGAGGGATCAGACAACATTCTGGCCTAATGTCTAATATAACCAATAATTATACTCAGATACACTCCAAATTTCTCCTTATTATAGCAGCTGTATCAAAAGCTTAAGTCATAAGGGAAAAAACTCCAGAGCTTCAAAAAACTCCAACCTTAAATGATAATGCATCAGGGATTCAACTTATCTCACCTGAAGATGGAGACCATCAACATGGGCTAGACAAGGCTGCTGCCTCCTCCTACTCTCCACTCCCTATCTCCACCTCTACCACTACAAACAACCCCAAGACCTCTATCTCTGACAGACAGCAAGGAAATCTGGACCCACTGGTGGGGACAACGCCCGTGCTCAGCCTGAAGAAGTTTCAGAAGATGGACCATTAACCCTTGCCCCTTAAAAGACTTTAAAAGTCCGGACTCATTGAGGGGGGAATCTTAAAAGCAGGCAGATAGATATGAGCAAAGAAAAGGGGGCATGGGCTATAAAACCATGCAATTTGTAAATAGTGGGGGTCCTTGTGCAGACAAGCAGGAACTTTCAGACTGACAGGAAACTACATATTTTGGGGTGACAAGTGTCCTGGAGGTGGACAAAGAAAGGTGGGAATCTCCAGGGTCCAAATGTAACCTTTTGCTCATTATGCTCTCATTACAATAAAGTTAGCCTTGCAGATAAGAAGTTCCTATCATGCACCAAAGGCAGGACACTTCCAATCAAAGCTAAATAACGACAAAAATCCCACCTCTTTTCAAGAAGGTGGAGTTAGAGTGAAAATCAGGGAATACAACCCTCCAGCCCCTCCAGCCCCAATGAATATTCCACCTATCTGTTTTATTCAAAGAACCACTTCACTCTATATTGATAAATTTCCAATAGCACACTTCCTACTGGACATTTTTCAATGTTGGTTTTATCTTTTTTTTTTTTTTCCAGGGGCCGCATCTGTGTCATATGAAGGTTCCCAGGCAAGGGGTCTAATCCAAGCTACAGCTGCCAGCCTACGCAAGAGCCACAGCAACACCAGATCCGAGCTGGGTCTGTGACCTACACCACAGCTCACGGCAATACTGGATCCTTAACCCACTGACCAAGGCCAGGAATCGAACCTGAAACCTCATGTTCGGTTCATTTCCACTGAGCCACAACGGGAAGTCCAACGCTGGCTTTAAAAATAGTTTTCTACATAGACCTCCTTTTGGGTTATTGTAGCTTGTTTCTGTTTGTATTTAAGATAAGCAGTTTCAGTTTTCTCTTCTATTTCAGCCAATTTTATTTTATGCTCAGCCATTTCATAATGCATCACAAATAACTCTAATTTGGAGTTCCCATTGTGGCTCAGTGGGTAAGGATCCAGCATTGCAGCAAGCTGTAGGTCCCAGATGAGGCTTGGATCTAGCATTGCTGTGGCTGTGGTGTAGGCTGGCAGCTGGAGCTCTGATTCAATCCCTAGGTCCAGAAACTTCCATACACCTCAGGTACAGCCTCCCCAAAAGGAAAAAACTTTAAAAAACCCTCTATTTCCTCATTCAATAACCAAACACTTCACTTTTTGATAAAACATGCCTATGAAAACATTTCTTACAGGTTCATTTAGTGTTATGCTTTTAAATAATCACAAGGATTTTTAGTGTCCTTGTTTATTGAAATTAAAACATGCTATATTACATACCTGTAGAGCTGCCTGTTTTAAATCTTTGGTGAGCATATCTTCTCCAGGTATTATTCTGCAACTCTTAAGAAATCAGGAGTTCCCGTCGTGGCACAGCGGTTAACGAATCCAACTAGGAACCATGAGGTTGCGGGTTCGGTCCCTGCCCTTGCTCAGTGGGTTAACGATCCGGCGTTGCCGTGAGCTGTGGTGTAGGCTGCAGACGAGGCTCGTATCCCGCGTTGCTGTGGCTCTGGCGTAGGCCGGTGGCTATAGCTCCGATTCAACCCCTAGCCTGGGAACCTCCATATGCCGCAGGAGCGGCCCAAGAAATAGCAACAACAACAACAACAACAACAAAAAAAAAAGAAATCATCTGTTTGCCCGGATATTCTCTTCACCCAGATGTAAGAGCTGCCAAATAACATCAGAAGCCACAAGTAGAGTAACTAGTATGAAGACTGGTTACTTCATCAAAGAGTAACCAATGTGAAGTGACACTTCATGACAAAGTAACAAATGACTGACTCTGCTCTCAGGAGAACAGGTTTTCATTACCTTTTCTTTGCAAAACAAACAAACAAACAAACTAGACTTACTTCTCATTTAACATTCTTCCATGAATAAACAAACAAAACCAAACAACATATTCCATACCTACCACCAATAAAAGTAATAAAGAATGTCATTAATGCTTGCAACGTCTGCACAAAGGGCCTTGGATGAGTCACAAAAAAATCTTGGAATCCTGTCACTGCCATTGCCTTGAAAGCAGTTGCTCCAAGTGGCTGCCAGTTCTGGGCAGAGACTCTCAGCACTTCTGCTGAATCATCAGACCCAAGTGAATCACGGAACGTTGTGCCCTGAATTCAAGGATATAAAGGTGAAGCAAGTTTCAACATTCTTACCAACCTCTCCTTCTGCTAAAAGGGCTAAAGGACAAGAGTCCAGTCAGTTGATAATTTATCCTTTGGTCCAACCAGTTCATCTGAATTCAGGGGATTTATACCAATTCATAGTTCACTTTTCACCACACTTTATATGGAGTGACTCCATCTGTGATTCATTTGGGACAGTGGTGGACACAAGTTTCAATGAACTATCATCTATACAAGTTGGAGCTGCCAAGGTCAAACCAGCCTTGAACCCATAAATCCAAATTAAGCAATAGCATTTGGTAATAGGCAATTGAAAATTTAATTAGTAACTCATGCCTCTAGCATGAATACAGAGCTAGTGGTTCTCTGGTTGGGCTGCAAATCAAATTTAGGCAGCAGCTCTGAAAAAATACAGGCACCTGATTTGTCCTGAGATATTGATACAGAAGATGTGGGGTAGGGCCCAAGTTACTATATGTTTAAAAAGCTTTCCAGGAGTTCCTGTCAGGGCTCAGCAGTAATGAACCTGAATAGTATCCACGAGGACACGGGTTCGAGCCCTGGCCTCCTTCAGTGGGTTAAGGATCCGGCATTGCCATGAGCTGTGGTGTAGGTCACAGACAGGGCTTGGATCCCGAGTTGCAGTGGCTGTAGTGTAGGTTGGCAGCTGCAGCTCCGAATCGACCCCTAGCCTGGGAACTTCCATACATCACATGTGTGGCCCCAAAAAGCAAATAAATAAATAAATAGCTTTCCAAGTGAGTCTGATGCTTGGGGGTAGAGACTGTCACACAGGTACTGATATAATCAATCCCACATGATAGAGAGGTGTGCAGTCTATGCTTCTCAAACAGGGACAGGAGATAATGTGCCAAGGACCATTCAAAGCCACACAAAAAACATTCTGTATCTTTCTGGAATCTCAATTTTCCTTGACAGATAAGTAGTTTAACATGTCATTTTTATTCTGGGTGGTGGTTCCGGAGGTATATACAATTGTCAAAACTCATTTAAGATGTGTACATTTATATTTATTTTACCTCAATTAAAATACAGATTCTGGAATACAACCGAAGATCTGCATTTATTATTTTTTTTAGACGAACTCTGAGACTTCAAAGAAATCTCCCTCTTAGGTGGACTACACTAGTCCAGGCCCCCATATCCAAAGAAGCAACTATTTTATTCTCCTCTGCTTTGGGTGAAAGTCAGAGTTTCAAATTCCCAGAGAACCCTTTTCGGAAGGACCCACAGGGTTCAGAAATTCTTTCATTTCCAATGCTTTTCATCCATTTCACTACTCATGACCCACTGCCCTCTCTTCTTGTTTCTTCACTTTCCACATATTACTGGGTTCTTTGCACTTTAAAACACTTCGAATCCCCCCAAATTTAAAGTTCCACTCTTCATTAGGATTGGAGATTTTGGTTGCTACTGAGCAGATCCTGAGGATTTAGCTTCATAAATTGCACACTGTAAGCACATTTTTCATTCAAAAATGTGTTGGTTTTTTTTTTTTTAATGTGTTTTAAAAGATGCTTCACTGCAGAGCTCCTTGTGGTTACCCACGCTAATTAATCACAAATATCCCCATTTCCTGACTTTGTAAAGAGTGGAGGGTTAGCAGCAAGGGTTAGAGAATAAAATGGTCAAGAATAGGCTTAAGAGGCCCTTCTTATCTCCTGTGGCCAAAGGGCTGAACAATGAATAGAGCACAAGACTGCCCTGGGTCCAACGGCTTTTAGCAACTTGCCTCGTCCTGCTTGGAGATTTGGCGTCCTTATATATGACACGGGATAAGAAGTACACATTTGATTATGGATTTTTCTTTTTTTTTTTTTTAAGCACTCCAGGCAAATGTAAGTCCCCGAGTCCCAGGTATCGAATCCAAGCCACAGAAGCGACATACCGGATCCTTAAGCCAAATATGGATCTCCCGCTTGCGGGTTTAATGAAATACTACCTTCTCGGGTTGTAAACCCATGAAGCTGTGAACTCATAAACCAAAAAGCATTTAGGTCAAAGCTCAGAACACAGGAGACGCGGAATAACGACTACGCAACCCAAAGAAGACTTTGCCTAGCCCTCAGAACCTTCCCATTACAACCCAGCAGCCTTTTCGAAACTTGTGCGCAGGCCCCAAGGCGAAGCCGCGAGTGCGCCTGCGCTCCGCCCCCTTCCACCCCGGCTTTGCGCATGCGCTACTCGCCCTCCACGGTCCCAAAATGGGTTGTAGAGTATGGTAACTAGCGCCCGCTGATCGGCCTCTCACTCTCTAGGCTTAGGCCGCCGCCTCCAGCTAGTCCCGCCTTCTCCTGGCACTTTGCTCCCATCCCCCCACGAATGGACGGTCCAGGAAAAGGCCCCGTTGTGATTGGAGAGAGTGGGTTTACCTCTCACCTCCCCACGAGCTTGCTGGCTTCCGCCCCGCCTCCTCCCCTCCGCTCTTCGAAGGGCGGGTCGCCTCCTCCTCAGAGGGGCGGTTCCACGGTTGGTGTTTTCGAGCCTGGTTTGGCTTGGTAACTCCGCTTCAGCCTGCTGTCGACTGCGGTAGGGCCTCGAACTTTAAGGTGGAAGATGTCCGGAAGTAACTTGGCAGAGGGCAGCAACCCAAGCGGGGCGCAGATGTCTGGTGCGGAAGTCATCGCCCAGTCCCTGAAAACACAGGTGTTAGGAACGCTCCTACGGAAGCCGGCGGGGCCGAGTCGTTGTTTTAGAAACGGGGGAAACGGTGGGGGCTGGCAGGAGAGAGGTTTGCGGGAGGTTTTCCTTTTACCGTCGCAGAAGGGAGCTGTGGGGCTGGGAGCTCTGGCCTTATTCCTCTGTTCTTGGCCCCCAGGACGTGAAGTACATGTTTGGCATCGTAGGCATTCCAGTGACTGAAATTGCCCTTGCCACCCAGAAACTGGGCATCAGATACGTCGGGATGAGGAATGAGCAGGCTGTAAGTATGGACCTTGAGAGATGAATGCAAGATTGAGGATGAGTAATGATAATAATGGCAAATATTCATTGCAGAGAGTCGGCGCTTATCACTACAGTAATATTTTACACGTATCAGTCACAATGATCCTAGGAGGCTAGGACCGTTGTTAATCTTAGTTGCGGATGAGAAAAGTGAGACCCAGAGAGGTTAAGAAATTTGCCCAAGGAGACCTCTGGTATTGGCAGGACCACATTTGGACCTAGGTATTATGGATCTGGAGTCCACACTTTTTTTTTTTTTTTTTGGTCTTTTTGCCATTTCTTGGGCCGCTCCCGCCGGCATATGGAGGTTCCCAGGCTAAGAGTCCAATTGAACCTGAGCTGTAGCCGCCGGCGTACGCCAGAGTCACAGCAAGGCAGGATCAGAGCCGCGTCTGCAACCTACACCACAGCTCACTGCAATGCCAGATCCTTAACCCACTGAACAAGGCCAGGGATCAAACCCGCAACCTCATGGTTCCTAGTTGGAATCGTTAACCACTGGGCCAGGCCAGGACGGGAACTCCCATGGAGTCCACACTCTTTTTAACACTATACGGTATTGTACCCTGCCAAGTCTAGAGTGTCACAATTGGAACGGACAGTTACCTGGTCTGAATCTTGGCCGCCTCCCTGTTCTTCAGTCTCATAACTACCTATTATGTGTCATTTCTGTGTATTATTTGTCTGATCTGGCTTCCCTATTAGGCTGTGAGCTCCAGGGGGTCGTGGATATTATTTCTTCCTGACACATCTGTGTCCGCTGTCTGTATGTGGTGCCTACACATGATAGGTGCTCAGATAGTACCTGCAACATTAGTAGGTGAGGCCATGACTCATGTTATATAGTAGCCGGCTCTGCAAGGTGACAACACAAATGGTAAAGCCATGCTTGGACTCCAGAGGTGTCCTGAATTCCTGCCCAGTATTCATTCCACCTCATCGCATTGCCTCCCTTCTTAGAGGCTTATTTGGAAGCACAAGCAAGGAAGATAGGGAGTTCCCATTGTGGCTCAGTGGAGATGAATCTGACTAGTATCCATGAAGCTGAGTGTTCGATCCCTGGCCTCACTGAGTGGGTTAAGCATCCTGCATTGCCCTGAGCTGTGGTGTAAGTTGCAGATGTGGCTGGGATCCTGAGTTGTCGTGGCTGTGGTTCCAATTGGATCTCTAGCCTGAAAACCTCCATATGCCGTGGGTGCAACCCTAAAGAGACAAAGAAAAAAGAAAGGAAGATAGGACATTTTGTCAAACCAGTCTCATTTCTTTTTCTTCCTAAGAGCATTTAGCAGTTTTCTGGATCATCTTCTATTTAATTTAGCCCCTTCCTTCTCTTCCTGTAATGAGCTGAAGTGCATTTTAAAAATAAAAACTAACCATTTGAAGTCCATAAAGGAAATTTCAACAAATCTCCAAGGATTGAAAACATACAGTATAAGTAACTTTACCATGTGGAGATAAAGTGGAATTCAGTTAACAGAAAATCTCCAAACATTTGAAAATTCAGTAACACATTTGATTCTTTGTAAATATTTGAAAAGATTAGTAAAATCAATAAACTTAATGGTAGACAATTAAAAATAAAAGAGAAAAATACAAATTACCAATGTCAGGGATGAAAAAGGAGATGTCACCATGGACCCTAACTAACCAATAGGGTGTTAAATCCAACAGGATATGAAAAACTTTATTTTACTTATTTATTTATTTATTTATTTAATTGTCTTTTTAGGGCTGCAGCTGTGGCATTTGGAGGTTCCCAGACTAGTGATCTAATCAGAGCTGCAGCGGCTGGCCTATGCCACAGCCACAGCAATGCCAGATTGGAGCGGTGTCTGCAACGTACACCACAGCTCATGGCACCACAGCTCCTTAACCCACTGAGCAAGGCCAGGGATGGAATCCGCATCCTGTGGATGCTAGTCAGATTCGTTTCAACTGAGCCACTATGGAATCTCCAGAAAACATTTTTAATTGAGTGACAATGAAAAGATGAGATCTGAAATATGTTAAGTTATAGCTAAAGCAGTTCTTAGAAGAAATAGTTTCGAATTGAATCTATCAGTAAAGAAGGTCAAAAACCAATGCTCTAAGCTTACATTTTAAGATGCTAGAAAAAGAAAACCACTGTACAGTGAAAATAGGCACAACATTATAAATCAACTATGCTTTAATTAAAAAAAAAAAGAAAACCAGAGTAAACCCAAACTGGATGGAGTAATGTAATAAATACAATAGTAGAAGTCAATGGAACAGAAAACAATGGAACAATAGAGAAAAATCTACAAAGCCAAAAATTGGTTCTTTGGAAAGATTAATATATTTGGTAAGTCCCTAGCAATGTCAATAATTGATAGAAAAAACACAAATTATGAATGTTAGGAATAAAAAAGACATTTCTATTGGTCCTGCAGATGTTTAAGCAATTGTAAGATGTTGTTATAAATAAACCAGGTGATATGGACAAACTCCTTGAAAACCTAAAAATTAGGATTAGGATTAGATATTTAAACCATTATTTGAAATTTTCAAGTAGAACATTATTAAAATGAAAAGTGTTCTGGAAGTTCCTGTTGTGGTGCAGCAGAAATGAATCTGACTGAGGATTTGGGTTTGATCCCTGGCCTCGCTCAGTGGGTTAAGGATCTGGTGTTGCTGTGAGCTGTGGCGTAGGTCATAGACACAGCTCGGATCCCGCATTGCTGTGGTGCAGGCCAGCAGCAGTAGCTCCAATTTGACCCCTAGCCTGGGAACTTCCACATGCCTCGGGTACAACCCTAAAAATAAAAATAAATAAATAAATACATAAATACATAAAATGAAAAGTATTCTAAATCCACCTTAATGATTAAGTTCTAGTTTCTTTTTCTTTCTTTCCTTTTTTTTTTTTTTTGTCTTTTTAGGGCTGCACCTGTGCCATATGAAAGTTCCCAGGGTAGGGGTCAAATCGCAGATGCAGCTGCTAGCCTACACCACAGCTCACAGCAATGCCGAATCCGCAACCCACTGAACAAGGCCAGGGATCAAACCTTCATCCCCATGGATACTAGTTGTGTTCGTTACTGCTGAGCCACAATAGGGACTCCCAAGTTCTAGTTTCTTAAGAGTAAATTATTATATACGTACTTAATACATATATAATACTCAAAACTTATTACTAATACTTTTTAATGTTATAAGGATCCCAAAATGCTTAAATCTCAGTGTTTTTTCTTTGCAGGCTTGCTATGCTGCCTCTGCAGTTGGATATCTGACAGGCAGGTAAACTAAAGTCTGTGTTTTTTTTGTTTCTTTTTTAAAAATTGAGTTATAATGAAATACACTATTATATTAGTTTTAGGTGTACAATGTCGCCATTTGATATATTTATAAATTATGAAATAGTCACCACAATAAGACCAGTTACCTTCTGTTATCATACAAAGTTGTTATATTATTGACTATGTTCCTTATGCTGTGCATTTTGTCCCTATGATATTTATTTTAGAGCTGACAGTTTATACCTTGTAATCCTCTTCACCTTTTTCATCCATTCTCCACCTACCTCACCTCTGGCAACCATAAGTTTGTTCTCTGTATCTATGAGTCTGTTTCTGTTTGTTCATTTGTTTTTTGGTTTAGATTCCACGTGTTAGTGAGATCATATGGTATTTGTTTTTCTCTGATTCATTTCCCTAAGCATAATGTCCTCCAGGTCTACCCATGTTGCCACAAATAGCAAGATTTTGTTCTTTTTTATGACTGATATTTCATTGTATATGTATACTACATCTGCTTTATCTGTTCATTTATGGATGGAAACTGAGGTTGCTTCCATATCTTGGCTGTTGCAAATAGTGCTACATGAACATAGGGATGCATATATCTTTTTGAATTTAGTGTTTTGTTTTCTTCAGATAAATACCTAGAGTGGAATTGTTGGATTGTGTAGTATAGTTTTTTGAGAAACCTCCAGACTGTTTTTTTATAGTGCCTGCCTCAATTTAATGGCTATCTTAAATAAATATTCTTAAATTACTTTATAAATTGAAAATGGCAAGCTGAATTTTATGGAGATACCTTTTTATTCACTGCTTTAAGCTTAGAAATTCATTTAGGGTAAAGCATTAAAGTTCAATTTAAAAAGTTGGGGGAGCAAACCCAACCAGTTTTCTAAGATTTGGCTAATGAATTTCTCTGACAGTTGGGCATTTTCCTGCTACTCTAGTCTTTGAAACTCATATCAAGATTTATAATAAACCCTCTGCTTTTACTAAAAAACGGGGGGGGGGGCATAGCACTCATTTCAGAATTACTTTCCGTCAGAGACTAATTAACATTATATATTTATTTGTTAAGAATTTTTTTAAGATGTTGTCATACCTGTGGCATATGGAGGCCCCCAGACCCGGTTTGAAACAGAGCCACTCAGAGCTATCGCTGAGGAGTTTATGATGTGAGCCATAGGAGAAGTCCAAGAAATTTTTTAAGAACACTCTTTTTCATGCAGAAATGTACTCAGCAGTGAAAAATTTGCTTCTGTATGCAGTCAACTTGATTTAGCTCTAATATAATAGGAGCAAAATATAAAGAGGTTAGTGAGATACAGTGTAAGGATGATAGGTACCTTATTTTTTACAGCAAGATTGATACAATCTTTTTTTTCTAATTGGAAAAATATTCTAGTAATTGTTCTATCAATTGTAGTAAAGACCTATATGTCCTTCCTTCGAAGTCCAAGAAGGTTATGTTTCACCGTAAAGTGATATATTAATAAGTGATAAGTATTTCATCTGACCTGCTTTTAATAAAATTAATTCTGTTTTGCTTTTAGGCCAGGAGTTTGCCTTGTCGTTTCTGGTCCAGGTCTCATCCATGCCTTGGGTGGTATGGCAAATGCAAACATGAACTGTTGGTAATTATATTGTTATTATTGAAAACATTTTCATAAAAAATCTCAATGCGTGCTTTTACATAGTGAAGCAACCACTGATCTGTGGTGGGAAGACTGGGAGTCAAGTCCTTGAGGAAGTGGCTTAGTGAAAAATTAAGAAGAGTGTGGGAGTTCTCGTTGTGGCTCAGTGAAAATGAATCTGACTAGCATCCATGAGGATGCAGGTTTGATCCCTGGCCTTGCTCAGTGGGTTAAGGATGCAGCATTGCCATGAGCTGTGGTGTGGGTCGCAGACGCAGCTAGTATCCTGAGTTACTATGGTGTAGGCCAGCAGCTATGGCTCCAACTGGACCCCTAGCCAATGGGGACTCCATGTGCTGCAGGTGCAGCCTTAAAAAGACAAAAGACAAAAAAATATAATAAAAGAAAACTTAAGAGTGTTAGGAAGAAAATAAACAACCATCAGTAATTCTTCTACCTAGAAATATCACTATTAATAGTTTGGAATAATTTTATATATATTCCACATCTATATGTGAATATGTGTGTAAATTTCTGTAAGTGAAGATCCCACCTCAGTATGCAGGAATTTATTTAATTTCTCATCTTGTGTTGTATAACTAGCAGGACGATTGAAATCTGACATTTATCGAATAGGCAAGTAGTTGATCTTTCCCTTAACCCCGTCTCTGATTCTTTACCAGTCTTTACTCTCATGTTAAAGGGGGCTATGTTTTAATAATTCATAAAATATTTAATCTTCCTACGGGAAAGACATTGTTCTCTTTCTTGTTATGTTTCTTTCAGTTCCTTTTTTTCTTTCTTCCCTCATAGACTTTTGTCTTCTTATCTACTTTAGTGTCTGATACTTTTTGAGTAACTTTAGCTTTATTCTGTCTTTTTTTCCTTCCCAAAGGATAAGAATTTTACTGCTGAAGAATTTCTCTCATTCTGCCATTTTCAAATAGGCTCACTTAGGAAAGTGTTTTCCTTCTCTTAGTCCCAAGAGTAATAGGGAGGGCATAACAATTTAGTTTATATCAATTCCCACACCCAGAGGTTTAGCATAAGCATCCTAAAGTAGCAGGGGTGAGATGGGCATGGAGGAAAAATATTTACTATAAATTTCAGGTTTTTCAGAAATTGAGGAAGATTTCTCTCACACCAAATTGTTTCCTAAATATTTTTAAATTGACCGTTTTTAAGGGAAAATACAATTCTCTTTCTCTTTTTCTAAACATTCATTGTTTATTATTCATTGGGCACTCTGCTGAGTATTTTAAATGTTGAGGTAATTCTTTTCTAAAAAACAAATATTTCAGGCCCTTGATTGTGATTGGTGGTTCCTCTGAAAGAAGTCAGGAAACAATGGGAGCCTTCCAGGAGTTTCCTCAGGTACCCAATGCTAAGATCCTTCCTCTAGCATTTAGTAGCATAATTATACTCCATTAAGATTTATGGAGAAGAGATTAAAACTCTTGTCCACAAAGTAAACAATTAAAGTAGAAGCCTTTTTACTTTAGAAAAATGAAGGAAAGTTAAAAACTTGAAAGAATTTGTCAACAAAGTGCTACGGTTTTAAGTATAGTTGTAGAAAACAAGTAGGTGAGAGTGAATGATTAACACTTATGTGAATGTATTTGAGCATTTATAGCAGAACATCATGAATAATGTTAAAACCATTAGGCAAATTCTGTTGGTAAATCAGGAATCATTGTGAGAAACTTCAGGATATAAAAATAGGATTTTGTGGAGTTAACCATCGTAGCTCAGTGGTTAACAAATCCGACTAGGAACCATGAGGTTGCGGGTTCAATCCCTGGCCTTGCTCTGTGGGTTAAGGATCCAGTGTTGCCGTGAGCTGTGGTGTAGATCATAGACAAGGCTCGGATCCCATGTTGCTGTGGCTCTGGTGTAGGCCGGTGGCTATGGCTCCGATTCGACCCCTAGCCTGGGAACCTCCGTATGCCGTGGCAGCGGCCCAAGAAATGGTAAAAAAAAAAAAGAATTTTGTTTGTGATTTAAACTAATAGAGGATAATAGACCTTGGTATAGGTTAATGAAGAGTTACATTTTTATACTCTTAAAAGGGAATTGAAGTTTTACTTAATGGTGGAGGATATAGTTGTTATTTAGAAGATGCTGATATATATGAAAAATAAGTAGAGCAGATAAGTTACTTAAAAGCAAATTTGAAGTTACTACAGAAATTTAATAGAAGAAAAAAGAAAGCAGAGGATAATGTCCATTACAAATATTTTTTTCCTGAAAAGGAAAATAATGTTTATTAGATGAAATTAAAAATTTGAGGAGAAATTCACTGATTTGATTTAAAATCCGAATGTATTTCTTGTGGAATTACTTTATAAATGACATGACCATGAACAGACTAAGTTGGGGGGTAATCTTAATTCTTTCATGCCTGTGGGACTAAGAATGCCAGCTGTTCCATAGATTTCATACCAAAAAGTGTCAAGAGAAACAGCTTCTATATATTGCTTCAAAGTATATTAAACAGTGAAAAATTAATACTACTGAATTTACACCAAACAGCATAGCAGCAAAATATATAACAGGAAAATCATCAGAAATGTAAAAATAGATAATTATTATAGTGAGATATAACAGATGAAGTTGTATATTCCTGGCTGTATAATTTCTGGTTCCAAGGACATACTTATTTAAATTTTTAGGGGATGTTGTCATCTTCTCTTCCCATTTATAGTCTCACCACAGTTTATGAGACTGTCTGATTTCCTGTATTATAGTAGATGCTGGTTATTATCTAACTCTTATTTTTGCCAATCTAAGAAACGAAAATGGTGTCTTGTTTTGATTTTCTTCTTGAATCATACCAAGGCAGAGATTTGGTTGTACTTTGCATAGGCTTTTAAGAAACAATCCAGGTAATTCATTTTTCTCCATCTTGCCTCTAAAGATAATAGAAAGTAATGACTTAATATTTTGCCTTCTTTCAGAGGAGTAATATGATATGAGAACTGAATTTTAAGTGATTTTGTTTTTATTTATAGGTTGAAGCTTGTAGATTATATAGCAAGTTCTCTGCCCGGCCAGATAGCATAGAAGCTATTCCCTCTGTTATTGAAAAGGTACAGTATTTAATTACAAGCCCTCTAAGACAATTAGTTTTGTTCAGTTGCTTATATGTTTATTATTTTTTAATTATTATTATTACTCAATGAATTTATTACATTTATAGTTGTACAATGAATACTTGCATTATTTTTATTTCCAATAGAATGAGTAACAATTTGGGGCATTCCCAATGTAGCCCAGTGGGTTAAGAATCTGACTGTAGCAGTTCCCATTGTGGCTCAGCTAGTTAAGAACCCAGCATAGTGTCCATGAAGATATGGGTTCAAATCCTGGCCTCATTCAGTGGGTTAAGGATCTGGTGTTGCTGCAAGCTGCGGAATAAGTTGCAGATGTGGCTCAGATCCTGCATTACTATGTCTGTGGCTGTGGCTGTGGCTGGCAGCTGCAGCTCTGATTTGACCCCTAGCCGAGGAACTTCCATATGCCACAGGTATAGCCATAAAAAGGAAAAAAAAGAGAGAGACTCTGCAGGGGCTCAGGTTGCTGCAGAGGTGTAGGTTTGCTCCCTGGCCTGTCACAGTGGGTTAAAGTATCTGACATTGCCATAGCTATGGTGTAAGTCAGCTCAGATTTGATCTCTGGCCCAGGAACTTCCATATACCACAGGTGTGGCCATAACATTTAAAAAAAAAAAAAAAGGAGTAACAATTTGGAATATATTCGGGTAGTTAATGATATTGTTAAATAGCTATTTAACAATAGCTATTTGAACATTTTAATGTTCACTGTCATTAGCTTAATTCTAGAAACAGAGATAAAGTAAATTTGGCGGGGGGCATTTTCTCCTATACTTAAAAATTTTTTTTGAAATATGGAAAAGTAGAAAGAAGGATATAAGAAACACTGAGTGCCCTTTCTCATGCTCGTGCAAGATTATTTTTGAAAATTAGTGCTAATGCTTCTAAGCCTACCTCTTAGTTGACTAAATAGCATATTTTAAATTAATTTTATATTTAAAGTTATATTTGAGCTGTTTCAAAAACCATTTGACGCATGTTATAATATCACAGTTTCTGAAACCTTTGCTAAATCATTAGGATTAGGAAGCAGGTCAAAGTACATGTTATAAAGTAAAGACTTGATAGGTAGAACCCAGTAGATAATTTCTAGGACTAAAGTGTAACATGAATTTTAAAGCCCTAAGAGAGTATTTTCTTTCTTATCTCTCCCCCTTTGAACAAAAATATCTTAAAATGTATAGAATCAATAGAGGGCATTTCAACTTTAATTAAAATTGTTTCTTTCTAAGAATGTTGCATCAGCTAAGGATGTCAAAAAAATTGAAATAATGTTCATTTCAAAATTTTAAATTATCCTTATGTGGAATGTGATAATAGGATTGAGTTTTTAAAATATTTTCTTCCATTTGTAATGAACTTAGGCAGTGAGAAGCAGTATTTATGGTCGTCCAGGTGCTTGCTATGTTGACATACCTGCAGACTTTGTGAACCTCCAGGTGAATGTGAATTCTATAAAGTGAGTAATAGTTAACTAGAGTTCTTTCTTTTTTTGGTCTTTTTTTTTTTTTTGTTCTTTTCTAGGGCTGCACCCACGGCACACGGAGGTTCCCAGACTAGGGTTCCAGTCGGAGCCGTAGCCACCGGCCTACACCAGAGCCACAGCAACAGAAGATCCAAGCCCCGCCTGCAACCTACACCATGGCCCACGGCAACGCCGGATCCTCAACCCACTGAGCGAGTCAGGGATCGAACCCGCAACCTCATGGTTCCTAGTCGGATTCATTAACCACTGCGCCACGATGGGAACTCCTGCTATGGTTATTTAGAGTCTTTACAGTATAAACCAAGAGATGAGGTAACTTTTGAAAAAGTATTAGAACTCAGCATAAAATTTTTTAATCTTATCTTTCTCTGTGATTTAAAAATATTCCAACACCAGGTGTTACTATGATTTTCCAGGTTCCCTTATTTCATAAGTAAACACTGAATGAACAGTAAGTACAACAAACTGGTATCTAAGTCACCCTGGCCAGGATTAACTTGGGTTAATGCATCACCCTGAGGACCATTTAGCACATTCCTGCTGCTGTGGACTAAGTGGTTCTCTAGTGGCCACTGAGAGACAGTGAGCATTTCTGTATACTCAGGATACTAAGGAGTGGTTTCTATTTGGGAGAGTGAGACAGAAAGGACATCTATTCTATGTAATACCTGAACATGATGGTCATTATTGTTGGGGTGGGGGTTGGTGGAAATGTGCCTCAAGGAAGTTAACTCTGTAAGCCTTCCTTAAAATTTTGGTAAATATCTGAATGTCTTGGGAATTCCTGTTGTGGCTTGGGTTAAGAACCCAACATAGTATACCTGAGGATACAGATTTGATCCCAGGCCAAGGTCCGTGGGTTAAGGATCTGGTGTTGCCACAAGCTGCGGCATAGGTCACAGATGTGGCTTGGATTCTGCATTGCTGTGGCTGTAGTGTAGGCTGGCAACTGCAGCTCTGATTCCACTCGTAGCCTGGGAACTTCCACATGCTGCATGTGTGGCCCTAAAAAGAAAAAAAATACTTGAATGTCCTTTTTTTGATATTATGTGCCCAAGTTTTATATAGTGTGGTATTTATAAATTAGGATAAATTAAACACTGAGGACTTGATGTCTATAAATACTTAACTATAACCGTTCTAATATTTCTTTTACAAGTGCATATTGTGGTACTAAAGTAGTAAGTGGAAATATGGTGAGGTAGTTAAAAGTATGGACTTCAGAGACAGAACAACCTACTTCAATCCAGTCTTTGCCACATGCCTTTTGGAGACCCTGGGCAAATTACCTACTTTCTCAGTTTTCCTTTTCCCACAGTGGTGAAATGGAGATAATGGTAATACCTAATAGAGAAATGCAAATCAAAACTACCATGAGATACCACCTCACACCAGTCAGAATGGCCATCTTTAATAAATCCACAAATAACAAGTGCTGGAGGGGCTGTGGAGAAAAGGGAACCCTCCTGCACTGTTGGTGGGAATGTAAACTGGTACAGCCACTATGGAGAACAGTTTGGAGATACCTTAGAAATCTATACATAGAACTTCCATATGACCCCGCAATCCCACTCTTGGGCATCTATCCGGACAAAACTCTACTTAAAAGAGACACATGCACCCGCATCTTCATTGCAGCACTATTCACAATAGCCAAGACGTGGAAACAACCCCAATGTCCGTTGACAGATGATTGGATTAGGAAGATGTATACACAATGGAATATTCCTCAGCCATAAAAAAAGAACAAAATAATGCCATTTGCAGTAACATGGATGGAACTAGAGACTCTCATACTGAGTGAAATAAGTCAGAAAGAGAAAGACAATACCATATGTTATCACTTATATCTGGAATCTAATATAAGGCACAAGTGAACCTTTCCACAGAAAAGAAAATCGTGGACTTGCAGAACAGACTTGTGGTTGCCAGGGGGGAGGGGGAGGGAGTGGGGTGGTTGGAGAGCTTGGGGTTAATAAATGCAAACTATTGCCTTTGGAATGGATTAGCAATGAGATCCTACTGTATAGCACTAGGAACTATGTCTAGTCACTTATGATGGAGCATGATAATGTGCGAAAATAGAATGTGTACGTGTATGTGTAACTGGGTCACCATGCTGTACAGTAGAAAAAAATTGTATTGGGGAAATGACTCTTAAAGAAATAGTTAAAAATTAACAAAAAGAAAATTAAATGAGAGAATAAATGGCACTTAGTGGGTATTAAATATTAACTTTTAGTATATTTTTTATTATTACTGAAACTGCCACTACTACAGTGCAAGGCTGTTGACTTCAGATTCCAGTCAGTGAATTGCTCATTTGGCACTTAGATGCTCTTAGTGAATAACTATTAATTTATCAGATGTGATAAGGATATTGTGGTTATATAGGAGAAAATCTTTATCTTTTAGAGCTGAATGGGGAGGTTTTAAGTCTTGCTGCCTGTAATCTTTAAAATGGTTTGGGAAGAAATGTATATGCATGTTTGTGTATATGTGTATATTGACTTCTTTTAATTAACAGAGATCTTTATTTCCAGGTATATGGAGTGCTGCTTGCCTCCTCCTATATGTATGGCAGAAACCTCCGCAGTATATGTGGCAGCATCTCTTCTTATGAATGCCAAACAACCCCTTCTTATCATTGGGAAAGGTAGCAGTGAATGGAACTCTAAAAAGCTTGCTCTAGGCTTTCAAAAGAATGCTAATTCTGTCTAGAAATTGTCTTCATTATTTATGAACATCTGCACTAATGTTTGAGATTGAAATAAGAATTCTCTTTATCCATTTAGCATAATTTATTAATTTCAAAATCATAGAATTATTCTAGAGTGTCTGGAATATCACCTAGTGCTTTTCTTTGACTTTTGTTTTTTAAAAGATTTTAATTTTTTCCATTATAGTTGATTTACAGTGTTCTGTCAATTTCTACTGTACAACAAAGTGACCCAGTCGTATATATATTCTTTTTCTCAGATTATCCTCCATCATGTTCCATCACAAGTGAATAGATATAGTTCCCTGTGCTATACAGCAGGATCTCATTGCTTATCCACTCCAAATGCAATGGTTTGCATCTATTAACCCCAAATTCCCGGTCCATCCCACTCCCTCCCCCTCTCCTTTGGAGAACAAGTCTGTTCTCCAAGTCCATGGGTTTCTTTTCTGTGGAAAGATTCATTTATGTCATATATAAGATTCCAGATATAAGTGATATCATATGGTATTTGTCTTTCTCTCTCTGACTTCCTTTACTTAGTATGAGAGTCTCTAGTTCCATCCATGTTACTGCAAATGACATTATTTTGTTCTTTTTAAAGGTCTGAAGAGTATTCCATTGTGTATATGTACCATATCTCTTTAATCCATTCACCTGTCAATGGACATTTAGATTGTTTCCATATCTTGGCTGTTGTGAATAGTGCCGCAATGAACATATAGGTACATGTCTCTTTTTCAGTGAAAGTTTTGTCTGGATATATGACCAAGAGTGGGATTCCTGGGTCATATGGTAGTTCTATATTTAGTTTTCTGAGGTACCTCCATTACTGTTTTCCATAGTGGTTGTACCAATTTACATTCCCACCAACAGTGTAGGAGGGTTCCCTTTTCTCCACACCCTTTCCAGCGTTTGTTATTTGTTAACTTATTAATGGTGGCCATTCTGACTAGTGTGAGGTGGTACCTCATTGTAGTTTTGATTTGTATTTCTCTAATAATCAGTGATGTTCAGCATTTTTTCATGTGCTTCTTGGCCATCTTTATATCTTTGGAGAAATGTCTATTCAGGTCTTTTGCCCATTTTCAATTGGGTTGTTGGTTTTTTGCTGTTGAGTTCCATGAGTTGTTTGTATATTTGAGCAATTAAGCCCTTGTCAGTTCCTTCATTTGAAACTATTTTCTCCCATTCCGTAGGTTATCTTTTTTTTTTTTATGGTTTACTTTGCTGTGCATAAGCTTGTCAGTTTGATTAGGTCCCATTGGTTTATTTTTGGTTTTATTTCTCTTGCCTTGGAAGACTGACCTGAGAAAGCATTTGTATGGTTGATGTCAGAGAATGTTTTGCCTATGTTCTCTTCTTGGAGTTTGATGGTGTCCTGTCTTACATTTAATTATTTAAGCCATTTTGAGTTTATTTTTGTGCATGGTGTAGGGTGTGTTCCAGTTTCATTGATTTGCATGCAGCTGTCCAGTTTTCCCAGCACTGCTTGCTGAAAAGACTGTCTTTTTCCCATTTTGTATTCTTGCCTCCTTTGTCGAAGATTAATTGACCACAGGTGTCTGGTTTTCCACCGGTCGGTCTGTCTGTCTTGGAATCAGTACCACACTGTCTTGGTTATCGTACCTTTGTAATATTGTCTGCAGTCTGAAAGAGTTATGCCTCCTGCTTGGTTTTTGTTCCTCAGGATTGCTTGGGCAATTCTGGGTCTTTTGTGGTTCCATATAATTTTTTTCATTGTTTGTTGTAGTTCTGTGAAAAATGTAATGGGTAGTTTGATAGGGATTGCATTGAATCAGTAGATTGCTTTAGGTAGTATGACCATTTTTACTATATTAATTCTTCCAACCCAGAAGGATGGAATATCTTTCCATTTCTTCGAATCTTCTTTAATTTCCTTGATTAATGTTATAGTTCTCAGCATATAATCTTTCACTCCTTGGTCAGGTTTATTCCTAGGTATTTGATTTTTTGGGGTGCAATTTTTTTTTGTCTTTTTGCCATTTTTTGGGCCGCTCCCACAGCACATGGAGGTTCCCAGGCTAGGGGTTGAATTGGAGCTGTAGCCACTGGCCTACACCACAACCACAGCAACGCAGGATCCAAGCCGCATCTGTAATCTACACCACAGCTCATGGCAACGCCGGATCCTTAACCCACTGAGCAAGGCCAGGGATTGAACCCACAACCATATGGTTCTTAGTCGGATTCGTTAACCACTGAGCCATGACGGGAACTCCCTCCTTGGGGTGCAATTTTAAAAGGTATTTTTATACTTCTTTTCTAATACTTCATTATTAGTATAAAGAAATGCAACCAATTTCTGAATGTTAATCTTGTATACTGCTACTTTGCTGAATACATTCATCAGGTTGAGTAGTTTTTGGGTATAGCCTAGGGTTTTCTATATATAGCATCAAGTCATCTGCATAGAGTGACAATTTTACCTCTTCACCTCCAATTTGTATACCTTTTATTTCTTTTGTTTGTCTGATTGCTGTGTCTAGGACTTCCAATACTATGTTGAATAACAGTGGTGAGAGTGTACATCTTTGTCTTTTTCCAGATTTTAGTGGGAAGGTTTTCAGCTTTTCTCCATTGAGTATTATATTTTCTGTGGGTTTGTCATAAATGGCTTTGATTATGTTAAGGTATGTTCCCTCTAAACCCACTTTGGTAAGAGTTTTTATCATGAATGAATGTTGGACCTTCTCAAATGCTTTTTCTGCATCTATCGAGATGATTGTGTCGTTTTTGACTTTTTTTTGTTAATGTGGTGTATGATGTTGATTGATTTGCATATGTTGAACCATCCTTGTGAACCTGGGATGAATCCCACCTGGTCATGGTGTATGATCTTTTTTATATGTTGTTGGTTTGGATGGCTAAAATTTTGTTGAGAATTTTTGCGTCTATATTCATCAGAGAAATTGGCCTATAATTTTCTTTTTTGATTTTGGTATTAGGGTGATGGTGGCTTCATAAAATGTCTTTGGGAATGTTCCTTCTTCAACCTTTTGGAAAAGTTTAAGAAGAATGGGTATGAGTTCTTCTCTGTATGTTTGGTAAAATTCACCTCTGAAGTCATCTGGTCCTGGACTTTTGTTTGTAGGGAGTGTTTTTATTACGTACTCAATTTTATTTCTAGTGATTGTTCTATTCAATTGATGTCTTTCTTCTTGATTCAGTTTTGGTGGGCTGTATTATCTATAGAAAGTTGTCCATTTCTTCTAGGTTGTCAAATTTGTTGGCATGTAATTGCTTTTGGTATTCTCTCTCTCTCTCTCTCTCTTTTTGTATTTCTGCAGTATCCGTTGAGATTTCTCCTTTTCATTTCTTATTTTATTTGAGTTCTTTCTCTCTTCTTCTTGGTGAGTCTGGCCAGAGATTTGTCAATTTTGTTTACCCTTTCAAAGAACCAGCTCTTGGTTTTATTGATTTTTTTCTATTGTTTCTTGAATCTCTTGTTGATTTCCTCTCTGATCTTTATGTTTCCTTCCTTCTTCTGACTTTGGGTTTTGTTTCTTCTTCTTTTGAATTCTTATAGGTGGTAGGTTAAGTTGTTGATTAGAGATTTTTCTTCTTTTCTGAGGAAGGCCTGTATTGCTATGAACTTCTATCTAAGCCCTTCTTTTGCAGCATCCCATAAATTTTGAATGGTTGTGTTTTCATGATCATTTGTTTCAGGGTATCCTTTAATTTCCCTTTTGACTTCCTCATTGACCCACTGGTTTTTTAGTAACGTGTTGTTTAGTCTCCACGTAGTAAGTTTTTTCTCATTTCTTTTCCTGTGGTTGATTTCTAGTTTCATGCAATTGTGGTCAGAGAAGATACTTGAAACAATTTCTATACTCTAAAATTTGTTGAGGTTAGTTTTGTGCCCCAGTATGTGGTCAGTCCTTGAGAATGTTTCAGGTGCACCTGAAAAAAATGTATATTCTGATTTTTTTGGATATAATGTCCTGAAAATGTCGATTAAGTCTAACTTTGCTATTGTGTCATTTAGGATCTCTGTTGCCTTATTGATTTTCTCCTTTATGTCTGTTAGTATTTGTTGTATGTATCAGGGTGCTCCTATATTAGGGGCATGTATATTGATGATTGTAATATCCTTTTCTTGAATGGATCCTTTTGTCATTAAATAGTGTCCTCTTTTCTTTCTTTATGGTCTTCTTTTAAAGTCTATTTTGTCTGATATGAGTATTGCAACTCCTGCTTTCCTGTCTTGTCCATTGGCATGAAATATCTTTCCCATCCCCTCACTTTCAATTTATGTGTGTCCTTTGCCCTAAGATGGGTCTCTTGTCAGCAGCATATTTGTAGGATCTTGCTTTTTAATCTAATCTGCCACTCTGTGTCTTTTAATTAGAGCATTCAGTCCATTGACATTTAATGTAATTATTGATAAAGATATATTTATTGCCATTTTAAACCTTGTTTTCCGGTTGATACTATGTTTCTCCTTTGTTCCTTTCTTTCTTTTGGTTGGATTATTTCCTTTAATTTTATGCTTGTGTCCTCTTTAGTTTTCGTGAATGTAATTTTTTTGTCTTTTTGTCTTTTTGTCTTTTTAGGGCCGCAT
Organism: Phacochoerus africanus; assembly: GCF_016906955.1. NCBI lineage: Eukaryota > Metazoa > Chordata > Mammalia > Artiodactyla > Suidae > Phacochoerus > Phacochoerus africanus. The sequence continues at coordinate 83,268,153 of NC_062544.1, read as the reverse complement.
CTGCAGCATATGGAGGTTCCCAGGCTAGGGGTGAATTGGAGCTGTTGCTGCCAGCCTACGCCAGAGCCACAGCAACGCGGGATCTGAGCCATGTCTGCAACTCACACCACAGCTCACGGTAATGCCAGATCCTTAACACACTGAGTGAGGCCAGGAATCAACCCCACAACCTCATGGTTCCTAGTCGGATTCATTTTTACTGCGTCACAACGGGAACTCCCATGAATGTAATGTTTGGTTTTGATTTGTGGTTGCCCTGTTTTTCAAGTATGTTAACCCCTTCCTATATCTGCTTGCTTTAGCCTGATAGTCATATAGGCTCAAACACATTTTTTAAAAAAAGAGTCTAGATTTTCTTAACTTACTTTCCCCACACTTTATGATTTTGAAGTTCTTTTTTAACATCTTCATATTTGTCCTTTTGCTGTTCCTTGTGTTTATCATCACTTTTACAGTAGGTTTTTTTTTTCTTTTAAATTTTTAAATACTGGCTTATTTAAGTGATTGCTTTCCAGTTATGATTTCCTCCATCCTATTTCTTCTTCTTTTTTATTTAGAGAAGCCCTTTTGGTATTTCTTTTAGAATGGGTTTAGTATTGCTGTAGTCTTTTAGTTTTTGGTTGTTGGAGAAATTCTTTATTTCTCATTCAGTTTTAAATGATATTCTAGCTGGGTAGAGTATTCTAGGCTGCCTTTTCCATTTTAGAACTTTGAGTATATCTTGCCACTTTCTCTGGCCTGTAGTGTTTCTACGGAAAAATCAGCTGATAGCCCAATGGGGGTTCCCTTGTAATTAACGCTTTGTTTTACTCTTGCTGCCTTTAGAATTCTCTCTTTCACTTTTGCCATTTTTGTCGTAATATGTTTTGGTGTGGCCCTGTTCTGGTTCACTTTATTTGGGGCCCTCTGTGATTCCTGTATCTTGATATCTGTTTCCTTTAGATTTGGAAAGTTTTCAGGCATAATTTCTTCAAATATATTTTCAGTCCCATTTTCTTTTTCTTCTCCTTCTGGAATCCCTATTATGGGTAGATTGGCCTGCTTTATATTATCCCATAGATCTCTTATGTTGTTTTCATGTTTTTTTCATTTGGTTTTCTGTCTGCTGTCCTGATTGGGTGATTTCCATTATTCTATCCTCCAAGTCACGAATTCGCTCTGCTCTTCAGTGCCCTTAACTCAGCTTGTGTCTCTGCAAATGAATTTTCTAATCTTTCTTGTCTCCTCCTTAGATTTTCTAGTTCCTTTCTAAAATAATCTGCATTACTGTTCATATCCACTCTTAATTCCTTCATATTCACCCTTAATTCCTTCAGTATTTTCACTAACTCCTTTTTAAACTCAGTGTCTATTAGACTACAGAGGTCTGTTTCATTGTTTGCTGCTTTAGGTGAATTCTCTTGTTCTTTTAACTGGGAATGGCTTCTGAGTTTCTTCATTTTGCTTATATTTTTCTTATTCTGTGAGTTTATGGAAACCAACTTGTGTAGTCTTGGAGGGATATTTCTATGTAAAGTGCCCCTTAGTATTTTGTGGGAGATTACTATTTATTTTTGATGTGGGAGTTTGGATATTTGCTGTCTCTTTCCTCAGTGTGAGCAGGCTGTTATCCCCTTGACAGGGTGCTGAGCATGTTTCCAGGGAGAAGGCGGCAGTGGGCGGGGCTAGTAGTCAGTGCCTGGTTGCTGGGCTCTTGACAGTAGCAAGGAACTGCAGGAAGGTGGCGCGGGCTACTCCTAGTTGCATGGCCCTGGGAAGTGGTAATGAGCCTCAGGCAAATTTAGGAGGTGCCCGGAGCATTTGGCAGTGGCAGCAGCAGGGTATGTGAGTTCCCATGGGATTGAGAGCAACAATGGGTGGTGTTCAGTCACAGTGCCCTCCTCTGTGGTGCCCGCTGAGATGAATGGGGCCACAAGTGGTGCCTGTTCACCAACCCCTAGTTGGTGGTGGACCATGCCCACATCTGGAGTCAGAGATAACTGTGGTCGTTTCCCCCTGCCACCTGTAGACCATGCAAGATGCACCCCATCCCACTTAGCCCACACAGGAGTTAGTTGCACAGGCTGCTCCCAGTTGCTGGGTCCTGGGAAGTGACAATGATCAGGCACATGTAGGCGGTGCCTGGAATGTTTGGCAATGACGGCAGCAGGGCAGGTATGTTCCCAGGGAAGCAAGAGCAACAATAGGTGGTGCTTTGTTGTAGTGCCCTCTTTCTCTGAGGTGACTGGGGCTGCAGATGGAGCCTGTTCACAGACCCCTAGTTGTGGTGGGCCACACCTCCCTCTGGTTTCTGAGATGATTGCTGTGGTTTGCCCCCACCACCTGTAGATTATGCAAAAGGTGCCATGTCATGATTAGCCCCCTGCTGCCCTAGCCCACACAAGAGGTTCCTGGCCACCTGTAGCCTGCACAAGGGGCACCTGGTCTCCCATAGGCTGCACCAGAGGTGCCTTGCCCTCTGAGAGTCTGCACGTGCACAGGGAAAGATATTTCTGTAGTGGTCCCTCCCTTCCCAACAGTGGCATCTTACTTCTTCTATGGGCCCAGACCTTCTCCTGAGTTCCCTTGGATATGGCGTTCTGCTCCCCAGTCCATGGCACACTGCTCCCTAGCCCCTCAGGCTGTCTCCACACAGCCAATCCCAGTCCTCTCCCTGGAACTGACCTCTGGAGCCTGAGTCTCAGCGCCCAGCCCCTGCCCAAGCATGTTAGGCTGTGGTGTCCAGGGAGGTGGTACAAATGATCTGTGTGGCTCTCACTCTGCTTTGCTGTCCTCAGTCTAGCTGCTGCGCTTTTCTTGGTGACTTTGAGGTCCCTCCATCTCGGCTGACCTCCCTGTTGGTTAGGTGTGGGTTCACATCTCACAGCCACCAGTGTGTGGGTTCCTTTCCTCTTTAACAGCTCCTTCTCAGGATTGCTGGTCCAGTCCTGATTCCTTTTCTCTCCCTCTCTCTTTTCTTTTGTTCTAACCCAGTTATGTGGAGGGTTTCTTGCCCTTTTTCAAGGTTTAAGATCTTTTATCAGCATTCAGTTGATGTTCTGTGCAAATCGTTCTACATGTAGATCTTTTTTTTTTTTTAATGTGTTTTTGGGAGAAGGTGAGCTTGATGTCTTACTCCTCTGCCATCTTGATCCTTCCCCCTTCTTTGGCCTTATGAGTAAAATGTGTTTTTTGTAATTTTGAAAATTACACATGAGTATTATAAAAAAATTGGAAAATCCAGAAGATTAGAAAGAGGAAATCCCTTCATCCAAAGAAAACTATTTTAACATGTAGTACTTTTCTGTTCCTTTCTGCATGTATATTTTATATATTGTGATCATACTATGTAAACAGCTTTTAAGTGTATAATCAGATATCTTTTAGTGTATTTATAGAGTTGTGCATCCATTGCCACAATCAGTTTTAGAATATCATCGTTACCTTCCTCAAACTCCTCATCCCTTAGCTGTCACCCCAGCCTCCTCAGCCCCAAGCAACCATGAATCTATTTTATGTCTCTCTAGATTTGCCTGTTTGGATACTTCATTTAAATAGAATCATATAATGTATGGTTCTTTGTAATTGGGCTTTCCGATTTAGCATAATGTTTTGCAGGTTCATCCATATGATATATCAGTATGTTGTTTCTTTTTATTGCTCAATACTAATAATAATATCATATCCATTATAGTTATATAATTATGTCATATATAATATAGTAATAAATATAATTAATAATAATTATACTTATTATTCCATTGTATGGATATACCACATTTAATCCATTCATTGTTGATGAACATTTGGGATGTTTTCACTTTTAGACTACTGTGAATGATGTTGCTCTGAACATTTGTGTACAAGTTTTTATGTGGATGTATGTTTTTAGTTCTCTTGGGTATGTATCTAGGAGTATGATTGCTGGGTCAAATGGCCACTCTATTAGAGTTTTAATTCAGTTAACATAATATTTTTTTCTGGTCTTAATTTTTTTTCCTAAATAATTTCTTTGTGTGTGTGTGTGTGTGTGTGTGTGTGTGTATGCGCGTGCTTTTCAGGGCCACACCTGCGGCATATTCCCAGGCTAGGGAGTCTAATTGGAGCTACAGCTGCTGGCCTATGCCACAGCCATAGCAATGTCACATCTGAGCTGCATCTGCGAGCTATACCACAGCTCATGGCAATGTCGGATCCTTAACCTACAGAGTGAGGCCAGAGATCGAACCTGCAACCTTATTATTCCTAGTCAGATTTGTTTGATGGGAACTCCATTCCTAAATAAAATTTTTAATGTCTGTTCCAGTGTATACTAATACTTTACTGGCAAATATTTAAATATTTGCCAGTTTTTGTTTGTTTAGTATATTTATGAAAAACATGTTTATACTTAATGCTATTTTAATATTTAAGATATAGGATAAATTCCCAGAAAGAAAAGTAACTAAGTTAGAAAGTATTTATATTTTAAGGCTGTTGGTACATATTGTGAAATTGCTTTCTCCTCAGATGTTGAACCAATTATACTCCTGTCAGCAATTTACTATAGTATCCATTATAGGTTCTAATACTGAGGGGGTTATGAATCACTTATGAACATGCTAGTCAGTTATCAACTACTTAGGAACTAACTACGTAGAAACTAAAAATAATTTTAATAAAAAGGGTGGGGAACAGACAAAATTTGAAGTCAGAGATGAGTTGAATATAACTATATGGTATATTCACTCTAACCTTGGAAAAAATGCTTTGAGTCTCAGTTACCTCACTTGTAATATAGAGATTAGCCACCTCAACAGTATTACTATTATTAAACAACAAAATAAATAGAATGAGCTCAGTGATGCTAGTTTTCGTCCTTCCTTTAACCAGCATTTGATGAGTGCTTATGGTAAGGCAGGGATCATAGAAAACATTTCTGAGATATATAGAGAAAGAATGGTTCCTACTTATAGACAGACAGACGTGGTCACAAATAAGTGTGATATAGTCTTAAGTGGTATGTGGAGAGCTGAGGGGGCATCTCAGGGGAAGCAGCAACAATGTTCTTGTGTAGGTAGTGTGGAAAGACTGTTCAGAAGAGATAACTCTGTGGCCACCCCTTGAAAAAATAGGTGACAGTTCACTGAGTTGGCACAGAGAATCCAGGCAGTCCAAGAAGAAACAACTGAATGGACAAAGATTTGGAGGCAAGAAAGAGAATACAAGGAAACTTTTTGGTGTTTCGTTCTTTTTTTTTTTTTTAAGAGGACGTATGAGAAAAGATACTAAGATAGTTTTTTGGTTTTTGTTTTTGTTTTTTTTCATCTTTTTGCCATTTCTTGGGCCTCTCTCGTGGCATATGGAGGTTCCCAGGCTAGGGGTTGAATTGGAGCTGTAGCCACCAGCCAGAGCCACAGCAACACAGGATCGGAGCCACGTCTGCGACCTACACTACAGCTCACGGCAACGCCGGATTCTTAACCCACTGAACAAGGCCAGGGATCAAACCCGTGACCTCATGGTTCCTAGTCGGATTCGTTAACCACTGCGCCCCAACGGGAACTCCTAAGATAGTTTTATAGAAGGGACCATTAGATTAAATGTAAATGTACTGTACTATTTATTGGAATTCAGTAGAGAATGTAAGTTCTGGATATGGAGTAATATTCCACTAACCCTGAGAAAGCATAAAGTTAAATAGCTAAAATGATGGCCTTGATGATGTTAGAAATGAAATCATTTCTATATTGAAACAGTGAGTTGTTTCCAGTGTCACTGAGAGCATAATGCATATAGTTATTTTGCAGGCACACAGCTGTAAAAACAAATGATTTGACTCACTTGGATTAGTCCTATTGCAGTCACAGAAGTATAGAGCCTGTGAAGCCATCTACACTGCTTTAGAAACTATGCCCCTTGTTAGAATTTCCACACATAGACTAGATGACAGTGCAGTCCAGGTTAGCTGGTGGTGGGGAGCAATGTGTGAGGTCAGAGAGAGCTTTCCCTGTTGGAACAAAGTCCTTCCTTCTCACCTGCACTTGTCAGTAGATAGTATGTTCAGGGAATTGTGAGTAGTGATTCAACAGGAATATAGCATAGAACTGGCAATTAAGAGCAGCCAGAGCTTCTGTTGAGGTGAAGTGGAAACAAATCTGATTGAACCATGATGTTGTGGGTTTGATCCCTGGCCTCGCTAACTGGGTTAAGGATCTGGCATTGCTATGAGCTGTGGTGTTGGTGGCACACAGGCTCGGATCCCACGTTGCTGTAGCTGTGGTGTAGGCCAGCAGCCATAGTTCTGATTGGACCCCTGGCCTGGGAACCTCCATATGCCACAAGTGTGGCCCTAAATAAAAAGCAAAAAAAAAAAAAAAAAAAGAGAGAGAAGCAGATGGGAGGTGCAACTTTTGTTTGGGGATAGACAGCCTTCAGAATGACAGATAACATTATTTTAGGGGAAAATTAGGCCTATTGCCTTCTTAAACATTTTTAAATACCAAAGATAGCGCCCCCTGGTGGCCTAGCATTTAAAGGTTCAGTATTGTCACTGCTGTGGTTTGGGTTTGATCCCTGGCCTGGGAATTTCTGCATGCTGTGGAGATACCCCCCCAAATAATACCCAAAGATAAAACCGTGGTCATAATTTGTTTTGAATTTAAGCCCTGTATAAGTAGGAGAATTTTTGAGAAGTTCTAAAAGCAATATCACATGAACTGAAGGGTCACAGTGTCTGGAGCTTAACTGACTTGTCTAATACATTTGGATTTCTTGTAGGTGCTGCTTATGCCCATGCAGAGCACAGTATCAGAAAACTGGTGGAGCAATGCAAATTACCATTTTTGCCCACCCCCATGGGAAAGGGTGTTATCCCTGACAACCATCCAAACTGTGTAGGTGCTGCCAGATCCAGGTACGTGGTGCTCCAAATTTTAAATACAATAGCTTGGCAGATTTTAGGCTAATTTAAATTGTTTTGTGACTTTAATGAATCTAGGAGAAGTTCTGAAAGAATCATGTAATTTTAAGCAAACCTATTTCCTTTTAGACTTTTCAGTACTTAGAGATGTTGTCCTCTATCTTCTGACCCTCATGGTTTCAGATGAGAAAGCCATAGTCATTTTACTCTCTGCTCTCCTGTATGTCACATGTTGTTTTTCTGTGACTCCTTTCAGGATTTTTAAAATTTTTCATTCTCAGCATTTTGATTATGATGTGTCTGGACATGGTTTTATTTTAGTTTATCCTGTTTGGGGTTCTCTAATCTTCTTGAATCTGTACATTGATGTCTTTCACCGAATTTGGAAAGTTTTTGGCCGTTATTTCTTTCTTTCTTCTTCTTTTTTTTTTTTTTTTTGTCTTTTTAGGGCTGCACCCGAGGCATATGGAAGTTCCCAGGCTAGGGGTCGAATCGGAGCTGTAGCTGCCAGCCTACACCACAGCCACAGCAACGTGGGATTGGAGTCACATCTGCGATCCACACCACAGCTCACAGCAACACCGGATCCTTAACCCACAGAGCGAGGCCAGGGATTGAACCTGCAACCTCATGGTTACTAGTTGGGTTTGTTAAGCACTAAGCCATGACTGGAACTCCTCCTTGGCTGTTATTTCTTAAAAAATATTTTTCTGCGCTGGTCTCTTTCTCTGTTCTGGAGTAACAAAAAAATTAGGCATGTTGATATTGTCCCATAGGTCCCTGAATAACTGTTTAATTCTTTTCAATCCCATTGTCTTTTTTTTTTTTTTTGGCTATATCCATGGCATGTGGAGGTTCCTAGGCCAGGGATCCAACCCATGCCACAGCAGCAACCTGAGTCACAACAGTGACAATGCCAGATCTTATGCTGAGCCATCAGGGAGCTCCCCCTTTGTCTTTTTTACTTTTTTTATTTCTCTACTGAGAACCTTTTTTTTTCTTTTTGGGGCCACACCCATGGCATATGGAAGTTCCCAGACTAGGGGGCAAATCAGAGCTGTGTCTGTCAGCCTATGTCACAGCCACAGCAATGCCAGACTCAAGCCACGTCTGCAACCTGCACCACAGCTCATGGCAACACCGGATCCTTAAGCCACTGAGCGAAGCCAGGGATCGAACTCGAGTCCTCATGGATACTAGTTGGATTTGTTACTGCTGAGCTACAACGGGAACTCCTCTGCTGAGAACTTTTATCTTCTTACTTTTTTAAAGAGTATTTTTGTTTTCCTATGGAACACAGTTATAATAGCTACTTTAAAGTATTCGTTCATAGGATTTCCTGTCGTGGCTCAGCGGAAGCAAATCTGACTCATATCCATGAGGGTGCAGGTTCAATCCTTGGCCTTGTTCAGTGAGTTAAGGATCTGGCGTTGCCGTGAGCTGTGGTGTAGGTCTCAGAGGCAGCTCAGATCCGGCATTGCTGTGGCTATGGCATAGGCTGGCAGTTGCAACTTGGATTCGGCCCCTAGTCTGGCAACTTCCATATGCTGCGGGTGTGGCCCTAAAAAGAAAAAAAAAAATAAAAAGGTATTTGTTTACTAATGCTAAAATCTGGGTCATCAGTAGAATTGGCATCTATTCATTATATTTTCTTTTGAAATTGGTTTCATTTTTCTCATCATCTGTATATTGAGTAGTTTTGGATTATAGCCTAGAATTTTGAATATTGTGTTGTGAGATTCTAGGTCATATTGAAATCCTATGTAGAATGTTGATTTTTGTTTGTTTTAGCAAGGAGTTAGCCTCAGACTGCTGGTTCTGTCTTATTTACTGTGGGCATAGTTCCAGGGTCAGTTCATTTCCAAAGCTTTTGCTGTGCTCCTTTGGGTCTGTCTACACATGTCCAGAACAGCAATGAGCCCCAGACATGTTCTTGTTCATATCCTGAACTAGGGATTTCTCTTCTGTCTTAAGATGCAGCCCACTCTTACCCCCAGTTACCATAGTTCCTTTTCCTGGCCCTTGCTACTATATTATAGTACTGCACAACAGGGGCTACCTTTGAGGCAGAGTGGTAGGAAAAAAAAAGAAAGATGAAAAATAAGGGGATGCCCCCATACTCTTCAGACCACAAGGGCCCCTTTTCCCAGTTTCTCTTGCCTGAAAAATGAATTTTCCCTTGGGATTTTAGCTTCTTGGGACCTACCACAATGGCACTCTGCTTCTCCTCAGCTGAAAGAAATAGAGAAAAAAGAAAAATTTGTAGCTTACCTCCTATGTTCTCTGGCATACAGGGTTCCTTTTCCTGATTTTCTGGCCAAAAGATAGCGTTTCTCCCCAAGTGTTTGCTGCCCTTTAGTTCTACAACTAGGACTTCTCTGGGTCAGAACCAACAGATAAAAGGGGGGAAAACCTCAGAAATTCACTGCCTGTGTGGTCACTTCTTTGATCCCCTCCAGATCCTCCTGCTCTTGTTTAGTTCTCAGAAGCCTTGGGTAATTGCTTTTTGTAGTTTGTTCAGAGTTTTTTGCTGTAATCAATGGGAGAGCTCAGCTGGAATGGGCTTACCCAATCCCGGCTGGCACTGGAAGTTTCATCTTTAAAACACACTTTCTGATAAACCATGAATCTTTTTTTTTTTTCTCTTTTTACAGCTGTACCCACAGCATATGGAAGTTCTCAGGCCAGGGGTCAAATTGGAGCTCCAGCTGCAGGCCTATGCCACAGCCATAGCAATACTGGATTGGAGCTGTACCTGTGACCTATGCCACAGCTTGAGGCAACATTGGATCCTTAACCCACTGAATGAGGCAAGGGATTGAATCTGCATCTTCATGGAGACTATGTTAGATCCTTAATCTGCTGAGCCACAATGGGAACTCCCAAACCATGCATTTTTCTTTTAATTTCTTTATTATAAAATACCATAAATATACAAACAAAACAAGAAAATAGTTTAATAAATACTTAACGTAACCACAACTCAACTTTATAAAATATAATGTTAAGTAGTATGTTGTTGCTTTAAGGGTTTTTTTGTTTTGTGGGTTTTTTTTTTTTTTTTTTTGGTCGTGCCTGGGCATGTGGCAGTTTGTGGGCTGGAGACTGAATCTGCATCACAGCTGTAACCTGAGCTGCTATGGTGACAACACCAGATCCTTAACCTGCTGTGCCCCAAGGGAACTCCTGGGCTTTTTTTTTATTTTTAGAAGCAAAACATTACAGATTCATTTGTAGTCCCTGAATATCTTTCCTAATCTCATTTCGTCCCTCCCTTTCTACAGTTCACCACTGCTCTGCATTTGGTAGTTTGCATATTGTCATGCAGGCACTAAATTAATTTTGAAGGTATTTAAAATGTAATGTTTGCTGCTCTGTCTTTTTTTATTATAGCCACACCCACAACATATCAAAGTTCCTGGGCCAGGGATTGAAGCTGAGCTGCAGCTGTGACCTATGCCACAGCTGTGGCAATGCTGGATCCTTAACCCACTGTGCCACAGCAGAAACTCCCACTGTTCAATCTTTAATGTTGCTCATTTAATGCTATTTTAATAGCTTGCCTTTACTTTTTTTATATTAGTGTACATTGTATAGTATTCAAGTTAATTATGCTTTTTTTCATATACTTGGGTTGGACTGAATTTTATCTTTATTTCAGCTGAACTTAAGAAGATAATATTAATGACATTAATAATGTAAAAAAGATTACAAAGGGATATAAATAATTGAATCAACAGTTTATCAAGAGTTTTGAAGTATCTATAAGCAAATCTATCCTTCCACTTCCAATTTTATCTGTTTTATCTGTTTGTTAAATTGGGTCCCACAGGACCAGTACAGTATATGAGAATAGCTTTTTTGACTATGTATTTTAAATGGTAACTAAATTTCTGTGAAAAATAGCATAAGCTACTGCAAAAGACAAGAACAAAAAGCAGATCCTCTTTAGGCAAAAGATAAGAAAAACGTGAAACAGCCAAGCAGTAGAAAAACAAAAACCACAGTAATTATAATAATAAATTGTCCTGGAAAAAGGTAGAAACATTTAGATTAGATCAATAATAATGACAGTTATATTCATCTTTAGAGCCATATCTGAAACAAAGTGATATAGCTTAAAAATAAGCAAAGATGAGGTAAGCAAAAAGAAAGCACGAGTTAATCCACTCTATGTTATCTGATATCCACTCTACGTTAATATCAGAGTGGATACAATACCAAAGTAGAAATAAAAAAATTGAAGTTATATTGACAAAAATATTAAGTTATATAAAACTACTAGAAATATACTTGAAGCAATATTTTTTGAAAGCAGTTCAGGAAAATGAATCAATCATCTTAAAAATACCTGCTTCTAGGGTGGTTCCCGTCGTGCCTCAGCAGTTAATGAACCTGACTAGTATTCATGAGGATGTGGATTTGATCCTTGGCCTTGCTCAGTGGGTTAAGGATCTGGTGTTGCCATAGGTCAAAGATGCAGCTCAGATCCTGTGCTGATGTGTCTCTGGTGTAGGCCGGTGGCCACAGCTCCAACTGGACCCCTAACATGGGAACCTCCATATACTGTGGGTGCAGCCCTAAAAAGGCAAAAAACAAAAACAATCAAAAAACCTGCTTCTAGAAATGAATATGAAGTATGTATTAAGATTCCAATAAAGACATGCAACACAGGAAGCAAATCTGACTAGCTATCCATGAGGAAGCATGTTCAATCCCTGGCCTAGCTCAGTAGGTTAAGGTTCTGGTGTTGCCGTGAGCTGTGGTGTAATTTGCAGATGTGGCTTGGATCTGGTGTTGCTGTGGCATAGGCCAGTGGCTACAGCTCTGATTTGACTCCTAGCCCAGGAACCTCCATATGCTGTGGATGGGGCCCTAAAAAGAGAAAAAAAAAAAAGAGATTCAAATAAAGATGTGCAACACAGGAGTTCCCATCATGGCTTAGTGGTAATGAACCCAGATAGTAACCATGAGGACTTGGGTTCGATTCCTGGCCTTGCTCCATGGGTTAAGGATCTGGCATTGCCATGAGCTGTGGTGTAGGTTGAAGACTTGGCCCAGATTTGGCATAGGCTGGCAGCTATAGCTCTGATTCAACCCCTAGCCTGGGAACTTATACATGCTGCAGGTGCGGCCCTAAAAGACAAAAAAGTGCAACCCAGCACTATTAATAACAAAATATCCATCAATTAAGAAAAGAAGGAAAATATTAGGTGCTCAGCAAAATGTGTAGCCTTTAACATTTGTATTTAAAAAGAGCTTAATGACAAAGGAAAATATTTATGTGGTTTTTTTTTTTTTTTTTTAGTCTTTTGTCTTTTTAGGGCCACACCCATGGCATGTGGAGGTTCCCAGGCTAAGGGTCTAATCAGAGCTGCACAGCTGCTGGCCTATGCCACAGCCACAGCAATGCCAGATCTGAGCCGCATCTGCAACCCACACCATAGCTCACAGCAACACTGGATCCTTAACCCACTGAGCGAGGCCAGGGATCAAACCCGCAACCTCATGGTTCCTATTCGGATTTGTTTCCTCTGTACCATGACAGGAACTCCAAGGAAAATATTTATAATAAGCAAAAGTGCATCAGACAATATTTAGTATATAAGCTCAGCTATGTAAGACTAGATGAGGGGTTCCCATCGTGGCTCAGCGGAGATGAATCTTGCTAGCATCCATGACAATGCAGGTTCCATCCCTGGCCTCACTCAGTGGGTTAAGGATCTGATGTTGCTGTGAGTTGTGGTGTAACTTGCAGATGAGGTTCAGATCTCATGTTGCTGTGGCTGTGGCATAGGTTCCAATTTGACCCTGGGAACCTCCATAGGCTGAGGGTGTGGCCCTAAAAAAAGACAAAAAAAAAAACTTGATGAAAATATGCCAGGATAGTTTCTAATAGTTTATAAGTTGATAATATTATTGGGTGATTTGGGGTTTTTCTTTGTACTTTTCTTTTTCCAGATTACCTACAATAAACTTGTATTAATTTTTCTAATGATAAAAAAGTAATAAAGAGTATAGATAAAGTCTTACAGTAATATTTTTCTACTTACTTCATCTTTTAGATTACTAAAACAAAATTTACCATATAGCCAATTCTGAAGACTCATGTAAGCTCCAAATTAGACTTTTCCAAATGCCTGGAAAATTAATTTTAGAAGAATTCAAATAAGATTGTAGATATATTTTTTGTATTATATCAGATTTTTCTTTTTCATAGGGCTTTGCAACTTGCTGATGTAATTGTGTTATTTGGTGCCAGATTAAATTGGATTTTGCATTTTGGACTGCCTCCAAGATACCAGCCAGATGTGAAGTTTATCCAGGTACTCAAAGAGGAGAGATTTAAAATCAGAGCTATGTGTTGTTTATTGTTCTCCTCTCAGCTTTCTTCTTAGCTTTCGTAAAGAACCATTTTTCTTTTTACAGAATTAGAATTTTATAAATCGTCTAGCATAATTACAGGTACCAATGTAAGCTGCCTTTTCAAGCCTATGAAAGATAATGTACCACTTTGCTTCTAAACAGAGAAACCTGTGAAAATCAAGTTTTAAATAGTTTGAAGAGCATAATTTGCCCCTTCTTCATAGTTCAAGTGTAAAAGTAGACAAAAGAGGTTCAAGTGGGATGGTAGATTAGAACAAAACATTCAGCATTGTTAGGGATTAGGTTATCCTTTTAGATTCCAAAACTTTTGAACGTCTTTGTTTGGGAAATCTCTATAAACAATGCTGCTTTTACCTATGTCATTGAACAGTGTTTGGAATAAGCTCTTGTATTTTTATGACCCTCTTTATAAACCAGTTTCCTTACTAGTGTGGAAAGTGTTGCCTACATAGTGGCTTGCAAACTTGTTTGCCCCACACCAATTTTGTGCAAAGGTATTTAATGACCTTGTTAACAGTTCCTCTCTTTTCCCTGTTTACCTTCCACTTCTTAAGCAGTCATTTAATAGTCCCTTTCCCCTTGGGGCCATTGAGAACTAAAACCTCAAGCAAGGCCTGGGGTACACTGGAAGCTGCTGCCACTTCTTCTTTTTTTTTTTTTGGCTTTTTAGGGCCACGCCTGAGGCACATGGAGGTTCCCAGGCTAGGAGTCTAATCAGAGCTACAGCTGCCAGCCACAGCCACAGAAACACCAGATCCAAGGCACATCTGCAACCTACACCACAGCTCACAGCAACGATGGCTCCTTAACCCACTGAGCAAGGCCAGGGATCAAACCTGCAACCTCATGGTTTCTAGTAGCATATGTTTCCACTGCGCCACGATGGGAACTCCCTGCTGCCATCTCTTGATTGCCCGTCTTGATTACAGAATCAAGTGCATCCCCTTTGGGGTGCCTAAATTACTGTTTCTCAAAGAAGCTCTTTTCACTTACCCATGACCATCCAAAAATGGAGCTTCTGGGTAAATAGTAGGTAATCATGCCATGGCCTGGGAGCAGTTCTCAAAATGTGGTTCCTCAACCAGCAGTGTCAGAACCACTTGAGAATCCTACTAAAAATGCACATTTTTGAGCCCTACCCCAGACTTACTGAGCTCAGAAACCCTGAGGTGGACTCTTGTAATCTATGGTTTAACAAGCCTACTGGGTGATTCTGATGTATGCTCAAATTTGAGAAATCCTGCTCTGAATAGAAATTCCAGTGTAAGTAGAACCTGATTATTGATTACATTCAAAATTATAACTGATCAAGTCAAAGGCATTGTTCTTCTGGAACAATACCAGAATTCAGCAGAGTACATTTTATTTATTTATTTATTTATTTTTGTCTTTTTGCCTTTTTTCCTAGGGCCCCTTGCGTGGCATATGGAGGTTCCCAGGATAGGGGTCTAATTGGAGCTGTAGCCATCGGCCTATGCCACAGCCACAGCAGTGCTAGATCCTTAACCCACTGAGCGAGGCCACGGATCGAACCCGCAACCTCATGGTTCCTAGTCGGATTCGTTAACCACTGCGCCATGATGGGAACTCCCAACAGGGTACATTTTAAAATGAGGGAAGAGGGTAAGGTTTCTGTTCTAGTCCTACTACTCATATAGTTCCATGGATTTTTACTTTTATTAAGGAACTTTTTGAATATCAAATCTTAATCATATGCTTATGTGTAATATACACAGTTTATCTATTGCCTTAATTCTTAAAGATTTTTAAAGAATAAATATAGCTTGCTCTTTAGCCTTGTCTCTTTTTTAGGTTGATATCTGTGCAGAAGAGTTAGGGAATAATGTAAGGCCTGCTGTGGCCTTGCTTGGAGACATAAATGCTGTCACTCAACAGGTGAGAGCTTTTGCCTGGATTTTAGTTTATGTGGATTGGTCTTTGGGGAAGTCAGTCAGTTCTTGAAAATGTTTCAATCTTGATTCACTTGGTGATAGGTCTTTAGTATCTGTTTTAGACAAAATTTATGATGGAAAGCTATTCTTTTTTTTTTTTTTTTGTCTTTTGTCTTTTTAGGGCTGCACCTAAAAAGTGCTTTTGAAGATTCCCAGGCTAGGGATCTAATTGGAGCTGTAACTGCCGGCCTACACCACAGCCACAGCAATGCCAGATCCAAGCCAAGTCTGCGACCTACACCATAGCTCACAGCAACAATGGATTCTTAACCCACTGAGCGAGGCCAGGGAGCGAACCGTCAACCTCATGGTCCCTAGTTGGATTCGTTTCCACTGTGCCACAATGGGAACTCCAGAAAACTATTGTTAAATATAACTACGGAACTTGGTAAATTCCTCTCCTTATTCTTAGATCATTGTATGTGAGTAAGTTAAGCATTTTTGGAAGGTGATTGAAAATTTAAAGGCGTTTGGTCTGCAAACTGATCCAGGTATCTAAAAGATTGTAGTACATCTTCTAGAGGAGCTAAACTTGCAGCCAATAAATATAAAGCCATTTATATTTACTGGAAAAATATCTTAGTATTTCCTTGGGCAGTAAAGAGATTTTTTTATTCTTCAAACTGCAATCAGTGACTTATCTGGATTCTTATTATTCACATATAATTTGTACATTTAACTGTGACAGTAGATGAAATACACATTTATCCCTTGGCTTTGTATACAAATTGGTGTCATTATCAGGATTACACAAAATTAGTATGTAATTCCCAGTCACATATTAAAACCCTCTGGCGCATTTGGTATGTATCATGGGAATCCCTAGATACTGGGGCAATGAGCTTTCTCTCAAGAGTTCAATGGCAAGGTGATTTTCCTTATAGAGTCAAAGAGAGAAGGGGGTTTATGAGCCCTCCTGCCTGTGAGATATGGAGGGAATAGCACTTCTGCCTTGTCTTATGGGATGCCAACATCTGGCAGACATATACACTGAACCAAGCAGAAGCTTTCCATGGTTCCTACTTATCTTCTATCAGTTGTTTGCTGCCTAGAGGAAAAACAGAGTGTGTGTGATGTCAAGTGCAGGATCGTTTTATCTTAGGATGAAATTTTTATGGTAATATGATTTAAGTTTATTTTCAAAAAGGAAAGAAAAAGTTTGTGGTTTTTTTAGCTTTTGGAACAATTTGATAAAATACCATGGCAGTATCCTCCTGAAAGCAAGTGGTGGAAAATTCTGAGAGAAAAAATGAAGAGCAATGAAGCTGCATCCAAGGTAATATGGGACCCACTAAAACTCAAAAATGCTTCAGGTTCTTGGTGAGTTCTGTCATAGAATGACATAGGCATCCCTAATAGCACCATGGGTAAGATATATGTTTGTTGACATTGGACATTGAATTGTGAGAGCTGATGTGGATGGATGTGGTTTATTGTTGTTAATTTGAGCAGGGCACCAAATCACAAGACATCATTTGGAATCTTAAATCCTGGGGCATGTTGGGACATGTTTTCTTCTTTTAAGATGTAAGTCCTTTAAGGCATACATTTATAATGGACAGGTATATCTTCAAAATTGAAAACATGGTCTAATGTATAGCTACCTTTTTCTTTTGTTCTTCTTCTTCTTTTTTTTTGTCTTTTTTTAGGGCTGCACCCAAGGCATATGGAAGCTCCCAGGCTAGAGGTCGAATTGAAACTGTAGCTGCTGGCCTACACCACAGCCACAACAAGGTCAGATCTGAGCCATGTCTGCAACTTACACCACAGCTCACGGCAACACTGGATCCTTAACCCACTGAGCAAGGCCAGGGATCGAACCTGTGTCCTCATGGATCCTAGTCAGATTTGTTTCCACTGAGCCATGACGGGAACTTCAAGCTGCCTTTTTCTTTTTTTAAAAAAATTTCTGCTTTATTGAGGTATAATTGACATAAAATTGTAAGATAATTAAAGATACATCATGGTGCCTTGAATACATGCACACTGTGAAAGAATTCTCTCCAGGAGTTCTTATTGTGACTCAGTGGGTTAAGAACCCAACTAGTATCCATGAGGATGATGGTTTGATCCCTGGATCCTCAGTGGGTTAAAGAATCCGGTGTGCAGCAAGCTTCAGCATAGGTCACAGATGTGGCTCGGATCTGGCATTGCTGTGGCGGTAGTGTAGGCCGGCAACTGCAGCTCCAATTCAGTCCCTAACCTAGGAACTTACATAAGCTTTGGGAATTGTAGTAATTTGTGAAACTACCAAACCATCCACTGTTGGCAGTAAAATGAACCACTTCCTTTTAGGGCCGCACCTGCAGCATACGGAAATTCCCAGGCTAGGGGTCGAATTGGAGATACAGCTACTGGCCTATGCCACAGCCACAGCAGCGTGGAATCAGAGCCATGTCTGTGACATACACCACAGCTCATGGAAACATGAGGGATTGAACCTACATCCTCATGGATACTAGTTGGGTTTTTTACCGCTGAGCCATGATGGGAACTCCCTAAAATGAACTTCTGCAAGATTTGGCAATTTCTGTTCGAAGTTTTTCTATGTGGTAGTGTTTTGTCTTTGATCATGAGGAAGGTTGTTCCTGATTTTCTTCACTGTTTTGTATATTCCTATACATCTTGGTTCAGCTGGGTGCAGATTTCTGTGCTCATGAAGTATTTCTAACTCACAGAATCATGTATAATAAGCAAATACGAAATTACAGTTAAACTCACTGTTCCCTAATATATCCCTAATGTCTTTGAATAAATATTTGCAAAATAAGTAGAGTTGATTATACATGATTCTTTCATTGAAATTTTGTTTTTATTTTTATATTTTTTGCTTTTTAGGGCCACACTTGCCGCATGTGGAGGTTCCCAGGCCAGGGATTGAATCAAGCTGCAGCCACTGGCCTATACCACAGCCACAGCAACGCCAGATCTGAGCCACATCTGCGACCTACACCACAGCTCATGGCAATGCTGGATCCTTAACCCACTGAGTGGGGCCAGGGATTGAATCCACAGCCTCATGGATATTAGTTGGGTTTGTTTCTGCTGAGCCATGACAGGCATTCCTTTTTTTGGGCGGGGGGGCGCATGGGGCCACAGCAGTGATAGCACCAGATCCTTAATCCTTTCATTGGAATTTTAATCACTCACTGTTTCTCTTATCAAGAGCCAGTCTCAATTCTCTTTCCTGATTGGTATCTTCTTATCCATAGGCATCACCTTAGTTTAAGATGGAAATATCCTGCTTCTCTTCTCTGGCACAGGAGTATAGGAGGGTCCCTCATCCATCCTGGGTATAATCTTCAGTGAACCAAAATAGCACAGGTGAAGAGGCAGTGTTGGGACCAGATGGGCCTTTGCTGCTGAAGCTCTGAAAGGCATGTGGCTAGACAAGGGCATTATCTTTCTGGTTTTCCCTCCATTCAGAAACCTCCAGAGTTATGGGTAAAGCATGTCCCCTTTACTATCCAGTGCATGTGGAGAAGAACCAGATTTTCAGATTTTCTGAAATCTAAAATTTTAAGTATAGGGCTGTGTTTTAGGTGAAAATATTCTAGAGTAAAAATCTCACTTTTTCTAAGGTGGTGTTTTCATAGAAGGGCTCACATAAGACTGTTTAGACTTGTTTAACAGACTTCTTTACCATTGTCAGATATCTTTACTTTTGGTCTTTAATATGCTAGTGTGCATTGTGCATCTTCAAGAAGAGGGATATTTCTTGGCTTATTTGATTATGTCCCAAACTGGGATTGTGGGACCCGTTTTTCTTAGCATGTCCCACAGGACTGTTTAGAGGTCAGTTAGCTTCTAAGAATGATCATCTGTTGGCCCCTTGGGAATTTTGTGGTTTGTATTTGTTGCCTGTTTCCAAATAAGTTTGAAAGTGGCTTATTGCCATTGCTTATTTTGACTGTATCTTAATCTAATTTGATTATATTTCCCACTAATGTTTTAGGAATTAGCTTCCCAAAAATCCCTGCCAATGAATTATTACACAGTATTCTACCATGTTCAAGAACAGCTACCCAGAGATTGTTTTGTGGTGAGTGAAGGAGCAAATACTATGGATATTGGGCGCACTGTGCTTCAGAACTACCTTCCTCGCCACAGGTAAGGCTTCCCAAAAAGGAATTATAATGTGTTAAATTTGAATTCAAGATAAATTAATAAAACATTTGAGAATTTACATGTCTAATATATAAGGATGTATTTCAAAAAAGTATTCTTTATTTTATTTATTTATTCTCTCTCTGAAATTACTTCTTTTAATGGTGAGTTTTTCTGATTACACAGGAAAAATACGTTAATTTATAGCAAATTGGGAAAACACAATAAAAGCAAAAAGAAAATTTAAATTATCCACAATCCCAACCCTTAAATATATAAATCCCACTCTTTATACAGGCAAAAAATATATATGTATACACATATAGGTATACATAGATGTGCAAAACTGATCCTTTTTCTCCCAGCTTTTTCCAGTTAATGGTTTTTTTTTTTTTTTGGTCTTTGAATGAAACTTTATTTATTTATTTATTTTTATTGTTATTTCCCCAACACAATTTTTTTTTCACTGTACAGAATGGGGACCCAGTTACACATACATATATACATACTTTTTTCTCCCATTATCATGCTCCATTGTAAGTCCAAAAAGTATTCTTAAGTGAGGTTTCGTAGTGTCTTTATGTGTGGTATGTCTTGAGATCAGGTGATAATTTGTTTACTCAGTGTTCTAAGGATACATTTTACAGTCTACCAAGCATTCATGAGTGATTTTTCCCATTCATTCTGCTTGTCCTTCACAAATTAGTTCCTCACAGTATAAAAACTTTATATTAAAGAGAATTTTTAATTGTTCTTTATTTTTCCACAAGTCATGTGAATATGACTAGATTTCTGCCAACCTTACCATCTGTGACATGCCCCAAAGGGTTTCATTTTAGCTTTGCTCCCCAACAGGCTTGATGCTGGTACCTTTGGAACAATGGGAGTCGGTTTGGGATTTGCCATTGCAGCTGCTGTAGTTGCAAAAGATAGAAACCCAGGGCAGCGGGTCATTTGTGTGGAAGGAGACAGTGCATTTGGGTTCTCTGGCATGGAAGTGGAAACCATCTGCAGGTAAAACACCATCCTGAATCAGGGTATTTCTTTCTCCAAAATATAAAAAATTATGCCTAAGACCCACTTGCCTAACAAATACATACCAAACATTCACCATGTGCCCGGTGCTTTGTGCACAGCACTGTGCTATATCCTGCGATCACTAGTATAATTTACCCTGGGGTCTTTCTCATCCAGGACAGAGTGTTCATGACCTCTTTACCATGAACCAAGAACCTAAAAAACAGGGAGTAGTTTCGAGGTTATTGAAAAAAAGTTCTGGTCCGAGAAAAGCTTGTTTTCTGCAGGGAAATAGCAGAGCTTCGTGGTTAAGAGCACAGCCTCTGGGTCAGATGGCCTGGATTTAAATATGACTTGACCATGTCAGACCCAAGTGACTCAGGTTAAGTTTCTTAATGAAGCGTCAGTCTTCTCTAAAGTAGGGATAAGAATTTTACTAGTTCCTGCCTTAGAGGACAGTTGTGAGGAGCACATGAGGTAATCTAGGTACTTCTGAGGGAATTAAGTATAGAAAGTGTCATTACTAGAGCTCTGTCATGGCTCAGTGGTAATGAACCCAACTAGTATACATGACGACGTGGGTTTGATCCCTGGCTTTCCTCTGTGGGTTAAAGATCTGGCATTGCCGTGAGCTGTGGTATAAGTCGCAGACACAGCTTGGGCTGCAGCTCCAGTTAGACCCCTAGCCTGAGAATTTCCAAATGCCACAGATGTGGCCTAAAAAGATTAAAAAAAAAAAAAAGTGTCATTACTAACACTCGGATATGTGAAAACCAAGGTTTCAAAAAAGCTCAGTGGTTTACCCATGGTCCACAGCTCCATAGTGGTGGGACCAGGTCTGCCAACCACTAATCTTGCATTCTTTCTACTTCTCCATGGTATTTCTGCTAATAATTTTTTTTTCTTTTCATGGCCTCACTTGTGGCATATGGAAGTTCCCAGGCTAGGTGTTGAATGGGAGCTGCAGCCTCAGGCCTATGCCACAACCATGGCAACACCAGATTCCATCCACATCTTTGGCCTACACTGCAGCTTGCAGCAACATCAGATCCTTAACCCACTGAGTGAGGCCTCTGTTAATAATTTGATAGTCTTTATTTGGATAACAAATGCTTAATTTTTTATTTTTATTTTTATTTTTATTTTTTTTGCTTTTTAGGGTCGCACTAGCAGCTTGTGGAGCTTCCCAGGCTAGAGGTTGAATCAGAGCTACAGCTGCTGGCCTATGCCTCAGCCACACCAACTCGGGATCCCAGCTGTGTCTGCAACCTACACCACAGCTCATGGCAATGCTAGATCCCTAACCCACTGGGCAAGGCCAGGGATCAAACCCACAACCTCATCGTTCCTAGTCAGATTCATTTCCACTGCGCCATGACGGGAATTCCAAACGCTTAATTTTTAGTTTCACCCTAATATCACAAAAATGCTTATGTAAAACTATTTTCAAGTTAAAATTTCAGTCCACTGAAAAGAAATTGCTTTAGAATGAAATATGATTTCCTTTATATTTTGCTCTCAATTTTAGGTACAACTTGCCAATCGTACTTTTGGTGGTGAATAATAATGGAATTTACCAAGGATTTGATATAGATACTTGGAAGGATATGTTAAAATTTGGAGATGCTACCACAGTGTGAGTAATCAGAACAGTGTATATTTACTTTTTCTTATCTATTTTAATATCTCTTTAAAAGTCTGCTGTGCTGGAATGTGCTTCCATCGTGTAAGTATTGCTTGTTTTCATGTCAGCCTCCCTTAAGGGCAGGAACCCTGTCTGCATGGTTCCTTTTTGCACAGTCATCCTTGATTGGCACTTCAAAAAATAGTTTTATGATCAGGGAGCTACTGAAAACTCGAGTGAATGAGTTGATGTCTAAGCTTTATTCATGAAAAGGCTTATTGCAAAATGCTTTCAGTCCTACTGTTCCTACTACACCATGTAGGTAGGAATATGGATATTTACATATTATTTATGATATAGAAATCTTCCTTCCTGTTACCACTTAGCAAAATCTTGATCATATTGGCAGAGCCAAATTGAGACAGTATAGTGGCTGCCTATGGGGTGTGAGAGATGTGAATCTGAGTTGGCCACTAGGTAACAGAGTGTGGGATATGTTTGCTTATGCATTGCTAACTTCATTTCTTTTGTGTTATTTGCTGTTTGATAGTAACCATTTTTTTTCCTCTTTTTTTTTTGGATAATAATTGACAATGTAGCCTGCACTGCTCTAGTAGCCACTAGCCACATGTGGCTGTTTAAGTTAAACTAAAAACTCACTTCCTTCTTTTTAACTAGTCACATTTCAAGTGCTTGCCATGACAGGTCACTAGTGGCCTCTATGTTGGCAGGACATATAAAAATTTCCATCGTCACAGAAAGTTGCTATATAAACAATACAAAATATATAGAAAGTTTAATGTACTGACACCTCAGTTTACCTAAAAGTACACCTTTCATTTCTGCTGAAATTTTTCTACAAATTATTTCAGAGAATGACTTTTTCCTGTTGGCTTTTGACCTTATTTTCAGGGCCCCTCCAGTGTGTCTTTTGCCACACTCACATTACGAGCATGTCATGACTGCATTTGGAGGCAAAGGGTATTTTGTACAAACATCAGAAGAACTCCAGAAATCCTTGAGGCAGAGTCTGGCAGACATGACTAAACCCTCTCTTATCAACATCATGATTGATCCTCAAGCCATGCGAAAGGCCCAGGTAAAAGCGATTGTTAAGCAGAAAGCAGAAATGCATCTTCTATCTCAACCCCAAAAGTATCTATCAAGTAGAACACCTTATTATTTATAGCATTCTCTCTAAACATTTCTGAGCTTAGCACTCTCATTTGTTTGTTCAATGAATATTTGTTAAGATGTGTGTTAGGTATGCTGTGTCAGGTGCTGAGAATGGCATAGCGAGCTAAACGATATTCAGACCTTACCTCGTGGAGTTTACTGTCCAGTAGGGGAGAAATAGTCGCCTCTCAACCCAGTTCTGAATGAACATAAAACAAAAGAATTCAAGAGAATGTGGAGAAAAAGGAGCCCTCCTACACTGTTGGTGAGAATGTAAATTTCTGCAATCACTATGGAGGTTCCTCAGAAAACTGAATGTAGAACTATGGTATGACACAGCAATCCTACTCCTAGGCATGTATCTGACAGAACTACAATCCAAAAAGATACATGCACCCCTGTGTTCATAGCAGCACTGTTTGCAATAGCCAAGACATGGAAACAGCCTAAATGTCTATTGACAGATGAGTGGGTTAAGAAGATGTGATACAGGAGTTCCCATGTGACTCACCAGGTTAAAAGCCCAATTAGTATCCATGAAGGTGCAGGTTTGATCCTTGGCCTTGCTCAATGGGTTAAGGATTTGGTGTTGCCGCATACTGCAGCATAGGTTGCAGATGCAGCTTGGATATGGTGTTTCTGTGGCCGTAGTTTAGGCTGGCAGTTGCAGCTCCAATTCAGTCCCTAGCTGGGAACTTCCATATGCTGCAGGTATGGCCCTAAAAGACAAAAAAAGAAAAGAGGATGTGACACATATATATACTACCACTCAGCCATAAAAAAATAATGAAATAATACCATTTACAGCAACATGGATGCAACTAGAGATTTTTATACAAAGTGAAGTCAGAAAGAGAAAGACAAATACTGTATAGTAACATTTATATGTGGAATCTAAAATATGAATCTAAATGAACTTGTCTATGAAACAGAAACAGACTCATAGACGTAGAAAACAGACTTGTGGGGAGTTCCTGTCATGGCTCAGTGATAACAAACCCAACTAATATCCATGACGATGCAGGTTTGATCCTTGCTCAGTGGGTTGAGGATCTGACATTGCCATGAGCTGCAGGGTGGGTTGTAGACACGGCTTGGATCCTGCATTGCTGTGGATGTGGTGGTGTATTCCAGCAGCTACAGTTCCGATTCAGCCCCTAGCAGGGAACTTCCATGTGCCATGGATGCAGCCCTAAAAAAAGAGAAAAGAAAAAAAGAAAACAGACTTGTGGTTGTCAAAGTGGGGGGATAGGGGAGGGATGGATTTGGAGTTTGGGATCAGTGGATGCAAACTATCATATATGGAATGGATAAACAACAGTGTCCTATGGAACCTATTCAGCATTCTCTGATAAACCATAATGGAAAACAATGTGACAAAGCAAATACATATGAATTTGCTGAATATACTGAATCATTTTGCTATAGAACAGAAGTTAACACAACATTGTATATCAACTGTACTTCAATAAATTTAAAAAACCCATAGGAATCTGATTAATATAGGGTCACAGGGAAGGCTTCTCAAAAGAAGTGATGTTTAAACTGAGAGATGAAGGTTAAGTAGGAACAAAACCAACAAAGAAGTGAAGGAAGAGATGTACAAAGGCTCTGTGACAGGAGGGAGCACAGCAAGTCCAAGGAATTGAAAGAAGGCCAAAGTGGCTGGAAGACAATAGAAGAAGCACAATTGGATATTATAATAGGGTGATTGATAAAATTCATTCAAAGTTAGTTATTTTGACCTCTAAAGCAAAAGTAGAACAGTGTAGATTATAAGAATAAAATAAGTGACAGGAAGCACAGAGGGCCCCAAACAAGTTGAACCCAAACAGGCCCACACCAAGGCATATTATAATAAAAATGGCAAAAGTTAAAGAGAGGATCCTAAAGGCAGCAAGAGAAAAGCAAAGCATTAATTATAAGGGAACCCCCATATGGCTATCAGCTGATTTCTCTACAGAAACACTATAGGCCAGAAGGGAGTGGCAAGATATATTTAAAATGCTGAAAGGAAAAAATTTGCAACCTATAATACTCTATCCAGGAAGAATATCATTTAAAATAGAAGGGGAAATAAAGAATTTCTCCAACAAGCAAAGGATAAAAGAGTACAGCAATAATAAACCCATTCTAAAAGAAATACTGTAAGGGCTTCTTGGGGGGAAAAAAAAAAAGAAGAATTGGGATGGAGGAAAATTCTTTTTTTTTCTTTTCTTCAATTGGAAAGCAATCACTTAAATAAGCCAGCATACAGATCTAAAAATGAACATGTTAAAAACAAACAAAAAAAAAAGACATCAAAATCATACAACCTGGGGAAGGAAAGTCAGAAAATATAGATTTTTTTTTTATTTTAATGATGTGTTTGAACCTATATGACTATCAGGCTAAAGCAAGCAGATATAGGAAGGGATAAACATACTTAAAAAACAGGGCAATCAGAGTTTCCATCGTGGTGCAGCAGAAACAAATCCGACTAGGAACTGTGAAGTGTGGGTTTGATCCCTGGCCTTGTTCAGTGGGTTAACGGTCCAGTGTTGCTGTGAACTGTGGTGTAGGTCAAAGACGTGGCTTGGATCTGGTGTTGCTGTGGCTGTGGTGTAGATTGGCAGCTGCAGCTCTGATTAGACCCCTAGCCTGGGAACCTCCATATGCTGCGGGTGTGGCCCTAAAAAGCAAAAAAAAAAAAAAAAGCAAAACAGGGCAACCACAAATTAAAACCAAATATTACATTCACAAGAACTGAAAAGTACTCAAGCATAAAATAAATGGAAACTATCCAACCAAAAAAAGAAAGAAAAGAGAAACAGAATCAACTGGAAAACAAAGTTTAAAATGGCACTAAATACATATCTATCAATAATCACCTTAAATGTCAATGGACCAAATGCTCCAATCAAAAGACACAGAGTTGAAGATTGTCTACAAGAGACTCACCTTAAGGCAAAGGACACATATAGATTGAAAGGGAGGGGATGGGGAAAGATAATTCATGCCAATGGACCAGAGAGTAAAGCAGGAGTTGCAATACTCATATCAGACAAAATAGACTTTAAAATGAAGGCCATAAAGAAAGACAAAGAAGGGCACTATTTAATGGTTAAAGGATCCATTCAAGAAAAGGATATTACAATTGTCAATATATATGCCCCTAATGTTGGAGCACCCAGATACCTACAGCAGATACTAACAGACATAAAAGAAGAAGTTGATGGGAATACAATAATAGTAGGAGGTTTTAACACCCCATTCACATCAATGGACAGATCCTCTAGACAGAAAATCAGTAAGGCAACAGAGATCCTAAATGACACAATAGCAAAGTTAGACTTAATCGACATTTTCAGGACATTATATCCAAAAAAATCAGGATATACATTTTTTTCAGGTGCACCTGAAACATTCTCAAGGACTGACCACATACTGGGGCACAAAACTAACCTCAACAAATTTTAGAGTATAGAAATTGTTTCAAGTATCTTCTCTGACCGCAATGGCATGAAACTAGAAATCAACCACAGGAAAAGAAATGAGAAAAAACTTACTACGTGGAGACTAAACAACATGCTACTAAAAAACCAGTGGGTTGAGATGGGATTAAGATGGCAGAATAGAAGGACTGAAGCTCAACTTCTCTCCTAAAAACAACAAAATTCACAGCTAAAGGCTGAGCAATCTTCAACCAAATGGACCGGAAACCAAAAAGATATCCTACTCTGGAAGACAAAGAGGAGGCCACATCAAGAGGAAGGAGGGGTGATTAGGTGATGTGAGCAACGCCATACCTCCCAGGTGGGAAGCCCCACAGACTGGAAAGTAACTGGTTCACAGAGACTCACCTACAGGAGTGAGAGTTCTGAGCCCCACATCTGGCTCTGGGGATCTGGCACTGGGAGAAAGAGCCCCCATAGCATCTGGTATTGAAGGCCAGTGGGGCTTGTGTGCAGGAGCATCCTGGGACTGGGGGAAACGGAGACCCCATTCTTAAAAGGCACACACAGACTTTCACATGCACTGGGTCTCAGGGTAAAGCAAAGTCTCCATAGGAATCTGGATCAAACCTGACTGCAGTTCTTGGGGGACCTCCTGGGAAAACAGGGGTGAATATGGCTTGTTGTGATGGAAGGACATTGGAAGCAAAGTTCTCAGGAATATTTAGCAGCCTGCCTTTCTCTGGAGGTGGCCATTTTGGGAAAACCTGGCCCTACCCATCAGTGCTGAGAAGCCTCAGGGCAAATAGCAATCCAGGTGGGATCACAGCCCCTCCTCTCAGTAAACAGGCTGCCTAAAGACCCTCCCCCCACCAGGCACACAACCACCTCTAATCTCATCTAAAGACAAAGCCTCACCCACCAGAGGGATAGGAATCAGCTCCACCTACCAGTGGGCAGGCATCAGTCCCTCCCATCAGGAAGCCTACAGCAAGCCCCCATGCAGACTTCAGCCACAAGGGGAGCAGACACCAGAAGTAAGAGAGGCTACAACTCTATTATCTGTAAAAAGGTCACCACACCAAAAACCTATAAAAATGAAAAGACAGAAAACTATAACTCAGATGAGGGAGAAAGAAAAAAATTCCTGAAAATCAGCTAAGCAATGAGATTCTCAGCCTCCAGGAAAAAGACTTTAGACTGTTGATGCTGAAGATGATGCAAGACATTGGAAATAAACTGGAGGCAAAGATGGATAACTTACAGGAAACACTGAGCAAAGAGATACAAGATTCTTAAGCAAGAAGAGATGCAAAATACAATAACAAATAAAAAATTCACTAGAAGCAGCTAACAGCAGAATATAGGAGGCAGAAGAACAAATAAGCGAGGTGGAGGACAGATTAGTTAGTAGAAATTATGGATGTGAACTAGAAAAGAGAAAAAAGATTGAAAACAAATGAAGAGAGTCTCAGAGAACTCTGGGACAACGTTAAATGCACCAACATCCGTATTATAGGGGTGCCAAAAGGAGAAGAGAGAGAGAGAAGGGGACAGAAAAATATTCCAAGAGATAATAACCGAAAACTTCCCTAACATGGCAAAGGAACCACTCACTCAAATCCAGGAAGCACAATGAGTACCATATGAAATAAACCCAAGGAGGAATACACAAATACACATATTAATCAAAATAACCAAAATTAAAGACAAAGAGAAAATCTTGAAAGCAGCTAGGGAAGAGAAACAAATAACATACAAGGGAACCCCAATAAGGTTATTGGCAAATTTTTCAGCAGAAACTCTGCAGGCCAGAAGGGAGTGGCATGATATACTTAAGGTGATGAAAGGAAGACACCTTCAACCAAGATTACTTTACCCAGCAAGGCTCTCATTCAGATTTGAAGGAGAAATCAAAACCTTCACAGATAAGCAAAAGCTGAGAGAATTCAGCAACACTAAACCAGCCTTACAATAAATACTGAAGGAACTTCTCTAGGCAGAAAAGAAAAGACAAGACAGCAACATGAAACAAAAATTCCACAAATGACAAGGCTCACCAGTAAAGGTATATATACAGTAAAAATACGAAATCATCCATGCACAATTATGCCATCAAAATCAGAAATCATGAGAAGAGGTGGGTACAAATGCAGGACACTGGAGATGAACTTGCAATGAAGAGAACAACAACTTAATCTCATATACATACAGATTCTTATATCAAAACTTCAGAATAACTGCAAACCAAAAATCTGTAACAAATAAGAAAAATCAACTCAAATACAACACTAAAGATAGTCATCAAACCAGAAGAGGAGAGAAGAAGGTAAGAAAAAAGAGCAACAAAAACAAGTGCAAAGCAATTAATAAAATGGCAATAAGAACATACGTATCAATAGAATGACCTTAAATGTTAATGGACTAAAAGCTCCAACCAAAAGACATAAACTGGCTGAATGGACACAAAAACAAGACCCATGTATATATATATATATGCTGTCTTCAAGAGACCCACTTCACTTCTAGGGACACATACAAATTGAAACTGAGAGGATGGAAGAAAATATTCCATGCGAACGGGAATCAAAAGAAAGCTGGAATGGCAATACTCATATCAGACAAAATAGACTTTAAAATGAATATTTTAAGGGACAAGGAAGTGACCTAATGATCAAAGGATCAATCCAATAAGAAGATACAACAATTTTAAATATCTATGCAGGAACAATATATAATGCGACTGCTAACAACCTTAAAAGGACAAATTGACAGTAACACAATCATAGTGGAGGACTTTAACACCCCACTTACAGCAATGGACAGATCATCCAGACAGAAAATCAATTAAGGAAACACAAGCCCTGAATGAAGCATTAAACCAGATGGACTTAATAGATATTTATAGGACATTCCATCCCAAAGCAACAGAATATACATTCTTGTCAAGTGCACATGGAACATTCTCTAAGATTGATCACATCCTGGGCTACAAATCCAACCTCGGCAACTTTAAGAAAATTGAAATCATATCAAGCATCTTTTCCGACCACAATGCTATATGACTGGAAATCCAGAACAAGAAAAAAAAATGCAAAAAACACAAACACATGGAGACTAAACAACATGCTACTAAACAACCAATGGATCACTGAAAAAATCAAAGAGGAAATTAAAAAATACCTAGAAGCAAGTGACAACAAAGATACGACACTCCAAAACCTATGGGATGCAGCAAAAGCCATTCTAAGTGGAAAGTTTATAGCAATACAAGCCCACCTCAGGAAACAAGAAAATGCTCAAATAAACAAACTAACTTTACATCTAAAGGAGCTCAAGAGAGAACAGACAAGACCTAAAGTTAGTAGAAGGAAAGATAAAGATCAGAGCAGAAATCAATGAACTAGAAACAAAGAAAACCACAGAAATGATCAATGAAATGAAAAGCTGGTTCTTTGAAAAGATCAACAAAATTGATAAGCCTTTAGCCAGACTTATCAAGAAAAAAAGAAGACTCTGATCAATAAAATTAGAAATGAAAAAGGAGAAGTAACAACGGACATCACAGAAATACAAAGGCTCATAAGAGACTACTATATGCAACTATATGCCAATAAAACAGAAAACCTAGAAGAAATGGACAAATTCTTAGAAAAGTACAATCTTCCAAGACTAAACCAAGATGAAATAGAAAAGGTGAATGGACCAATCACAAGAACTGAAATTGAAACTGTGATTTAAAAACTTCCAACAAACAAAAGTCCAGGACCATATGGCTTCACAGGCGAAGAGCTAACACCTCTCCTGAAACTATTTCAAAAAATTGCGGAGGAAGGGATACTCCCAAACTCATTCTGTGAAGCCACCATCACCCTGATACCCAAACCAGGCAAAGATACCACAAAAAAAGAAAACTGCAGGCCAATTTCACTGGTGAACGTAGACATAAAAATCCTCAACAAAACACTAGCAGACCGCATCCAACAATACATTAAAAGGATTGTACATCATGACAATCCCAGGGATTTGCAAGCGTTTTTCAGTATCCTCAAATCCATCAGTGTGATACACCACATTAACAAACTGAAGGATAAAAACCATGTGATCTTCTCAATAGATGCAGAAAAAGCCTTCAACAAAATCCAACATTCATTTCTGATAAAAACTCTTTGGAAAGTGGGCATAGAGAGAAGCTACCTCAACATAATAAAGGCCATATGTGACAAACCCACAGCAAACATCATTCTCAGTGGGGAAAAGCCGAAAGAATTCCCACTGAGATCAGGAACAAGACAAGGATGCCTTGCAACTACTCTTCAGCATAGTTCTGGAAGTCCTAGCCACAGCAATCAGAGAAATGAAAGAGATAAAAGGAATCCAAATTAGAAAGGAAGAAGTAAAACTATCACTATTTGCAGATGACATGATACTATACCTAGAGAACCCTAAAGACTCTACCAGGAAAATGTTAGATCTCATCCATGAATTTGGCAAAGTCTTAGGATACAAAATTAATACACAGAAATCAATGGCATTTCTATACACTAGCAATGAAAGATCAGAAAGAGAAATTAGGGAAGCAATCCCGTTTACCATCACATCCAAAAGAATAAAATGCCTAGGAGTAAACCTACCAAAAGAGACAAAAGACCTGTACTCTGAAAACTATAAGCCACTGATGAAAGAAATCAAAGAGGACACAAACAGATGGAAAGACATACCATGCTCTTGGATTGGAAGAGTCAATATTATCAAAATGACTATACTACCTAAGGCAATATACAGATTCAATGCAATTCCTATCAAATTACCAAGGACATGTTTCATAGAACTCGAACGAAATATTTTAAAGTTTGTTTGGAAGCACAGAAGGGTTTATATCAAAATGGGTGTTGGAGAATTGGTGTTTCTATAAAGCAACATCAAACTATCAGAGAAATTAAGAAAACAGTCTCATTTAAAATTGCATCAAAAAGAATAAAATATCTTGGAATAAATATAACCAAAGAGATGAAAGATCTGCACACTGAAAACTATAAGACATTAGTGAGAACAATTGAAGAGGGCACAAAGAAATGGAAAGATACTCTGTGCTCATGAATTGAAAGAATTCATGTTGTTAAGATGTCCAGGCTACCTGAAGCAATCTACAGATTCAGTGTAATCTCTATCAGAATTTTAATGTCATTTTTCACAGAAATGGAACAAACAATCCTAACATTTGTTTGGAACCACAAAAACCTCAAATAGCCAAACCAATCTTGAGAAAGAACAAAGCTAGTGGCATTAAATTACCTGATTTCAAAATATATTACAAAGCTTTAGTAATCAATACAGTATGGTACTGGCATTAAAACAAAAATGCATAGATCAATGGAAAAGAATAGAGAACCCAGAAATAAACCAGTGCATGTACAGGCTTTACTTGGCAGAAAGGTGGAAAGAATATACAATGGGAAAAGGACAGTCACTTTAATAAATGCTGTTGGGAAAACTAGGCACCACATGCAAAAGAATGAAACTGGACCACAGTGTCACACCATACGCAAAAATTAACTCACAATAGATTAAAGGCTTGAACATAAGAACTGAAAATGTAAGATTCCTGGAGGAAAACTGACAGTAAGCTCCTTTACATTGGTCTTGGAGGTAATTTTTTGAATCTGACACCAAAAGCAAAAATAAGCAAGTGGAACTACATCAAACTAAAAAGCTTCTGCACAGTAAAGGAAATCCTTAATAAAACAAAAAAGAGAACCTATTGAGTTGGAAAAAATTTGTAAATTATACAATATGCTAATGGATTAATATCCAAGAAATAGAACTCATTCAGTCAATAGCAAAAAACAGTCCAATTAAAAATGGGCAGAAAATATGAATAGACATTTTTCTAAAGAAGACATGTAGTTGGTCAACAGATAAAAGAAAAGATACTCAGCATCACTAATCATCAAGGAAATGCAAAGTAAAATCTCAGTGGGCTATCACTACATAGATGTTAGAATGGCTGTTATCAAAAAGCCAAGAAATAAGTGATGGCAAGTATGTGGAGAAAAAGGAAGCCTTGTGCCCTGTTGGTGGCAATGTAAATTGGTGTAGCCATTATGAAAAACACTATAGAGTTTCCTCAAAAACTTAAATGCAGAACTATCATGTGATCCAGCAATTCCACTTCTGGGTATTTATTTGAAGAAAATGACAACACTAAAAGACACACCCACTTCCTTGTTCATTGCACATTATTTGCAAGTCAAGATATGAAACAACCTATGATGGATGACTGGATAAAGAAATTGTGGTATGTCTACACAGTGGATTATTATTCAGCTGTAAAAAAATGAAATTTTAGCATTGCAACAACATGGCAACAAGGCCTCATTGGGCCTTGAGGGCATTATGCTAAGTGACTTAGACAAGAATTGTATGATCTCACTTATGGAATCTAAGACAAACAAAAAAACTAAGTTCATAGATACAGAGAACAGATAGGTGGTTTCTATAGTTGGGGGGCGGGTAAAATGAGAAATACAGGTCAAAAGGTACAAACTTCCAGTTAAATGATAAATATAAGTCATTGGAAATGTAACACACAGCATTGTGACTGTAGTTAGTAATACTTTGTTGCATATTTAAATGTTGCTAAGAGAATAGATACTAAGAGTTTTCATCTGGGAGTTCCCATCACGGCCCAGCGGAAACGAATCCAACTAGGAACCATGAGGTTGAGGGTTCGATCCCTGGCCTTGTTCAGTGGGTTAAGGATCTGGTGTTGCTGTGAGCTGTGGTATAGTTAGCAGACGAGGCTTGGATCTGCTGTTGCTGTGGCTCTGGCATAGGCCGGCAGCTGCAGCTCAGGTTAGACCCCTAGCCTGGGAATCTCCATATGCCTCAGGTGTGGTCCTCAAAAGACAAAAAAAAAAAAAAAAAAAAAAAGATTTCTCATCTGAGTTCCCCTCATGGCACAGTGGAAATGAATTCGCCTAGGAAACCATGAGGTTGTGGGTTTGATCCTTGGCCTCGCTCAGTGGGTTAAGGATCCAGTGTTGCTGTGAGCTGTGGTGTAGGTCACAGACGCCGCTCAGAAGTGGTGTTGCTATGGCTGTGGCATAGGCTGGCAGCATAGCTCCAATTAGTCCCCTAGCCTGGGAACCTTCATATGCTGCAAATGTGGCCCTAAAAAGAAAAAAAAAAAAAAAAAGTTCTCATCACAGAATTTTTTGTGGCTATATATAGTGATAAATGTTAACTAGATTTATTGTAGTGATCATTTCTTAATATATATAAATATTGAATCATTATATTGTACACCTGAAATGAATATAATGTTTTATGTCAATTATACTTCAATTGAAAGAGAGAGAGAGGCACTTCGGCCTTTCATAGGCTCCTCTCATAGCAGAGAGAAGAGATACTTAGGAAGCATGGTGATAGGGGTAGTGAGCACAGAAAAAGTAGGCCAGTAGGTGATGGTGCAGGTGGCATCTGCAGGAATTTATGTGGAGCAAGCGGGAAGACTGTTTTAAGTAGGATTAGCAACTTTTAGAATCTACTCTACCTTTGTAGGTTTATTGATTGTCTTAAAAAAAATCTTAAAAATATTGAAATGATTTCTGCTAGCTAGATATCCAATAGATAGGTTTTAAAATCTCATGTCATTTTATCCATAGCTGAGTACATACTTTGCAATGGCTGGAATACATTCCTCCTGGCATCAGGGCATCAGAATACTAGAAAAACTAAAGTCATAGGAGGCTTGGTAAACATTCAGAACACAAACAGAATAGGCAGTCTGTGTTCTAAGACTGTATTAGTCACAGAGGGCTCTAATGGATTGTCCCTTTGCAAATGCATTCATCTTTCTAAAGGATCTGCTTCTAATGGTCTGTTCTCTGAGTCCTTATGAATTTGGAGAGTACTGCTGGAAAAATATAAGTTCTTATTTCCTCTTTTATAATTCTGTGAGGATTATCCATACGTTTTTTTGCATCTTCCACTTCAATGTTATTCTTATTTTGAATTTCACACCTATTGTAGTTTCTAAGCTATTGATTTTCATTGATTGTCCTTTGCCATTTGTCATTTTTTTTTGTCTTTTGTTGTTGTTGTTGTTGTTGTTGTTGCTATTTCTTGGGCCGCTCCCGCGGCATATGGAGGTTCCCAGGCTAGGGGTTGAATCGGAGCTGTAGCCACCGGCCTACGCCTGAGCCACAGCAACGCGGGATCCGAGCCGCGTCTGCAGCCTACACCACAGCCCACGGCAACGCCGGATCGTTAACCCACTGAGCAAGGGCAGGGACCGAACCCGCAACCTCATGGTTCCTAGTCGGATTCGTTAACCACTGCGCCACGACGGGAACTCCCCATTTGTCATTTTTTAAAAATTGAAGTATAGTTGATTTGCAGTATGTTAGTTTTGGGTATACAATATAGTGATTCAATATTTTTATAGATTATACTCCATTTAAAGTTATAAAAATATTGCCTATATTCCCTGCACTGTACAGTATATCCTTGTAGCTTATTTCTTTTATACGCAATAATTTGTGTCTCTTAATCTCATACCTCTATCTTGCTCCTCCTCCTGTCCCTCTCCCCACTGGTAACCACTAGTTCTCTATAGCTCTAAATCTGAAAACATACATGCTTCAGCATTCATAGCAGCATAATTTACAATAGCCAAGATATGGAAGCAACCTAAGTGTCCATCAGCAGATGAATGGGAAAAGAAGATTTGGTGCATTTATACAATGGAATACTACTCAGCAATAAAAAAAATGAAATTCTGCCACCTGCAACAACATGGATGACCTAGGGATATGATGCTTAGTGAAGTCAGACAGAAAAAGAAAAATACCCTGTATTATCACTTAGATGTGGAATCTAAAAAATAAAATGAATGAATGTAACAAAAGAGAAATAGAGTCACATATAGAGAACAAACTAATGGTTACTATTTGTCATTGATTTGTGGTATAGCTAGCTGCTTTCTGCTATAATTCATTGTGGAGTTAATCT
Source organism: Phacochoerus africanus (assembly GCF_016906955.1). Lineage (NCBI taxonomy): Eukaryota > Metazoa > Chordata > Mammalia > Artiodactyla > Suidae > Phacochoerus > Phacochoerus africanus. Next base: position 83,232,561 of record NC_062544.1, on the reverse strand, counting down.
CCACAGTTGCTTGTGTCCAGGCCCCATGTGTAGGATGGTTTTCGTCCTGGACAAGATTTCCATGTACTAGTCTTTCTACCCAGGTCCTTCTTAGACATGGGAACTTGGCCCTCTTTAGGCTTCCCTCTTCTTTCTTTTTTTGCATGTGATTCTGGTTTTTTCAGACTCTTGAGTTTTTTGGTGCCTTGATTTCTATTAATAGGAGAATATCCAGAAAGTGATTTTAGGTGGTTTTGTAGGACAAGACAACAGGGTTCACGAAAGGATTTTTAGCTCTTTCTGGGAGAAGCTAGACCAAAGACAAACTTCATTTACCACCACTGTGGCTAGTGTGATTATAATGGGACTTTTAGATTTTAGAGCAAGCAAAACACAGTATAGTTATTTCTGTTGACTGAATGTTTGTTGTCTTGTCTTTTTCCAGGATTTTCACTGGCTGACCCGCTCTAAAATATGAATAAAGATGCCAATGAGTGACTTGAAGAATTTTCTCTTTCCTGCGAGATGGAATTTTATTTTCCATAGCAAAATTACTATAATGATGTACAAAGAAAAATAAAAAATTCTAAACAACATTTTATAGTGCAGGAATTGATTAAAAACATAAAAAGTTACCAGTATTCTACCACAGAAATAACCATATACACAGGAAAGATGGGCTTTATTAAATGGCATTGTAGTCACCTAACGGCTGAGTTACACATCAGTATTTTTTAAGTAAATCCACTCTTAAAGTCGCATATCTTCTCAAAGCATTCTCCAAAGGAAAGAACTTCAAGGACTATGTAATGTAGAGGCATGTTCATTAAGTTGGAGTACTTAGACTTACTTCATAGTTTATCCATTGACTGTTTACTACCTGAGTCTACCTAGTATTGAATGGGGCTTGTTCTATACTTTATGAGTTGCCTTTTCATTTTGTTTCGTTTTTCTGGAAAGAACTTATCAAACCAAAGGAGAAGTCACACCATACCCAAACTAATAATTTCAGGGTATATTTGGATTAGCAGCCTTAGTTTGTATGTACCACATTGAGATCAACACAATCAACAGCCTTACTATATAAGGAACTCTTATAAATAAGAAAAAATGCACTAATAGAAAAATGGGCAAAGGGCATGGAAACAGAAAAACACAAGTGATCAATAAAAGTAAGAGTATGAATACATATGAGTAAGTTAAACTGAAAAAATTTTTTTTACCGTAGCCACTTGGCAAAGCAGGTTTTTTTGTTTGTTTTTTGCTTTTTGCTTTGTAGGGCCGTATCTGCAGCATATAGAAATTCCCTGGCTAGGTTTTCAATCAAAGCTAGAGCTGCTGGCCTATGCCACAGCCACAGCAACACAGGATCTGAGCCACATCTATTACCTACACTGTATCTCACAGCAAGGCCGGATCCTTTTACCCACTGAGTGAGGCCAGGGATCAAACCCGCATCCTTATGAATACTAGGCGTGTTCGTTACCACTGAACCATGATGGGACCTCCAGCAAAGCAGTTTTTAAATTATAATTTTCAGTATTAGGTAAGGATGGAGTGAAGCGGGGGACTGATACGTTGTGGCAGAAAATGAAATTGGTAGGGCATTCTGTGGAGTGATTCTAGCAGTGCTTGTGTTTGTAATCATAAAATGTTCACACCATATAACTTTTGACCCAGTAGGCCTGTTTCTTCTCTCTCTCTTTTTTTTTTTTTTTTTTGGCCACAGCAATGGCATATGTAAGTTCATGGGCCAGGGATCAAACCTGTGTCACAGCAGTGACCTAAGCCACAGCAGTGACAATGCTGGATCCTTAATCCACTGAGCCACCAGGGAACTCCGATAAAATCTATAGGCACATGACTTTGAGAAACACTGCATATCATCAACAGTGCTTAGATAGTCCCAAAGCAAATTAGCTTTTTTTTTTAACCAGCAGGCCTATTTTGAGAATGTATTAAAAAAAAAAAACAAAATATTTGTTCAAATATTTATATATAAGGCCATTCAGCATAGTTTTATTTAGAAATAATGCCAGGGTTTAAGAAGACATCAGTTATGTAAATTATAACCTGTCAATATCATAAAATAAAAATTGTGTTAATATTTGTTAATGGAGAAATAATTACATTGTAATACTATATGAAAGAGGCAAGCTACAAAAATGCATAGGTTCAGGTCATCTTTACTCATACCTAGACACATACATAGAGAAAAAAGGTGGATAGAAAATAAGCCAAAATTTTAATGTAACCTGGTGATGGGATTATAAGCATTTTTTATATCCTCTTATTTTTTTCCTTTTACAAAATTTTAAAATAAAGATAATTAGATGATAGTGTTACCAGAAACAGACATGGTTTTAAGAGACTATGAGAAATGCAAAGGTGTCACTTACTTTCAGGGTCATTCTTATTTATTATCTGCAATTTTATATGAATTGGGGTATAGGACTTTATATCTGAGTTCACCTAGTTCGACTGTACCATACACATCAGACCTGTGTCCTTAGTTAAGGGCCTAAGTGACCTCCACAGAATGATTGACTCTAACTCTGAGGTGTGAACCCAGGAGATACTCGCAGGGAGCTGTGGCTTTACCTGGAGGCCACAGAAATCTGGCCCAGCTGGCAAGTCCTCTTGCAGAGTCCTGAAGGTACACACTCGAGGGACTGGGCTGGGCTGTGGAAGAGCATTAGGGAATATGCAAGGAGATGAGAGTGGATGGTTCATGTCATCTCCTCAGTGTCTTACTCTGCCCATAGCAACCAAGTGCAGTACAGCATTTTGCCGAAAGGTAGTGCGGAGGACTTGATGAATATTTGTATGTCGAACTGTATAAATCTGGATATTAGATGTAATTTGGGGAAAAGACTCCTTCTCTAGCCATGTTATCTCAAGAGAGAAAAAAGGTTGGCAGGTTAATAGACTACCCAGCAGGGGTCAGTCTGAACAATAAATAAAGATCAGATTGGTCCTGGAACACTGACTGCCTGTTTTCTAAATGGGATCTTGAGATTTGTCTCTTCATCGGAATATTTCCTTAGAAGGGTAAGATGTCGAATAAGCCCCTGTAAAATGAATCTGCTGGTTGATAGTCCAAGTTTACTTGGTAAAACATTTTGTATCCCTTAATTTAATAATGAACATTCTTGTATGAGCCTAGTATGTTGAATACTCCAGTGCCTCATAAAAACTGAACTTTGAAAGATTATGGTTGTTTTCTTGATTTAGGAAAACTAAGAATCCAGGCTCAGAAATCACTTCTCAGGTTAGTTCCTTTACTAATATTCTTTCCAAAACCTTTCATTATTTCATGGGGCTATCTAGGGAGTTAAAAAGTTATCCAAGAAGCCCCCAGCCCAGTGCCTGGCATATAGAAGGCACTCAATAAATGCCATTGTGTTTTAGGAAGTGGAATTTTAGAGAAGAGGAGAACACTGGCTGGAATTGTCCTATTTAGCAGCGTGGTTTCACTTTTCGAGTAAGTGGATCTTATTTCCCAAGGAGATGAGTCATTTCCTGGAAAACAGGGGCTGTGTATTTTTATTTCCTTATTCAGCTGTATAAACTATTGTCACTGGATAATAGTTGAATGAGAATTCATGATGGTTGGAAATAGCTCTGTGGATATTTTCTGTGGTTATTTCACATATGAGCCTTTGAAGAGGCTCAGCTTATTATGTGACTTGAGTATATTGTAGGGAAAAAAAATCTCAAATCTGTTATAGAGAAATAACAGGATTTTGAACACTAAAGGAAAATGAAAATAACGTTGCATCCAAAAATATATTGGCTTTTTTAAAACTATTTTTAATTGAATTATAAAGTAACATATGCCTGCTGTATAGCACAGAGAACTCTACCCAGTATTCTGTGATAATCTATGTGGGAAAAGAATCTGAAAGAGAATATATGTGTACATGTATAACTGAATCACTGTTGTACAGCAGAAATTATCACAACATTGTAAATCAACTATACTTCAATAAAACTAAAATATGAAAAAATAAATATGCAATATTATACTAATTTCAGCTGTGTTACTTAGTGATTCAGTACTTTTATACGTTATGAAATGGTCACCATATAAGACCATTTTTCACCAAAGTTGTTACAATATTATTGACTACATTCCCTCTCCATACCTTATATCCCCATGACTTTTATTTTATTCTATTTTATTTATTTATTTATTTATTTATTTATTTATCCTTTTAGGGCCGCACCTGCAGCATATGGAGGTTCCCAGGCTAGGGGTCTAATCAGAGCTGTAGCCACCAGCCTATGTCACAGCCACAGCAACGCCAGATCCAAGCCACGTCTGCGCCCTACACCACAGCTCACAGCAATGCTGGATCCTTAACCCACCGAGTGAGGCCAGGGATGGAACCCTCAACCTCATGGTTCCTAGTTGGATTCGTTTCTGCTGCCCCACGATGGGCACTCGACTTATTTATTTTATAGTTGGAAATCTGTACTTCTTAATCCCTGTTCCCTATTTCATCTATCCTTCCACCCACTTCCCTCTGGCAGCCACGAGTTTTGTTCTCTATCAATAAGTCACTCTTCCTTGTTCATTTGTTTTGTTTTTTAGGTTCCACATGTAAGTAAAATCACATGATCTTTGTTTTTCTCTGTTTGAGTTACTTCACTTAGCATACACCCTTCAGGCCTACCCATGTTGCTGCAAAGGGCAAGATTTCATTCTTTGTATGTCTGACTAGTATTATATCGTATATATTTATACCACATCTTCTTTATCCAGTCATCTATGGATTGACATAGAGGTTGTTCCCTATCTTGGCTAATGTATATAATGCTGCAATGAAGGTAAGGATGCATATATCTTTTTGAATTAATGTTTTTATTTTCTTTGGATAAATACCCAAAAGTGGAATCGCTAGATTGTATGGTAATTCTATTTTTATTTTTTTGAGGAATCTCTACACTGTTTTCCATAATGGCCACACAAATTTCCTTGACTGTTTTGTTTGTTTTGCTTTTTGGAAGGGCCTCATGTGCGGCATATGGAAGTTCCCAGGCTAGAGGTCAAATCAGAGCTGCAGTTGCAGGCCTATACCACAGCTCATGGCAATGCTGGATATTTAACCCACTGAGCGAGGCCACATCCTCATGGATACTAATCAGGTTCGTTACCACCAAACCACAACGGGAACTCCCTCCTTGACTATTTTTAAGAAACTTCTCTAGGCAGTGGGGACGCAGTGCACTGCAGTAAAGAAGTGGCACGTGACTAAAGTCAGTTCAGACTGAGAGTGACTAGGATGGAATTTCATATGAATGTATTAAGAAAGTTGGAAACCAGTTAAGTTCCAAATGGGAATTATGACTGAGCGACCTTGATAAAACTGACTTTGTTGACAGCTATGAAACAGGAGTGAAACAGGAGTTCCTGTTGTGGCACAGCGGAAACAAATACTATGAGGAACCATGAGGTTTCGGGTTTGATCCCTGGCCTCGCTCAGTGGGTTAAGGATCCAGCGTTGCCGTGAGCTGTGGTGTAGGTTGCAGATGTGGCTTGGATCTGGCGTTGCTGTGGCTGTGGCGTAGGCTGGTGGCTACAGCTCCGATTAGACCCCTAGCCTGGGAACCTCCATATGCCTCGTGTGCAGCCCTAATAAGACAAAAAGACAAAAAAAAAAAAGAGAGAGAGAGAAAGAAAGAAAAAAAAAAGAAAAAGAGTGAAACAGAGGAAGTTTGAGTTGTCTGATGTTTTCTGGTCGCATTTGCTGCTGCTAATCTGAATAATGTGGATAAGGAAATTGAAGATCCTATGAAATCCTCCCAAAGATAAGGTGTAGATTAAAGTACACCTTGGTTAGATCTGAAAGGGAGGGCTGCCTATACCTCTGGTTTTCACGGAATTATCTTGAATCTTCCCTCCCCTCCAAGGCCTTTCCTTCCAGGAGCTAAACTGGTCAGTCAACCCATGGTAAATCTGGGTTGTGTGGTTACCCTTCCTTCCACTTAGGGAGCAGAGAAAAGGCACAGCTAGAAACCCTGGGTCTCCAGTTTCAAAGGTTAAAGGGAACACTGTAAATTTTGACTCAGGCCTGGAACCATCCAGAGATGGCATCATCCGTGGTCTCCTTTCCAGGGGTCACTGGAGCCAGCTCTGTGGAGCTTGATGGTTCATCGCAATACTCACTCCCTGCTCCCAGCATGTTACCAGGAATAGCCTCCTCAGCCCACCCAGGGCTTAGGATACCACCTTAGCCTGAGCTCTGCCAGGCCATTTCCATTGCAGTGCTCTGCATGATACTCCCACCCCCACCCTCCTTTTTGCCATGTGTTCTGGAATCAGCCATATCCTTTAAGTCCAGCTCCAGTGTCACCTCCTCCACGAAGCTGCCTCTCTCCTGGTGCTCCTTCAGCACGCTGTGTGTACCTCCTTCACTACTCCACGTATTCATGGTGAAGTGAATTTCCATCTCCCTTCCCACCTCATCTGAGTGCCTGTGAATCCAGATGTCACCCACCCCTCCCCTTCTAGGCCCTGGGTCCTCTCGCTCAGTTTGGCAAACTCCTCTGTGGGCTCCCCATACATCATATAGCGATACAAACATCATGACATTTTCTTGAGGGGGTGGCGACCCAGGAAGGGTTTATCTCACAAGAGCTATAGCAGATATCTCTAATGAAGGAGCAGGGTGGATAGGTGAGCCACCAAGGATGGTCACCGAAGACAAGCCCCATTGTCCTCAGAGCTCTATGGGGGTGGGGGTGGGGTTGGGGCCACAAGGCCCTGACAGAACTGGGCCAAGTTTACACCTTGGGACAATGGAGGTCAAAAGTAGAGTTATCAGAAATAAATGGCTGTGGACTGAAATTTATACCCGCTACACTCTTAATTGTGTTCCATAATTTAGTGCCATTCCTGCTTCCTGCCCTCCTTTGCCTGCCACTCCGGCTGTCCCCTCCCCCTACCACCCTGCCTACATCATTCTCTCTGCATAGTTTTCTTGGTTATCATGGTTGTGGGGGAGTTCATTGCGCAGGACTTAAAATCCAAGGATCTGACCCTAGTCCATCTGCAGCTTGTTTTTTAGTGTGGGGCCTAGACTGCCCTCTTGGGCAAAGTGTGATAAGCCTGAGTTTTCCATCCTGCTCTGCTTTGGCGGTTCTACCTCTCTGAGCCTCAATTTCCTCATCAGCACATGCTGTTTACAGAAATGCTTAGCACAAAATCTGGCACAAAAGAGTGCTTCGATTACCTTTGGCCCCTCTCCCTTCTCACCCTCTTCTGCCTCTGGTCCCCAGTCCTCACAGAGTCACAGGGTATGTCTATGTTTCACAGTGGTAAGATAAGTCGTCCATAAGACGTAAGATAAGTCTGTCTGTTGCCCATGGCCATGGCCAGCATTTAATTTGGCCGCCTTCCTGTACTGACACCTCAGCACAGGGCTGGGCTGTCAGTGAAAAACCAGGAAAAGACACATTCATTTGAGCCAAACTGAATTAGCCAGGCCAGTCGGCGGCCGGGAAGTCACGTGCTGCTTTCCCAAACCAAATAGAAATAATGTTTAAATTATTCACTCTTCGGCATTTTCCATGCCACAGCTCCCGCCTATTAGGGCACATCAGAGAAAATTGGCTGCAGCCAATTAATGGATATTTCGCAGCCATTTGTCTGTACTGGGCCTCTGTGTATTCTTTTGTGTTGTGACTGAAATTGACCACTGGTTCTCAACCCTGTAGGGTCCTGCCATTACCTGGGGGGCTTTTAGAAATACTGGTTCTCAGACCAGACCCTGGCCCAATTACATCAGAATCTCTAGGGTGGGGTTGGGGGTGGGGGACACAGGCACTAGTGTCTTATTTTTGTCTTTTTAGGGCTGCACTCATAGTCTATGGAGATTCCCAGGCTAGGGGTCGAATTGGAGCTACAGCTGCCGGCCTACCCCACAGCCACAGCAATGACAGATCCTTAATTCACTGAGCGAGGCCAGTGACCGAACCCACAACCTCATGGTTCCTAGTTGGATTCGTTTCCTCTGCACCACAACATGAACTCCGACTAGTGTCTTTTAAATAAAGCACCCCTGCTGATTCTGGTGTGCAGCCCAGTTTGAGAACCTGTAAAAAACAATTTCAAAGCTTCTCTCATCCCTTATTCCAGGGACAATGACCTTGAAGAGGGAACAGCCTACTTCTAATCTAATTTGTAAGATAGGAGTTGTGTGAGTGAATATTCTAGCAATTTTGTAATTTTTTTTTTTCTTAAACTCCCTGCTCATGTTCCTCTTTGGTGTCTTGGTCACTCGTATTTAGACTCATAATGTCACCACATAAATATTTTATTTACTTTGTGCATCCATATATTGTTTTCACTTATGTAGCCTGTTTGTGGCAGGTATACATTTTATAAAATTGGTTGAGTTTTCTTTGCTGCTCTAATAGAAGTTAGCTCCTGAGCCCCAGTTCTGCTTGCTGCCTTACCTGTACAGCTGAGTGAATTCTTACGCAGTGTGTGTCCATGTAACCATCTCCCAGATGGAGATATAAAACACTTCCAGTAATCCAGAGGGCTCCCTCTTTTTTTTTTTTTTTTTTGTCTTTTATGGGTCACACCTGTGGCATATAGAAGTTTCCAGGCTAGGGGTTGAATTGGAGCTGTAGCTGCCGGCCTCTGCCACAGTAACAGCAATGCAGATCCTTACCTCACTGAGTGAGCTCAGGGGTCAAACCCGCGTCCTCATGGATACTAGTCGGCTTCATTACTGCTGAGCCACAATGGGAACTCCCAGAGGGCTCCCTGTTGCCCTTTCCACTCAATCTTGCATCCCCCGGGGGTAACCACTCTCTGACTTCTGTCACCAGAGGGTAGCACTCAGTGTCCTTTGACTAAATGCTTCCTCTGATTGAGGTTCACACCTCTCCCCTGTTTCCTTCTTCCCTGAGGATGAGCTAAGTCTCACCCCATCAGGAGAGAGGTCTGCTTCAGACATGGTTGTTCACTCATCTAGGTGTCACAAACCAGCCCACACGTAGTGGGTAAATACAAGACGCCCTCTCTCAGTTTGGTTGGTTGATGGGCCTCAGAGTATTCTTCTTACGTCATCTGAGGTCTCGCACAGCTGCAGTTAGGTGGCAGCTGGAGCCTGGTCCTTTGGAGGCCCCAATAGGCTGGGTGGTCTGAGTTGCCTTCTTTTCCTGAGAAAGTGAAAATCAACTCAGGCTCACAATGTAAAAATCTGCCAAACCATTCATTAGGCTAGAGTATGAGACATAGATCGAGCCATATGCAAAGCTGACAAAAGGAAATATTCCATCTAAGGACTCCCTGCAAGGAGAAATGCCTAACAACCATATTTTCATTCCTGAGTAGCTTTGTTTTCTAAAATCATAAGACTGTGAGAAACTTTCATCAGTAAGAATGACATGCCCTAATTTTACCCAGAGGAGCTGAGTCACTTGGACACAGAGAAACAGCCTTGGTTGGTTTCTGGGCAAAACTCAGTTGCACCTCCTCAGGGGCAGAGTTTCTGGACATGGCATTTTCTACAGATCCTAATGCTATAGTACCTGAGGAAACATGACCTTGAAGTCCACTTTGTGGTCCTGAGCAGATGTGGAATGCTTTATGCAAAGCCTGCTTTGCTTTGAGCCTATCAAACCTTTGATTCCATATTAAAATCACTGAATTGTGCTCTCTCAAATGGTGAATTTTATGGTATGTGAATTATGGCCTGTGAAATATGGCATCTCAATTTAAAAAAAAATGATAGGCATGGAGAGAACTGGAATGTCTCACCTTTGTTTGGTGAGATGCACCATAGTTCCTCTGCCTTGTGGTCTGTCTGCAACGGCCCAGGATACCTGACCATGTCAGGCTATGGTTTGTTCCTAACGTCGTAAGCTGGTTGGTGGAGGACAGCCCTGGTGCCTTGGCATTCCTCCACGTGGTCTCTCTCTACTAGTGTATCTGTATCTTCCCCTTAGGGGGCCTCTCTGGGGGCTGCTTTCTCCAGACAGTCACCTGGGCTTCTCACATGACACCTGACTGCCGAAAAGACTAAAGTAAAACCTGCCAGGCTTTCCTTAAGGCTTGGGCCTGGAGCTGTCATAGTGATACCGCTGCTGCATTCTGTTGGTTAATGTGAGGAATAGGCCAGCCAGGATTTAGCGTGGGAGGGGACTGCACAGGAAGAGATTGTCAGGAGGTTCATGAGGGCCCATCTTTGGAGGGCAGCTACCACCACTGTCCTCTCTCCTCATGGCATCCCCTCCTGAGACTTCTTCTGTCTTGGGTTGCAGCCTCAGACCCTGCTGATCTGCAGATGGCATCCACTCTTTGCAAACAGCCAGAGCTCTTGCGGTTTGCCATCTGCTCCATCCTTCCACTTCCCTCCGAGGACATGGGGGGGTTTCTGGCCGCATTCCCGCACTGTGCTGGGAGGCTTGGGCCCAACTGGGCTTTTCCCTCAGATACTATAATGCTCCCACCAGGTGCCATGTTGCATGTGGCTTCTCCTTGGGGTCCACACTCTGGGGAGTCAGGCCCCTTGTGCTGGGGATTCCCCAAACCAGGCTGACCTACCCCTCATCTGAGGTAGCAAATACCACTGACTAAAGCATTAGAGGGCTTTGGGAAAACAAGAAGCAAATGTGGAAGAGAAAATGGCTAAAATCTAAATATTTTAGTATAACTTTTCTAGGAAAGCCCAACAGTGAGGGCTGTTCTGGTGTAGGTAGCTCTTAACGTCAATTATCTGTATTATTCTGATCTGAATTTGCGGTAATGATAATGATCATCAAGTTTATATCACTCTCAAGGCTTTCATACACATAATTCTATTTCATCTTCATGGCAACCTTTTGAAAGCCGGGATTAATATTATCCCCATGTTTCAGGCTCTGGGAAATTGAGGGACTTTTCCAAGTTCGCATATTGCATGGTTTTATATTGAAGGGACAATTTTAAAAGAGAAAGATTTGAGAGAGAATAAATGGGCCTGTGATTTTAAATGAGAACTTTTGGATTTTTCTGTTTTGATTATCTTGCAAAACACTGAGCTTAAAATTTGGGGCGGGGGGTGGGAACTCAGGTTTAGCTAATGAACAACAGTAGCAAAGTATGAAGAACAATAGTGATAAAATGAGAAAGAAGTAGATCATACAGTTCCTGCTTAATTCAACATTTACTGAATCCCTACCGTGTCCATTCACTTTGCTAATCTTGGGTATGGAGGACGTGAACCTCTGGATTCCTCATCTGAAAAAAGATTCAAGATTAGCAAATGGGGCCACCTGGCCAATTCTGGGCTGAGCTTTGACTCCATGCGATTGGTAACAAAGAGGATGCAGGCAAAGTGATATTTCTCAAATTATAGGAGAGCATGAGGGAGCTGGCTGTAGGCATGTAGGATTCCTGGTGCTGAATGACAAATGTAGGATTCCCGGTGCTAAATGACAGCCACCTAAGAATAAATCTAGCTTCTCAGCAATAATCACATGTGGCAGGTGCTTGAGTGTGTATGACTGAGGCTGCTCCTCAAATTCCTGGCTGAAGGAACTTAACAGAACAGGAGATGGTGTTCACAAGACCCATGGATGTGGGAGAGGAAGGGCTCCCCAAAGACTTGGCTTTGGGGTCTTAACTTTGAAAATTACTTTTCTTTTTTTTTTTTTTGTCTTTTTTGTCTTTTTAGGGCTGCACCGGTGGCATATGGAGGTTCCCAGGCTAGGGGTTTGATCAGAGCTGTTGCTGCCAGCCTATGCCACAGCCACAGCAATGCCAGATCTGAGCTGCATCTGTGACTTACACCACAGCTCACGGCAACGCCGGATCCTTAACTCACTGAGCAAGGCCAGGGATCGAACCCGCAACCTCATGGTTCCTAGTTGGATTCGTTAACCACTGTGCCACGACGGGAACTCCCCAACATGATTTTTTAAAATCGAGACTTCATTTTAAATAAAAAGAGACTGGAGAGAGGAAGAAATCAGTGACAGAAAAATGGTATATGTTAGTGTTGCTTCTTTTTCCTTTTTCTCTAAAAGTGTTTATAATTGTACACCAAGGCAAACAAGTTTGAGCTGTTTGAATATAAACCATTTTAGCTTTCTTCGACAGTGTGACTTAGCTTGGACCGATAGGGTTAAGCATGACCCCCCTCCAAAAAAATAAAACAAATTGGCTATTTATGGAGCCAACTACTAATGGAAATGGAAATGCTTTTAGCACATGTTCTTTCCAGGAATCTCCCAGACTGACTGAAATAGAACAGGAATAGAAATGGAAAATTACTTTAGTGTGTCATTTGAATATTAGATGCTGCTACCACTTATCAGTTGCCTTGAGTTTGTGAAGGTCCTAATTCAAGAACTGTTCATTTTTATAAAGAGGATGCAAACATATATAAGGGAGGGGTTGTCAAAGAAATTTGGGGCAGGTAAGAAAGCAAAAAAATAGTGATGATATATATTTTTTACTTTTTTTATTAAAGTGTAATTGATTTACAATCTGTGCCAATTTCTGCTGTGCAGTAAAGTTACTCAGTCATACATATATACATCCTTCTCTCATATTATCTTCCATCATGTTCTAGCCCAAGAGATTAGATATAGTTCCTTGTTCTGTACAGTAGGACCATATTGCTTATCCATTCTAAAAGTAATAGTTTGCACCTACTAACCCCAAATTCCCATCTGTCCCACTCCCTCCCCCACCCCTTGGCAAGTACAACTCTGTTCTTTATATCTGTAAGTCTGTTTCTGTTTTGTAGATAGGTTCATTTGTGCCATATCTTAGACTCCACGTATAAGTGATTTATGGTGTCTCTTTCAGTCATGAGACATATTTTAAATTGACCTCAATTCAAAAAAATGTTTTTGAGGAGTTCCCATCGTGGCTCAGTGGTTAATGAATCCGACTAGGAACCATGAGGTTGCGGGTGCCATTCTTGGCCTCGCTCAGTGGGTTAAGGATCTGGCGTTGCCATGAGCTGTGGTGTAGGTCGCAGACATGGCTTGGATCTGGTGTTGCTGTGGCTCTGGTGTAGGCCAGTGGCTACAGCTCCGATTAGACCCCCAGCCTGGGAACCTCCATATGCTGCGGGTGCAGCCCTAGAAAAGACAAGAAAGGAAGAAAGAGAGAGAGAGAGAGAAGGAAAGAAAGAAAGAAAGAAAGAGAGAGAGAGAGAGAGAGAAAGAAGGAGGAAGGAAGGAAGAAACAAATACAAAAATGTTTTGGGGAGTTCACATTGTGGCTCAGCAGGTTTACGAACCCGCCTGGTATCCATGAGGATGCAGGTTCGATCCCTGGCCTAGATCAGTGGGTTAAAGATCCCGCTTTGCGGTGAGCTGTCATGTAGGTTGCAGCCACAGCTCATATCCTGCATTGCTATGGCTGTGATGTAGGCCGGCAACTGCACCTCCTATTGGACCACTAGCCTGGGAACTTCCTTGTGCTGCAGGTGCTGCCCTAAGAAGAAAAGAAAAAGAAAAAAAATGTTTTTGAATTTGCAAGCCACAGGCCTCTTCCAGTGTGCCTCAATTCTGAGAATTTGTGCACCAATAAAGTGAAATATAGTTACAAACAGAAATCTTAAAATATGGTTATATATCCTTTTAGAGTTATGTGATATTTAAAGGGAGGGGAATACATAAGGAAAACACCGCCACAAAGCAGAATTTTCCAGGGAAGTTGTAAGTTTGTCCAGATTTCCCTGTGGAAAACACTCATCTGAACAAGATGCCCCAATAATTCAATCACTGAAGATAAACTCATTTTGGTTACTTAACCCTTAGACTGTTGGTTCTCAAATTGTGGTCTGTGGACCAGCAGCAGCAGCAGCACCTGGAAACATAAGATGTGCAAATCCCTAACCAACTTCCAAGACTTCTGAGTCAGAAACTAGGAAATCCATGTTTTAACGAGCCCTCTGGGTTATCTGATACACGTTCGAGTTAAACTTCTTTACCCCAGATTCATAAGTTTTTAGTTCCAGGCATCTAAGAGAGGAAACTTGGCCCATTTTTCTCCTGTCCAGGTACGTCTCATTTCCAAAGCACAGGGTGTCTGGAGAGGAAAGTGGGTGTCAGGTGTGAATTGGTTCTGGGCCACAATGTCACCTAGTTGGAGAAAGAGTGCTAGGCTCAAGAGGAGGACCAGCTACAGGCCCACTGCAGATGCAGGGTAAAGAGCTGGCAAGGATGCAAAAGGAACCAAGAAGCCTTCTGAGAAGGAGAGAGCAGGCTGGAATGCACAGTACTGACTCAAGAAGAGCAGACAAGGAGTTCCTATCGTGGCTCAGAGGAAACAAATCTGACTAGCATCTGTGAGGATGCAGGTTCGATCCCTGGCCTCACTCAATGGGTTAAGAATCCAGTGTTGCCGTGAGCTGTGGTGTAGGTCACAGACTTGGCTCGTTTCTGGCATTGCTGTGGCTGTGGCTTAGGCCAGAGGCTACAACTCTGATTCGACCCCTAGCCTGAGAACCTCCATACGCCGCAGGTGTGGCCCTAAAAAGACAAAAAAAAAAAAGAAGAAGAAGAAGCAGACAAGTGAAAGAATGGCCACAGATTTTTTTAGTGCTCCTCCCTTCAAGAGGTGGAGCTCAGTTCTCCTTCCTTTTGTTTGTGGTGTGCACTCAGTGACTTGGTTCCAGTAAGAGTGTGTCACTTCCAGGACTAGGTCACAAAAGGCATTGTGGCCCTTTCCCTTTTCTTACTCTTGGATCACTTGCTCTTGGGAAGCCTGGTGACCGCATCATGAAGACACTCACGAAGCCCTATGAAGAAGTCTGTGCAGCAAGAAACTGAGGTCTCTGAAGAGCCTCCAGCCCCAGCCACGCCTGCAGATGACTGCAGAGACTGGGCCCTGCAACCCCCTAGTGGCCCTGGCTCTGCCCTCTACCCCTCCCATCAACCACACTTGCATTCATGCCCTCAGAAGAGGAGGATCTCAAATTGCTGGGCTCTGTGCATATCTCTTCTTTAGCCTTCAGCCAAGCCCTGCAGGAACAGAGGGAGGAGCAGTGGGAGTAGATACACAGGTGGATACAACAGGGGACCTCTCCCTGCTGCCTGGCACTGTGGCCCCCAAAATGCCAGTACTCAGAGCTGGCAGAGCAGTGGTGAGCAGGAGCACCACGTCTCCAGTCCTGTGTGAAGATGCCTCAGGATGAACACGTTAGAGCTACTTGAATATAGACTTAAACAGGAGTTCTTTCTGAGACTGGGAGGGCATAGAGGGCCTGAACACCCCACAGAGGGGCTGAACTATTTTCTTCCCTTCCTTCCTTCCTTCCTTCCTTCCTTCCTTTTTTTTTTAGGGCTGTACTTGCAGCATATGGAGGTTCCCAGGCCAGGAGTCGAATGGGAGCTGTAGCCACCAGCCTACACCACAGCTCACGGCAACTCAGGATCCAAGCCGCTTCTTCGACCTACACCACAGCTCATGGCAATGCTGAATCCTTAACCCACTGGGCAAGACCAGGGATTGAACCCTCATCCTCATAGATACTGGTTGGGTTTGTTACCGCTCAGCCACCACGGGAGCTCCCTGAAATTGACTTTTTTAGGTTCCACATATAAGTGAGGTCATGTAGCGTTTGTCTTCCTGTGCCTAGCTCATTTTATTTCACTTAGCATAATGTCCTCCAGGTTCTTCTGTGATCTGAATATTTGCCTTCTCTGCTTCCCCCAACCTCCAAGTCACATGCCAAAATTCTATCCTCCAAGGTGATGGTATTAGAAGGTCCCTTTGGCAGGTGATTTGGTCAAGAGGGAGGAGCCCTCATGAATGGGTTTAGTGACCTTATAAAGGAGACCCCAGAGAGCTTGCTTACCCTTTCCTCCATGTGAGGACACAACAAGCAGTCAGCAGTCCTCACCCTGGGAGAAGATTCTCACCAGAACCTGACCATGCAGGCACCCGACCTTGGACTTGCAGCCTCTGGAACTGTGAGAAATAAATTTATGTTTTTTATAAGCTGCCCGGTCTGTGGTACATTGTTAGAGCAGGCTGAGCTACGACATCCGTACTGTCACAAATGGCAGGATTTCCTTCTTTTTAAAAATTGAATGATGTTTCATTTTTTCATATTTGAAAAAAAATATTTTTTCTTTATTCATTTGTTTTCAGACACTTAGGTAACTTCCATACTTTGGCTATTGTGAATATTTCTGTGGTAAATATGGGAGTGCAGATAGCTCTTTGAGGCAGTAATCTCATTTCCTTTGGATGTGTCCAGAAGTGGCATTCCTTAACTATATAGTAGTTCTATTTTTCATTTTTTGAGGAAGTAATTTTAATTGTTATTTTCCATAATGGCTGTACCAATTTATATTCCCACCAACAGCACACAGGGGTTCCCTCTTCTGCCAATACTTCATCTTTTATTATTTTGATGATAACCATTCTGACAGGTGTGAGGTGATATATCATTGTGGTTTTGATTTGCATTTCCATCATGATTAGTAATGTTGAGCATTTTTTCACATACCTGTTGACCATTTGGGTATCTTTGGAAAAATATCTATTCAGGTTTTGCCCATTTTTTCCTTTTTTTGCTTTTTAGGGCCATACCTGTGGCATATGGAGGTTCCCAGGCTAGGGGTCAAATCAAAGCTACGGCTGTCGGCTTACACCACAGCCACAGCAATGCAGGATCCGAGATGCCTCTGTGACCTACACCACAGCTCACAGCAATGCCAGATCCTTAATTCATTGAGCAAGGCCGGGGATCGAAACCAAAACCTGATGGTTCCTAGTCAGATTCATTTCTGCTGTGCCATAACGGGAACTTTGGTTCTTGCCCATTTTAAAATCAATTTATTTGTATTATTGCTTGAGTTGTTTGAGTTCCTTGTATATTTTGAATATTAATCCTTTTATCATATGTATGGTTTGCAGATATTTATCGTATGTATGGTTTGCAGATATTTTCCCCATTATATAGATTGTTTCTTCATTGTTTCTTATTTCCTTTGTTGTACAGAAGCTTTTTATTTTATTTATTTATTTATTTTTGTCTTTTGTTGTTGTTGTTATTGTTGTTGTTGTTGCTATTTCTTGGGCCGCTCCCTCGGCATATGGAGGTTCCCAGGCTAGGGGTTGAATCGGAGCTGTAGCCACTGGCCTATGCCTGAGCCACAGCAACGCGGGATCCGAGCCGCGTCTGCAACCTACACCACAGCTCATGGCAACGCCGGATCGTTAACCCACTGAGCAAGGGCAGGGATCGAACCCGCAACCTCATGGTTCCTAGTCGGATTCGTTAACCACTGCGCCACGACGGGAACTCCAGAAGCTTTTTAGTTTAATGCAATCTCATTTCACTATCTTTGTTTTTGTTACCTGTGCTTTTTGTGGTTATATCTAAAGTCACAGATGCGGCTTGGATCTGGTGTTGCTGTGGCTATGGTGTAGGCTGGCAGCTGCAGCTCTGATTTGACCCCTAGTCTGGAGACTTCCATATGCTGTAGATGCAGCCATAAAAATTTTAAAAAAAGAATGCTTTTTAAAATTTTTATTTTATTGAAGTACAGTTGACTTACAATGTTGTATCAATTTCTGCTGTTACAGCAAAGTGATTCAATTACACATGTATATACATTCTTTTTCATATTCTCTTCCATTATGGTTTATCACAGGATATTGAATATAGTTCCCTGTGCTACACCATAGGGCCTTGTTGTTTGTCCATTCTATTTATGTTTTCATCTGCTAACCCCAATCTCCCAATCCTTCCCTCTCACACTCCCTCTTCCCCTTGACTGTTTTGTGGATAAATTCGTTTATGCCATATTTTAGATTCCACATATAAGTGATATCATATGATATTTGTCTTTCTCCTTTTGACTTACTTAACTTGGTATGATAGTCTCTAGGTCCATCCATGTAGCTGCAAATGGCATTATTTCATTACGAGAAGGCTTTGAATTGACCCTTGTATTGCTGGAAAAGTTGAAAGATCTAAATTTTTTTGTGCTTTGAGGAATATTAAGTGATATAATTCAACAAAGAGACAAGAAATAATAAATCTAATAACCAGTTAATTCAAAGTTTTAGGTTCTTAAAGCTCTATCACATTCCCCTTTCATAGATCTCAGGCAGTAGTTCAAATAGGAGTCATAGCTTTTGCTGTCAGTTTCAGGTATAAACCAACTCTCATTTTCAGGCTTTAGTAAGTCCAGCTCAGGTGTTCCCATCGTGGCTCAGCAGTAATGAACCCAACTAGTATCCATGAGGACGTGGGTTCAATCCCTGGCCTCACTCAGTGGATTAAGGATCCAGTGTTGCCATGAACTGTGGTGTAGGTTGCAGCCATGGTTCAGACCCCACGTTGCCATGGCTGTGGTATAGGCCAGCATCTGCAGCTCCTATTCAATGCCTAGCCTGGGAACTTCCATGTGCAATAGGTACAGCCCTATAAAGACAAAAATGAAAAAAAAAGGAAAGTCCAGCTCAATCTATACTAAAACTTCAGCCTCATATCTGGTTCAAATACCAAGGGGTGTTAGGTGCCAACACCAAAAGAGAGGGACTGACACTCCCTGTATACTCCATATATGTAGTTGACACCTGATCTGTTTCCTGTGCAGCCCCTACCTTCAGTCTGCATGGAAGTCTGAGAAACATCCTTAATGCATCCACTCCATAGAAGCCTTCTTTCTCCTTGGTTAGCTCAGGGCTAAAAGAAGCTGTGAGCAGTCCTCTCCTCTCACCCATCAAGTCTGTAAGCCCGTTAGTATCCAAGAGTCTAAACACTCCCACCTCCAGGTTGAGGGGGAAGCCAGCCTTCCATAAGCACCCACTGTGTGCCAGGCACTCTCCACGTGGTAATTCCTTTGATTATCACAAAACCCAGGAGCCTGGTTTCCAAGTGAGGAAGCGAAAGCTCATTTGGAGCCTACCCGTGAATACACAGCCAGGAAATGATCTTGAGTCCAGTTCTCTGAATTGTATCCACCCCCAAATTTACATCCTGAAGCTCTAACACCCAGTACTTACACCCAAACTGTAACTGCATTTGGAGATAGGACCTTTAAAGAGGTGATTAAGTTTAAATGAGGCCTTATGGGTGGGCCCTAATTCAATCTGACTGGTGTCCTTATAAGATGAAGAAATTTGGACACACAGACAACAGATCAGGTGTCAACTACATATATGCAAGTCACCAAACCTGCAGACATCTTGATCTTGGACTTCCAGCTTCAAGAACTCTGAGAAAATACATTTGTTGTTTAAACCAATGTGTGGTATTTTGGTCATGGCAGCTCTAGCAAATGAGTATACTTTGTTGTTTAATACCAATGTGTGGTATTTTGGTCGTGGCAGCTCTAGCAAATGAGTATACTGGATTAAAACATTGTCCAGAGAGCATGTGGAGAATCACATACTGTAAATGAGGATATCTTCACCTCTGAAGACTGTTTCTCTGGGCTAGTTGACATTGCATTGAGGCATGGAAGCCAGAGCTGGGCAGAGCTAGTTGTTTTGTTCCAGACCAGGTGCATGCCTGATGTGGGAGGTGCCCTACACATGGTGGAGAGCGCCTGGGGGAGGGAGGGGAGGGGAGGTGGGTGTGAAGGCCCTCACCCAGCCCCACCTTACACGGGGGACTCTGGAACCTAACATTATAGGGCAGACTGTGTCAAAGGTGCCCTACATGTGTCATGTCATTTTCAGCTAAGGCCTCCACAGCTGAAAACTTACATTTCCTTTGACAAAAGGCAACTTTGTTCTGAGACTTTGCAAAGGGACTCTTAACCCAGGCTGAATTACTTGCAGGGTCATGTATATATGACAATGTAGTTTATCTATCTTGAATGTACTGTGGAAATCCACTCATTAATTCACTGAACACTTACTGAAGGTCTCCTGTGCATCAGACTTGACACTTGAAGGGATAAAGAGAAAGAACAGCCATGGGCCTTGTGCTCAAGGAAATAGTGATTTGCTAAGAGAAATAAGACATATACCAGAATAACTATATTGTGAGGCTGAAAGCTCAGACAAGAGCTCCATTTACATTAGCATGTGTATACATACACAAACATGGAGTCCCCATTGTGGCTCAGTGGTAATGAAACCAACTAGTGTCCATGAGGATACACGTTCAATCCCTGGCCTTGCTCAGTGGGTTAAAGATCCAGCTGTGAGCTATGGTGGACATCACAGGCGCAGCTGGGATCTGGCATTGCTGTGGCTGTGGTGTAGGCTGGCAGTTACAGCTCCAATTTGACCCCTAGCCTGGGAACCTCCATATGCCTCAGGTGTGGCCCTAAAAAAATTAAAAAAAAAAAAACAAACAAAAAACAAAACACCAAACACCTGACTAATATCCATGAGGATATAGGTTTGATCTCTGGCCCTCAGTGGGTTAAGCATCCGGCATTGCTACAAGCTGCCTCATAAATTGCATATGCAGCTTAAATCCAGTGTTGCTATGGCTGTGGTGTATGCTAGCAGCTGCAGCTCTGATTCAGCCCCAGCCCGGGAACTTCCATATGCCACAAGTGTGGCCATAAAAAGAAAAAAAAAATCAGTGTATATTAACAAATACCCAAACATAAGTATTCTTTTTGAATAGTTTAGATGGTTCCTATCTGGTGGTAAGGCATTGTAAAAGGCATTTAGATGTGGTATATTGAATCCATGGAATAGAAGAGGAGATCCCTCTCTTCACATTTACACCCTGTGCCACCCCTTCTAAGGCCATGTACCCATGCCTTCCAAAAAAAGGAGTCATGGGTCTGATGAATAAGAACCTGGAACATTGATAGGGCCATGCGGCTCATGGGTGGGGTCACTCTGCCTTAAAAATCAGCTCTGTGGCCTCCTGAGAATTCCTAGGGGCCACTCACCCAGGTCTAGTTTTAGTCCCCAACCCTACCCTCATTCTTGTCCTGGAGTTTCAGAAAGCTAGCAGAAGCCCAAAGAAGGGCTAGTTTCCATTCTTTGGGGAGAAAGCAGCAACCTTCTGTGGCTTCCTGGTCTGACCCACATACCCCAGCTTAGCCTTTGCCAGAATCTGTCTTGATTGTTACCACAATAAGTAAAGTGTCCCCATTTCCCACTTGGGTGTGAGGCTTGCATGGAGCCCCCAAGGTTCTGGCTGGGGAGAAGTGAGTCCTGAGATCCGGCTGTTCCTAGTCTAGGGAGACTCCAGCTGCCTCAAAGGGATGTTATCTCCATTAAACTCTGAGGAGTTCCTCAGCTGGTGAGTGGCTGACCCAGATTCCAACTTGAAACCATAGAGCTCTTGCCGTCCCACACACTGCCCTCCAAGTGCAAGAATGAAGGTCATGGAGACCCCTGGGGAAGTTCCCAGGAGCAAACACATCCCTCCTGGCAGGGTCTTCCCGGAGGAGAGAACATTTCCACAGGGGAGACCTGGGAGAGCTGGGATCTGAGGGGGAGGGTGAGGCTTTCCTGGGGAAGGGAATAACGGGGATTCTAGAATAGGAGGAAAACACAAGGCCAACCTTCCCCACTGGCAACTCAATGCAGGAGCAGGAGCTGAGGTGCCCTGTAGGTGAGTAAAATCTTCCCCTTGACCTTCTGTGTTCCAGGCCACCAGGATCTGCCTGCGTCCTCCATCTCAGCTCATTCTCTTTCCTATGAGGACTCTCTGGCCGCGAGGTCCTGCCACTGGGCCCTGAAGAGCCATGACCACCCACCCTGTGTCTGGGCAGATACCTTCATATGCCTCCCTAGTCCCTGCAGTGCCTGGACGGGCTGGTGCTGTAGAGTACACAGGCTTTGGGGTATTTGTGTCCTAGCTGTCTGGCCCAGGTCAGGTTACCTAAGCTGCCTTCATTGGCCTCTGTTTCTGCATCTGTAACATGGAGAGAGTGATGGCCACTTCCCAGAGGTGCTGTGAGGCTTTCCAAAAATAACATGCATGTAAGTACAATGGGTGTTTGATGACCAGTGGTTGGTGTTGGTGTTTTTCTCCCTTGAGGTCAGAAAGGCCTCAGACTCTTCCATGAATCCCTTCCTGAGAACTACAGTTAAAATTTACCTCTTAGCAAATTTCTTCTGGTGCAGTGGGTTAAGCATTCAACATTGTCACTACTATGGCTCAGGTCACTGCTGTGGCGTGGGTTTGATTCCTGGCCCAGGAACTTCCACATGCCGACAGTGTGGACAAAATTTAAAAATAAATAAATAGACATATAGATAAATAAATAAATAAAAATTTTAAATAGAAGTAAAGAGTAGCAGTATAAGAACGTTTAAGAAACAGGAGTTCCCGTCGTGGCGCAGTGGTTAACAAATCCGACTAGGAACCATGAGGTTGCGGGTTCAGTCCCTGCCCTTGCTTAGTGGGTTAACGATCCGGTGTTGCCATGAGCTGTGGTGTAGGTTGCAGACACGGCTCGGATCCCGCGTTGCTGTGGCTCTGGCATAGGCCGACAGCTACAGCTCCGATTCGACCCCTAGCCTGGGAACCTCCATATGCCGTGGGAGCGGCCCAAGAAATGGCAAAAAGACAAAAAAAAAAAAAAAAGAAAGAAATACATCCAATCTGAAAAATCAATATTGTAAAAATGGCCATGCTACTCAAGGCAATCTACAGATTCAATGCAATCCCTATCAAATTACCCATGACATTTTTCACAGAAAGAGAATAAACAATCCAAAAATTTATATGGAACCACAAAAGACCCAGAATTGCCAAAGCAGTTCTGAGAAACAAAAACCAAGCAGGGGGCATAATCCTCCCAGACCTCAAGCAATGTTACAAAGCCATAGTCATCAAATCAGTGTGGTACTGGTATGAAAACAGACAGACAGACCAATGGAACAGAATAGAGAACTCAGAAATAAACCCTGACACCTATGGTCAATTAATCTTTGACAAGGGAGGCAAGAACATAAAATGGGAAAAAGAAAGTGTATTCAGCAAGCATTGCTGGGAAACCTGGACAGCTGCTTGCAAATCAATGAAACTAGAACACACCCTCACATCATGCACAAAAATAAACTCAAAATGGCTGAAAAACTTAAATATAAGACAAGACACCATCGAACTCCTTGAAGAGAACATAGGCAAAAGACTCTCTGACATCAACATCATGAATACTTTCTCAAGTCGTTCTCTCAAAGCTACAGAAATAAGAGCAAAAATAAACCAGTGGGACCTAATCAAACTGAAAAGCTTTTGCACAGCAAAGGAAACCAAAAAAAAAAAAAAAAAAGACAACTTACAGAATGGGAGAAAATACTTTCAAGTGATGCAATAGACAAGGGCTTAATCTCTAGAATACATAAGCAATTTATACAACTCAACAGCAAAAAAGCCAATCACCCAATGGAAAAGTGGGCAAAAGACCTGAATAGACATTGCTCCAAGGAAGATATACAGATGGCCAACAAGCACATGAAAAAATGCTTAACATCGCTGATTATAAGAGAAATGCAAATCAAAACTACCATGAGATACCACCTCACACCAGTCAGAATGGTCATCTTTAATAAGTCCACAAATAACAAGTGCTGGAGGGGCTGTGGAGAAAAGGGAACCCTCCTGCAGTGTTGGTGGGAATGTAAGCTGGTACAGCCGCTATGGAGAACAGTTTGGAGATACCTTAGAAATCTATACATAGAACTTCCATATAACCCTGCTATCTCACTCTTGGGCATATATCCAGACAAAACTCTACTTAAAAGAGACACATGCACCCACATGTTCATTGCAGCACTATTCACAATAGCCAAGACAAGGAAACAATGCAAATGTCCATCGACAGATGATTGGATTCGGAAGAGGTGGTATATATACACAATGGAATACTACTCAGCCATAAAAAAGAATGACATAATGCCATTTGCAGCAACATGGATGGAACTAGAGACTCTCATACTAAGTGAAATTAGTCAGAAAGGCAAAGACAAATACTATATGATATCACTTGTAACTGGAATCTAATATATAACACAAGTGAACCTTTCCACAGAAAAGAAAATCATGGACTTGGAGAATAGACTTGTGGCTGCCCCGGGGAAGAGGGAGGGAGTGGGAGGGATTGGGAGCTTGGGGTTATTGGATACAACTTGGAATGGATTTACAAGGAGATCCTGCTGAGTAGCATGGAGAACTATGTCTTGATACTTATATTGCAACAGAACAAAGGGTGGGGGAAAAAATGTATACATCTAAGAGGAACTTGGTCCCCATGCTGTACAGCAGAAAAAAATTAAAATAATAAAACAAGAAAAAAAAGAAAGAAAGAAAAAAAAGAAATACACCTACTCTGGTGGTGATTCTCCACCTCCATCATTTCCACCTTCAGGATCATCTTAATGGGGCTCCATCATCCGCCCACAGTCCACTTCTTTCTTTCTTTTCTTTCTTTTTTTCTTTTTAGGAAAAGAGAGAGTATGGAAGTTCCCAGACTAGGGGCTGAATTGGAGCTGCAGCTGCCGGCCTACACCACAGCTCATGGCAACACTAGATCCTTAACCCACTGAGAGAGGCCAGGGATCAAACCTGCATCCTCATGGATCCTAGTTGAATTCTTGACCCAATGAGCCACAATGGAAACTCTCTTTTCTTTCTTTCTTTTTTCCCCCACAGTCCACTTCTCTAAGTCCATTTCTTGCCATTTCTCTGCAATATGAGTCTGAGCTTTCCTCTCCTCTGTTCAGTGTTCTCCACTGGCTTCCATCTTAAAACTAAGCCTGGACTCTACATGACCTGGCCCCAGTGGCTTCTCCCACCCAGTCTTCCTCACCAGCCCTGCTTTCTACTCCAGCTACAGGGGGCTCCTTTCTGCTCCTGAAACACACCACTTCCCCTCAGGTCTCTGCCAAGATGTTACCTCCTCAGGGAGGCACTCCCTGACTAATTATATCTCTCCATTCTGTATCACACTGCATGCTTGGGCTCTGCCTGGGCTACTTCTTTTCTGTGTTTATACCTTCACTAGAATGCAATTTCCGGAGAGCAAGGAATTTTGTATATTCAGTTCACACTAAATCCCTAACTCTTAGATCTTTGCATGGGACACAATATAATTATTCGTTGACTGAATGAATGAATCCTCTGACCTCTCTCTTACCTTCCTGAGTCATTCCTTTTCCAGTTTAACCTTATGCATCTACTTCCTAAGGACACACATATGTCTGCAAAACATTTGGGAACTTTGTATATAAGGAAACAAGTTATTACATAATCCATGGTCACTTCACAGAACATTTTTTTTGTATTTTATTTTTATGTTTTCCATTATAGTTGGTTTACAGTGTTCTGTCAATTTCTACTGGACAGCAAAGTGACCCAGTCACACATATATACACATTCTTTTTCTCACATTATCCTCCATCATGTTCCATTATAAGTGACTAGACATAGTTCCCTGTACTATACAGCAGGATCTCATTACCATGGAACATTTTTTTTATCTTTCTAGTGCTTAAAAAAAAAAAAAAAAAATCACTGATTCCTCTTAACCCTGACTGTGCAGGTAGCCCTTTCCTGGGGATTGAGCATTTTAAAAGCACTTTAAGACTTTACAGACCGGCTTAAATACTGCAAATACAGAGACCTCAATTTGAAGTCTGTTCCTGTACAGCCTGCAGCACGAGGGCGCCTCCTGGTTGCAGGAGCCATGGGGCCTCATTAAGTGCAGACTCCACTGTAGCATGGGGCTGCCGTGCTCTTTGTGTTCTCCTTCACTTTGGTTACTTAAAAGTCTATAGTTCTGAAACACCCCTCGGCAGCTCCCAATATTGTTCCCACTGGTTAAGATCTCCTTTCCCATAACAAGAGTGGCGTGTGTGTGATTATATGAAGCAGGGGCCCCTTTCCCACCCTTTGGATACCTGGCCAGCCCTGGCCTAGTGTTGTGTTCGGTGCAGTCCTGTTCCAGGGCCTCAGCAAACACCATGGCCCCAGGCCCTCGACCACCACCTTCAGCTGTACTAGCTCCAAGCTTTGAGACTGACCCTTTGCTTTTACCTTGGGCCCATATCACGCTGTGAGGTGGCCCCTCCTCCCCATCCCATCCAGTCTTTTGGGATCCAAGGTAGGATGGTGGTGGTGATGAGTTTTGCCATCGGGGGAGGTAGGAGCAGGTGATGGGGTTGAAGGTGGTAACATCCTTCCTACGTATATAATGAACATGTGGTAAGTACAGGCTGTAAACAAGGAACATGTATTTGCTTGGCTAGAAGAGAAGCAAGTGAATGTCGACCATGTTTTCTGAGGTGCATTCTTGGGGAAACCTGGGGCAGACCCACCACCCCACCTGCGAGAGTGGACCGAGGTCTGTTGTGCCCTTTGGTGGCTTAAGAGTTATTTTGAGCTCTTTTGTTTCTATGATTCTTGAAATACCTAACATCAGGAAGCTGGCTTTGCTCAGGACACAGGACGCTTTCCCTGCCTGTGAGGATCACTTCAAGAACCACGGCTCCTTGGTTGTCACAAACCATTTTGGGGATTCCTCTGACATCTCCAGCCCTCCCTGACTTTCTGTTTGAAAGCTGTGACTTTCCTGTTTCCCTGCCAAGAATGTGGTTTTCCCTCTTCATAGCTGAATGCTTCTTGGGCTCAGCATTTCTTAGTCTGATGTCAGGTAGAGACGAGGTTGGCTGATACTCCTTTGGGGAGCACATTTGGTCTAAGGCCTGGGAGCACTGGTAGCATCCGGCTGGAGTGTCAGCATGAGGGGTTCAGGGCCAGTCTTGCCAGTGATCGATCCATCTACCAGATAGGGACTTGAATCTCTGTTGCTGTCCCTGCAGCCTCACGTCACCTCAGTTTTCTCATCTGTAAAATGGGAATTGTTAAATCCAGTCCTCCTGCCTCCCTTGTGAACATCAAATGAAATGTTAAAGAGGATTTTATAAAAAGTAAAGCCCTTCATAATAATTATTTATCTAGCACACCAGTAACATGCTTTTGTATGAAACATAGTTCAGAAAAAGGGTGGGGGGGAAGGGTTGGATAATAATAGGAATGAAATGAAAATGGGTTTTAAGCCAAATACTTTTTAGGAGAAACGGTAAGGCAAATGACTTTCTTTACTGCCTATCTTCCCATGGGGGAGTGGCTCTGCGGAAATGAGGATGCAGGTTTGATCCCTGGCCTCGCTCAGTGGGTTAGGGATCTGGCATTGTTGTGAGCTGTGGTATAGGTCTCAGATGCGACTCAGATCTGGAGGGATCTGGAGTTGCTATGGCTGTGGTGTAGGCTGGCAGCTGCAGCTCCCATTTGACCCCTAGCCTGGGCACCTCCATATGCCGCAGGTGTGGCCCTAAAAAGCAGGAAAAAAAATCTTCCCAGAGGCTTGATATGCTAAAATATAGAGCATGTTTTCAAGAGGAGTGTACAGTGGGCCACATTTCTCAATTTATGTGAACTTCTCTGCTTTTTAAAACCAAGTATGTTTAGAATGGGTGCACCTTTTGGTCTAAACAGATCTAAACAAAGGCTCTGTTAGATCATTGTCACTATTGTGACGGCACTCCAGGTGGCTCAAGGCCAGACCAGTGCAAATCTCTTCCCTGAAAGAGAGGACTGCCATCTCCTGCTCTGGAGAAGGATCAGCAGGTTCAAGGCCTTCGGGACTCTGATTAGGGTCCTTAGACTTATTAGTTCTTCTGGTTCTCAAGCCAGCTTCTCACTGCACTGTGATTCTGGCTCTAACTTTAGCCTGAGTTGTGGGGACAGTAGCTGTGAAGAAGGGCTCTCCCAGGCTTCACAGCTGCCCTGCTTTGTTTTCCGCCTGCTGACACAGCTGCCAGCGGAAGTGGCTAGGGCCTCGTGTAACTGAATCAGCCTTCCTCCTGGGCCAGAAAGTCCAGGCTTAGAGCTCTGTTCTCTGCCAGGACCAATCAACAGTGGTCTGTCTGCTCTGCTCAGCACATCGGTAGGGACTTGTTGGATGTGCAGGAAAGATGCCTTGGATGTGCAGGAAAGATGCTTTTTTCCTTTCTTCTTTCTTTTGTCCTTCCAAGATGGCTGGGAATTTGATTTGGGGGAAAAAAATCCTTTTATTTCTAAATTACAAATTAAATAATACTAACTATAAAAATTTCCACTTATACAAATCTTATTTGTGTAAGACTTAAGAAGTATAAAAATGTATAAAATGTTTAAGAAGGTTAAGGAGGTATTATTTGCATAAGTAATAGAAAAAGAAAATTTCCTTTTTGCTTTCCTCAGCCCACATGCTTCCATCCCAATTGTGCCATGTACATTATTCTAGATCTTTCTCTTTGCACACATAATTGATAAGTAGATTTTGCTTGTTTGGTCAGATATACTGCAACTTTCCCATTTCACATAGCAATATTCCCTGGACAAACTTCCCTGTCAGTGCATAAGTGGGAACTTTTTCTAATGTCTTTAAAGTCAAGTTTATTGAGGGAAATTGTACATAACGTAAAACTGACCCAGCAGTTCATCATATGTTACTGAGTACTGCTGCCTTGTACGCAGTTTATCTAGTCACCAGTTAATGGCCCTTTGGGTTGTTTCTAGCTTTGGGTTATTACAAATAAGGTGGTTATGAACATTCACATACAAGTCTTTGGGTAGAATTATGTTTCTTTTTTTGTTTTTTCAGATAAATACCAAAGAGAACAATTGTTGGGTAGTGTAGAAAGTGTATATTTAACTTTATAAGAAATTGCCAAACTGTTTTCCAAAGGGGTTGTACCATTTTGCATTCCCACTAGCATCGTATGAGAGTTGTAGTTGCTCCATATCCTCCCTAACACATAGAAGTGTCAGTCTTTTTGTTGTTGTTGTTCTTTGTACGGCCATACCTACAGTGGCGTATGGAAATTCCCAGGCTAGGGGCTGAACAGGAGCTGCAGCTGTTGGCCTACACCACAGCCACAGCAATGCCAGATCCTTAACCCACTGAGAAAGGCCAGGGATTGAACCTACATCCTAATGGATACTAGTCGTGTTAGTAACTTGCTGAGCCATGACAGCAACTCCAGAGTCAGTGTTTTTAATTTTAGCCAGTCTAATAGTATGTAGTGGTATTTCACTATTGTTTTGATTTCCATTTTCCTAATAACCAATGCTGTTGAGTATATTTTCATGTGCTTGTTTGCCATTTCTGTATCTTCTTTGGTAAAGCATCCATTCATACCTTTTGCCCATTTATTTAATTAGGTCTCCGGTATACAACTCATTATTATTGAGTTACAAAATTTCTTTATATATCTTGAATACCAGCCCCCTATCATATATGTGTTTTGCAAGTATTTTCTTCTAGTCTTTGGCTTGTCTTTTCAATTTAACATTGTCTTTTGAAAAGCAGTTTTCAGATTTTGATAATTCCAGTGAAAAAAAATTTTTTTTCATTGTTTATGCTCTTTGTGTCCTATTTAAAAAGGCCTTTTTTTGGAGTTCCCATCTTGGTCCAGCGGAAATGAATCTGGCTAGGAACCATAAGGTTGCAGGTTTGATCCCTGGCCTTGCTCAATGGGTTAAGGATCCAGCATCGCCGTGAGCTGTGGTGTACCTCGAAGATGCGGCTCAGATCTGGCTTTGCTGTGGCTGGGAACCTCCACATGCTGAGGGCACAGCCCCAGAAAAAGGCAAAAAGACCAAAAAAAAAAAAAAGCTTTTTTTTTTTCATAGAAGTAGGGAATAAAATGATAGTTACTAGAGGTGGTGGAGAACAAGAAGATGTTGATCAAAGGGTAGAAAATTTGAATTATGTAAGATGAATAAGTTCTAGAGATCTAAAGTACAGCATGGTGGACTATAGTTAATACTACATTGCATACTTGAAATTTTCTCTCTTTTTTTTCCTTTTTTTTTTATACTTGAAATTTTCTGAAAGTGCTTTTTAAGTGTTCTCACTAGGAAAAAAACAACCATATGAGGTAATGAATATGTTAATTAGCTTGGCTGTACTAATCATTTCACAATATATATGTACATCAAAAAATCATGTTGTATACCTTAAATTATAAATTTTTATTAAATTCTTGAACTTAAAAAGAGAAAATATCACCTAATCCAAGGTCACTAAGATTTTCTCCTGTTTTCTTCTAAAAGTTTACTAACTGTAGCCCTCACATTAAGGTCTATGATCTCCTTTGAGCTAATTTCTATGTTTGGGGCAATGTATGCGTCATGGTTCATTTTTGTTTGTTTTGCATATGGATGACCAGTTTCCCACCATCATTCACTGCAGAGACTACTTTAACTACTTTATTCTTTGTAATGACTGTATAATGTTTCATTGAAATTTAGGCTATTTGAAATCTGAGGCTATGAAAAATATCTTTGCATCTAAATCCCTGGACAATTAAATGAGTATTTAGTTCTACAGATTCTCTGGGTGAAATGGCATGTACATGTTAAGTGTCGATAGGTACTCCCAGATTTTTTTCTCAGTATACACCCCTACCTGCAGGGTCTGGCGGGGAGGCTTTAACTTTGATTGGTTTTATTGGTGTAGGCCTTTCACAAATCTCAGATAATTTCCTTCTGGAAAAATCTAATAGTCTGTGTTATTAGATTCTGAAAGATTTAGAGCCCTTCCAGGAGGATTTGAAGAGAGATGATAATTTCTGCCTCAGTCACTTAGGGTAACCTCATATGAAATAGGCTCATAAAATATGTGGTCCACGGGAAATGGAAATTTACAAAACATGGTTTAATAAGTATGGAGGGCTTGTGAATACCTCTGTGCTGAGGCCTCCCTAGAGGGTAGAGGTTCCTGTAATAAATTTGCATCGGCAGTGACTTATTCCCCAACACCACCCCCACCCCCCATCCCACCCCCCATGGCCTGCATGTACTTTAAGCCTCCTGGATACAGGCTGTTGTCCACATTCTCCACCCCGACCCCAGCCTGCCCTGGACCAGGCCCTGGTCCACAGCTGCAGGTGCAAAGCATGGGGCTGCAGGGAAGTGCCAGTTGCTTACGGCTGAAGCATAACTTTTCCTACTTTCCTTTCCTCCTACAATGGTGTGATTGAGTCACATTAACTGACATTGTTGAGGATTTTTAGATGACAAGGACTGTCCTGGGGCTGTGGGGGTGTACAGAACTCTGGAACAGCCTTCCATCCTCAGGGATGTTAACACAGGTTAAATAGCAACACACAGTAGTTTAGAAGCAGTTCAAAACCAATGCCAGCAGGTGTCACAGGCAGGATGTAGTGACAAAATCTGTGCCAAGTGCAAGGTCAGTGATGGAATCTGTGTGCTGAGAGAAAGAGAAATCCCCCTGGCTTTTCAGAGGAGGAATCAGGGCTGGATGGCGAAAGTTCAGATTCTGGCATCATGTTACTCAAAGTTACTCTCCCCCTATGTAGCCTACACCTTCTCCAAGCCACCCAAAGCCCACTGCTAGGGCTGGAGGTTTACAAGCTATATCTGGAAGTTGCACAGTGTCACTTCAGCCACATTCTGTTTGTCAAAGCTGGTCACAAGGGCAGCTCAGACCTGACAGGAGGGGAAAGAGACCCACCTTTTGTTGGGAAGAGTGGCATGCACGTACAGGGGTGGAAGAGATTTTCGGTTGCCATCTCTGCAGCTCATCTACCATGGCTCCCCAGGTTTCATTTTTGCTAACTTGATACACAAATTTTAATTTGTATATGAGTCATCATGCATGTTACCTCATTTAACCTTTCCAACACAGCTTTAAAAGGAAATGCCTTCATTGTATGAGAAAACCGAGACTTAGAAAGGTCAGTTTGTCCATGGTCACAGCAGAGCTGAAGTTGAGCTCCTCTGGTGCTGGAGCTGTGGGGTATTGCCTCCTCCTGCGCTCTTACCCAGCCCCACCTTCCCCCAGAGTGGGGCTCAGCTACTGGACCCTAGAGTCAGGAACAACCACACTGCTTCTGAATTAATGCCCACAAGGCACTGGGAGAGTGTTATGTAGGTTAAAGCAAAATGGACAGGGAGTTCCCTGGTGGCCTAGTGGTTAAGGATCCAGCATTGTTGTTGTTGTGGCTCCAGTCACTCCTGTGGCATAGGTTCAACCCCTGGCCTAGGAACTTTTGCATGCCTCAGGTGTGGCCGAAAAAGAAAAAAAGCAAAATAGACAACTCTGTGGATTATTATTTTAGTTTATTTTAGTAATCTAAGGATCTCTATAACAGGCTTTATAAACTCATAAGAGGATTCATTGAAGTATGTGACACTTTTCATTTGAAGAATTTTCTTTAGTCAAAGGTCAGTTCAATGATGTTATTTCCTGAATGCAGTTTGATCAATAATCAATCACTCCATAGTCTATTGACTCTTTCTATTTATTTTGCTTTGCATGGCCACAGCTTTTGGAGAGAGGATAAATACTTTTTTATGGAGAAAGCTGTTTTGGAAAATATAAAGTCTTCCCACTCCTGCTCCCACTTTTTATTGGTCTATTAAAGAAAAAAAAATTCAGGGTCACCTTTTCATTTTTCCCCCAGTGCAGTGAAAAAGTCATAGACTGACAGCAGAAAGACTTGTCTCCATGGAAATTCAGTTTGAATCCAGAGAGTTTGAATCGATTTGATTCTGTGATGCTACAGGGCACCTTGGTTGTGAGGGGGTAGGTGCTGTGAATAATCAATTAGGAAATCCGTCTGCCCTTGAGGACAGCTTCTAGTGGACATGCAAGATGTGCCTGCCTTTTTCATCACCTCTCCAATGGCCACTTACCTCAAGTCTCCAAAGAAGAAAATTCAGACATTGTAATTTTAATGTGGGCATCTGATCCAGTGCTTAAGATAAATATAACCCTGTGTAGTAAGGAGAAGGTTTAGTGGGAAATGATTGGCATTCTTTCTTGGGAAAGGCATGGGGGAAGGAGAGAGAGAGAGGAGAGAGAGAGGAAGGAAGGGAGGGAGGGAGGTGGGGGGAAGAGAGGGAGAGAGAGGAGAGAGGCAAACAGCGTGAGGAAGACAAAGCAGAGATAAGGAGGCTCCTCGCAGCCCTGCCTTGTGAACTTGACACTTTGCAGACTGCAGCCAGCATGGTTGTCCTGCATCCAGTGACTCTGGGAATTTAC
This sequence comes from Phacochoerus africanus, assembly GCF_016906955.1. NCBI lineage: Eukaryota > Metazoa > Chordata > Mammalia > Artiodactyla > Suidae > Phacochoerus > Phacochoerus africanus. The sequence goes on along the minus strand of NC_062544.1, from coordinate 83,199,618 downwards.
CTTCAGCTTTTCTTCCGCTTCATCGTGTCTCAGCCCACTTTCCTCAACAGCGTGCTCCCAATTTCAGCAGGTAAAGCAGGACCACAACTCCGCTCTCTCTGCAGCCCCTCCTGATGTTTTTCCCTTTCCACTCTGGGCAGAGGGAGGTTGGGAGGGAGCCGGCCCCCAGTGGCCTCCGGTCAGCGTCGGGACACCCCTTCTGTCCTTGTGCCCTGCCTGGCTTCTCAGAACCAGAGACCCTTAGACAGATTGTTTCTTCTCCTCACTTGCTGCATTTTGGCCAGCTTGCATTTTTGGTTGGGAATTGTGGGGAGCTTATCAGAGACAGAGAGGAATGCAAGTGGAGTGAGTCCAGACGTTTCCATAAATACACCCCTGACCCCCTCCCCTGGCACCCAGGGGACTTGCCTCACAGGGCATGCTTTGCAGCCAGCTGAATGGGAGAGAGTCCCCCTCTTTCTCCTGGGGGCAAGATCCCCTGCAGCCCTGGCTGCTGCCCTCCTGTGCTTCCTCCCTGGGGTGGGCTTCTCTTCAGCCTCAGGGGAGGAGGGGTGAGGCGGAGGGGGCTGCTGAGCTGGGCACAAGACTGAGTGTGGGGAGGGGGCCTCTTTCTGCCCCAGCCTGGAAACCTCTTCGAGAGCACCAGGCTGTTGCCCTTGTCCTGTCCGACCCTGGGCAGAGGAAGTATTAGGTTACCAGCATGGGCCTGTTTAAACCTTTCTGAAGAAACTCAGACAGTTTCCAGAGGGCTTGAGTGGGGCAGACAGACCCCAGGCTTTGCAGTCTGCCTCCTCACAGCCCTCTTACTTCACCTCGGTCACCCCCGGCTCTCCCCAGAAAAACTGTTTCAGTCAGTCCCTCCAACATGAATCTCAGAAATACTTTGCTGCAGGCAGGAATTTCACTCTCACCGCCTTTGCTAGAAACAGGCTCACGGGAGGGAGGGTGCAGCTCTGAATCCAGTTCCCAACACTCTCCATTCATAAAACTGCTCATTGACATGTTGTGCTGCCAACGTGTGTGGGCCCTGAGGGAAGGACTCAGAGAAGGGCACGGGGCTAATTATAAAAGTGTGAGAAACTGGAGGAGAGGACAGGAATTCATGGAGAATATTGGGGGTGGTTGTGCCATCACGGTGTGTCCCAGCATGCCCCTCCCCCAGTTTAAGCCAAGACTTCCAGGCTTTGGGGAATGAGTGGGTCACTATTCCCTTTTTCAAGGGGGAAGCTTGATAGTTAATTTGGTCTAACTTGGTGGTTCTTAACCTTGTTTAGGTCATAGATTCCTTTAGAATCTGCTCAAGACTCAAAGAAACTCAAGTCTTCTGGTTCTAGCCCTGCCTCCAGGGGGCTTTCCGGCTGCTGGGAGGTAGTTGACGTTAGACTGTAAGCAGCACGTGGATGGGGACTGTGTCTGTCTTGTTCATTACCACTATTTCCCCAGGGAAATATTGGGTAGATGCCCAGGAAATATCTGGCGAATGGACAAGTGAATGAAGGAATGAAAACTTTTCTCATTTATAGACGGGAGTTTGCCATTATTTTGTACCACTTAATTTAGATACGGCCAGAATGGCTAATGAGTTCTGAGAGAGAAGATGAGAACCTCTGATTTTCTTTGAACTCCTTGCCCTGGAGAGAGGCCCAGCATAGCTTAGCCATCTCTTACGTAAGATTTGGTACAGATTGTTCCAGACAAGGTAACAGCAGGAAGAAGAGGTAACTCAGATGGTTTGAGAAAAGACTGGAATGAGTGGATCCCCTTCAGAGGTGTGGGTGGCGTTGAGGGAGCCAAGAAGGAAGGTTGAATGTCAGAGGAGGTTCTCTTCTCTCCAGCTTTCAGAATTCATTAGCCATTTTGGCTGTATCTAAATTAATAGCCTAGGGAACTATATCCAGTCTCTTGGGATAGAGCATGATGGAATATGAGAAAAAGAATGTATATATGTATGACTGTGTCACTATGCTGTACAGCAGAAATTGATACAACACTATAAATCAAGTATAATTGAAAAAAATAAAATAAAAAGAGGAGTTCCTGCTGTGGTGCAATGGGATCAGTGGCGTCTTGGGAGTACTGGGACACGGGTTTAATCCCTGGCCCGGCACAGTGGCTTAAAGATCCAGTGCTACTGATGTTGCAGCTTGGGTCATGACTTCAGCTCAGATCTGATCCCTGGCCCAGGACCTCCATATGCCACAGGGTGACCAAAAGTGAAAAGAAAAAGAAAGAAAAGAAAAGAAAGGTTGAGGAGTTCCTGTTGTGGTGCACCGGAAATGAATCTGACTAGGAACCATTAGTTTTGGGTTTGATCCCTGGCCTCGCTCAGTGGGTTGAGGATCTGGTGTTACCATGGGCTGTGGTGTAGGTCTCAGTCGTGGCTCCAAATTGGTGTTGCTGTGGCTCTGGCGTAGGCCAGCAGCTACAGCTCTGATTAGACCCCTAGCCCTGGAACTTCCATATGCAGTGGGTGTGGCCCGAAAAAGACAAAAGAAAAAGAAAAAAAAAGAAAGATTGAGAAGTTAGCAACCGTTAGGAAGCTTTTATCACCACCCCCATCTCCCCACCCCACCCTGTGCCAAAGGAGGCAAGAGGAGGATCCCTGGGACCTTGGAGGAGGGGCCAAAACAGAGAAAGTGCAGAAGAAATACCCTGACTGCTCTCTTCTCCAATCTGGCCACCTCTTAACAGTGCTTCCCATGGGCCAAACCCAACCTTGAAGGATTCATAGGGGTGGGAACTTAGAATTGTTAGCCCACCTGTCCACGGGCTGTTCCTAGGGAATTGCTAAATCCAGATCTCCTGGCTGGGAATGCAGTCTTTAGACATCTGGAAAAAACAGTGGGGTAGATTTAGGGGGAATCACTGAGGGGTCAGCTCAGTAGAGCACAACACATCTGCTTTCTCCTGTGGAGTCACCGCTTTGTCCCCTTCATCTTGTCAGGGCTTCCTGATAACACAGATTGGAAATGAAACTATGTGTTGAAATGGGAACTGTTCCTTAAGACAGGAGAACGCTAATCTTTTGAAAATAGTTTCCTGCAATCTGATGTGAAATAGTCTATGTTCTGAAGCTCATAGGTTCTTATTCTTCTGAAGAGACAAGCCCTGGGCACATAGTGAAAAGTGCCACCAGGGAATTTTCATTCTACCCACCAGAGCTTACTGAGTGCCCACTGTGCTCCTGGCACTGGGCTGAGTGTGCAAGGGACATGGGGACAGGCAGGATGTGGCTCTGTCCTAGGGGACCATGGACCGCATGCACTGGGGGCCCACCCCCCACCCCCCCTGGACAGGCCATGACAGAGGAAAATCCCTTGCAGGCCTGTGGGCTGGTTCCTTCCTTAACTCTCATCAGGAAGGACTGGAGTACAACCATGCCAGAAACAGCATAGTTCTCTGGATCCAATGTTCATTACCTGGCAGCTTCCATTGCTGAGTCCCTGAGAGGACCAGGAAGGGTGCAAAATGCCTCAAAAAGGCCAAACATGATGGCAGAAACCCCCAGCACTAAAGCACCTGCATTATTAGATGCACAGAAAACCAGCCCAGGCCCTCAGTCCACGCCTGGGAACTTTTACCGGGACGCCACCCTCACAGGGTGAGAGAGCAGGCTTCTCGGGGTGGGGGTGAGTCAGCTATGGCACATTAGATTGGGGCCAGGGGTGGGGTGGGCTGCTGTTTAAGACTGACACAATGACAGCAAGAACAACAGAGATAGCTGATAAAACGAATTACAAGGAAAGTGGTGAAGGATCAGAGAATGGTTCTGAGGTCAAAAAGGATAGTGGATGGGATTATTTCTAGAGCCTCCATTCTGTACATAGCCCCTGAAGACACGACTTACAGCTTATTGACTGGTTTGCACTGTGCTGAGCATGAATGAGCTAGTAAAGGCAGAATTGTGTTCACTTCGTTTTGTCTGAGAAGGCAGAGAAGTATCAGGTATGGTTGTTTCTGCAGAATGTGGCCCTAAAATGTAGAGGGACAGGAGCCCCAGCTTTGGTGTACTGTGGCTGGGTGATAAACTATGCTAGCACTCAATGGCTCAACAACAGTTGTTTATTATTGAAGTTTATGTGTTTGTGAGTCAGCTAAGGGTCAACTAATCTGGCCTGGGTTTGGCAGGCCCTGCGAGGCTCACTGTGGTCTGTGAACTGACTCAGTTCCAGGGTCTATCCACTGATGTGGCTCCATTGTTGTATGGTTTTCAGAATGTGGTGGCACAAACCTGAGGACAGTGGTATTTATAGAGGGGCAGGCCATCCACACACTTCAATCTGTGTAACTCTCACAGTACCCGGGAAGGATGTGGCCTCCCACTCACTCCTCAGATGGAAAAATGAAGGTTCAGAGAGGTAGTGATTTGCCTAAGACTGCATAGGTGGTATGGGGAGAGCTGGAGACTGTAACTTTGCCCTCTGACGCTAAGTCCAGGGCTCTTACCAGTGTAGACCAAATCTGCTATAGCCATGGAGAATCCGTGATACTAGCTTTTAAAATCCCTCATCCCAGCCTCCAAAAACCCAGCTCTAGGTCTTTATTCTCTGTTCTCTCTTGCCTTTTACTCAGGACATCAGTGCCTAAAGCTCTTAGCAAATGATTGAGAAGATGACTTCATACTCAAGTGTGCGTGTCTTTCCGGGTTCTCAGTTTATCTCTCTTTGAAGGTATTTGTATTGTAACAGGATTTAAAGATCTAAGCTAAAGCATGCTCTAGGAAGATGGGCTTCAACCAGGGCATTGGGGGCGGGGGCACTGAGGCTTCCTCGAGTCAGGGAAGACCATTTCACAGACATTCTCTTTAGGGTTGGAGCCAAGTAACTCTATGACCACAGACACACTGCCTTCCCTTCTCCAACACAGGCTTTCTCAGGCAAGCAGGCACTCTTCAGACAATGTGTGAGTCCAGGTCTCAGGGCCAGATGAAGAGAAGACCCACATCCAGTCCTGGAAACTTGTGCGTTCTGTCTGAGTGCTGGAACCTTCTTCTGTGGGTGCTGGGATATGACCAGGGCAGGCATTTTGTGGCCTGTTGAACCTGGTGTCCAGTTCTGCATTCCCCTGACTGGAAGCCAGCCAGGCTCCCACTTGGGAACCAATCATGTTCTTGGCAGTAGATTATGGGCCATTTATTTGTGTCTGATGCTGGTTGGCTATTGTTTAATGTTCTGTAATGCACTTCCCAGCTATCTCCTCCGATTTAGCTCCCCATATTTCCTGTGGATAATATGATCAGAGAGGGTTCTTAAATTAGAAGGCCCTCCAAGGGTCCCAGCTTGCCCACTTTACCCCATCCAAGGCTCTTAATGATGCAATGGACTCCTCTCTGGCTCAGAGAGAGATGGGTGTGAGAGAGCTTTCTCACCAGATATATGGGCCAAGTCTTGACACCGTCACCCACCCCACCCAACCCTGCTTTCCTCAGACCCACAACCATACAAAAACAACACAGCTCCAGAAGGAACAGAAACCCTTCTGACTTTGATGAATCACCAAGTAGGCTGGTGTCCCATTTTGAAATGCAGTTCACATTGTAACAACTGCTTGTATTGCTCTTGTAATTGATACCAAGTGCCCCCAAAGTCCTTACTTTGCCAGGCTTTTCCACAGCTATGGTGTATTTTCTCTTCATAGTTGGCCCTACTGTTGGTGGGGGGGTCTTGGGTTTGAATCCTGACTGTGTGATCATGGGACACTCACACCATAGTTGCAGTGGGTCCCAGTTCACCTGTAAAAGGGGTATAATTGTCTCACAGGATTGCTATGAGCATTTATTCATTCAACAAACACTTAATAAGTCCTAGCCCTGGACCTGGAACTGAGATGCAGCTGTGAGCAGACAGAAGCATCCCCTACACACGGAGTTCCTCCATCATCACCTTGAGAAGACTAGTCCAGTTGGCCCAAAGGGTAAACAAAAGACCCCTAGAGCAGAGCTGGAGCTCACAAACCAGCTAACCATGGACCAAATCAGTCTTCATGTGGTGCTATGCTCAGCCTTCACATGGAAATACTACGAAGAGAAAGAGAAATTTTTTTTTAATTGCTTTAGTTGCTAACATTTAAGCATCAAATGATTTAACATTTCTATGAATCAGGCCTCAGAAATTCCCTTGTGGTGCAGCGGGTTAAGGATCTGGTGCTGTTAAAACAGCAGCTTGGGTCGCTGTCGCAGGTTCGATCCCTGGCCTGGGAACTTCCACATGCCATGATTATAGCCAAAAATAAAGTTTAAAAAACAAAACAGGCAAACACACCAGACCTCTTGGAGAGCAGGGCAACCTGGCAGTCCTGGCCCACATCTCAGTGCCACAATAACTTTGGAACAGAGCAGCTCCAAGTCCCCACCACACCACCCATCTCACACCTTGTCACCTGCCTGGCCAGTGGCTCTGCTGCTTTGGACTCTGCCTCCTTTAGCAGTCTCGGGCATGTTTCTAGAATTCCCAAGCTCTGCAAAGCTCACTTTGAAAGTTAATATTCTAGATCAGTAGTTCTCAAACTACAGCACTTGTTCTCAGGCCCAGAGAGACATAGGGATCATGTGGGATGATTTACAACGAGCCCAGTATCCAGGCTGGACAGACCAATTACATCTGACTCTGAGGCCAGGGAGGGGGCACTGAGAGGGTTTAAAGCTCTCCAGGTGATTCTAATGTCTAGCTGTGGTTAACTATCACAGCCAGCATCAGAATCAACTGGAAGGTTTGTTAAAACACACACTGCTGGGCGCACCCAACAAACCGATTCAGGAGGTGTGAACTTTGCAGTTCTAGTAAGATCCCAGATGCTGCTGATGCTGCTGGTCTACCAGCCACAGGTTGAGGGCCACTGCTCAGTTTGCCTCTTATGTCCTGTATTAGTTTCCTGTGGCTGCCCACTCTCCCATTGCCTCTTTCTTCTGTGTCAATCTTCCTCTGCCTCTCTTATAAGGACACTTGTGATTACCTTAAGGGCCCATCACACCGCAAAGTTCCTTTTGTCCTATAAGGTAACTTTTACGGGTTCCAAGAATCAGGCTCTGGACCTCTTTGGGGGCCATTATTCAACCTCCCACAGTCGCCTTTTCCACTGGGTCAAGTGTCCCTGAGGGCTTTCTCTAAGTGACATCAGGGTATGTATAATGTCATCGCTTGGATCCCTTCCCAGAGCAGACCATGAGACAAGATTTGGGTACAAGTGGTGTGTTTGGAAGGTGACCCCAGTAGGGATTTGGGAAACAGAGACAGGGAAGGGAAGGCAGTCCATCAGTCCTGGAGGCTTTCAGGACAGATTCCTGCTGTGGGCAGCTGGGGCTCAGATCTGCTGGGACCTCAGAGAGACAGGGGGCTGAGCTATTGATCCGCCAGCTCCTGGGGATATGCTTGCCCCAGGCAACTCCGCAGCTGGAGAAGCCCTCTGCATAGCCACAGGTGCTTGTGTCAGGAGCTGGAAGCCATAGGGTCTGGTGAGTACTGGGAATATGGCAGGGATGTGTTAAAAGAGAAGGTGTGGTCCGGATGGCTCTTATACAGTCGCTTGCCCACCCGCCCCCTCTGGGCAGTGGCAATTACAGTTCAGCACCCTTCCTTCTCTGATACTGGATCTGGGGTCCAGTTACTAAGGGAACCCCGTTAACACTAATAACACTGCCTTGCAGAGAGCACTGCTTACTAGCTAGACTCTTTATGTGACCTGACTCCTAATCTTTGTAACAGTTTCACAAGACATTAGTAACCCCAGCTTTACCAAAGAGGGAACTAACATTCAGGGAGGTGCAGTCACTCTCCTGAGGTCGCAGAGTGCCAGGGCTAAATTTCAAAATCGGAACGTTCTGAGCCCCAAATTATTGCGAAGGCAGAATAGACTATTGGTTAGGAGTAGGACATCTGGTGCCATGCTGCCTGAGTTCAAATCTTGTATTTCTCTTAGCTTTGGGACATTGGGCATGCAAATTGCCCTGTCTACTTCAGTTCCCCTTTCTGTAAAATGGGGCTCAAAGTAAGATTTCACTCACAGAGCAGTTGTGAAGATTAAGTCAGCTAATTACGAATAGAACTTTAAAAAGTGCCTGGTGTGTGATGTATGTACCTTTTTTCTCATTATTTCCAGAACCCCAGTATCTCTACATATGCTGAGAGGTCATGATCTCCCCTAAGGTGCCTCTATGTTGAAAGGCCAAAGTCCCAAATACAATCCAAACAATAATTTTTTGTTTAAAGTTTCCAGTGGGTTAAGGCCATAAGAGGGGCTCAGCTTTTATCTGTTTTCCATTTGCGAACCGATCCCTAAAGCAGGGACCCGTTGACCAGGGAAAGAGGCTCTTCTCTCATGGTGACTGGTTTTCCCAGATGGCTTTAAAAATACACCTGGCCCTATTCCATCTCCCAGCCCAGAGCAGTCAGCTCCATTCAAGCCCGCACTTAGGTCTCCATGGCAACATAAGCATAAGCAAGAGGCACGTGCTGGGAGCTGCGACAGCTGAAGGGGATGCCTGATGGCTGCCCAGGGCTTTGCACCGTGAACCAGCTGAGGTCTGAAAAAAGAGAGGAGAAAAAGGAAACTTGAATGAGAGTTGGATAGGGTCTCCCCATTCCTACCCGCCTCCCCACCCCCACGAATCCTGCTGCCGCTCACCTGGCCTTCTTGGTATCTTTCCGAGAAGTCTGGAGAAAGCCCTGGAGCTTTCCTGCTGCGGCTGGTAGTTCCCTCTTGGGACACATGCTCCAGGAAGGACCTTCTGAAGGTCTCAGACCTGGCATGGGGATCTCAGGGACCCAGGAGGATAGGGGATGGGTTGACAATGGCCGGCCTACCTGCCAGACAGGGCTTTCTTACTTTACTGCAACTCAGGGTTTGTTCAAGTGTTTGAACTTGTCCCCTATTTGAGGGGCCTGCCAGGTGGGTCATTATTGAGAGTTGAGGAGTTCCCATTGTGGCCCAGTGGTTAACGAATCCGACTAGGAACCACGAAGTTGCAGGTTGGATCCCTGGCCTCCCTCAGTGGGTTAAGGATCCGGTGTTGCCATGAGCTGTGATGTAGGTCACAGACGCGGCTCAGGTCCCACATTGCTGTGGCTGTGGCGTAGGCCAGTGGCTATAGCTCTGATTAGACCCCTGGCCTGGGAACCTCCATATGCTGCGGGTGCAGCCCTAGAAAAGGCAAAAAAAAAAAGAGAGAGAGAGAGAGTTGAAACCAGGCTGCCCTTTGTGCCCAACCAAACTGGCTTGGTTTCTCAGATCATCTGTATTGGGAGTGGACCTCACAGAGTGCCCCCCTACCCTGCCCGCCTGCCACAAGACCTCCAAATTCTCTGTGGTCATCCAGAAATCAAGATCTCCATTGTTGAGATTAATGTTCAGGATGTAGAGGGGCTCCAAGTAAGGACAGCCATTTTTGTCCTGTCCATCTTCCTGAGAGCTGTGTTGGGCAGGTCGTGGTGGGAAAGTTAATGATAGGGAAGAACATCCTGAGGGAAAACCATGGGTCTGGGTGGTGGGCGCTCCTCCACACTCCGTGTCCGCCCATGAAGTGTGAGCACTGGGAGGCCGAGGGGCTGTCTGGATAATTCAGGCCCTAGAAGTGCTTTCCCCAAATTATCTGAGTAAATGGTTTCTTTTCTTTTTTTTCTTCAATTATTTGAGTCAACTGCCCGGCCTGCACCTCCTCTGCTGGGCAGCCCTGAAAGCCAGAGGACACCTGCCTGACAGGCATGGGCCTTGCCGCTCAGCTTATCTTGTCCAGGTCCAACTAGAAGGTGGCATGGGGACAGTTAGTCAGTGGGGCTGACCACGTGCCTGTTTACTCTTGTTCCCTGAGAGGGGCCGTGGCGTGGGGTTAAGGCATGAGGTGGAACTCGGGAAACCTGAGTTACCCCTCTGACCCACCGCTGACTCTGGGGCATGCATGTGCTGTTGGACAAGCCCTTTGCTCTCTGTGAGGCCCCGTTTCCTCCTCTGTAAAATGAAGGGATGGACCAGATTCCAAAGATCCTTTTAGGCATAGACTGTCTCTGACTTTGTGGCTAAAGCTTGCTTGCTAACCTACAGAATTAGCTCCTCCACATGACAGGGTCTCAGCCTGTGTTTCTCTTTGGTGCATTGGCACCTGGAGAACTCATGATGTGGGGAGAAAAGGTGTGGGCTTCACAGGTTTAGACAGCTCTGGACTCAAGTGACATCTCTGTGACCCACTAGCTGAGTGATCTTGGCCAAGTGGCCTTGGTTTCTCAGCACCTCAGTTTCCAACTCTGTAAAATGCGGATAAGAGTACCTGCCTCAGAGTTCCCTGATGGGTTTAGTGGGTTAAGGATCTGGCATTATTGCTGCTGTGGTGCAGGTTTGATCCCTGGCCTGGGAACTTCTGCATGCCATGGGCGCAGCGAAAAAACAAAAAAGAGTATCCGCATCATCAGATGGCATTGTAGTAGGTAGAGAACTTTGCACTGTACCTGGAATGTAGTTAATCTCAGTTTCTGGTTGCGACCATTATTCCAAATGGCAGTGAAAGTATTGGAACCCAGGCTTGCCTCCTCCTGAGATGCTTTGTTTCTACTATAATCCCCCCTGCTCTTATTTGGTGGCTGGAGAGGTTTGCTCCTGGTGCTGAAGGGTCCAGCCTCAGAATTCAGTCTCCATCGGGATTCCTGCTGTGGTGCAATGGGATTGGCAGCGTCTCCGCAGAGCCAGGACACAGGTTCAAGTCCCAGCCTGGAAGTGAGTTAAAGGATCTGGCATTGCCACACAGCTTCAGCATAAGTTGCAGCTTAGATCTGATCCCTGGCCCAGAAACTCCATATGCTGCAGGGCAGCCAAAAAGAAAAAAAAAAAAAAAGAATTCAGTCTCCATTGAAATCCCTGGCTGAGAGGAGTCCATCACAGTGCATGGGCTTCAGAATCTGAGGTCTGGACTCCAAAGCCCAGCTCCCTAGGACCTTGACTGTCAGAGCCTTAGTTTTCCTCTCCCAGAAAAGGGGGGCATAATAGAGGGTAGTGGGAGGGGTTGTGGTGAAGAGGACAGGAGAAAGCAAGGGAGGGCCTGGCTCTGAGCTGGTAGAGTATGCGCTCAGGACTCACACTGAGGGTGATGCTGTAGCTACTGAGTCCTCAGCTCATGGGCAAAGTCCACCCACAGGCTCCTCTCTGGGCTGTAAGGGAGAAAGCTCTCATCTCCCCAGACAGGCTGAGCTCACCAGGAGCCCCCATGGCACTCAGGCCTGAGCGTGAAAATTATGCAGCCAACCCTGTGCGAAGCCAACTGGTGGACAAGCCACTTCCATATCCAATTCATCCGAGTCGGGAGAATGAGGCTTCTGTCCACATGGCATCTGCCTTGTGTGGAATGACAGTCTTGCCCCCTTCAGAATGGACAGTGACGCCAGGTCAACAGGCCTGCCAGCGTGGGTCCGCCCAGGAAATCAGAGGCAGGTTACTACACATGAATGTTTCAAACAGAAGGCCAGCAAATGGCTGACTGGACAAAGACGATCATTTTCTGGCCACTCACGCATCTGCTGCCACTTTGTGTTTTGTTTGATTTTTCTTTCCTACATGAGGCAGTAAAATCCATTTGAATGGATTCAGATCATCATCATCATCAGCATGTTTAAATCTGTCTCTGTCTCTAAATTATGACTATTACTTGATATATATATATATAGCTTTTGATATACTTCCTATCAATCAAATGACTAATTTTTATCACACCTCCTACAGTATACTTAACTATTGTGTTAACAAGAAGACTCACAAGACAAACTAACACAAGGAGCCCATAGTCTGAGACATCAAAATAACACCATGAAATAATAAGTGAAACAGGTGACCGTGGTGGTGTCTATAGTGTACAGGTGGTTGGCCTTTGAGTGAACAAATCAGGATAAGGACACAGCTGATCCGGGTTCAAGTCCTGGCCCAGTCAGTGCATATTACCAAGTCTTGTGAGAGTTGATGTTTGTAGGCTACATATTTTAAAGAATGATTTTGTTTCTTGCTTTGAGGTGACAGATAAAATGTCCTGGAAAACAAGGAAACAAATGGATTTATATCATAAATATAAGAATAAATCATAGAGAAGAATAAATCACAGAATAAATCATAAATGAATTAAGATTTAAACATAAGATATGAAATCATTATTAGAAGAAACCTTGAGAGATTTAGGGGGTAACTTTAGTGTGGGGGAAAAATTTAGAAGCCATAAAAAAGGCTTCTACAATCAACTCTACTACCTAAAAAGAAAAAAAAATTTGTGTGGGGGTTGGGGGAACAACATCAAAAGACCAAAACAAACTGGGGAAAATATCTGCAAGTCATATCATGAAGTGCTACTTTTTTATATATTAAAAAAATTGTAAAAGAAGACCAATAGGAGTTCCTGTTGTGGCTCAGCGGTTAACAAACCTGGCTAGTATCCATCAGGATGTGGGTTCAATCCCTGGCCTCGCTCAGTGGGTTAAGGATCCGGCATTGCTGTGAGCTGTGGTATAGATCACCAGCTGCAGCTCCAATTCGACTCTTACCCTGGGAACCTCCATAGGCCGAGGGTGTGGCCCCAAAAAGAAAAAAAAAAAAAAAAAAAGACCAACAACCTAATGGAAAAATGGAAAAAATACATATGGCTCTAAAATGTGTGAAAATATCCCCAGCCTCATTCTTCATAAGAGAAACGCAAATTAAAACCACACTGAAGTCCCATTTTTCATCCATCGGATGGGAGAAATTCAAAAGGTCTGACATTGCGTGTGCAGTTGAGGGTATGTGGAAACAAATACCTCATCTTCTGCTTGCGGACAAAGTGTGGGTTGATGGAGACTTTGTGGAGATGGGTTAGGCAACATGTGTGAAAACTATAAATGCACACACTCTTAGACCCAGCAATCCTACAATAGGAATTCATCCAATGGACAAGCTTATCTACATACACAAAGATGCATGTAGAATGTTATTTTGTTGTATCATTGTTTATATCAACAAATGTTTGTATATCACCCAAATGCACATCAGTTGGGGGCAGGGTGAATGAATTACGTTTCTCCCAAATGAAGGAATATCATATAGCCATTGAGAGGAATGTAGATGCATTTTATGTAGTAATACCAAATAAACTTGGAAATTATGTGAAGAAACCAAGAAAGTATCATGGCACAAGCATAGTATTATATTACACATATTTGCTTCTGTATGCCTAAACTGTTCATGGAAGTATCCACAGGAGAATAATTGATAATAAACAATTGGAACTGGGAGGAGGTAGGAGAGTTTTCAAGTATACCTGTTTATACTTTGAATTTCAAATCACATGAATGTATTACCTATTCAAACAATTAAACAAAATCTCATATACACATATAAGACAGAATCTCTCACCTGGAGCACAGGATGGGATTCTTCTGTCTCTTAGACCCAAATTAACAAATGGGATGGAGATCTCAGAGAATTTCCAGAGTGGTAAAATAATCATATATAACAGTAGAAAAATTATTCCAGTGGTAGAATAATTATATTATTATTATTATTTTGTCTTTTGTCTTTTTAGGGCCATACCTGTGGCATATGGAGGTTTCCAGGCTAAGGGTTGAATTGGAGCTGTAGCTTCCGGCCTATGGCACAGCCACAACAATGCAGATCTGAGATGTGTCTGTGACCTACACCACAACTCAAGGCAACACCAGATCCTTAACCCACTGAGCAAGGCCAGGGATCAAACCCGTGTCTTCATGGATACTAGTTGGGTTCGTTAAACTGAGCCACGATGGGAACTCCTATATTTATAATTATAGTACTGCTATAGTATTTATAATTATAGTTCCTCTTGTCAACTTGTTCAGTCTATTGCTCTGTTGCTCAGCTGAGTTCAATAAGGTCAATCCGAGACACCCCCCCCCCTTCTTTCTGGAATCCAGGGATTTCAGGGACTTGTGAGACCAAAGGGCAAAAGTGTTGGCTGTGCCAGTGGGCAGCCAGGGGCTCCCAGGGACCCTGTTTCCCTCCTCCTTACCTGCTGTGGCCCCTTGGATAACAATCACTGGAGGCAGTGGGTCAGGGAGGGGCTCCAGAGAAAGGGCTAGATGAGCCACGTGGTTTTGAATCACAAGTGTCTATAGAGCTAAAAATGTCATCATGGATACATGAAAGCATGGAAACATATAGCTGGTGGAGACACAGGGACTTTCCACTCAACCCCAGTTGTCAGCGCAGGTTGGAAACACCCACCCTGTGGGCCTGATGCAGCTGGAGGATTTCATCTCTAACCTGTGGCCAGATCTCCTGAATAACTCTAGACACTTGGCCTCCTCCCTCAAGCTGAAGCAGAAGATTTAATAGGACTCGCTGATTTATCCTTGCTGCTGTAATCAAATTCAGAGCCAAGGCACAGCCAGCCTTGGGGAGGTTTCTTGATGTTCCCTTGGCTCCTAATAACATTGCCTCCTCCTTCCACTCTATTTACCATATGCCATTTGGTCAAATTAGAACCTGAACTCAGAAAAGCAGATGCCTTCCTTTAGATAAGATCCAAAAAATTCCTTTGTGGGAGGAAATGGGGTAGGGTTTGTCTCCCCAAATCTATGCACCATCAAAGCAGTCACTTCTGATATATGACTTACTACAAAATAATGACCCATTTGAGGTGATTTTCCTCCATCCTTGTAGCTTGGGGCAGCCTTTTCTTCCTCATGGCATCCTTACTGGCGGGGGTGGGGTGGGGGGAGTGCTGCAGTAGAGAAGGTCCATCTTGTGTCCTTCCTGGGGATTCAATTACTTGCCTAAGGTCTCCTGATGAATGGCTACAGGCTCTTCCAGGCCACACTGGTGTTGATGTCCTAGCTCTGTGCAGCTGCCGAGCTCCCAGATACTTGCCAGCAAGGGCACTGGGTGACCCACCCCCAATCCCAACTCTGGGAAGTTTATCTTCTGGTTTTCTGTTGCCTTCTTTTTTATTACAGAAAAATCCCAAACATTCAAAAAAGTGGAACCCCTAGCCTGGAAACATCCATATGCCACGTGTGTGGCCCTAAAAAGACAAAAAAAAAGTAATAATAATAGCAAAAAAGTGGAGAGAATTTTCCAGGGAATACCAATGTGCCCAGTGTTATGGGCTAACTTGCATCTCCCCTGCCCCCACCCCCAAAATGCCTGTGTTAAAGTCCCAACTCCCATGACCTCAGCATGTGACTGTATTTGGAGACAGGCCTTTAAAGATGTGAGGAAGCTTATGTCAGGACATATGGGCGGCTCTGGTCTGATCTGACTGGTGTCCTTATAAGAAGAGATTTGGACACACAAGAGACACCAGGGATTTTGAAAGGAGGAAACGCACGTAAAGAGGAGAGAAGGGAGCCATCGACAAGCCAAGGAGAGAAGCCTTGGAAGAAACTAAATCTTCTGACAACTTCATTTTGGATGTCTAGCTTCCCAAACGGGGAAAAATGAATTTCTGTTGTCTCAGCCGCCCAGATGTTTTGTTATGGCAGTCTTAGCAAATACACCCAGCACATAGATTCTGCAACTTGTTATCATTTGTCTATAGTTACTCTGTCCTCTGTCTATGTATCCATCTTATTTGGGGGATGGATTTCAAAATGACTTGCACATTCCCTGCCCACTTTGAAGAGTAAACTCTTCAAAAGAGAAGGTAACCACACCCACCCTCTCTGTGGCCAGGAGAGCGGCAACCCTACTCGTGTGGGTTTACCAACCAGGAAAGTGAGACCCAAAGATGAATGACGGTGAGGTTTGATTAGAGGCAAGGGGCTGGATGTGGGGAATGCTCCAAGCCCCAATGGCTGGGACACATCTGCCATTTTTCTGGGATCCTCTGCTCCTCCTTGCCAATCAGTGGGGGTGGGATGGGGGAAAGGTCACCACTTTGTGTGAGTCACTGAATCTCCAGAAGGCTCCAGGGTCCGACATCTGGATTCAACTGATGTCTTCAATTCAAGACATCTGGCCAACCACCTACTGGCCCTCAATCACCGAAGAGGCTGATGATGCTGATACACACTATGTGGTTGTGGGAACCAAAGAAGGGTATCAAATGCTCACCAATTGTCCCATGATTGGTTGGCACCTCATCTTGGGTTGGGGTAATGCTATTTGTTGTGACAAACAAGCAACTTTGTTTAATCAAAATTTATTTCCTGCTCACCCATGAGTTCAGTGCCCTTGCTGGGTGTGGCTGGCCTCCTTGCTGGTGTCCAGGGAAGCAGGCCCTTTCCATCCTGGCTCCAGCATCACCTAGGGCTGGAGTCCTCTGCATCCGGGCAGAGCCATTGGCGAGAAGAGTCATAGAGCCTAGTGCCCCCAGCTGCTCTCGCCATGGCGGGGGGTGGGGTGAGGGGGGAGCTGGGCAGCACTGTTGCTTCTCAGGGTCAGCTCTGGCCTGTGGAAGATACATCTGGGGGGCATGCCAGCCTTCTCCGTACAGCGTCATCTCTGAGGAGGTCCTGGGGCTGGGGTTAGGAGTGGAGAGAGCCTACCACCAGGGAAGGGCCAGGTTGGAGGAAAGCCTGATGCACAAGAGCAGTGAGAAGAGCAGGAGGGGGAAGGGCAGTTTGATGTGAGCTGCCTCCAGGGCTGGGGAAGCCACCACCAAATCCACCTTCTCCCAGGGTTGCACAGGGATCCTGTTGAACTCTGGCCCGGGTTCTGTTCTAGCTGCATGGCCCAGACCAAGTGACCTGGCTTCTTTTCTGTAAATCGAGGACAATTATGCTGAACACTCAATGATATATCAATAGTAATGTGATAATTTGGGGGAAGAGCTGAGTCCAGTGTTGTCAGTGTTTCATGATGAGGATTTTTTTTTCTTGTTAGGGCTGTACTGCAACATATGGAAGTTCCTAGGCCAGGGGTCAATTAGAGCTACAGCTGCTGACCTACACCACAGCCACAGCATCACCAGATCCTTAACCCACTGAGCAAGGCCAGGGATTGAACCTTGTCCTAATAGATACAAGCTGGGTTTGCTACTGCTGGGCCTCGACGGGGAACTTCAGAAACGAATCTGACTGCTGAGGACACAGGTTTGATCCCTGGCCTCCTTCAGTGGGTTTAAGGATCCATCATTGCCGTGAGCTGTGGTGTAGGTCGCAGACATGGCTCAGATCCTGTGATGCTGTGGCTGTGGTGTAGGCTGGTGCCTACAGCTCCAATTCGACCCCCTAGTCTGGGAACCTCCATATGCCATGGGTGTGGCCCTAAGAAGACTAAAAAAAAAAAAGAAAAAGAAAGACTAAAAGAAAAATAGAATCTGTTGCAGGGCTCTCCTGTGTGCAAAATGTTGGGTTTGTGTCAAAGAAAAAGTCATTCTCTTAACTGGTCGAGAGGGTAAGAATGACCTTGACCCTGTTGCCACAGACAGCAAGACTATCTCAAGAGGGGAGAGAGACTGGGCTCAGATCTGAATTAAATAGGAATAAGTGGAGATTTATAGTCAAGGAGCAGGTTCAGGGGCTTGGTGATGGAAAATCATCCAGAGGAGACATCGAGGGTTGGGGGGCACCCTGAAAAGCCACTTAACAGGATTCTTGCTGAGGGCAGGCCAGGTGATCAGATATCAAGGGTAGGGGGTGAAGAATTTGATCAGATATCAAGGGTGGGGATTCTTTCTAAACTGACCTAGTAGGATTCTTGCTAAAACTGGATTCAGCAAGGCTGACAAGGTCAAGGCCTTGTGGAGAAACTGACCAACATTTGGTCCAGAAGAGAGTGTCTGGTGTTGAAAAGACAGAACCCGGCTCCTCCAGCCTAGTTCTCCACCCGCCCCGGTTTGGAGTTGGGATAGCAGCTTGGAAGTGCCCCCGGGCTCCTGGGACCTGGGCTCTGCCCCAAAACATGCAGGTGTCTTTGTCTCACACAGGGAGCCACAGGTGCTGAGCTCCCCAGGCCACATAGTCTCTCTGGGCAGGAGCAGGTTGGAGGCAGGCAGGGGAAGATGCCAAGCAGACCCAGCTTGGGTGGGCTCAGCAGGGAACAGGCCTGCATGTGGCAACAGTGGGGACATGTGTGCTGGCCCAGCTCCCAGGGAGGCAGAATTCCAGAAGTGGTCTCCTGGCCTGGGTGATAAATCCCAGAGCTGCAATTAAAACCAAATCCTGTGAATGTGACACCTGCTGACATCTGCGGGAAGGCCCCAGAAACTTTTATTAGGGATTAGATTTTGCAGGCAGCTCTGCTGGGTGAACTGATGCTTGGGCCAAGGAAAGGCACTTCAGCAGACTGGCTGCCTCAGGAACAAGGACTGCTCTCCAGAGGGAAAAGGGGAGAGTGGTCCTCTATCCTTGTCCAGGGTCCTCGTGATGGACAGTTTGTGTCTCAGGAGTCACTGCCCCCGGGAGAAGCCACAGCTAGAAAGGGCTTAGAGTGCATCTGGTCCAATGCTCCCATTTCACCTTTGGGAAAACTGAGGGCCAGAGCAGAAGTGAGTTGTCCAAGGTCACAGAGGTTACTAGCCACACCAGCACTGGAGACCAGGATTCCTAATTCCAGGCTGGCACACCTGGCTGCAGGGGCCGTCAAGGAGTGAGCACCCAGCCAGGTATTTGACTTAGGGAAATTCAACTGTTAGTGCTTGGAGAAACAGAGATGGAGAGTGAGACAAAGTTAGCATTAGGGAGACAGAGAGACAGATGATGGGACTGAGGCAGGAATGAGAATAGCAGAAGGAGAGAGATGGAAAGAGACCCTGCTGAGCATGAGGCATTAGGTTCAGAGAAGAGATGCAGACACCTGAAGTATTGGACAGGACCTCAGCCTCCTCCGTCCGGTCAGTTGCCTTCGTTTTGACAATAATGAAACCAAGTAGAGCCAAGTGGTTTACTCATATAAATGACTCTTGCTTGTGGTCTTTGCTAAATTAGTTAAAACAACAATGCTTACTGTTTTTATGACCAGGAATATTGTGTGTTTGTGCAAATGCTTGTGCATTGGGTGCCTATAAAGTGTCTGACAGATTTCCATGTGTATCTGATATATATATGATTTAATCAGCTGACAGGGAAGCTTCATCTAAAAATGTTTGCCCCATGGGCCCTTCAGAAATACATATGTTATATGCCTATATAAGTTATAATGTGTATACATATGTACATTTCTATAATTATATATATATATACATTTCTATAATTATATATATATATATTTTTAAATCAAGTTTAGCTTTGTTGCCAGCACTTTGGCTCAGACATGGTGAAGCAACAAAGACCTTCCCTGGAGCAGAGGCCAGCAGACTCCCCCCACCCCACCTCCATCACAGTGGGTTGACTGTGAAGTTTGCCAGAAGGAAAAGAAGCCTGGTTGATGATTATCCTCTGTTCCCTTTCTGCAACAGGGGCAATCAGGTCCCAATCTCATCTCCTCCTCTGGGCACTCCCAGGATGCCCCCCAGTGCATCCTCCTGAGAGGCCAGAGTGCCGCCTCTCTGCTCCTGCTCCTGGGAGCTCAGGACTGGCCTCTGGACCCCTGGCATCTGGGACAGAAGCAACACCAAAGCAGGGATTGGCCAACTCCCCCTCCCCAGATGCCCAGCGGGCCAGGTGCTGGGAGTGCTGGGGGTGTGACGGATCTCAGCCTGCCTCCTGCCAGTGTCCCAGGGCCAGTCAGCCTGGGCTTTGCACACGATGACAGGCCCATCCTTCAGCCTCACTCATCTGTTTATCATTTCAGGACTGCTCTGTTACTCAGCTTGCTGCTTGGGTGAGTTGTATAATTGTGTGTGTGTGTGTGTGTGTGTGTGTGTGTGTGTACATGAATGCGGAAAAAAAAATCTCTTGGGAAGCAGACGCATTCTGGAAGCTTTCAGCAACCTTTACATCTTGACCGGTATTGGAATTGCAGTGGTGGAGTTGGTGGGGGTCTTGGCACATATGCTCCTCTGTCTGTGTGTGTGTGTGCTCCTCTTGTGACCTTCACTTGGGGGTGGCAGGCTGGCAGCTGCTGCTCCCATGGCTCATGAAGCGGCATGGTTTCCGTGGTCTAGGGCCCCTGCTGGCAACGGGGGGATGAGACGTTCTCCATCACGTTCCAGGGTGGCTGGCTGGGGTCATGCGGCTCCAAGTTGCGGGGGCAAATGTCTTCTTTGCAGGCTGTGTCCTCACCTGCCCCCTCAGGCCTGCTCAGTCAAATCACAAGACAGCAAACTGCTAGCATCGTCTTTCAGAGAAGTTTAAATACCTTCAAGCTTTAAGATCAGAATTTGTTGATTTTCAAATGTTAAACCAATGTTGCACTCCTGGGATAATCTCTTTTTAGTCATGATGTACTATCCTTTTTTCTATGTTGCTTAGATTCTGTATCTCCAAGTATAAGGGATACTAGTAATTAGTTGTAATTTTTATTTGTTTCATAATATTGTTATCAAGTTTTGGTATCAGAGTAAATGCTCTTCTCATAAAGTATGTTAGGAGGTATTCCTTTCTCCTCTATTTTCCAAAGAGTTTGTTTAAGATTGGTGTTATTTTTTTAAAACATTTCATAGAATTAACCAGTGAAATCATCTGGGTCTGGAGTTTTTTTTGTTTTTTTTTTTTTTGTTTTTTTTTTCTTTTTGTTTTTTAGGGCCGCACCTGAGGCATATGGAGTTTCCCAGACTAGGGGTCTAATGAGAGCTACGGCTGTCAGCCTATGCCAGAGCCACAGCAATGCCAAAATCAAGCCTCGTGTCTGCAAGCTACACCACAGATCATGGCAATGACGTATCCTTAACCCACTGAGTGAGGCCAGGGATCGAACCCACCTCATGGTTCCTAGTCCAATTCTTTTCCGCTGCACCACGATGGGAATTCCAGGGTCTGGAGTTTCGAAGGAAACTTCTGATAACAAATTGAATTCTTTAATAAATACAGGGCTATTTGCAAAAAAAAAAAAAAAAGAATTTGTTTATCAAGGTATGTGTGGTGTGAGTGGGGTTGAAAGAAAGTTTGGGGTACAGCCTTCCTTCCCTGAAATATGTGAATTAGGAAAAATGGGGCAAACTGTAGCCAGTTAAGGTGAGAACTTGGCTGTAGCTGAACCATCTGACTCACAGTCAGAACCCTTAGTGATGCATTGAGCATGTGCCTATCATCTCAGCTCTCCTTGGGCTACTTCTAGCACAAGTTCCAACAGGCAGGGGTGACCCAAAGCAGAGAAGGAGGAAGTAAGACGTTGAGCACGAGCAGTTGCAGGGTCCTTAGTATGACTGTTCCTGAGAAGGCAGGATATTGATGTCACTTCTTTCCTTTGGTGCCTCCTCATGACACATTCGCTTGACTTGACAGTGTACTACTTGATGCCAAAAGAGGAGTCAGAATTTGCTGTAACATGGGTGGAACTAGAGAGTCTCACACTAAGTGAAGTAAGTCAGAGAGAGAAAGACAAATACCATATGATATCACTTATATCTGGAATCTAATATATGGCACAAATGAAACTACCTACAGAAAAGAAACAAAAGAAACAAGTTCTCCATGGACTTGGAGAACAGATGTGTGGTCGCCAAGAGGAATGGAGAGAGAGTGGGATGGACTGGGAGTTTGGGGTTAATAGATGCAAACTATTACATTCGGAGTGGGTAAGCAATGAGATTTTGCTGTATAGCATAGGGAACTATATCTGATCACTTATGATGGAACTTGATGGAGGATAATGTGAGAGAAAGAATGTATGTATATATATGACTGGGTCACTTTGCTATGCAGCAGAAATTGGAAATCAAGTATAACAGAAAAAAAAATCTTTAAAAAAAAAAGAGGAGGCAGAGACAGAAAAGGCTGTTACTAGGGCTCTTCTGATGGACTAGTCTAGCAAGTGAGAGATCCAGATGGATGCAGTGGTGATCCTGGGGTCATATGTGTAAAACAGGACTTTGAAGATGGTTCAGGTCAAATGCCTTGTGGTGCAGATGGGGAAACTGAGCCTCAGGTTGAAAGTAGTGGTGCCGAGGCCCATGGTCACTTTCACCTGGACTCACACTCTTTAATCCAAGTCCTTATGTTCCAAGAGTCTTTTCACATTCCAAGGATATGCCCAAGAGTCAAGTGGGTGTTTTGTCCAAAAAGGCAAAGACAGCATCAAGAGCAAACAAATAAACCAACAAAACCCACCAAACATTTGCCAAAAGCCTGCATTAGACTCAGCGTTTTTTCTACCCATGATGTGGCACTGCTGTGGCCATGTGCAAATGACTTTGGTGTCTGTAAGTTGGGGCACCCATTCCCAAAATTCCATGGAGGTTGGCATTTCCAAGCCTCGACCTGAGCCACATAGGGCACCCAGGTTTCTGCAGGCCCTGTACACACACACACACACACACACACACACACACACACACAATTTCCATTACAACAGAGCCTCTGGGGCTTTTCCAGGCTAGACCCAAGCTCAGACACGATTCCACAGAGGCAGCCCAGTCCATAGACTTGCAGGCCACTCGGATGACACCAAAATAGACTTGTGAAGTCCTGTCTTAGTGCCTGGGAGGAAGGGGCAGGGGGGGGAGCTGTTCCCAAACATGTCCACCTGATGGAAATATTCTGAGCTGGAATGAGCTGGAAATAAACTACTAGCCAGTGCTAAAAACAAACCTCTCCAGGGAGCTGGGGGTGGGGGGCAGAAATAGATGGTCTTCACCTGCTGAAAATGAAGTTGGCCAAGGGGGAGGGATGAAGGGGTGGGGAGGGGTGAACAACTCCGAAGCCTCAGTGGCAAGGGCAGCTGATAGTGTGTGTTCGCCAAGAGATCTCCAGTCTTCAGGAGGCAGGCAGGGAAAGCGTGGCTCTAAATGAGGCAGGGTCTTTAATCAGTGGAGGATGCATTGGGTGACGGCTGCAGGAGGCACTGGGGCCGTGTATGGCCTGGAAACAGAAATGGCGAGCAATGTCCCTTCGCTGGTGAACCTGCACCCTCCGGGTTCTTCTGCCTGGGAGAGGCCACACGTGAAACTACCAGTCCACCCTTGCTCTCTGCTGGGGCCCCAGCTGTGGCTCCTCCTGTCGGTCCAAAGTCTCACAGAACGGCAGCCCACAGGGCCTCCCTCCTGTCTTCTCTTCTAGATGAGAACGAAGATGCAGTCATAGACTAGCCCTCGCTAGTCCAGAGCAGGGCCAGACTTGGCTTCCCCCTGGTCCCCCCTTCACCCTCACATAGAAAAAGCCCAAGTCCTGAAAAAGGAATAAAGCCTTTTTCAGCTTCTCTTACTGAGGCCCACAGTGCCCCTGGTGTGTGTCCTGCTTCATCACAACAAGGAAGCAGAGCCATCTGTGTTCAGCTGCAGGTGTATCTTGGTTGGAGCACATCGATATTTTATATCCCTCGCCTTCGTAGCACCTGACCTTTGTTTCTGCACACATGCAGTCATAGCATCCAGATCAACAGGAGGGACTCTGGAACCAGACTGCTGGCTTTTAATGCTGGCTCTGTCACTTACAAGTTGTATGACCTTGGGCAAATTGCTTCACCTCTTTGCCTCAGGTCACTGATCTGTAGAATGGGGATGATGATAATAATAGTGGTAATAGGATGTGGCTCTCAGGGTTGCTCTGAGGATCAGGTGAATTTGTATGTGTGAAACACTTATATGGTGCCTGGCATGTAGTGAATTTTTTCAGTGAATTCAGCAAACATTTGTAGGATATCTAGTGTATGCCATAAGCTGTGCTAGACCCTAGGGATTAAAAATGAACTCCTGCCCTCCTGGGAAGCACAGCTGAGTCAGACAAATACAAGCAAACAGTTTCACCCTGTGGGTAAGAGGTAACATGGAGTAAACCCAGAGAAAACATTGCTGGACCCCTCAAACATGGTCTGGGAATCAATCAAGAAAAGCTTTTTGGTGGAAGCAACCCCAAGCAGTTCTTGCTGTAGAGGAAAAGTCTCTATGACAGAGCTGGGTGTGGGAGCGCAGAGTGGGCTGTGAGCAGAGGGCAGGCATGGAAACCACTTGGGTTCCACAGGCTGTGCCAACTACTGGCAGAGGCATGTTTGAGGCATCTCTCTGCCCTCACAGGGCCTAGCCCAGTGCCTGGCAAAACACAAGCTCAAATGAACAAAGGTCTAACATTAAATTTGGCCCTGCAGTCCAGGACCTTCTCTGGCTACTCTATCTTAAGCTCTGGCCACTGCTGCCCTGGTCTCCTGGATATATATCAAAATTGTCCTGAGACTGCTTCCTCTTTCACTCCTGCAGTCCCCTGGCTCCCAGTTTCTTTCTCTTCAGGGTGTTTGCGTGACCCACCCCCCTTTTTCCACAATAGTGCAGGCCCCGACAGGCCACCCACATGCTCCCCGCCCACCTTTCCCCTACACCATCTTTTCCGGCACCATGTCGATCCTAATACACCTTCACTCAGCACCTTCTGTAGCTCCCTACTACTTTTTATGTTGTTGTTGTTTGTTTGTTTGTTTCCCTGCTTTTCAGGGCCACACTTGCAGTTCATGGAAATTTCCATAGGGGTTGAATCAGAGCTGTAGCCACTGGCCTATGCCACAGCCACAGCAACTCGGGATCTGAGCCACGTCTGCGACCTTACACCACAGTTCATGGCAACACTGGATCCCTCACCCATTGAGTGAGGCCAGGGATCAAACCCGCGTCCTCATGGATACTAGTTGGATTTGTTTCTGCGTGCCACAACGGGAACTCCTCTACTACATTTTGAATAAAGCCCAAAACCTTGGTGGGCCATCCAAAACTGCACAATCTAACCCCAAACTAACCTTTCAGGCTTCATGACTTCTATTCCTTTCCAGAGTCTTTGCTCCCATTACACCGACACCTTGAAACTCATGGCTTCTCTGCTCTATTTAACTTCTTTGGAGGGCCTGCCTGCCCTTGCCTGCATCCAGAGAAACTGCCAGCTCCTGCAGCCTCATTAGAGCTGGCAGCACACAGATTCTGCTGATGGCTGGATGGGGCTACATGCTGTCCCACTGACCTGTCACTCCAGGGGAAGACATCCAGGGCAGTCTGAGTCCCCATCTTAAGTATTTGAAACAAAAGCCACAGAGGGATGGTCCAGCCAAAAGAAATGCTAGAAGTGAAAATTTTGAGGTGAGACTGGGTCACCCATCGTGGGGTAAAAGGGTGAGTGAAGATGCAAAAGAAAAGGACAGATGCACAGAAGAGAGCATAGAAGGGGAGAGAGGAGCAGAGAGGGAGGGAGAGGTATACCAGGAGTATCATGCCCCACCCATTGATGTCTTCCTTCCTGCTCTTCCTAGCAGTCATCAGCTTTACAAGAAACCTCCCTTTTCTCCCACCTAAGCTGGTGTGAGTGGACTTCTACTTCTTGCCATCAAAGTGGCCTGAACAGAAGTTGTCTCTCCCTGCAGTTCCTCCCTCCCCATGGGGAGCCTTCCTCCTTCCATCACCACTGCCACATGCCATGGCTCCCCACACCCCCCAGACCTTCAAGGCCTAGCTCCAGTGCCTATGAATGCCCCAGACACTTCCTGAGTCTGGAAGCCTTCCTTTCTGAATCTTCCCTGACCTTCTAGAACTAGCATGAATGCCACCTTCTCCAGAAAACCCCCCATATCCCTCCCAGCTGATTGTCACCTCTTCCTTGCTTCTTTGAATGCCCTCAGTTCCTTAACTTAACTGGCCTGGGAAGATGCTGGCTCGGGTGTGGGAACCAGATTCTGTGGACTGTTCACGGCCAAGCCAGTCTCCAAGTGCGGAATTAGCCAACAGCTTCTAATGAGGTCGCTGGTTTTTTCCCTTTGTTTTTAGTTTATTTCTTATTTTTATCAAAGTATAGTTGATTTACAATGTTGTGTTAGATTCAGGTGTACAGCAAAGGACTCAGTTATACACACACATATTCTTTTTCAGATTCTTTTCCTTTAAAAGTTGTTACAAGATATTGAATATAATTCCCTGTGCTATACAGTAGGACCTTTTTGTTTATTTTAGATACAGTAGTTTGTATATGCTAATCCCATACTCCTAATTTATCTCCCCTTTCTCCTTTGGTAACTATATTTCTTTCCTATGTCTGTGCATCTGCTTCTGTTTTGTAAATTAGTTCATTTGTATAATTTTTTTAGATTCCACATATAAGTGATATCATATGATATTTATCTTTGATTTATTTCACTTAATATGATCATCACTAGGTCCATCCATGTTGTTGCAAATGGCATTATTTTATTCTTTTTTTATGGCTGAGTAATGTTCCATTGTGTGTGTGTGTGTGTGTGTGTGTGTGTGTGTGTGTATACAACACATCTTCTTTATTCCTCTGTCGATGGACATTTAGATTATTTCCATGTCTTGGCTTTTGTATTTACAAAAAATATTCATAGTGCTTCTATGAACATTAAGGTACATGCATTTTTTTTATTAGAATTTTCTTTGGATATATACACCCAGGGGTAGGATTGCTGGCAACTTTATTTTTAGTTTTTTAAGGAACTCTATGCTGTTTTCCATAGTGGCTGCACCAATTTACATTCCTACCACCAATGTAAAAGTTTCCCTTTTACATCCTCTCCAGCATTTGTTATTTGTAAACTTTTTAATGATGGCCATTCTGACCCATGTGAGGTGGTACCTTACTGTAGTTTTGATTTGCATTTTCTCTAATAATTAGCGATGATGAGCATCTTTATATGTGCCTATTAGCCATCTGTACAACTTCTTTGGAGAAATGTCTTGATAGGTCTTCCGCCCATTTTTTCGGTTTAATTATTTGGTTTTTTTGTTATTGAGGTGTTTGTACATTTTGGAAAGTAAGCCTTTGTTGATTACATCATTTGCAAATATCTTCTTCCATCCCATAGATTGTTTTTTAATTTTGTTGGTGGTTTCCTTTGCTGTGCTAAAGCAGATTAGTTTGGTTGGGTCTCATTTGTTTATTTTTGCTTTTATCTCTATTACCTTGGGAAACTGGTCTAAGAATACATTGCTACGATTTATGTTAGAGAATGTTTCATGGGGCCCCTTGGGAAAATTTCATTTTCAGTTGCCACAATGACTGGAGTAGGAGGTTTCATGCAAAGGGTGGGACATGATCCTACATCAGGTTCCAGGGAGTTCCTGTCGTGGCACAGTGGTTAACGAATCTGACTGGGAACCACGAGGTTACAGTTTGATCCCTGGCCTTGCTCAGTGGGTTAAGGATCTGGTGTTGCCGTGAGCTGTGGTGTAGGTCGCAGACTCGGCTTGGATCTAGCATTGCTGTGACTGTGGTATAGGCTGGCAGCTACAACTCTGATTTGACCCCTAGCCTGAGAACTTCCATATGCCACAAGTGCAACCCTAAAAAGAAAAAGAAAAAAAAAGAATGGTTCTATGTCCCACATGACTTTGAAAAGTCCCATGGAAGAGACATAACTTTTATAAGCATCTCACCTTTGAACATAATTCTGTTCCGCATCAACATTTGTTGAACTGCTATATATGAAACTACGTTTTCTGGGATTACAACTTCTGAATAATGACTGTCTGGTTTAGATGAGATTTTACTCCGTGTTTTTTATCATTTGAGAAAATCATATCTCACAGCAGACACGTCCCTTGAAGCACCTGTGTTGCCAGTACTGCAACCTGTGTTTGCAGCTGCTGCACTGCAATCTCACACACAAACGTTGAACATCATCATTTTTTTTTTTTTTGATGTGCTTGGGCCTGACCACTAACAGTCAAAATACGCAATTTTTAGGAGTTCCCTTCGTGGCGCAGTGGTTAACAAATCCGACTGGGAACCATGAGGTTGCAGTTCGATCCCTGGCCTTGCTCAGTGGGTGAAGGATCCAGCGTTGCCATGAGCTGTGGTGTAGGTTGCAGATACGGCTCGGATCCCGCGTTGCTGTGGCTGTGGCTGTGGCCAGCAGCAACAGCTCTGATTAGACCCCTAGCCTGGGAACCTCCATATGCCGAAGTGGCCCTAGAAAAGGCAAAAAAGCCAAAAAAACAAACAAACAAAAAAAACACCACACAATTTTTATATCATAAATCACTTTTCTGAGACCTCTCTTTTTATATTACATCCAGAGCATTATATTGATTTTTCAGTTGCATAGGTATGTGTATTATTGATTAATTTCATTTTAGGATAACAAAGGGGTCTTTAAAAATATTTCTTAACCAACAGGGGTACTGGGGCTGAGGGGTCTGAGGACCATTGGCCCAGCCAGTGGGATGCTCCTCTGCCAGGTGTGAGGGTGCAGGTTTGTGCAGGCAGGCAATTCCCTGGGCCCTGGAGCTGACACAGGGAGCCCCACACTGGGTGCCTTCTGGGGAGCACCCACTGGTTGCCTAATGTCTAAGACAGCTTTTGGGACACAGTGGAAAGAGAAGGCAAGCACTGGCCCTTGGGAGACGAGACTGAAAACTCTGTTCAGGGCCGAGAGGCATGTAGGGGGAAACCCACCCATGTGCTGTGAGGTCAGAGGTTTGGAGAAGGGGTGGCATTGGGGGTACCACCATAAGGCCAAAGCTGGGAGCTGAAAAATTACAGCTTTAGGCAATTATGGATCTTACTGTTGTGGATGTTCTAACACCGGTGCTTTGATGAACATGTATCCAATTTTCCATCAGTTAACAACTACAAGAGAATTGCTGAGATATCGTATGTGCCTATATTCTGCTTTAGCAGACAATGCCAAGTAGTTTTCCAAAAAGTTTGAAGCAATTTTTACTCCCATCAGCCAGTGTATGAGAGTTCTGTTTGCTTCATAGCCTTGCCAAGGCTATTCATTTTAGCTATTCTGGTGGGTGTGTAGGAGTGTCAACCACATGTCTAGCAGCAGCAGGAGGGATAGTCACACAATAGAACTCTATTTAGCCACACTCACGATGACAAACAACAACCAGGAGCCCCTCACTGACACTATGCTGAGCCACTATGAAGAACCCAAAAGGAACACGGGATTTCTCATGTATATAAAGTTCCTATAGAGCTACAAGGACTCCCCAGGTCTAGGAGTCAGGACAGGGAGCAGTGCAGACTGGATAGGAGCTTAAGGGGCTTCTAGAGGCCAGAGAGGTCTGTGTCTTGACCCTGGTGCCGGCTTCTAGGGAACATCCACTTTGTAGGAATCTACTGGGCTGTACGCCCAGTAGATCTGCGTCCTTTCTGCCAGGTGTGCTGTAGCAGTGAATGTGTACTAACACTGAACACAGGCAGGTGTTAGGGATGCTGTGAGGATCCAGGGCTGTCTCACACCTGTGTCTTGAGACATTAAACTGTAGCTCAGTAGTAAGCACATGTGCCACCAAATGTATGCAGGGTCTGGAGTCAACCCTGTTTGAAATCATGGCTCTGGGGCTGATCAGCACCCCCTACAGCCCTGCTCCCCTCCACCTCACCAGCCCCCAGGAAGAGTTCCTTCTGGGCACAGTATCAGAGTTGTTGACACTGCCTTCTCCCCGACTGCTGAGGGCCCATCACCAGTCTGTTTGAACTTGGCATTTCCTGTCCCATCTCCTAAGTGACCATCAGCATCTGGAGAAGGAGCCCTGGACCTCAGGATGGTCAACAGTGGCCTCAGCATCAGCTCATGTATGCAGTTAAGAGGGGGAGGGCCAGGTCAGGTCCAAGCAGGAGGTGTGCTCACATCCAAGAGGCTGCAAATCAGAGGTGGACGCCAGGCCGGGGGTGGGGGGTGGGGGTGGGGGGGAGTGGTCTCCCCAGGCACGGTGGGCAGCAAGAGACCCAAGCACTGACCCCACACTAACCAGCAGTGGTTTTCTCTGAACAGCCCTTCCCGGTCTGGATCAGAGGAAGCGTGGTGGCCACAGAGCATGCTGCCTGCTGACCCCCCCACCGCCCCCTCTTTTCCCACCACCATTCTTCAGAGGGGGGCGAAGTCCGGTGAGTGCTTTAAGACTTGTGAGAGAGCAGAAACACCTCCCCTCTGTGCAGCTCATCCGCTCCCCCACTGCTCGCTGGAGTGCCCCCAGAGTCTGTTCGGAGGGAAGCGGCTTTGGGCCGTCAGGCAGCAGGTGGAGCCCAGAATGGACACGAGCAGTTTCTGGTGCATGTCGATTCTCCTTTAGTCTTAGAAGTTCAGGGCATTTTCCATTGTGCTATGGAGCCACCTCTCTCACGGTCTTAAAACAGTGATGGAGGGGGATGCTTCTCAGCAGGAAATTGGACTTGGCAAAGTGACCCATGCTCCCCAAAACAGTGAGGTGGTCTTCTATTAGCTTCTCAGACATGAATTTCCCCCCTTTTTTTCTTCTCCCCAAGTGTTTGTGAAATTCCCTTACACAGCCAATGTCTAACCTAGATCATATCCATGAAGTGACACAGGGAACAGTCCTGTGAGAGGAAACAGAATCAGGTAAGAGAAGAAAGGTGAGGAAAGAGCAGGATTTGGGAAGTTGACCTAGAAGACAGTGGTCAGGGCATTCGAGGGACTAGAGATGCTCAGATCTTTCTAGAAGCACTTAGACCTGCCCTGTCCTGTACAGTAGCCACTGGCCATATGTGGTTTCTGAGCTTTTTTAATGTGGCCAGTTCCAATTGGGAGGTGCTCTGAGGATAAAATACACAGTGCATGTATTTTATAAGAATGTAGAATATCTTAGTAATTTTTTTCCATTGGCTATACATTGAAATAATAATGTTTGGGATATATTGGGCAAAATAAAATACTTATTGAAATTAATTTCACTTGTTTCCTTCTACCTTTTTAATGTGGCTACCAGAAAATTTAAAACTACATAGGTAGCTCATATTGGTGGCTCATATTTTGTTTCTATCGGACAGTGCTGTCCCGGACATTGGATAAAGGCCTCCAAGTGAGCTTCCCAACTCCATCCAGAGGGGCCATTATCTCTGGCCATAATCCATTCAAGCCCAGTTCATCTCAGAGCACACGAGAAAATGGAAACTGGAGGCGCAGAGGTCCTCTTCTTGGGATACCCACTGGGGTGTCAGGGGACTGCCCCCCTAGGGGGCTGGACTCTGGAATAGGTGGTGTGTCCAGAGTGGTGACCCATCTTCTGTCCCCCAAGTCTCCCCTGTAACCTAGGTTGCTTTGCCTTGAAGCTTCTCTCTCCAGATGTGAAGAATCTCATCCTGGAACTGGAAACCACGCAGCCTCCGTGTGTGCAAGGGTCGCTCAGCTCCCCTGGGCCCCCAGGCCCCCAGGTAGGTGCATCCCCCCCAGTCCTCCCCCACTGTCCTCTGTTCAGAGCAGTGGCATCCCTTTTAAGCTGCCATGGGCTTGTTTTCCTGCCCTGGGTCGTTCTAGCTCAGAGCCACAGGGACAGAACACTGGTTCTTCTCTGGGTGCTTCTACCTCCAGCCTTGATGTCCTTCTCTGCACAAGGGGGACAATAACTTCCCCCAAGTACTGGATTCTGGGCGGACTACATGAGCTGCTATTCTATAGATGGGCGTGGTTATTACAGCTGTCATCAGGCAAACATGTAATTCCACCTTTGTCACTCAGAGCTGTGCTGCTGACTCTGGGGACCGCACAGCCACCGCTGCTCTCCTGGAACACAGGGCGAACACTGTCCCCACGTGGAGGGAGATCTGAGGACCAGCTACAACTGTCCTTACCTGGGAGCTTGCTGGAAATGCAGAATCTCTTCCTCCCCTCTCCAACCCCCACATCAGGAACAGCAGCGTTTTTGGCTTATTTATTTATTTATTTATTTATTTATTTATTTATTTATTTTGTCTTCTTAGGACTGCACCTAGGGCATATGGAAGTTCCCAGGAAGCTAGGGGTCAAATCAGAGCTGTAGCTGCCGGCCTAAGCCACAGCCATAGCTACGCCAGATCTGAGCCGCATTTGTTACCTACACCACAGCTCATGGCAACACTGGATCCTTAACCTACTGAACCAGACTAGGGATCGAACCTGAGTCCTCGTGGGTACTAGTCAGATTTGTTACTGCTGAGCCACAGTGGGAACTCCAGAATCAGCATTTTAAAAGACTCCCCAGAGGGATCACCTCCACATCAAAGCTAGAGAAGCCTTGAGCTGGGGAAAGCACAGTTGCCTGATAAATAATTCTAGCCCATTTCAAGAAATGGGGAAAACTGAGGCTTGGGAAAAAAAAAAGAAAAAAAAAAGGAACTGAAACCCTCCTCCCCTCACACATAAAACAGAAGAAGAATTAAACCAAAGATGGTGTTTCCCAAACATTTTTCCACATTAGAATCCCCTGAGATGCCTGAGCCCCTCGGGAATTGTAAAATACTCCCAGGGACTTCTAATGGGCAGAGGGGCTTGGGAAGCCCTGGCTAAAGTCATTTGGATAAGTCTCATAAATCCTGTTTCAGACAGGCTTTGTGTAGGGCGTGTTCATCTGCAGATCTTGGGGATGAAGTGGTGGCCTGAGGAGTTGATGGATTTCCTCTCTGCCATCCTGGGGAGCTTGGAAAGCCGTTGGCCAACTGAGTGTTTCACAGGCGCATGAGCATAAGGCATCTATGTCCTGCTATGGGTGTGCCAGGCTTTAGTGTGGCCGGCACTAGAGTCCCTGAGCTGGACTCGGCCCCACTCCTGTGGCCAGGCTATGGAACAAAAAGACACTCTTTACTTGCCCATACTCTTAACATCTTAAAACAGAAGACTTTTGTGGCAGCTGGTACCCAGAGATCCACCACGGGAATTTCTGTGTCAGCTGCTCCTGCATGCAGTACCTAACTTCCATTTTAGGGCCCCATGCAACACTTAACTTCTACCTCAGGGCCCCAGGAAAACTTCATAAGAGCAGCTGAAAAGATGTGAGGAGTGGTGAAGCATCCTGTTTTCAGCAAATAGTATTTCTTTTTCTTTTTTTTTTGTCTTTTTTAGGGCCGAACTAGTGGCATATGGAGGTTCCCAGGCTAGGGGTCCAATTGGAGTTACAGCTGCCAGCCTACGCCAGAGCCCAGCAATGCAGGATCCAAGCCACGCCTGTGACCTACACCATAGCTCACAGCAACACCAGATCCTTAACCCACTGAGCAAGGCTAGGGAGCAAACCTGCAACCTCATGGTTCCTAGTTGGATTTGCTAACCATTGAGCCACAACGGGAACTCCCAGCAAATAGTATTTATTAAAAACTCTTTAGTTGCTCTCACCAAGCACTCAGGATGTTTCAGGTAAACCAAGGATTCCAGGGAGAAAATGAAAATCACAGAGGGCAAATGTGTGAGCATTGCCATAATGGTGCCACTGGAAACAGCTCAGAGGAAGTGAGAAGAGCCTGGGATGGAGGGTACAGAGGGGCTTTCTGGCGGTGCCTGGAGCCCTGAGTCTGCAGAGAGAAGGAGGCCACTGAGGAGCTAGGGCACAGGAGGCCCTCCCAGGCCCACCTCCCTCCTCTCCCCTCCTGCCTATGTCTGATGTATGCTTGCTGCATTTCTTTTCTTGATTGTATAGGGCCCACCCGGCATTCCTGGCAAGATAGGACCAAAGGGAGAAAAGGTATGAGCCACCACTTTTTTCAACCCAGCTCTCCCTGGTCATCCCAGCCCATTTTCTGGGACAGCTGCTGAGGGTCTTCTGGTTGAGATTTCCAAGCATATGCTAATCCTACCTCAGTGGTGAGGGTGGGCTGCTGCAGGTGTGGGACCCCACCTTTGTATCTCAGCAGGGCCCCCTGACCTGGCCGGGGTGCTGTGGGCCACCAGGGAACCAAAGCCACTTGGGCATGCCCACTCATCAGCCCTGCTAAGCCCTCTGCTTCCAGAACTTTTTCTCCAAAGCAGCCTCTGCTCACCTGTCTTCTCCATTCACAGGGGGAGCTTGGCCGACCAGGAAGGAAGGTATGGTTCATGCTGTTCTGTTAGCATCATGCGGGCAACTGTGTCTGTGTGAGTGAGTGCATTCCTGAGGCGGTGAACCATCCTTGTGCTTCCTCAGCCCCAATACCCAAGTGGCCAATGACGGCACTTCCAGCCTGGTGATGACAGTACCATTTTTCAGTCAGGAGCTGCAGCCTGCTATGGAAAACATTCAGACTTCTGCCAGAGGCTGCCGAGCCTGGCCAGATTCTCCCCAGCCTCAGGTCACCTCATCCTGCCTGTCCATCAGAGAAACCCTCCAAGGCCCCAACCAGCAGCATAAAATGACTCTCACTGTCAATTTGATTAAACTGGAATATAAAGTGTTGGACAGAAACAAATGGCTTTACTTTTTGGCCCAGCCAAAATAGATGGGAGTTAACTTCAGGTCACAGAGACTCTGAGTGAACCAAACACATGTTATTAAGACTCTCATTAGTGTCAGGAAGGAGTAGACCAGCCGCCACTTGCTGTGGTCAATGGATGCTGGCACTGAACTTGTAGGTCTTAGTGATATGGAAGGAGGGGCAAAACTTTGGCCAAGAAAAATGCCTAAGTTTCTAAATATAAAATACTGTTTTCTCAGTTTAATCTTTTATTCAAATACTTTCACTATCAATAAAAGCCTCAAACAGACTTTCATAAGGCAAAGTTCCAACCCTTTAGGGCACAGCTGGCAAGTCCAGGCAAGGCCCAGCAGTCATCTGAAGCACAGTGCTAGGACAATTCTGGCAAGGTCTCCATGCTCGGAACTAATGAGGGCTGTGAGTGGTTAGTGATGTCTGCTGTGGATGAGGGAGGCAGGAACAGAAACTAGTGCACATACCAGCATCTGTGATCTCTGAGTTGGCACTGAGCCTGCCACGCCTCCAGCTGGGCTAGCTGAAATTAGCCGAATTAGCTAGCTGACATCAAGACAGACCCAGGTTGCTGCTCCCATGCTCTATTGCAGGTGCAGGGCACATTCTTCCATAGCTCCTTGGCTTACATTGGGTTCCCTAGACACAGAGATAGAGATGGTTCATGCCATGTACCAGTGAATTAATGATTAATGGAGTTCTCTCAAGAGGAGACTTAGGGGAGAGGGGCCCAGATGGGGCAGGTGGTATCAGATAATATCCAGCTTTAGCCTGAGCCCTAAGGGAGCTCTGGAGTGTGCATGGTCCCAGAGAATTTGTCCCGCCTTGCCTTGATGTAAGGTGGCTGGGCTGGTGGCTACAGGAAGGGAGGCACATCAATTGTTGGGCAGCCTCAGCTCCCCATGGCAAACTCCCCAGGCGCAGATTGCAGGGAGGAATGTTGTCATAGGCAGGAAGATCCTGGGAGATGGGCACGCTGAGCAAGTGGGAAAGACCTTGAGGGAGTGCCAGTGGCCTCTGCTGCTGCTCCCCAGACCTAATCCCCTCCAGCTTACACTGCCTCCTTGGGGAGAACCTATTGGAATGTAGTTGACATTTGGGGTGAGTGAGTACAGGTGGTAATTCTTGAAGAACCAAGAAATTTAGATCCCTCCCCCACCACCTTCCACTTCTTGAATAGAATAATCTTGGGTATGGCAATAATATGATACCAAGGGCTTTAACTCATAGCCAGGTTGCCCACCTTTCTGGGCCATCAATCTTTGGAGGGTGGGATGAGGGTCCTGGGGCCAAGCTTGGAGGCCACTACTCTCCTGTAGGCTGCAGAGACAAATCTGTGTTTTCTAAAGGAGGGAAACAAACCCAGCTGTCCTGACTTTTGTTCTCTGTCTTTGAAGGGCAGACCTGGCCCCCCAGGGGTTCCTGGCATGCCCGGGCCTGTTGGCTGGCCTGGCCCTGAAGGCCCTAGGGTAAGTATGGCTGCTCTCAGGGCTCACTTATGTGGCATCAGAACTGGAGGGGAGAAGGCGGCTCACCTGGCCCCGGCACATAGTCAGTGAAACTCACTTCCTCAAGATGAGGAGGAAAGCAAGAGATGGAGGGCTGTCCAGAGGCTCCCAAACACTTCTTCTTCCTTGGACCACAAGACCTTGGTCAGTCCCATAATTCTGCTCTTATGGGGGCAGAAATGAGGGCCTGTCACCCTCTTCCTAGGGGCCCTGGTCCTCCTTCATCCTGAGAATTAGCGTGCAATTCCTTGGCCCCTCTGAGATGACCCCAGAGGGGCTTGCATATGGAAAACTGCCCTGTCCTGCTCATCAGGCAGGAGGTGGAGGGTTGAGGGCACGAAAGTTGGCTGCTAGAACAATGAAAATCCTACATTCAGAGAGGGATTGCCAAATGCTGGTGAAATCTCCTTTTTCGGACAGGTTATAAAAGCTAACACTTCCATAGCCATGTCTTTGTTTATGTTCTTCTCACTTTGGTCATGCCCTATCAGGTGCAGAGACCATGACTTAGAACTCTGACCTGTAGAAGATACAGGGTGGGCAGGTGAATGTCACTGCTCTGATTCAGTTACTGGCTGTATTTATTAAGAGAATAGACAATCGTTCCCAGTCCTCTTAGAAAAAGTTCTAAGGATATTTCTTTAAAAATCCACTGTTTAGAGCTGAGCCATCAAAAATTGGCAGTCATTCACCACATATGATTATTGAGCCTTGAAATATGCCTAGTGCAACTGGAGAACTGATTTTTTTTTATTTTAATTAAATTTGAATTTATAAACCTTTACTCAATTCAGTTATTCAAAAACAAGAATTCCCGACATGGCACAGCTGAAATGACTCTGACTAGGAACCATGATGTTTCGGGTTCCATCCCTGGCCTTGCTCAGTGGGTTGAGGATCCAGCCTTGCCGTGAGCTGTGATGTAGGTCGCAGATGGGGCTGGGATCTGGTGTTGCTGTGGTTGTGGTGTAGGCCGGCAGCTGTAGCTCAGATTAGACCCCTCGCCTGGGAACTTCCATATGCTGTGGGTGCAGCCCTAAAAAGACAAAAAAAGACAAAAAAAAACAAAAAACAAAGAAAAATCAGTATAAGTATTTTGGACCAACTTGAATATGTGAATCAGCTTTTCCTTTTTTTATTTTTTAACCACACCCACAGCATGTGGAAGTTTCTGGGTTAGGGATTAAACCCACACCACAGCAGCGACCCCCGCTACTGCAGTGACAATACAGGATCCCCCTGCTGCACCACAAGGCAACTCCCTGAATGTACTTTTTAACTATAAATTTTATGAAATCTAAATACAGATCAAATGTTTTGGGTGAAAATTTAGCATCTGAGTTGAGGTATGATTTAAATGCAAATTACACAACAGATTTCAAATATTTATTATGAAAAATAGAATGTAAAATTCTCATGAATAGTTTTTATATTGACGAAGTGTTAAAATGATAGATTAAATTAATTAGAGTAAATAACATATGTTGTTAAAGTTAATTCCATCTGTTTAGTTTTACTTTTAATGTGCCTTGTAAAATAATTTAAAACGAAGTATGTGGCTCACCTTTATATTTCTCCTGTTTAGTGCTGGTTAAAGATTTTTAGCACAGAGACACTGAAAGTTCCAACTGTAAACCACTCTGAGGGGTAACAGATCCCACCCATGAATCCATAGTTCACTCTGGATGTACACAGGGGCTTGATGTTCACTCTGCTTGGCTGTAAATGTAGGAAAAGAATATATGGAAACATCTGAAAGGCTTTCCCTGTGCAAAGAGCAGAGCAGGTGTAGTTTTGGGGGCTAATACTTGTCCTTTGAGATGCCAGAGCCTGCATGAGGTCTCCTCCACCCTTACCCAACCCTCTCTAGGAGATCAAACATCAGTTCATTCACAATGTTAGTGAGCATTTAGTTTGGAGATCTGGTAAACTTGGACAATTTCATTCTATGTTTCATCTCAAATATGAGAATTAAGTGTGGAGTATGCGGTCTTGGGCTCCTGGGAGTGAGAAAGGAAGCGCTGGGTGTTCTCAGATTCACACACCAGCCCCAGTGTCCCCAGTTCCATCCTGATCCATGCCTATCCTGGCTCAGTTTCTCTAGGAAATGTCACTATAGGTCTTTTTTTTTTTTCCTCTCTTCTGATTCCCACAGGGTGAAAAAGGTGACCTGGGTATGATGGGCTTGCCAGGGTCAAGAGGACCAATGGGCTCCAAGGTCAGTGTATTGGTCCAGATAGGTGTTCCCAGGTCTTCTCACTAAGGCTCTGGAGCAGCCACTGTCTATAAAGATGGGGATGAGGTGGCTGCCTGCCCCAGGCAGGGGATTGTCACAGATGTTGGAGAGCCCAGTGCCAGACTATGCTTATCTTTACCAGCCCTTTGGGGGTCATCATGACCTGGGATGCAGGGGCAGAGGGACACCATTCCTGCAGTCCTCTTGGGCAGTGTGGGTCAAGCCTCTGGATAGCAACAGCAGATGGAAACCTTTATTCAGGCCCTTGGGGGAAGAAGAGAAACAATGTTCTTTTTAAGCCTGGTGTAAATACAACCTCAGGGACATCTTTGTATTTACTGAGCAGCCCCTCCTAAAACTTGTAGCTTGATGTAGGGATACATCTCACCACCATACCCAGGGATTCTTGCATCAAAGCCAAAGGTCCTAAAGGGCTGATTGCCAATGCATCTTCTGCTTTCTTTTAGGGCTACCCTGGATCCAGAGGGGAGAAGGTTGGTGCTTGTCTCTGATGGCTTCCCAGAGCCTGGTCTGGGCCGTGGGGCCTGGGGTCAGCAATGAGCAAAGGATGGGCCCACAGGTCTCTTTAGTCAGTGACTGGACTGATACTAGCATGTCCTTTATCAGTGGGCTGGGAGAAAGGGCCTCCAAGGCAGGGCAAGCAAGTTAGGGAGGAGCTCCCAAGGGAGCAAGTGAGAACTGAAGACTGTACAGGTGGAGCATGAATGCAGCTAGCCTGGGGTGCTGGAGGAAGATGGTAGATGTGTGTCTTAGATCAAGCTTCTACCATACAACCTTGTCATCTGCCAAACATGGTACAAAACAAAACAAAAAAAACCAGCCAGACACTGGGGACAAATTTCCTAGAGGATAAGAGGAAATCTGGCCAGAAATTTCTGGGGGTTGTCCTTTATTAATGTAAGAGGACTTTAGGGTCCAAATAGATGGTATTTTACAAAGCATGCCCAGTCTCCTAACCTCTGAGCCTGTTTCTTGGCCTGGGAAGTAAGAGCGTTGACCTATGGAGCTTTCAGTTTGAAAGGCTCTAGTTTTCCCCCATGGAGTTAACTCATTGATTCTCTCCTGTGGTTTCCACCTAGGGATCCAGAGGTGAAAGAGGTGACTTGGGTCCCAAAGGAGAAAAGGTAATGGGCACTTCATAGAAATCATAAACTACAATAGAAGTGGCCACCCAAATATTGTGGCTGGCTGACTGTCTGACTATCCGACTATTTGACTGGCTGGCTGGCTGACAGATTGGCTGACTGACTGGCTGACTGAGTGGCGGATTGGCTAACTGAGACCATCTGACTGACTGACTGGCTGAATCGGTTTTATCTTGAAAATGGATGACCAAGCTCTCCCTCAGCCTTTTCAAGCATTATTTCAGAGGCAGTCACTGTGTTTGTTGTTCTCTTCACAGGGATTCCCAGGATTTCCTGGAATGTTGGGGCAGAAAGTAAGTACTTAGAAGTAGTAAAAATAGGCCTTAGTAACAAATTTGATCCTGCAAGCACAGCAAAAAGAGGTCTGCCTCTTCTATCAGGCAGGGAAAGAATATTTCACTGTGGAAGATTCTGGTTTGAAACTGGAGCAATTTGCCAAACATTGCTGAGACCTCCCTCCAGCTCAGTGGGAAGAAAGTATTCCCCATGTGAGAGGAGAGAGGCCTTCTCCTGCATGTCCTGTCTCTCAGATAGCTTTGTGCCCAGGGACTCAGACCAAAGCTGCAGTGGTCCAGGGCCCCAGCGAAAGTTTAATACCACTGCTGACTGCACCCTGCCCAGTGCCCCTCAAGGGGGCATAGGCACTGCCAGAAGCATGCAGAGTTATTTTAGTGGGCAACAGCTAAAATATTTTTTTATGTGATAGCTAAATTTTTTAATTTAAATATTAAATATTTCATGAGATATCATGGATATCTTGCTAGGGACAAGGCTTTCTTAGGACAAGAGGAATTGAGGGGTGAGAGGAGTGTCAGAGAGTAAAGAGAAAGGGTGCATGAACAGCCACTTAGCAGAACCACCATCACAGCAGTAGATCCTTATATTGTAAGATATTGACATGGGAAACTTAGTTTTGCTTAAGCCTCAGAGCATAATATTCTTCAAATAGACTAATTGGATGCTTTCTTAGAATTCTAAATTTTTTTCAAGTTCACCTTAAAGTTTTATTTTCCAAACATGAATGAATGATTTTTATCTTTCTCCTGTCACTAGATATTTTAAATAATTTCAATCATCTGATGTTATTATAATTTATCACTGCCTTAAACTGTCAAAACCTGTTTCTGCTACCCTACATAGAATGTTGGGTTGAAAATAAATAGATTCATTATCTAAGCAAATGAAAAATTAAAAGATAAAAATAATTTTATTTTAAAATAGTTTAGATTTTCATTCAGTGCAGTAGTGGACATCAAAGAATAATACAGTCCTGTAAAATTAAATATTACAGTTTCCCTGGCCTCTGTGCCATTACTAGATTTGCTGTAGAGAGTTCTCTTTCCCTCCCATGGCAGCCTGTTTAAGACAGAGCTGACATGATGACCATAATTGGGTCTTAGGAGAAAAATTAGATCAAGACATTATTGGCTGCTTCCAGATGGTAAAGAAAAGGACCACATTTCCTTCAGAGGATCTTTTCCCAAAAAATAGGCTGTTTGTGCTGCTGTTTTCTCCCAGCCAAACAAGACACGTCTTAGCCCCTCTCTAAACAGCCAAAGAAAAATTGTGCAAACATTTCCATAGAATCCACCCTGTCCGCTCATGTTCTCTCATTGCCTAGCAGGCTGAAGGACAGGACAGACGGGAAAGACACTGTAGGTTTAAGGACAGTTCTTGGTGAGGCCAGATGTTGGTAGCTTGACAAATTCATTGCAGTGGCTGAGCTGACAGGTAATTTCCAAGCTTTGGGCTTGCTTGTTACTGTATGTTGGTGTTCCCTGGAATTTTCCATTGTGTTGTACCTCCTCTGACCTCCATGGGAGAAATTGTCTGGGTGTTTATCATTGTCTCCAGTGGGCTGGGGCAGGTTTTCTTGGGCACTGGCTGGTGACTGACAGAGACTCTCACAGCTGCCATTGTTAAACTTAGCTTGTCGTGGTAACTTCTGGGCTATGGAGAGATGACCAGGGGCCATGTGGGTTCATGAGCCAAAGAAGCTGCAAGCGGGCCTGGAATCCTAGAGCAGGGGGAGGGAGAGGATGAACCAAAATGGAGAGATGGGTTTTACAAAAGGCTGGCCTCAAACTCTGGAATTCTGCAGTAGATACATTTGGTTCTGATGGTACAAAAAGGAGCTTTTCAATTAGGATATTGCTTGCATTGCTTTCCACACCTTTTACAATAACTCTGTTGAGTATTGAATATATGTCTGGAACATTTCTCCCACAAAAAGTTCCTATCTGAATCAAATGGAAATGAGGTGGAACGCAAACCAGTGTTTTACTGAAGCATGGGGAAATAAATAACATGAGCAGAAGCTTCCCCAAGATGATAGTTGTCAAAAATTGTATCCAAACCCATAGATTTGAATTTGTATTCAAAACAAAACACAAAGTAAAATTTCAGCTAAAAGAGAAAGCAGAGAGACAGGATTAAGATGGTGGAGTAGAAGGACTGGAGCAACTATAAAAGCAACAAAATTACAACCAACTGTTGAACACCTTAAACCAAATAGACTGCAAACTATCAAAAAAGATATCCTACTTCAGAAGACAAAGAGGAGGCCACACTAAGATGGTAGGAGAGGTGATTATGTGATATAAACAACCCCATACCTGCTGGTTGGTTGGCCCACAGACTGGAAAGCAAATATATTGCAGAGGCTCATCCATGGGAGTGAGTGTTCTGAGCCCCACAATAGGTTCTCATGCCTGAGGATCTGGCATCAGGAGGAGGAGCCCCTGGAGCATTTGGCATTGAGGGCCAGTTGGGCTTGTGTGCAGGAGCACCACATGACTTGGGGAAACAGAGACTCCACTCTTGAAAGGTACACACAGGCTTTCATGTGCACTGGGTCCTAGGGCAAAGTAGAGACTGCATAGGAATTTGGGTCAGACCTGCCTGTAGTTCTTGGAGAATCTCCCGGGAAAACAGGGGATAAATGTGGATCTTTGTGGGGGAAGGACATTGGAGGCAAAGATCTCTGGAATAATCACCTCTAGAGGTGGCCATGTTTTAGAAAAATCTGGCCCCACCCGTAAGTGCTGAGAAGCCCCAGGCCAAACAACAAACTAGGTTGGAACACAGGCCCACCCATCAGCAAACAGGCTATCTAAAGACCTCCCAGGCACACAGTCGCCTCAGATCACACCTTGCAACAAAGCCCCACCCACCAGAGGGGTGAGAATCAGTTCCACCTACCAG
This sequence comes from Phacochoerus africanus, assembly GCF_016906955.1. NCBI lineage: Eukaryota > Metazoa > Chordata > Mammalia > Artiodactyla > Suidae > Phacochoerus > Phacochoerus africanus. The sequence continues at coordinate 83,157,446 of NC_062544.1, read as the reverse complement.
TGGGCACGCACCAGTCTTTATCAACAGGAAGCCTGCAGCAAGCCCCTGTAACAACTTCAGCCACAAAGGGGGCAGAAGCAAGAGAGGCTACAACTCTATTGTCTGCAAAAAAGGAGACAGCATGAAAAATCTATACAAAATGAAAAGGCAGAAATTATGACTAAGATAAGGAAACAAGAAAAAAAAACAAACACAAAAACAGGTAAGTGATCTGGAGATTGCCAACCTCCATGAAAAAGACTTTAGACTAACGATAGTAAAGATGATTTGAAATCTTGGAAATAAACTTGGAGGCAAAGATTGACAAATTACTGCAAACATGGAGCAAAGAAATACAAGATTTAAAGTTTAAGCAAGCAGAGATGCAAAATACAATAACCGAAATTTTAAAAATTCACTAGAAGGAACCAACAGCAGAATACAGGAGGCAGAAGAACAAATAATGAGGTGGAAGATGGACTAGTGGAAATCACTGATGTGGAACAGAAAAGAGGAAAACGATTGAGAAGAAATGAATACAGTCGAAGAGAACTCTGGGACAACATTAAATGTGCCAACATCCATATTATAAGGGTGCCAGAAGGAGAAGAAAGAAAGAAAGGGCCAGAGAAAATATTTGAGGAGATAATAGCTGAAAACTTCCCTAATATGGGAAAGGAACCACTCACTCAAATCCAGGAAGCACAACAAATACCATATAAAAGAAACCCAAGGAGGAACACCCCAAGACACATACTAATCAAACTGACCAAAATTAAAGACAAAGAGAAAATTTTGAAAGCAGTTAGAGAAAAGAAACACATAACATACAAGGAAACCCCAATAAGGTTATTAGCTGATTTTTCAGCAGAAACTCTGAAGGCCAGAAGGGAGTGTCATGATATACTTAATGTCATGAAAGGAAAAAACCTCCAACCAAGATTACTCTACCCAGGAAGGAGAAATCAAAAGCTTTACAGACAAGCAAATGCTAAGATAATTCAGTACCACTAAACCAGCTTTACAACAAATACTAAAGCAACTTCTCTAGGTGGAAAAGAAAAGGCCACAACTAGAAACAAAAATACTGCAAATGACAAGGCTCGCCAGTACAGGCATGCATACAGTAAAGGCAGGAAATCATCCACACACAAATATGCTACCAAAATCAGAAACTGTGAGAAAAGGAGGGTACGAATACTGGACATGCACTTGCAATTAAGAAGCCAACGACTTAAAACAATCTTGTATATGTATAGACTCCTATATCAAAACTTCAGGGTAACTGCAAACCAAAACTCTAAATAGATACAGACACAAATAAGAAAAAACAACCCAAATACAACATTAAATTTAGTCATCAAACTACAAGAGAAGAAGGGAAGAAAAAAGACCAACAAAAACAAATCAAAAACAATTAATAAAATGGCAATAAGAACATAAGTATCAATAATTACCTTAAATGTAAATGGACTAAACACCCTGACCAAAAGATATAGACTGGCTGAATGGATACAAAAACAAGACCCATATATATATTGTCTTCAAGAGACCCACTTCAGTTCTAGGGACACATACAAATTTAAAGTGAGAGGATGGAAGAAAATATTCCATGCAAACAGAAATCAAAAGAAAGCTGGAGTAGCAATACTTATATCAGACAAAATAGACTTTAAAATAAATACTATTTTAAGAGACAAAGAAGGACATCACATAATGATCAAAGGATCAATCCAAGGAGTTCCCATTATAGCGCAGCAGAAAAGAATCTGAGTAGTACCCATGAGGTTGCAGGTTCAGTCCCTGGCCTTGCTCAGTAGTTCAGGAACCTGGCATTGCCGTGAGCTGTGGTGTAGGTCACAGACAAGGCATGGATCCCACTGTGCTGTGAATGTGGTGTAGGCCAGCAGCTGTAGCTCTGATTTAACCCTAGCCTGGAAACTTCCATATGTTGCTGGTGCAGCCCTAAAATAAATAAATGAATAAATAAATAAATAAATCCCAGGAAAAAATATAGCAATTATAAATATATATGCATCCAACATAGGATCACCTCAATATATAAGGCAACTGTTAACATCCTTAAAAGGAGAAATCGACGATAACACAATAATAGCAGGGGAATTTAACATCCCACTTATAGCAATGGACAGATCATCCAGACAGAAAATCAACAAAGAAACACAAGCCTTAAATGATGCATTAGACCAGATGGACTTGATAGATATTTATAGAACATTTCATCCAAAAGCAGCAGAATACATATTCTTCTCAAATGTACATTGAACATTCTCTAGGCCACATTCTGGGCCATGAATCAAGTCTTAATAAATTTAAGAAAACTGAAATCAAATCAAGCATCTTTTCCGACCACAATGCTATGAATCTATAAATCAACAAGAAAAAACTGCAAAAAACACAAACAGGTGGAGACTAAACAACATGCTACTAAACAAACAATTGATCACTGAATAAATCAAAGAGGAAATTTAAAAATACCTAGAAGCAAATGACAACAAAGACACAACCATCCAAAACCTGTGGGATGCAGCAAAAGCAGTTCTAATAGGGAAGTTTATAGCAACACAAGCCTACTTCAGGAAATACAAAAAAATCTCAAATAAACAACCTAACTTTGCACCTAAAGCAACTAGAGAGAGAAGAACAGACAAACCCCAAAGTCAGCAGAAGGAAAGAAATCATAAATATCAGAGCAAAAATCAATGAAATAAAAATGAAGTGAACCATAGAAAAGATCAATGAAACTAAAAGATGGTTCTTTGAAAAGATTGACAAAATTGATAAATCCTTAGCCATCCATCAAGGAAAAAAGAGAGAGGACTCAAATCAATAAAATAGAAATGAAAAAGGAGAAGTTATACAACAGACATCCCAGAAATACAAAGTATCATAAGAGACTACTACAAGTAACTATATGCCAATAAAATGGACAACCTCAGAAGAAACAGACAAATTCTTAGAAAAGTACAGTCTTCCAAGATTAAACCTAAACTAAATGAAACAAAATTAAATAAAAAATATGAGTGGACCAATCACAAATACTGAAATTGAAACTGATTTAAAAACTTCCAACATACAAACGTCTGAGACTAGATGGATTCACAGGCGAATCCTATCAAAAATTTTAAGAGCTAACACCTATCCTTCTGAAACTATTCCAAAACATTTCAGAGGAAGGAGCACTCTCAAATTCATTCTATGAGGCCACCATCACCCTGATATCACACACACGCAAGGAGAAAATTACAGGCCAGTATCACTGATAAACATAGATGCAAAAATCCTTGACAAAATACTAGCAAATCAAATCCAGCAAGATATTAATTATTATTATTTTTTAATTGTTATTTCCCCAATACAATTTTTTCTACTGTACAGCATGGTGACCCAGTTACACATACATGTACACATTCTATTTTCGCATATTATCAAGCTTCATCATAAGTGACTAGGCATAGTTCCCAGTGCTACACAGCAGGACCTCATTGCTAATCCATTCCAAAAGCAGTAGTTTGTATCTATTAACTCCAAGCTCCCAATTAACCCCACTCCCTCCCCCTCCCCTTCCCCCTTGGCAACCACAAGTCTATTCTGCAAGTCCATGATTTTCTTTTCTGTGGAAAGGTTCATTTGTGCCTTATATTAGATTCCAGATATGTGATATCATATGGTATTATCTTTCTCTTTCTGACTTACTTCACTCAGTATGAAAGTCTCTAGTTCCATCCATGCTGCTGCAAATGGTATTATTTCATTCTTTTTTACGGCTGAGTAGTATTCCATCGTGTATATATACCACATCTTCTCAATCCATTCATCTGCCTATTGACATTTAAGATGTTTCCATGTCTTGGCTATTGTGAATAGTGCTGCAATGAACATGCAGGTGCATGTATCCTTTTTAAGGAAAGTTTTGTCCAGATATATGCCCAAGAGTTGGGTTGCTGAGTCATATGGTAGTTCTATGTATAGATTTCTAAGGTACCTCCATATTGATCTCCATAGTAACTGTATCAATGTACATTCCCACCAACAGTGCAGGAGGGTTCCCTTTTCTCCACACCCCCTCCAGCATTTGTTCTTTGTGGACTTATTAATGATGGCCATTCTGACTGGTGTGAGGAGGTATATCATGGTAGTTTTTTTTTGTTTTTTTGGGTTTTTTTTGTCTTTTTGCCATTGCTTGGGCTGCTCCCACGGCATATGGAGGTTCCCAGGATAGGGGTCAAATCAGAGCTGTAGCCACTGGCCTACACTAGAGCCACAGCAACGCGGGATCCCAGCAGCATCTGCAACCTACACCACAGCTCACGGCAACACTGGATCCTTAACCCACTGAGCAAGGCCAGGGATCAAACCCACAATCTCATGGTTCCTAGTCAGATTCGTTAACCACTGTGCCACAACAGGAACTCCTCTCACGGTGGTTTTGATTTGCATTTCACTAATAATCAGGGATGTTGAGCATTTTTTTCATGTGCTTGTTGGCCATCTGTACATCTTCCTTGGGAAAATGTCTATTCAGGTCTTTTGCCCATTTTTCAATTGGGTTGTTGGCTTTTTTGCTGTTGAGTTGTATAAGTTGCTTGTATATTCTAGAGATTAGGTCCTTGTCAGTTGCATCATTTGAAACTATTTTCTCCCATTCTGTAAGTTGTCTTTGTGTTTTCTTTTTGATTTCCTTTGCTGTGCAAAACCTTGTCAGTTTGATTAGGTCCCATTGGTTTATTTTTGCTCTTATTTCGGTTGCTTTGGGAGACTGAGAAAATATTCATAAGGTGGATGTCAGAGAATGTTTTGCCTATATTCTTTTCCAGGAGTTTGATGGTGTCCTATCTTTTATTTAAGTCTTTAAGCCATTTTGAGTTTATTTTTGTGCATGGTGTGAGGATGTGTTCTAGTTTTATTGATTTGCAGGCAGCTGTCCAGGTTTCCCAGCAATGCTTGCTGAAAAGACTGTCTTTTTCCCATTCCATGTTCTTGCCTCCTTTGTCAAAGATTAATTGACCATAGGTGTCTGTGCTTCTTTCTGGGTTCTCTATTCTCTTCCATTGGTCTATATGTCTGTTTTGGTACCAGTACCACACTGTCTTGATGACTGTGGCTTTGTAATATTGCCTGATGTCTGGGAGAGAGAGGCCTCCTGCTTGGTTTTTGTTCCTCAGAATTTCTTTGGCAATTCTGGGTCTTTTGTGATTCCATATAAATTTTTGGCTTGTTTGTTCTAGTTCTGTGAAAAAATGTCATGGGTAATTTGATAGGAATTGCAATGAATCTGTAGATTGCTTTGGGTAGTATAGCCATTTTTACAATATTAATTTTTCCAACCCAGGAGCATGGAATATATTTTCATTTCTTTGTATCTTCTTTAATTTCCTTGATTAATGTTTTATAGTTCTCAGCATATAAGGCTTTCAACTCCTTGGTCAGGTGTATTCCCAGGTATTTGATTTTTGGGGTGCAACTTTAAAAGGTATTGTATTTTTGCACTCCTTTTCTAATATTTCATTTTTAGTATACAATAATGTGACTGATTTCTGAATGTTAATCTTACATCCTGCTACTTTGCTGAATTTGTTAATCAGTTCAATTAGTTTTTGGGTTGAGTCCTTAGGGTGTTCTATATCTAGTATTATGTCATCTGCATACAGTGACAGTTTTACCTCTTCTCTTCCTATTTGGATACATGTTATTTCTTTTGTTTGTCTGGGCTGTGGCTAGGACTTCCAGTACTATGTTGAATAACAGTGGTGAGAGTGGACATCCTTGTCTTGTTTCAGATTTTAGTGGAAAGGCTTTCAGCTTTTCTCCATTGTGTATTATATTTGCTGTGCGTTTGTCATAAATGGCTTTGATTATGTTAAGGTATGTTCCCTGTATACCCATTGTGGTAAGAATTTTGATTATGAATGCATGTCAGACTTTGTCAAATGCTTTCTCTGCATCTATTGAGATGGTCATGTGGTTTTTGACTTTTCTTTTGTTAACATGGTGTATGACATTGATTGATTTGCATATGTTGAACCATCCTTGTGAACCTGGGATGAATCCCACCTGGTTGTGGTGTATGATCTTTTTTATATGTTGTTGGATTCGGATGGCTAAAATTTTGTTGAGAATTTTTGTGTCTCTATTCATCAAAGATATTGGCCTATAGTTTTCTTTTTTGGTGGTATCTTTGCCTGGTTTTGGAATTAGGGTGATGGTGGCCTCATAGAATGTCTTTGGGAGTGTTCCTTCTTCTTCAACCTTTTGAAAAAGTTTGAGGATGAACACCAGATACTCTTTGTATGTTTGGTAGAATTCACCTGTGAAGCCATATGGCCCTGTACTTTTATTTGTAGGGAGTGTTTTTATGACATATTCAATTTCATTTCTAGTGATTTGTCTGTTCAGTTGATCTATTTCTTCTTGATTCAGCCAGAAAGATATTAACAGGGTTGTAAACCATGATCAAGTGGGATTTATCCCAGGGATGCAAGATTTTTCAATATCCACATATGAATCAGTGTGATACACCACATTAACAAAATGAAGAATAAAAACCATATGATCCTCTCAATAGACGCAGAAAAAGCTTTTGACAAAATCCAACACCCATTTCTGATAAAAACCCTCCAGAAAGTGGGCATAGAGGGAACCTACCTCAACATAATAAAGGCCATATATGACAAACCCACAGCTAACATCATTCTCAAAGGAGAAAAGCTGAAAGATTTCCCACTAAGTTGAGGAACAAGACATGGATATCCACACTCGCCACTACTATTCAACATAGTTTTGGAAGTCCTAGTGACAGCAATCAGAGAAGAAAAAGAAATAAAAGGAATCAAAATTGGAAAGGAAGAAATAAAATTATCACTGTTTGCAGATGACATTGTAGTATATCTAGAAAATCCTTAAAATGCTACCAGAAAACTGTTAGAGCTCATCAATGAATTTGGTAAAATTGCAGGATACAGAATTAATACACAGAAATTGACTACATTTCTAGGAATCCTGCTGTTGTGCAGGGGGATCAGCAGCATCTTGGGAGCTCTGGGACAAAGGTTAAATCCCTGGCCTGGCACAGTGGGTTAAGGATCCAGCATTGCCACAATTGCAGCTTAGGTCACAATTGTTGCTTGGATCTGATCCCTGGCCCAGGAGTTCCATATGCTGTGGGGAGGCCAAAAAAGAAAAAGAAATTGACTATGTTTCTGTATACTAATAATGAACAATCAGGGAGAGAAATTAGGGAGATAATCCCATTTACCACTGCATAAAAAAGAATAAAATACCTAGGAATAAACCTACCTACAGAGACAAAGTACCTGTACTCTGAAAACTATAAGACACTGATGAAAGAAATCAAAGATGAGACAAATAGATGGAAGGATGGAAGTTTTGCACATCAATAATACCCTAAACAAAACAAAAAGATGACCCACAGATTGGGAGAAAATATTTGCAAATGAAGCCACTGACAATAGATTAACCTCCAAAATATATAAACACCTCCTGCAGCTCAATACCAAAAAAAAACCCAAACAACCCCATTAAAAAACAGGCCAATCTAAAGAGACAATTCTCTAAAAAAGACATACAGATGGCCAAAAAATACATGAAAAGATGTTCAACATCACAAATTATTAGATGAATACAAATCAAAACTACTATGAGACATCACCTTACACCAGCCAGAATGGCCATCATCAAAGAGTCTACAAACAATAAGTGCTGGAGAGGGTGTGGAGAAAAGAGAACCCTATTACACTGATGGTGGGAATGTAAATTGGTGCAACCACTGTGGAAAACAGTATGGAGATTCCTCAAAAACCTAAAAATAGAATTACTATTTGATCCAACAATCCCACTCCCAGGCATCTATCCAGAGAAAATCCATGACTCAAAAAGATACATGCACCCCAATGTTCACTGCAGCGCTATATACAATAGCCAAGACATGGAAGCAACTTAAATGTCCATCAAAAGAAGAGTCGATAAAGAAGATGTGGTACATATATGCAATGGAATATTACTCAGCCATAAAAAGGAATGAAATAATGGCATTTGCAGCAATATGGATGGACGTAGAAATTATCATGCTAAGTGAAGTTAGACAGTGAGACACACAAAAATGTCATATGCTATCACTTATATGTGGAATCTAAAAAAGATACAATGATCTTTTTGTGTGTGTGCGTGCGTGTGTGTGTGTGTTTTCTAGTGCCTCACCCAGGGCATATGGAGGTTCCCGAGTGAGGGGTTGAATTGGATCTGTGACCTACACCACTGCTCATGGCAATGCTAGATTCTCAACCCACTGAGCGAGGCCAGGGATCAGAACCCACAACCTCATGGTTCCTAGTCAGATTTGTTAACCACTGAGCCACAACGGGATCTCCTAGATACAATGATCTTATTTGCAGAACAGAAACTGATGCACAGACTTTGAAAAACGTATGGTTATTGAAGGGTACAGGTTTGGGGGGAGGGATGGGCTGGAGATTTGGGATGGAAATGTTGTAAAATTAGGTTGTGATGATGGTTGTACAACTATAAACATAATAAAATTCACTGAGTTTTTAAAAGAGAGAGAGCATTTACCCCAGACGGTGTCCCAGGCACATGTGACTGAAATGCAGTCGCCTCAGGCCTCGGCCATTCCAGATGGGGATTTGGGACAACAAAATACATGCTACCTGGCAGCTGTCTCTCTTAGATAGTAAGTCCCCTTCCCAGGGTAACCTCCTTCCCTTTGTCTTCCATGAAAAACCTCTCCCTTCCACAGGGCCTTGGTGTTCTCCCACCCTCCCAAGCAGCCCACTGGAAGATCCTGGGGATGATGGAGGAGATGACCCGGGTGGCTGGTGACTGGATAGACCTGGGCCCATGCCCATTCTTCAGACTCTCATTCCTCTGTTGCTTCTCTTCTCTCCAGGGTGAAATGGGGCCAAAGGGTGAGCCTGGGATAGCGGGACACCGGGGGCCCACAGGAAGACCAGGCAAACGAGGCAAGCAGGTAAGGGTCCCAGGGCTCACCAAACCCTCCTGATCAGGGGTGGGGCTGGGGGTGTAGAAAGGTAGGCGGCCAGGCAGGGTCAGGGACATTCTGGGAACAGTCTCCGGCACCCTCTAGGCTGGTGGGCAAGAGCTGCACCCCTTCCAGTGCATCTTGGCTCTCCACGAAAGGCAGAGTTTGAGGCAGATGGAGTGGGAGGACCTTCCAGCTGTGTCCAAGGCCAGAGGAAGGAGTGGATCTTGGCTTCATAAGAATAGGTCTGGCTTAACCAGAGTAGCTGGGGGCAGAAACCAGATCTGTTCATTTGCCCAGAAACCAGATCTGTTCATTCTGCCTCAGTGCCCCAGACACAGCTGGAGTTCTGGGATCAGCCCAAATATTTGCCTACTGTTCAAGGGTCTCCTGTGTCTCAACAATAGGGTGATTTTTCCCTAACCAGGATTCCCCTTTGTAACTGAACCCCTTTATTGGCACTATTCAGTGTTTAGGGAAATTTTTCGTCCTGAAATCCCCTTGAAGGCAGAGTCTTGGGTCAAACCACGTGACATGAGCTGTCTTGAGGGCCTCAGAGAACCTCTCTCCTTTGCTCAAATGAGACATGTGCCCCTTACTCTTGTTGTTACCAGTCTATTGGCTTTTTGCCTCTTTTCTCATTACAAATGTAATATATGGTCATCAGAGAAAACAGAATACTTGGAAAGAAACCATCTAAAGTCCTAACACCCAGGCATAGCCATGGTACCCTTCCTCCCAGTGTTACTGCTTCTGTGGACTTTCTAGTGATTTATTCCTTTTATAGCCAATATATTGTTATGGTACCCTAAATGTTTAACTTTAAAAGCACAATATTCACATTTTTACTTGTTACTAAATTAATTAAAAGCATTTTTAAACATATTTTAAAAATCTCTGGGAGTTCATGCTGAGATGCAATGGGATTGGTGGTGTCTTGGGAGTGCTAAGATGCAGGTTTGATCCCCAGTCTAGAACAGTGGGTTAAGGATCCTGCTTTGTCACAACTGCAGCTCAGATCTGATTCCTGGCCTAGGAACTCCAAATGCTGCAGGGTGGCCAAAAAAAAAATCTCTGCATAAGATTTTAGTAAAAGGAAGGTCAAGATGGCGGAGGAGTAAGACGTCACGCTCACTTTCTCCCACAAACACATCAAATAAAAAACATCTACATGTTGAATGATCTGTACAGAACATCTACTGAACTTTCCAGAAGAACTTAAACCTCCAAAAGGGGCAAGAAACCTTCCACATAACTACGTAGAACAAAAGAAAAAGAGAGAGAGAGAGAAAAGGTATCAGGATGGGACCAGCACTCCTGAGAGGGAGCTGTTAAAGAAGAAAGGCACCCACACTCTGGGAAGCCACCTTACCAACAGGGAGATCGGCTGAGATGGAGGGACCTCAAAGTCACTGAGAAAAGCCCAGCAGCTGGACTGAGGAGGACAAAGCAGAGTGAGAGCTGCACAGACCACTGCGTCTGATACCACAGCCTGAGATGCTTATGCAGGGCCTAGGTGCTGTGACTCAGGCTCCAGAGGTCAGTTCCAGGGAGAAGACTAGGATTGGCTGTGTGGAGACAGCCTGAGGGGCTAGGGAGCAGTGTGCCACAGACTGAGGAGCAGAAGCTAAAGCTGAGGGAACCCAGAAGGAGGTCTGGGCCCACAAGAGAAGCAAGGCACCATTGCTGGGGAGGGCAAGAGGAGGAGGGGTGGACCACCATAGGAATCTCTTTCCCTGCACACGTGTGTGTGGACTCCCAGAGGGTGGAGCACATCTGGCACAGGCTACAGGTGGCAAGAGGCCACTTGCTTGGTCTATGGGAGACTGGGCACCTCTTGTGCAGGCTACAGGTTGCCGGGCACCCCTTGCGTGGGCTAAGGGCAGCAGGGGACTAAGCACAATGCTTACGTGATCTTGGGTGATCTACAGGTGGTGGGGACAAACCACAGCAGTCATCTCAGAAACCAGAGGGAGGAAAGGCCCGACACCACTAGGGGTCTGTGAACAGACTCCACCTGTGGCCCCAGTCACCTCAGAGGTCAGCAAAAAATAGGGCACTGCAACCAAGCACCACCTATTGTTGCTCTCACTTCCCTGGGAACACACCCACGCTGAGGCTGCCATTGCCAAATGCTCTGGGCACCGCCCACACATGCCTGATTACTGTTACTTCCCAGGACCCTGCAACTGGGAGCAGCCTGTGCAGTATCTCCTGCATGGGCTAAGTGAGACAGGGTGCTTCTTGTGTGCTTTACAGGTGGTGGGAGAAAACCACCAGTTATCTCTGACTCCAGAGGTGGCTGTGGCCCACCACCATTAGTGATCCATGAACAGGCACCACCATTCACCTCAGAGGGCACCACAGAGGAGGGCACTGTGACTGAACACCACCTGTTGTTGAAATTACTCCCATGGGAACTCACATGCCCTGCCGCTGCACTGTGAAATGCTCCAGGCACCTCCTAAATCTGCCTGAGGCTCATTACCACTTCCCAGGGCCATGCAACTAGGAGTAGCCTGCGCCACCTTCCTGCAGGTTCTTGCTACTGTCAAAAGCCCAGCAACCAGGCACTGACTACTAGCCCTGCCCGTTGCCTCCTTCTCCCTGGAAACACACTCAACACCCCATTAGGGGGATAACAGCCTTCTCACACTGAGGAAAGAGAAAATAGCCAGATTCCCACATCAAAAATAAATAGTAACTCCCCCAAATATAACAGGACACTCTTGCAGAAATAGCCCTCCAAGACTACAGTATTTGGTTTCCCTAAACTCACAGAATAATAAAAATATAAGCAAAATGAAGATGCTCAAAAGCCATTCCCAGAAAAAGAACAAGAGAATTCACCTGAAGCAGCAATAAAACAGACCTCTGAAGTCTAAAAAACACTGAGTTCAAAAAGGAAATAGCAAAAATACTGAAGGAATTAAGGGTGAATATGAAGGAATTAAGAGTAGATATAAACAGTAATGAAGATTATTTTAGAAAGGAACTAGAAAATCTAAGGAGGAGACAAGAAAAATTAGAAAATTAATTTGCAGAGACACAAGTTGAGTTAAGAGCACTGAATAGCAGAATGAATAATGCAGAGGAACGAATTCGTGACTTGGAGGATAGAATGATGGAAATCACCCAATCAGGACAGCAGACAGAAAACCAAATGAAAAAAACATGAAAACAACATAAGAGATCTATGGGATAATATAAAGTGGGCTAATCTATGCATAACAGGGATTCCAGAAGGAGAAGAAAAAGAAAATGGGATTGAAAATATATTTGAAGAATATTGTCTGAAAACTTTCCAAATCTAAAGGAAACAGATATCAAGATATAGGAAGCACAGAGGGCCCCAAAGAAGGTGAACCAGAAGAGGGCCACAGCAAAACATATTATAATAAAAATGGCAAAAGTTAAAGATAAAGAGAGGATTCTAAATTCAGAAAGAATAAAAATAAAACAAAGTGTTAATTATAAGGGAAGCCCCATTAGGCTATCAGCTGATTTCTCTACAGAAACACTACAGGCAAGAAGAGAGTGGCAAGATATACTCAAAGTTCTAAAAGGGAAAAATTTGGGAGTTCCTGTCATGGTGCAGTGGAAACAAATCCAACTAGGAACCATGAGGTTTTGGATTCATTCCCTGGACTCACTCAGTGGATTAAGGATCTGGCAATGCCATGTGCTGTGGTGTAGTTCACAGACACAGCTTGGATCTGTCATTGCTGTGGCTGTGATGTAGGTTGGCAGCAATAGCTCCAATTAGACCCCTAACCTGGGAACCTCCAAATGCCATGCATACAGCTCTAAAAAGACAAAAGACAATAAATAAATAAATAAATAAATAAATAAATAAATAAATAAAAAAGGAAAATTTGCAGCCTAGAATACTCTGCCCAGCAAGAGTATCATTAGACGGAGAAATAAAGAATTTCTTCAACAACCAAATTCTAAAAGACTACAGCAATACTAAACCCATTCTAAAAGAAATACTGAAAGGGCTTCTCTAATTAAAAAAGAAGTAAGAAGAAATAGGAAAGCAATTACTTGAATAAGCCAGTATACAGATCTAAAAGGAAAAAAAAAACCTATTGTAAAAGTGACGATAAACACAAGGAACAGCAAAAGGACAAACATGAAAATGTTAAAAAAGAACTTCAAAATCATAAAGTGTGAGGAAGGAAAGTAAGAGAACCTAGACTCTTTTTTAATAAATGTGTTTGAGCCAATATGACTCTCCAGGCTAAAGCAAGCAGATATAGGAAAGTGTTAACATACTTGAAAAACAGAGCAACCACAAATCAAAACCAAACATTATATTCACAAAAACTTAAAAGAAGAGGACACAAGCATAAAATAAAAGGAAATAATCCAACCAGAAAAGAAAGGAACAAAGGAGAAACATAGTATTAACTGGAAAACAAGGTTTAAAATGGCAATAAATACATATTTATCAATAATTACCTTAAATGTCAAAGGACTGAATGCTCCAATCAAAAGATGAGTGGCAGACAAGGGCTTACAGTGTGGCTCACAAAAGATGAGTGGCAGACTGGATAAAAAAGCAAGAGCCTACAATATGCTGTCTACATGTGACTCACCTTAGGCAAAGGACACATACAAATTGAAAGTGAGTGGATGGGAAAAGATATTTCATACAAATGGAAAAGACAGGAAAGCAGGAGTTGCAATACTTGTATCAGACAATATGGACTTTAAAACGAAGCCCATAAAGAAAGACAAAGAAGGACACTATTTAATGATAAAAGGATCCATTCAAGAAGAGGATATGACACTCATCAATATATATGCCCCTAATATAGGAGCACCCAGATACATACAACAAATACTAAGGGACATAAAGGAGAAGTGGATGGGAATACAGTAATAGTAGGAGACTTTAACACCCCCTCACATCAATGGACAATGCCTCTAGACAGACAATCAACAAGGCAACAGAGATCCTAAATGACACAATAGCAAAGTTAGCCTTAATTGACATTTTAAGGACATTACATCCAAAAAAAAATAGAATATACATTTTTTTCAAGCACATGTGGAACATTCTCAGGGATTTACCACATACTGGGGCATGAAGCTAACCTCAACAAATTTAAGAGTATGGGAATGATTTCAAGTGTCTTCTCTTACCACAATGGCATGAAACTAAAAGTCAACCACAGGAAAAGAAATGAGAAAAAACTGACTACATGGAGACTAAACAACATGCTACTAAAAAACAATGGGTCATTGAGGAAATCAAAAGGGAAATTTAAAAATACCTCAAGACAAATGATCATGAAAACACGACCATTCAAAATCTATGGAATGCTGCGGAAGTTCATACAGATAGAGGTTTTCTTCAGAAAAGAAGAAAAATCTCAAATCAACAACTTAACCTACCACCTGAAAGAATTAGAAAAAGAACAAACAAAACCTAAAGTCCTCAGAAGGAAGGAAATCATAAAGATCAGAGAGAAAGTCAATAAAATAGAGATTCAAAAAACAATAGAAAAAAATCAATAAAACCAAGAGCTGGTTCTTTGAAAGGGTAAACAAAATTGACAAACCTCTGGCCAGACTCAACAAGGAGAGGAGAGAAAAAAACCAAATAAACAAAATAAGAAATGAAAAAGGAGAAGTCTCAACAGCTACTGCAGAAATACAAAAAACCATAAGAGAATACTATGAACAATTATATGCCAACAAATTCGACAACCTAGAAGAAATGGACAACTTTCTAGAGACTTACAGCCTGCCTAAAACTGAACTTAGAAGAAATTGATTAATTGAACAGACTAATCAATAGAAATGAAATTGAATGTAGTAAAAACACTCCCAACAAACAAAAGTCCAGGGCCAGATGGCTTCACAGGTGAATTCTACCAAATGTACAAAGAACTCATACCCATCCTTCTCAAACCTTTCCAAAAGGTTGAAGGCATACTCCCAAAGACATTTATGAAGCCAACATCACCCTAATAACAAAACCAGACAGGAGTTCCTGTCGTGGCTCAGAGGTTAACGAATCCGACTAGGAACCATGAGGTTGTGGGTTCGATCCCTGCCCTTGCTCAGTAGGTTAAGGATCCGGCATTGCCGTGCGCTGTGGAGTAGGTTGCAGACGCAGCTTGGATCCTGCATTGCTGTGGTTCTGGTGTAGGCCAGATCCCTGGCCTTGCTCAGTAGGTTAAGGATCCGGTGTTGCCGTGCGCTGTGGAGTAGGTCGCAGACGCAGCTCGGATCCTGCGTTGCTGTGGTTCTGGTGTAGGCCAGCGGCTACATCTCTGATTCGACCCCTAGCCAGGGAACCTCCATATGCAGCGGTAGCAGCCCTAGAAAAGGCAGAAAGATAAAATAAATAAATAAATAAATAAAAATTTAAAAAAATTTTAAAAACAGACGATACTACCAAAAAAGAAAATTATAGGCCAATATCTTTGATGAATATAGACGCAAAATTCTCAACAAAATTTTAGCCAACTGAATCCAACAACATATAAAAAAGATCATACACCACAGCCAAGTGGGATTCATCCCAGATTCACAAGGATGGTTCAACATATGCAAATCATTCAATGTCATACACCACATTAACCAAAGAAATGTCAAATACCACATGATTATCTCAATAAATGCAGAAAAAACATTTGACAAAGTCCAACATCCATTCACAATAAAAACTCTTACCAAAGTGAGTATAGAGGGAACCTGCCTTAACATAATACAAGATTTTAGTAAAAGAGTAACCAGTAGATTGCTTGGGCAAGAGAAGCCTAACCAAATTATAATAATGCTGAATAGTGAATGTGTTTGGACACAAGGCATTTTCCATTCTTACATTTCCATTCTTTAAGTGGTCCTCAAACTCTCGCTTATGTCAGAATTGTCTTGGGAGCCAATTAAATACACATTTACTGCCCCACGTGCAGTGGTGGTATTTCTAGACTTGCCCCTCATTGTCCCCAATGCCCAGGCCTTACCTTCCAAAGATGCTGATGTAACTGGGACTTTGGCATGGCTTGTTTTTAAAGCTCCACGTAATTCTCATGTGCACCAGGGCACAGAACCTTGATAACACTATAAAGCCAATTCTGGTCTTTTCAGAGTAAACTTAGGAAAAACATAGACTCCCACCTGGCTAAATCAGCTTCCCCAGTGACTTTTGAAATCACAATGTTCCAAAAAAAAAAATTAAAAGAAATCACAATATTCCAATTCAATTTTTAAAGCTTTACAGTTGGCAGCATGGCCATGGCTTCACAGTGATGCCACAGATACCAATTTCCTAAAAACTAGGCTCAGAAAAAGAAGGAAAAAAGGAAAAATCTTTTTTCTTTTTAATCTTTTTCTTCCCTACTGCTGCAATTCCATATTTGACACTTGGGGTTCAAGAAGCCAGTTGGTTTCGTCATCTAGTTCTTTTCTTGGGCAGTGTTTGTCTTGTCCTCATCAGAGCTGAAGCCAATGAGGCTATTTCTTTCTTTCTTTCTTAACCCACTGAGCGAGGATCCTTAACCCACTGAGCGAGGCCAGGGATCAAACCCGCATCCTCATGGATGGATACTAGTTGGATTCATTTCCACTGCACCACAGCAGGCACACCCCAAGAAGGCTATTTCTTGACACTGCTGAGAATGATTCTGTTGGAGCAGTCTTAAAAACGATGCCAGCACCATATCTGGGAGCTCAGAGAAGTTAGGGAAATGAGCTCATCTTCCTCTGAGACCCTATAAACAAGCTGACTGAACGCCAGCCCCTCCCCCTCTGCCTGTCTAATCAGCTGAGATTTGAATGATCAGCCTTGCAAGCCCACCATGATACTCTCTTTTTGTCATGAATTCATTGCCTAGTGGAGCTAGGCATACAGAATGTTTGTTGAGCTGTAGTGCTAAGAATCTCTGGAGGTTCTTGTAAAGTCAACTTAAATCCTGGAATCAGAAATCCAGAAGATCTGGGAGATTAGACCTTCAGATCAAGGAGTTCCCTGGTGGCTCAGTGGGTTAAGGACTTGGTGTTGTCACTGTTGTGGCTTAGGGGCTTAGGTCGCTGCTGTGGAGCAGGTTCAGTTCCTGGCTCAGGAACTTCCACATGCCACAGGTGTGACCACAAAAAATAGAACTTATATCCAGAAGGATTTTAGAGACCATAGACTCAATTCTTTGCATGTAGTTACCATGAAACCGAGGGCCAGGGCAGTAGCACAACCACTCAGGAACCCCAGCTAACCAGTTTCCAGGCAGCATTAGCACCTGGAGACTTGAGACCAGATTCCCCCCAGCCCCCTGCACATCATCGCACCAAGTCAGGCCTGGCCTTCAGGAAAGTAGCTCTTGCCTTTATCATACAAATCTTCAGTCATGAAGACAGTACAACTTCCTTGACAGTAATCTCCAAACTTTGTGGCAATAAAAGAGTAGACAATGTTTTTCCTGGAAAGTGCTGCCCAGTGAGTCCTGCTCAAGACAAGGCTGTTCCGAGTAGATGATTGATCAGCAGAATATTCCATTACCACTGAGGTCAGGACAAGGAGTGTATCCAGCTCCTTCGAGCTGTGGCACTTCCTGTGCTCAGAGCCAGCTGACATGGCTGCTAGAAAAACAAGCCTTCACCATGGCTATATTAAGACTGTGTGACTTCCTTTGCCATTCTGGGACCTGTCTTTGTTGCCTCACGGAATCCTAAGGGTTGGGCAAGGCTTAAGATTCCCTCCATGGGGATGGAATTGGAGACGAACTCTGACCTCACTGTCCCTTATTGAGTTTAAGAACTCCTTGCCCATTGCCGAGGGAGCCCCCAGGGCCATGTTGACAAAGTGGCAGGTCCCACGTCACATGTTTGAAAGAAGTGCCTGGCCTGCCTGCTCCCTAAGCATGGGAAAGATTACATTCCATCAGGTGAGCGAGGCTGCCAAGGCACAAGAGTGCAGGGACAGGGACCAGGCCCAAGACATCAGGCACCTGTTACCACTCCAGTTAGGCCCTGGCAAGAATTGACAGCAGATGGTTTGGGGGAAGGGTCTACAGCGAGAGCCAGTCTCACTTTCTGGGGTCATTCCTAAGAGCTGCCCTGGGGGGAGATGTCAACCCTACCAGAGCAGACAGCAAAGAGGACATCCCGTGTGGGATACCTATACCTGTAGGTGTGCCTCTTGTTAAGAATCAGGACTTTTCTGGAGTTCCCGTTGTGGCACAGCAGAAATGAATCCCACTAGTGACCAGAAGGATGCAGGTTTGATCCCTGGCCTCGCTCAGTGGATCCGGTGTTGCTGTGAGCTGTGGTGTAGGTCACAGATGCAGCTTGGATCCCACATTGCTGTAGCTATGCTATAGGCTGGCAGCTGTAGCTCTGATTCAACCTGTAGCCTGGGAACCTCTGTATGCCATGGGTGTGGCCCTAAAAAGAAAAAAAAAAAATCAAGACTTTTCTAACCATGTGGAAAAGGTAAAACCAAGCTGATGGCTATAAGAATCAGCTGGGCCCCATGTAGCCCTTGGTTCTGTGAAAATCACTTTTCTACCTCTGAGATCTTTGTCAGCCTCACAAGAAGCCCACACAGGTGTGTATATTGCCTGGCTCATTTTACATATGAGAAAACTGAGGCACAGAGTAATGGTGTGACTTACCCAGGGTCCCATGGCCAAGATGAAAGCCCAGATCTCTCGGCTTAGAGCCAACAAACTATATCCTGTTTGTGTGTTCAGCTTCTTTTCCTCCCCTATGTGATCTGGGGAAGGGAGGTGAAAAAGACAGATTCTGGGAGCTTCTGTCTCATGCAGAGACACTAAAGAAATGAGCACACAAACAATGGTAGTTATGATTGGGGATGAGGGCCTATGATGGGGAGAACTGGCTGGGTCAGGCAAGGTTAGGGAAGGCTTTGCACAACGGTATTTTAGCTGGGAGCTGAAGTCTGGGAGGAAGTTACCTAGGCAAAGGGGCGAGGAGAGGCGTTTAGGGCAGAGAGAGGAGTCTTGAGAAGGGAAGTAGAAAGCATGGATGCTGTTGAAGACCCCAAACGCCAAAAGTCAGGACGATCCTGGAAAGCCTGGGCTTTCAGGGCTGTGAAGGCTGAAGTTAGGGGCTAGGCCTTATCCTGAGAGCAACAAGAGGCCATCAGATGGAAATGGCTCTTGTGCTGAGACAGAAACAGTCCTGACAAGCAGGCAGAGGCCTGATGCCAGACGATGGCCTAATCTCTTTTCTGAGCCCGTTTCCTCTGCTGCCCATTGAGGAGAGTGAGTTACACTGGTTCCTGTTCACTATCATGCGCTATGTGTCTAGGACAGAGCAAGAAGTGATGTCTGTAGAAAGCAAACTTACAATGACCGGGGGGAGGAGCAAGTTAGGGGTATGAGATTAACAGATACAAATGGCTATACATAGGAGTTCCTGCTGTGGCTCAGCAGAAACGAATCTGACTAGCATCCATGAGGACACTGGTTCGACCCCTGGCCTTGCTCTGTGGGTTAAGGATCCCGAGTTGCCATGAGCTGTGGTTTAGGTTGCAGACGAGGCTCAGATTCTGCATTGCTGTGGCTATGGAATAGGCCGGCAGCTGTAGCTCCAATTAGACCCCTAGCCTGGGAACCTCCATATGCCATGGGTGTGGCCCTAAAAAGACCAAAAAAAGAAGAAAAAAAAAGATAAGCAGCAAGGATTTACTTTTTAGCACAAGGAATTATACTCAATATTTTGTAATAACCTATAAGGGAAAAGAATCTGCAAAAGAAAAAACCCACTGACTCAATACGATGTATGTCTGAAACTAACATAATACTATAAATCAACTATACTTCAATTAAAAAAAAGTCATGTCTATAAACTTGCATCCATCACTTTCTCAAATGTCACTTGCCCTGAGCTTTTCAGGAGCTTGGTGATCCCTCCGGGATCTTTGGAACTGCACCCTCCCCAAGGCATTTGCTCCAAAGGGCAAAGTGGCCCATAATTTAGTAGAGATGAATGGAGAAGGAAGTTTGCCACATCATGCTGTTATAACAGGCTCTGCCTTTCTCTCCGTCAGGGGCAGAAGGGAGATAGTGGAGTGATGGGCCCACCAGGCAAACCTGGGCCTTCTGGTCAAACTGGTCGTCCTGGTCCCCCAGGCCCCCCGGGCCCCCCATCTGCAGGTAAGAGCAACACTGCTTCACGTGAACACACAGTGTCACCCTCCCAGCCAGCCTCCCAGGGAGGGCACAGGAGATGTCAGCAGAGGCCTGCCTTGTGTTCTGAGTTAGAAACAGCCCAAGGCATAACTTCTCCATAATGTGGCTCGATCAAATTTTACATAAGAGAGAGAAACACTATTCTGGCCTAGATTTAACATTCTGGAGAACAGATAGAGGAGAGAAAAAGAAGAAAAATTACATTAGTGATGTCATTTATACTTTGAAAAATAACAGACACATATTTAATTAACTAACACCTTTTTCTAGAAAAACATTTCAAGGTTCTGAGCAGTTCTCTTAAATCTAGAAGTAGAGATGACATTGTTAATTTTTCTCTCTTTCACAGTGTTATGAAAGTCTTTACTGATTTGTATCAAATATAGAAATAAATCACTAAAAAGAAATGAAAAGGCTACCATTGAAGAGGGCATAGCTACACTACTATCTGGTTTCATTTTGTTTACTTGCAGGCGCTAAGCCTTTTATTTTGTTTTTCAGCTCAAAGTAAAGCCTATGATAGCATGGTATCTCTAGATCCAAGAATGCTATTTACTGACTGTGCCTGTTTCTTTGTCCTCAGTTATATAAAGAGATCAAAATTTTTATTCTAAATTTTTTTTTTTTTTAGGGCCATACCCACAGCATATGGAGTTTCCCAGGCTAGGGGTCCAATTGGAGATACAGCTGCTGGCCTATGCCACAGCCACAGCAACATCAAATCTGAGAGGTGTCTGCGACCTACACCACAGCTCATGGCAATGCCAGATCCTTTAACCCAAGGAGCGAGGCCACAACCTCATGGTTCCTAGTTGGATTTATTTCCACTGTGCCATGATGGGAATTTCAATTCTAAATTTTTTTTTAAGAAAATGAGGGCATTTTGAAATTGCAAATTGTACTTTTCCCCACTGTGTTTATGGGCCAATATTTATAACCCCATCATGAGATGGTCAAGAAATGTCATTTTGTTAGCTCCCTTAAACCAAAACTGGCTTGGAGGAGTTCCCTGGTGGCCCAGTGGTTAAGGATTCAGTGTTATCACTGCTATGGCTCAGGTCACTGCTGTGGCTTGAGTTCAACCCCTGGCCCAGGAACTTCTGCATGCAGTAGGTATGACCAAAAAAAAAAAAAAAAAAAAAGCCAAATCACACAAAATCAAACAAACAAATTAAAGAAAAAACTGGCTCTAAGACTCCAACCTGACAAGTTGTGAAGAAAATTCAGTCTCAGGCATTACTGGGGTTCTCTCCACTTCTTTACCTGCTGAAAAACAGTGGGGCAAAGATCCTGGGGAATTATGGCAGAAAAGCATCCAGGGCAGTCCCTCCAGCCTTTGATCTGCCCTCTTTGCCTCTGAAATTCCTATTGTCTGAGGCCACGTGGTCAGACCTATGACCACCGTCTTTGTGGCAGTTGTGGGTATCAAGATCATCCCCAAGCCTCAGAATCCTGATCCCCAAGGTTCAACCTCCCCGGGGGCACCCCATAGCTTTCCTCCTGAGACCTAGTCTCTTCCCTAGGATTCGGGGTCCCCCTCCTCCTTGTGTCTGGGGCCATCCCTCCTCTTCTGACCTCCAGCCCCTCCCTCCTCACCCTCCTCAGATACTGCTGCCCCTCTTATAAGATTTTCTTTTCTGAGAACAAGAGGGCAGAAAGACAGAAGTCTTCAAGTAGTATTTGTTTCTTAGCAGGGGCAAAAAAGCACAAAGTCTTGCTGCCTCCTTGAAATCAGGAAAGGAAACATTAACGGAAGAACATCAGTTACCATGACAATAAGCCATCACCCCACCTGTTTCTATTTGTTAGGGGACCTGGGTTGAGATGCAGCCCAGGCTCCATTTTCATGCCCAGACTCTGTTTCTCTGTGTTGACTGGATGATCAGATACAGGTTCTTGCAAATAATCCTTTTCCTCCTTGGTTCCCCTTGAGCCCCATGACCATGAGCTGGCAACCCTAGAGACTGAGAGCTTAGCCTGAAGCTGGGATTTGCCTTTGGAAGGGATGTTCTTGGCCCTTGAGGTATTTAGGGGCTCACAGAACTGAGAAATAGCCAGGGGGAAAATAGTTGGGGGAGTGTCTTCAGCAAACTAAGTCTTCATCTCACTGTGTGTGTCTGACTTGAGTCTGGGTTCCCTCCTGCACCGTGGAGTGAGTGAGAAGGGCAGGACAGGAAAACCCTCAGCAGCTTGCTCAGATGCCCCCTGTTTTGTCTTGTCAGCCTCTGGTGGATTGCAGTCCTATGCCTGCAGCAAGGCCAGTGTAATCCTGCTTTCTTTCTTGCTCTTCCAGCACCTCTCTACCAGCCTAGTATGCTCACTCCCCCTCCCACCACCCATCCTCTGCCAGGTCCCAGCCTCACTGCCCTCGGCCCTCCAGTGGACTCTGCTCTCCCAGGAGCTGGAGAAAACTCCTAGGGTCTCTTTGGGTCCACATGACCTGAAATAGCGTCCCCATCATCCTCTGGTCCATCCGGCCAACTCCTCTCCTTCCTTCAAAGCCCTCTCTTCAATAAGCCCTTCCTAAGGCCCCAGTCCCACGCTATGTCTGCTATGGCCCCTTCACTGGTGACAGTTTTCTGCAGATGTGTTTCCTCTTCCTTCTAGATGGCAGGTCCTTGAGGCAGGGTCTTAGCCAAGTCAGTTTGGCATCCCCATGGCACCTGGCAGGTAGGATGGGCAGGCCTGGCTCCTGCAGGTGCCCATATGCCTGGGCTACTTTGGCACTCAGTCTGTCCCACCTGGGTTATTGCACGGCAGCCAAGCAGGATGTGGGCCAGTTCTTTGACTGATGTTCCCCTCCCTGTGCCTTCCTTTGAGTCACTTCCCTTCTGGGGAACCTCTCAGAGTGAGGGGGCTGAAGAAAATGGGGAAATAATGCTGCTCTTTGGAAATGTTTTTTTTGGGGGGAGGGGGGAAGAAGGGGAAGGAGGTTTAAAAGGGGCCTTCTCTGTGTGTCTAAGACCAATTGGATCATCATCAGGAACTGGAACAGACCTCCAAAGCCATTTCTGAGGCTACCTTTGACAGCCTGATAAAGTTCCTCTCCCAGGGGGAAAAAAATGTGTCTGCCTACATGTAGTACTCCACACACTACTGCCCAGAGTTCTAGAACCCCTGCCCAGATCCATCTTGTGATATCCTCAGGCTCTCTGGACCCCAGGTTAAACTTCCCTGGAGCCTCAGAAATCACAGAGGTCCCCAAGGTGACCACTCCTGGTCCAGAATCAGTCTGTAACTATTAGTCTCAGGATCCTCCCATGTAGCCATGCAGCTTCTGCAGGGGAAGAGTGGGACTCAGGGGTGATGTGGAGGTGACTCGGTGGTTCCTCTGCCTTCTCCCAGATTCCCCTCTCAGACCTGCTCCCATTGCAGCATCCAGTGGAGATGGGAGGCTCCCTGGGCAAAGATGGAGAGCTGGGTCCTCTGGCTGCCAGGGTCAGTGGAGAGGCTGGGCCCCCTGGACAAGCTCCGAGAGACCAAGGTAGGGCAGTTCAAGTTGCTGTGCCCTTCAGGGCGGTGTGGCAGGAAGCAGGCAGGGGTAACAGATGCCCTTGGACAGCTGGGAGGAAGCAGCAGGGATGTGGCTCCCTGCCATATCCTGTCGTCCTTTTCGGAGGCCACCTCGGCTTTTGCTGCCCCATGCCTGAGGGGCAGGATGGTGCGAGGAGGTGGAGGGTGGCGGGAGGTTTTCATTACCCAAGTTACCCAAGAAAGAGGGGCTGGGGATGGGGAGGGAACAACAGCAAAATGCCTTTAGGATGTAATTTGCTATAACCAAATTACAAATTTGGCTGAGTCCTTCCTGCACCCAGACAGAGTCTAAGTGAATCAACATGGTACCTGGGAATTGCCAGCT
Source organism: Phacochoerus africanus (assembly GCF_016906955.1). Taxonomy (NCBI): domain Eukaryota; kingdom Metazoa; phylum Chordata; class Mammalia; order Artiodactyla; family Suidae; genus Phacochoerus; species Phacochoerus africanus. The sequence goes on along the minus strand of NC_062544.1, from coordinate 83,133,403 downwards.
TCCTGTGAGCATCAATATTCTTGGACGTGTGGCTTTTGAACAGCAGCATAGTGTCGAGTCAAACATGAATTCAGATCTCAGCCTCCCCACTAATTAGCTGGATAATAGGCCAGACTCCTGAGTCTCTCTGACGCTGTGGTTCTGGAAGGGTCCTTGGGGGTCACACAGTGCTGGAAGGTGGCTCCATGCTGCAGTCACATCCCTGGTTACAGAGTTTTCCCATGGTCCCCAGGTGCCTAACTACCTGGAATATTCCTGGGCTGGTGGAGGTTCTGTCTCTCTGAACATGAGACTGGTGCTCCCCCCACAGGATTGCTTTTGCATTTCTTGTTAGGACAAATGACCATAACTTGGTGTAAGATGATGACAAGTCTCCCTTCCCCTCAAACTGGCAGCATTCCCACTGGGGTCTCCCCCTCCAGCTGCAGCTGTTTGCTCCTGGTCCTGGCCAGACCCATCCCCTGGCCTCATTTTCCCCTGTCTTGTGGGATCTCCAAACTGTGTCCCCAGTTGCTGTCTGCCCTGGATACAGTTATACAACCTGAAACCAATGACTGGCTGGTCTTCTAGCACCTCTTCTTTTCCCAGGAGGCGGATATTTATTTCCTTTTCCAGTGCCCATCTTTTCCTCTTTGCTCTTTGGATGTTTCTGGCTCTAGCATTTTCTGCCGATCAGTGTGAGACCCCTAGTCTTTTCTGAAGACCTTTTCTTTCCAGTTAGTCTGCATTCATTCATTCAATCATCAAACATGTACTGTGCTCCTACTGTGTGCCAACCCCTGGCACATAAAAACATGCACTCACCTGCCACTGTGAGCTGACAATTCTCCTGGAGGAGATGGACCTAGACAGGATAATCTCACAATGTATAGAATTACAGAGATAAGTGCCAGGGAAAAAAGGCATGGGGAGCTAGGAAGCTGACTCTGATGTGAACAGAAAATGGAGTGTGAGGATTGTGAGAGGCTTTCCTGAGGAAGCGATGTTTAAACCCAGATCAAGAGTGAGCTAGGAGCTTCCTGGGGAGGGCAGGATGGAGGGTGAAGGGGAGGACAATTAGTTTGTGCAAATAGCATTTCCCAAGACAGTGCTTGGTGCTTTTGGGAATCATTCGAGAGCTCTGAAAAGCACAATGCTGGGGTTCATGCTCAGAAGTCTTGATGTAACTGGTCTGGAGCATGGCCTGAGCATCAGGGCCTTTAAAAGCCAAGGTGAGAAGTTCCCGTTGTGGCTCAGTAGATTAAGAACCCAACTAGTATTCATGAGGATGCAGGTTCAATCCCTGGCCTCGCTCAGTGGGTGAAGGATCCAGTGTTGCTCCAAGCTATGGCATAGGTCGAAGATGCAGCTCAGATCCTGTGGCTGTGGTATAGGCTGGCAGCTGCAGCTCTGATTCACCCCCAGTCCAGGAACTTTCATAAGCCACAGATGCAGCCAAAAAAAAAAAAGCCAATGTGAGAACTGTCTCCCTAGCAAGTGTTCCACATTGTAGGGGTAAATTTCCTGACCATATCTTTTCAGGATACACTTCTCAGCATCAGGGAAGAACAAATAGCCTGAGCATTTTCAAACATTCCATTTTCTAGAAGAAATCAAAGAAACCCACATTCAGAAATCCCTTTGTTAAGATCTCATATATAAGAACAAAATAAAATGAGTTAACAAAAATAATGTTATCAGCCAACAAGGTGCTCATCAGCACGAAATCCCTATTGTTAAACATAGAGGGGATAGTTTTCATCTTACAACAAAGTCCATAGGTGAACAGTGGCTGGTTTAGCCTCTAAGCATCACTATCAAAGCCCAAGGCCCCACAAAGCCCTGGTCTTCCCTGCATGCTGGCTTCTCTTCTCATACTTGTTGCTTCATGGTTACATCACAGCTGCTGCAGTACCAGATGTCTTGTTTATCTTCTAGGCAGAAAGAAGGAGAAAGCTATGTCTCCTACCAGCTATGCTTCTCCTTTATCAAAGGGTAGACTTTCCCAGGTGCCCCCGTGCTTTTCCCACCTTGGGCTTGCATTGGCCAAAATTGGCACACAGTCACCTCCTAGGGCAAGGAGTCTGGGAAGCAGAATGCCTATGTGCCTGATCTCTAGCATATAGAGAGAAGGAAGGGAGGAAGAGGGGCGGGAGAGGTCCTGCCACACCTGGTGTGGTTAAGGGACCCAGTCCTTGGACCCAGAAGGGCCTCTCTGGACCTCTCCTCCAGGCCTCCCTAAAACACGGTGGACTTCAAACGTCTTTCTCTCCTGAGGATTTCTAACACCTCCCTGGGCTATTTGGTTTTCTATTCCTTTGCTCTAGTAACACAGCAGTCTGTTGCTTCCTAGGACAACTGGTAATGGGACCCAAAGGGGAAAGAGGATTTCCCGGGCCTCCAGGAAGATGTCTTTGTGGCCCCCCCATGAATATGAACAACCCTTCCTACGGGGAGTCCGCGTACGGGCCCAGTTCCCCAAGGGTTCCTGTGGTAAGGCTCTTCTGGGGGGAACCTGGGGTGGTCATCCCTCAGGACCTCTCGCCTGATGCACCCCGGCTTTGTAGAAGCCTTTCCATATAACATGTTCACCCCATTATCCTGGGCGTGTACTTGTTATAGAAAATGGAAAAATAAGGGGAAATCAATAAGAAGAAAACCACATTGTCCATCTGGCTGTTGGTCCATTTTGGAGTGTATTCTTTGTCTTTTTTAAGAAAAAAAAATTATAGAAAATATCAGAACAAAGAGTGTGATGAACCTTCTTGACTACACACAAGTCCAACAATTATCAACTCATGGCTAATCTTGATTCCACTTCACACCTACTTACGACAGCCCACCCTCCCTTGGATTAATTTGAAGTAAACCCTGGACATCAATTCATCATTTGAATGGATACATAATAATCCACCCATCATGTGGCTGTGCTATGATTTGTTTAATCAGAGCCCTAGTGTCAGATATGTATCAGGTGCTCCCAGGCTTTCCCCTGGTGTAAATAACACTGTCATGGACACCTTTGTATATATTAATTTTGTTAAGAATCATTTCCAGATGTAGAATTACTTGATTAGATGGCATCACCTTTTTATTTAAGGCTTGGTAACTTTTTTTTTTTTTTTTTGGTCTTTTCAGGGCCGCACTCATGGCATACGGAGGTTCCCAGGCTAGGGGTCCAATCGGAGCTACAGCTGCCAGCCTATGCCACAGCCACAGCAACACAAGTTCGGAGCCTCATCTGTGACCTACACCACAGGTCACAGCAATGCCGGATCCTTAACCCACTAAGCAAGGCCAGGGATCAAATCTGCATTCTCATGGATAGTAATCAGGTTCCTTAACCATTGAGCCACGACGGGAACTCCAGGTCTCGGTAACATTTTAAAGGTTCAAAAATTTTCAACCTTGTTTTGGCTATTTGAGTTTCAAACTAGATGAAGAATATGTGGGAATCAAGACACATGTCCCTACTTCAGGGGAGCCTTGGGAGCATAAATGCGACCTCCCTTCCCGCTGAACACCAGCCCAAACACAGAGATTGTTCCTCCTCAGGCTCTTTCCCCACCCCCTGCAGAAGTGTTTTCTGGAATCCTCACCAGTGTGTTCTCTGGCAGATTTTTGTGGTCAACAACCAGGAGGAACTTGAGAGGCTGAACACCCAAAATGCCATTGCCTTCCGCAGAGACCAGAGGTCTCTTTACTTCAAGGACAGCCTGGGCTGGCTCCCTATCCAGGTACCAAGGCCAGCACCCCGCACATGCCCCAGCCGGCAGGGGACACACCTCCAAGGGACAGAGAGGCCTGATGCAGAGCTTTTGCTGTCTTCTCTTGCCGAAGGCTGAGCCCTCTCCCTCGCCTGCCTCTGAGGGCCCCCTTCACCCCCACATGAAGCCACGGCTCTGGACCAAGACTCCTGATGGCTTCCAGCCCTACACAGCCTTCCTGCCAACCACAGAGCTGGGGTAGATGGAAAGGAGGGCCCTTCCGTGCCCTCCCTGGTGTGCTGTTCCCACTAACTGTGCTGTGTTTCTCCGGCCAGCTGACGCCTTTCTATCCTGTGGACTACCCTGTAGACCACCGGGGCTCCTGTGGGGATGGGATCCTGCAGCTCGGGGAGGAATGTGATGACGGGAACAGCGACGTGGGTGACAACTGCATCCGTGAGTGGGGCCTGGCCCCAGAGGGTCCAAAGCTTGAACTGGGACACCAGCTGGTTTTGGACAATTCTGGAGCCAGAGTTGGGCTGCTGCTGGGGGGAGGGGAGCAACTCTCCCCACTTCAGTCTAATGTGAATTATCCACCCTGTCCAAGCATGGTTATGGGGTTGGTGTTAAGGATCTTGGCCCCAGAGAAGGCACTGGGCTTTCCCTTTTCCCTGAATCCTACTTCTTAGCACAACCCACATTCGGATCTCATTCTTTCCCAAAAGATGAAGGTGATGCAGGACTGAGAGGTGAACAGAGGAAGCTGAGACTCTGAATCAGGACTCACTTTTAGCAGGCAGAGCCCTAGTAGCAGAGCCCCGCTTAGATGAATTAGGCAGTGAGAGCTGCCTTCAGGCTGGTGGATGTTACCAGGACAGGCAGCATAGCTTGGGAGTGCTGCTTTTCTTCTTAAAAAAAAAAATCTAGTGACAAAAGCAGGAGGTGAGCTGGAAAGCATGAGCTTTAGAGTCAGAGTTTGGATGCAGGCTCTGAAAGCCACCAGATCACCCCCTGGCTCAGAGAGGAGGCTATGAGGTGAGTGGGATGATGAAAGGCCTCACTTTCCCCAATTGGGAAATGGGTATGACAGCACAGACTACTCAAGGCTTTAGATTCTGTGAGATTCTGTGAGCTGACATGCACATGGATTGTCTGGGTGTAGTAAGGGCTCAGCGTCCCTTCACCAAATTATTCTTTGCTATTTAGCCCACACCAGCAGCATATGGAAGTCCCCAGGCTAAGAGTCGAATCAGAGCTGTAGCTGCCAGCCTACACCACCAGCCACAGCAACGCAGGATCCAAGCCATGTCTGCGACCTACACCACAGCTCACAGCAACCCACTGAGCAAGGCCAGGGATTGAACCTGCATCCCCATGGATACTAGTCGGATTCATTTCCGCTGTGCCATGAAGGGAACTCCTCACCAAATTATTTTTAAGGCCCTGTTGTGAGGAGCTAGGCTCTGGCTCACAGCTGAGGCTGTACAGATGCAAAGGCAGGTTCCTTTCCAGCAAGCAGCTTAGGGGAGGATGGCAGGTGCACAGGGGCCAATGCAGGGGTGAAGCGGCTGTTTTCACTGCCCACAAGGGTTCTCAGTGTAGTAACTCTGAGGATGCTGGCTTTGCCTGGAGTCCCTCTGTCCCTGGTGGAGATAATCCAGCAGGAAGAACTAATGGGGTCCTGTGGTCCTGTAAAACCAAGGGTGGGGTCATACTCCAGGCCCCTCCCTGGTGTGAGAGTAGAGATTTTGTCCAAGATGGTCTGGCTCCCAAGGGACATAGGGTCCTCATCTGGAAGCTCCATGCAGACAGACAAGAGCCACCAAGGCCATCAATGTGCCTACTTGCCATCTCCTGACCCTGCCTTGCGGGAACCCGCAGTGGTCCTATGACAGGAGGCAGTGGCCACACCCCAGTTTTGGGACAAGGACACGGAAGCTTTGAGAGGTTCTCAGCTAACAGGTGACAGGTCTGGGTGGGGCCTGGCCTCCTTCCAGGGGATTGGGGACTGAAGCTTTGTGGGGGTCCATCCAAGAGGGTGCAGGCTCTGGGAGGCTGGGGGGTCCTTCAGGCCACACGGTCCTGCCAGGCTTTCCCCTCTCACCCCCCACTCCCTCTCAAGCCTGTATTTCTTGTGTCCTTTCAGGCTGTCGCAGGGCCTACTGCGGAGATGGCCACCGGCACAAGGGCGTGGAGGACTGTGATGGCTCTGACTTCGGCCACCTGACCTGCGAGACCTATCTCCCTGGGTAGGGACCGCCTCTAAGGCTGTTGTCACACTCCAACCTCCCTCCCTCTTGCCTACTCCTCTTTCCTTCACAAATATTCCTGAGTGGCTCCTATGTTCCTGGGGCTTTCTAGACACTGAGGTATGGTGACACAGAACACACTCTTGGTCCCTGCTCACACTGGGGGGCAGGCAATAAAAAAAAGAACCCCTATGGGAGTTCCCGTCATGGCTCAGTGGAAACAAATCTGACTAGTATCCATGAGGATGCGGGTTCGATCCCTTGCCTTGCTCAGTGGGTTGGGGATCTGGTGTTGCAGTGAGCTGTGGTATAGGTAACAGATGCAGCTCAGATCTGGCATTGCTGTGGCTGTGGCATAGGCTGGCAGCTGCAGCTCCAATTGAACCCCTAGCCTGGGAACCTCCATATGCCATGGATTCAGCCCTAAAAAACAAAACAAAACAAAGCAAAAAACCCTGAACTCCTATGTGCTCCTCAGAGCAGCCCTGTGCCCCCAGCTCCAGCCTATGCCCTGGGCAGCAGTGGCCTCTGAGCTGACCATGGCCATCTCCAGTGGCTCCTGTGACCACACTGGCCTCCTGGGCTGTAGCCTGGGTGGGGAGCCCAGTGGAGGGTGAGGATATCTAGGCATTTCAAAGAATCTAAGCATCTGTAACCTGAATCCTCTGGACCCACTGGGCAGGCCTGTGGGTGCAAGTGAGGTCTCGCCAGCATTAGTATCTAATTTTGCTGGCTCCTGGCTCCTCCAGGAAAACCCCAGGAGTGTAGTCTTCCTGCAGTTATTTCTGAGACCCCTCTGGGTATTCGCATGGCTCAGGATAAATATTTTTGGGTCCTAGCATCTACGAGGACATCACCCAAGCCAGGTGAGGGCCTCTGCCCTGTAAGGCATCATTCCACGCCCAGAATGAGGCCTCCTGGGTTCTGTTCAAGGTGCAAAACAGTCCCCCTTTCCCCCAGGCCTTCCAGGATCAGAGTTGGATCACTTTCAGGGAAAGTTAGGGGGGCAGGGAGTACTTCTCCCCTAGCTGGCGTTCTGCTCCTTTCTAGACTCAAGTGGACTTCTGGCCCCTTGGGCACCCAATTTCCCCAGCCTTTGCTGCAAGCCCCTTTCCTCTGTGGGCTGGGACCCAGGCCCTCAGCAGGGCTAGGGGACAGATACCAGGCTTGTCTCTCTCCTCCAAGGAGGGAAAACCTCAATGCCCACCCCCAAATTCATATCAACATACCAAATCAGGCTGGGGGAACCACAAACTCCACAGCCACCCCCAAACTCCAAGTACTAGGCCAGGACCCACCGCATCTGCGTGTCTGCATGCATGGCCCCCCCTGCAGTGGGGGGTGGGGGCTGCTGACAGGCCCCGTGGAGACCACTGAGTATAGACAGTCAGAAATGGGGTACAGGACTTTGTGGAGCCCAGGGTTTACCCCTGGTTCACTGTGGTCACTCTTAATCCCGAGAAGCCTCAAGAGATCCCTGAGAACGTGGGTGTAATATATACCACAGTCCCAGGAATTAGCACTTGGACTTACAGAGGCTTCTAATACAGCAGCTATTTAGGTTTAAATAAAGTTAACAATCCATTTCTTCAGTCACACTAACCTTCCTTCAAGAGCTCAATCACAGAATTCCCGATGTGGCACAGTGGGTTAAGGATCCAGCATTATCACTGCAGCAAGCTGCCTCCCACTGCTGTGGGGCAGGTTCAGTCCCTGGCCACAGGAACTGTCATGTGTCCTTGGTGCAGCCAAAAAAAAAAAGAGAGATAGAGAGTGAGCTCAGTTGCCACATCTGGACAGTGGCTGCCATATTGGACCATGCAGAAATATTTCGGTGGGGCCTAAGGACGATTCTCTCCAAGATGCTATGTTCAGAGCAAGGCTACCTACCAACACCTTCCCCCCACATCGCTCAGCTGGACTCCAGGGAAACAGCCCCAAAGGCCTGGACTCAGCTGCCCTAAGCCCCTCACCCCAAATGAGAATGGGAACAGCCTCTGTGGAGCCCTGGCCCTTAGTAAGGTGGCCACAGGGGCAGCTGTTTGGTGAGGTTTGATCGAGTCCCGAAAGGCAGCCATTTAGAGTGTGGCTCTGTCCTCCCGGGCTCCGGTCCACTGCCCACCCCCTTAGGTCCTACGGAGACCTTCGGTGCACCCCTTACTGCTACATCGACTCCACGCCCTGCCGCTACTTCACCTGAGGGCCACCAAGAGGCGGCGGCTGCACCCACGGAACTGACAGCAGCTTCTCCACCCTGGGCAGACTGACCTCGCCCTGTCTTGGTCCGGTTTCCACCACCTTTGTGCGACAGAAACAAGGACAAACTCTTGCTGCTAAGACATGCTTTTCACTCAGTCCAACTGGAAGAGCTTCAGACGCTGCATCCTGTCTTCTCCCCAAGCCCCCGGCCCTCCTCCACACAACCAGCCTGGGGGCTGCTCCCCACCGCGACCGTCGGCCTCCAGGGCCCTCCCCTTACCAATGTCATGGACTTGGCTTCGCACTGTTAGACACACACAGACTGCTGGAGTCTGCTCATATCCACAGGGGGCGTCAGGTGTGCTGGCTTCTAAGTTCCCCCCGACTTCCAGAATTGCAGGCGTTCCAACCCGGCAGTTGGCCATCAGGGCTCCCGGGCCCGGGGAACCATAGAGCAGGGAGTGGACCTGTTTTGGGGTGGCTCCCAGCCCTGGGCCCACTGAAGTACCCCCACCCCCAAGCTGGATGCAGCCCAGCCCACCTCAAGTGGATGGGGCTCCCACAGGAAGAGCCCCAACTGTGAATAAGCACTGAGAAACCCGCGTCCTGACTGGGAGGAACGGGAGGGTAAGGTCCCACCGGGGTGCTGGCCCTATGGACAGGAGCGGGGCCGTGGCCCCAAGCGACTGCTCTTGGGGCTTGCCTATCCCCGGCACCATGCTGACCTTGTGGCTCTGCGCACTTGGACCTCTGTCCTGTGTCCCTTTCCCCTTTGGGACATTCGCTAGCAGCCAGGCCATCATCTGGTTTCCCATCTGGGCCCCATGACTGAGCACGAGCTCCGTCCGGGCAGAGCAGGCATCCACCCTGAGTGCCCGCGCCCGGGTGCCTGCTGACTCCCACCAGCGCCCCAGGACCTCCCTCCCGCCTCCACGTGCATGGCCATGTCCACATGCACGTGCACAAGCCCACGTTTCTACCGGAGTATCAGTCCTGTGTGTCTCCGAGCTGCCGTTTGTCACGCTTTCCTGAGTGGGGCTTAGCTTTGTTTGGGAAAGCCATCTCCCCCGCCGCAGACCTCAAATGGGACTTGCCCGTTGGTGACAAGATGGAGGGATACTCCTGGGCTTGTGGACAAGTCTGTTTAATGTGCCTGCTTCTCAGGCACTCGGCCTGCTGGTGGTCCCTCAGGGGCAGGGTCAGCCCATCGGCGGTGTCTTAGAGGTGGGCACAGTGGCCAGCCTGGCTCCCTCAGCCTCTACCGCAAGTCCTGGGCTGATGCAACAGGGCCCACATCTGTCCATGTGAAGCCACCGCCTTCATCCTGGGATCTCCGGATGGGAAATCGAGAAATAAAGGCAGTGTACTTCCCTACTGTGGCTCTCTCTTCCCTGGGGGTTTGGGGCTCGTGTCCCAGAATTACTAGATGGAATGAGGGGTCTGAATTTCAAGTCTTCTTCCCAAATTCTGCAGAGGTTTCTACAGTGGTAAGTAGTCCTGCTCCCTCAGGTACAAGGGAGGAAACTGAGTCCAGAGAGGTGGACGGCTTTGTCCAAGGTCAGAAAGCCCAGTCTTGCTAACCCAGCCCCACCCCAAGCCTGGTTTTAGGGTCTTGTTTAGGACAGAATGATCCAGTACTGCCCTTGTACCTGGCCAAGAGGGGTCTGACCTGGATCCCTCTCCTTGGAGGACACTATTTTTGCCTTCCTCTGGCCATGACTGTCCCCACAAAGCCAAGGTGACATTTGTACATGCATGCTGTGGGTACCAGGAAAACCTAACTCCCCATCCAAGCTGTCATGAGTCTGCTTCCAGGCCCACATGGCCCTCTCCCCACGTCTATCCTCCTGAGTGTAGTTCACACACACCTGTAAGCACGAGGGGTGGCCAGGGACAAGCTGTTTGCAGGGGTTTTAAACAGAGCTTGGACATACAGGTGGGGCCTCCTCATGGGGAGGGTCAGCTCTTCTTGTGTTGCCACAGGACTTTGAGGAATTCAAAACTCTCAAGGTCTTTTTGAAAGTCTGTCACATAAGCTGAACATATTTAATGCATAAGAGTTTGTCAGTTTGATCATGATGTACAGACTTAGGCATTTTGTGTGAGAGCCTCCATCTAGGCTCTGGGCCCCCAACCCTGCAATGTTAGAGGTGGGCTCATCTTCAGCTATTTCAAAGGAGGGATCTGCAAGGCTCTGGAAATGAAAGGACTCAGGTCACATGTGTTAAGAATATATACGTGGAGTTCCCATCATGGCGCAGCAGAAACAAATCCGACTAGGAACCATGAGGTTGTGGGTTCAACCCCTGGCCTCGCTCAGTGGGTTAAGGATCCGGTGTTGCCATGAGCTGTGGTGTAGGTTGCGGACGTGGCTCAGATCTGGCGTTGCTGTGGCTGTGATGTAGGCCAGCGGCAGCAGCTCCAGTTGGACCCCTAGCCTGGGAACCTCCATATGCCGTGGATGTGGCCCTAAAAGGACAAAAAAAAAAAAAAGAATATATACAGTAAGAGTCATTCTACCCATTTGGCATTCTGAAAGGAAAAGGTGAAAGACCAGGAAGGTGGCCCCAGGCCTCCTCTGAAATGCTAACTCTGCGACGTAGTGAGCAGCTTCTCTGGGAGCAAGCAGGCCAGGCAGATGTAGAATCATCTGCTGGTCCCAAGGGGAGCTGAGGTGTGCAGCATGGCGGGGAGACCACTGAACAGGGAGCCCCATGCCTGATTCAGACTCTGTTCTCTACTTCCCACAGCCCCCAATTCCTCACCCGAGAGTCTTGAGATGGGCTGAATATTCTTCCAACTCTAAACCACTTGTGAGTGTGGACTCTGCCTACCAGCTGTGACAGGGCCCTAGGAGTGGTGATGGATTCCACTGGCTACTCTCAAAGCTGTCATATGGAGTGCCTGAAAATATGACAGGGCCTTTAGAATAAGATCACTAAAGGAAGCTGTGTCAGTCCAGATGTTATTGTTGGCAAGTAGCAGAAAATCCAACTTAAATATGATATAAACCACAGGGTAGAATGTATTAGTTCATATAACTTAAAAGTTCCAAGTAGTGGAGTGAAGAGTTTCAATCAATGCTCACACTCCATTTCTCTTAACTATTTGCATCTCTCCTATTATATGAGTCCTTAGGGGATTATGAGTCTTTGGGGATTCCCAAAAGCACCCAGGCTGTTTGAACAAGGGGTGGCTACTGGACCAAATATTGGTGACCAGGAATGGGGCAAATGGGAGCTGGTGTTGATACAGTGGCCATCAACAGTGGCTATCTCTCTGGCTTTGGTTTTCCTTTTGGCAGGATAGATGCTGAGCCACTTGGGGCAAACACTTGGGGCCAGCCACACTGAAGGCTCTGGATTGATTCTGATGGGTCTGCTCAGAGAAGCTGACTGTTATAGGGTGCAGGTCATTAAAGATGTGGTGTCGTTTCTGAAAAAGGCAGAGAGATTGGATTCACAAATCTAGATTTGAAGTCTGGCTCTGTCACAAACACTGTTTATCTTGCTTAATTCACTTAACTTCTGAGTCTCTATTTTTGCGTCTATGTGCTGGGAGTAATCATACCTTATTTCAGGGTAGTGTTGAATTTTAGTGATAATGTGGTTAAAATTTCTAACACCTAGAAACTGTTTAGGACATGTTGAATTTCACCTGTGTCATTATTGTTTGGTGGCCTAGGCTGAATCAATCACCTCTTGGGGACCCAAAGTATTCTTCCCCCTTTGAGGCTGGTTACATGAGTTCACTTTTTTTTTTTTTTTTGGTCTTTTTTTAGGACTGCACCTGTGGCATTTGGAAGTTCCCAGGCTAGGGGTCAAATTGGAGATACAGCTGCCAGCCTACACCACAACCACAGCAACGCCAGACCCAAGCCTCGTCTTCGACCTACATCACAGCTCACGGTAACACCAAATCCTTAACCCACTAAGTGAGGCGAGGGATCAAACCCAAGTCCTCATGGATATAAGTCGGGCTTGTTACTGCTGGGCCACAATGGGAACTCTCATGAGTTCACTTTTAAGAGCAGTCTGGACCACAGCCTTGACTGCAAAGCATGACAGAGCAGTGGTTCTCAAACGCTGCTGCATGCAGCTCACCTAATGAATACAGCAGGGATGGACCTGTCAGCCAACCAGCTTTACCCACTTGTAGGGAGCTCAAACACCAGAGGAACAATGGGGGCATCTCATCTGACCACGATAGACAAGATAATGACAGGATCTGGGAGGAGGGATAGGTAAATAGAATATAAATGAAGCAGGGTTGGAACAGGTGCAAAGCAAAGCAGGCTGTGTACAAAAGGGTTGACATCGATCCTGGGCTGTAAGGTGGACCTGGGTTCCTGATTCTTTGGAAAACTCTAAGAGATGAAAAACATGGGATGTTGTTCCTGAAAATTCCTCTCAGCAGTTCTCCATCTAGGGCAGAAATTAAAACTGCTTCTCCGTGTCAAAGGGACGCATGCAGCCCAGGTCTTCCAGGCAAGTGTGGGGTTTCCCTTCTTACTTATCGATAGGCTTGTGAACTGCGAAGTTTGGACAGCTCACGATTTTAGTCTCAAAGTTTAGGAGTTCTCCAGTGGCCTAGTGGTTGGGACCCACTGCTTATTACTGTTGTGGCTCGGGTCCAATTCCTGGTCTGAGAACTGAGATCCCACATCAAGCAGTAGCCCCCACCCCCCCAAAAAAAAACCACTTTTGCAGTGATTTTTGTCAGATGGCAGGAGAAACAAAACAAGGCTTGGAGATGTCATTGGAAAGAAAGCAGTAGTCAAAGCAATAGTGATTATGATGCTTTAATGCTGCAGTGGTAACCCTAGGAGGGATTGCTTACTGTTACCTCTGCAGTTACCAGTGTCTGCTCTGGTGTCTATGAATGGGGGGCACAGGGCAATCTTCTACTCTCCCAGTCTGAACTGGTTTTCACTCTTTCACCAGAAACAAGAGGCCCAAGCTCTGCTCATTTCCAAGGGTCCACCTGTAACTGGGATTCTCTAGGTCAGCCCAGAAGCTTCTACCATCACCATGGATGCATGGGGACAGGGCATAGCTCCAGGACACTTTTCTATCTACCTACAAAGGTGTTTGAATGACACATTTGTAAGCAAAGCAAGGCCTTTGAAGAAAATTTGGTAACTAGTGCTTGGGAAGATGGTAGCACAAAGTTGCTAAGTATCTTGGGACAGACAATGGTCATCCGTCACTCTAATGGGGCATGGAGGGCACCTCTGGGTCAAATTACTTAAGACTCTCCAAATCTCATTATAATTAATGGGCCAATCTACACCCAGATGATGGCTTTCCTTGGGTTGTCAGTCCCCGGCCTCCCTTGTAGTGGAGTGAACCAATTTAAATTTTCAGTGAAACTCAGTTCTTCTATTTGTGTGGCAACACTGAGCTCACAACTTGAGGACCTTGGCAATTCCCCAGGGAGATCATTACACTGGAGCAACCCAGTTCCTCCCATGGGCACAGAGTTTCCAGGGGGTGGGTAGGCTAGTCTCCCACTTGGATCTTCATTTGTAACCATTCTGGGAGGGGGGTGCAGATCACATGAGAGTGAAGGGTTACGCCTCCCCCCAACTCCCCAGCAAGGAACCGCAGAAGAGAACTCACACTGCCTGCATCAGAGGGACTTTCTCTCTGGAGGTTCATCTGGGTTTCTTTCAGCCCTAGGCAACTGACTTTTAGACAAGACTCCAAAGGAACTATTTCCCCTGAGCCGCATCCTCTACACCCCACTTCATGGAATGAAAAGGAGCCCATGTCACAATGAAATTTGCCCTCAGACATTTCTTCAGGGGTAATGATGGTTTTTGTCTGTGATGTTCCAACCCAGAAACAGTACCATACTCTACAGGTGCCCTACCCTGTCCCCTTCATCCAACACCTAGAGTAAGAAGTTGAAGGCCGTTATTGTGGTCATGGGCCATCATGTGAGGCTCAGCAAGGGAGCTGTGTCCTGGGCAGTGGTTCTCAAGCTTTAGGGTTCATCAGGATGAACTGAAGGGCCTGTTATTCTGACTCAGCAGGTCTGAGTGGGGTGGAGCCTGAAAATCTGGGTTTCTAACAAGGTCCAGGAAATGCTGATGCCACTAGACCAGGGACTTAAGAGTCTGCTCTGGAGAGACGTCTCACCTGAGAACAACAGCAGAAGACAAAGCCAAAAACACAAGGAAAGGCAGGGACTTTTTTATACTCTTTTCATTACAGAGGTGGGGTCTATATCCCTTCCTCTTGCACCTGGGTGAGCTTTTGACTGCTTTAACCAACAGAACACTGTAGAAGTGATGCCATGTGCTAGGTCATAAAAGGCCACACAGCTCCTCAGAACACTTTTTCTAGGGGAGGCAGCCATCATGTACGAGGTCAGACTTCCTGATGGCCTCACCAGAGGAGCCATGTACAGCCCCAAATGAGCCTGCTCCCAGGATCCCCCACCACAGGCCAGACATGTGAGTGAAGTCAGCTTGGACCCTCCAGGTCTGCCTATCTGCTCCGAGTGACCTCAGTTGAAGCCACAGGAAGCGGAATTACCCAGCCAAGCTCTGTCCTAATTCTTAACCAAAAGATTCCATCAGATAAAATGATTGTTGATTTCAGCTCCTAAGTTCTGGGGCAGTTCGAGATTTAGCCATAGGTCATCAGAGGGTTGCTCTGGGTTGGAAAGGGGTAGGTCAGCAAACCACAAGCATCCAACAGTGAAGTACAGGACAATTGGAGCTGTTGGCTTGGACTTGGCGCCCTCTGCAGGAACCATGAACAGAAATCTGTCTCAACTCCGCGTTCTCCTCCACCGGCCAGACCACCAGAGCAGGGGCAGCCTTAGAGATCATGTGGCTGGGGCTCTCAACCACAGTGGAGACATGGTGTTGGTGGAAGTGGTAGACTGATGGTGATAATCGCCCTTATTCCCACCCCTCCTGGGATCCAATGAACTCTGCCACTCCTCCCAGTGACTGGGGGAGGGCATTTGCCTACCCCTTGATTCTGAACTTGGCCCTGTGAGCTGCTTTGGCCAATGAGACATGAGCAATTGTAACAGAGGCAGTTTCCTCTCTCATCCTGCACTCTGCCTGTGCCATGACAAAATGCCAGTTTAGGCTGCTCGAGGATGAGACACATGGAATCAGCCTGAGCTGCCCTGGTTGTACAACCGAGGCCATCCTAAATCAGCTACACCTGTTAAATCCCAGGCATGTGAAGAAGCTTGACCTAAATCACAAATTAAAAATGCAGATTATTTTAAGTACCAAGCTTTGGGATGGTTTGTTGTGAATCACTGTAGTGCTTTATAGTCAAGATTCCCTAGGAGTCCTGGCTGGGGTCTAACTCCCATTTCCACCTGGAGAAATTCGAGCTGGCTGTAGAATAAGCAGCAGAAGATTCTAGCCTAGTGCTCTGAACATGTAATTGCACTCAATCCAAGTTTACTGAGCACCCATTAGATCAAAGACACCACAAAGGATTAAAAAGGAACACGGTCAGTTCCTACCTAGTTTATAGCCTACCTGGGAGCCCAGACCACACGCAGATGTGGGCATGGCTGTATCAGAGGTGTGAAGGAAGCAGTGGGCAGGATTATTTCCAGCCAGCGAGTGTCCACTGGGATTACAGGTATATGTGTGTCCTTTTGTGTGGGAGCTAAAATGTCTAGAGATTCAGTTTAACCCCTGCATGGTTCTCAGACTGAAAGCTACGCATGCCTTTCCAGACCAAGTAAAATGGCCTCAGATGCCATGTGGCTTGCTAAAGTCATCTTTTAGTTTTGAACTTCACACCTTTTAAAACTGAAGTGTACATCCTAGTGATCATAAACACCAAATTAAAAGGGAATCAACTTGGATAATTAGGCTTAAGTACAAAGAATTCTTAAGAAAACCCTACATTTTGCACTGATTCCTAGATCAATTTCTAATAAGAAAATAAAACGCAACAAGACATAAAGTGTATTGCTGACCTTCATTTTTTACTTAAATATCTTTTAAGAGAATAAACCAAAAAAACTTTACATAGCAAATATTTTACATAAATATAAACATGCAAGTCTACTTCATAATTAAGCAAAATAAACTTTCAGGCACAGACTTTAATAATCATTAAAGGATGAGACAATGAATCCAAGACAGAAATAACAGGAGCAACAAAAAGACATTTCATAACGCTTCAATTGGTCATGTCCAACCTACTGGTTGTGGCCTGAGTTTCGGGAATCCTACCTTCCTTGCCAAACAGAAACAATTCAATTTGGCTGTACCTAATGTATATCTGCATAACAGACAGTTACTCCTTCAAAATAATGTAATAAATACATCACTTGCACACGTGCACATCCACACACACACCCTACTTAACCAGCCTTTCAAATAGGGAAGTAAGGATTTTGGAATTTTCAAGTTTTCCCATCACTGAAGCACATACATATTAATACCACACATAGAAAAAAAAAAATGATTCTGCTAGAGAAATAAAACAGCTCATGAGTGGCATCAAGAAAAATCTCTAGTTTGTTAAGTCTCCCCAAGTCACATCTTTAGTATGGCTTGCTTGCCACGGCTCCTCAGACACTTCGGACCTGGTCTTCAGACCTCGCCCAATGACCCACAGTATAGCAGATATTGTATAGAGCAAAGAAAAGGCAATTTTCACAACTCAGTTAGAGGCTTGAGAACCACAACAATCAGCATGGACAGTTTCCAGCTGTCTCCAAATGCCGGGAATGTTTCCTCCATGCCCACCCTCTGTGCTCCACAGGCTGGCTCTCTGCCTTACCCTTACCAGGCTGAAAGCATCTACGTGTCGGTTCCTGTGCACACTCCAAGGGACAGAGACGATGACGTGCCTGCTCTGAGTAAGTTTGCACCGACCAGAGAGAGCCCAAGCAAGAGGAAGGGCTGTGTGCACTCACGGCCCTCTGGCCAGTGGAGCAGCCAGAAGAGGCGGAATCCATGAAGGTGGCACCACAGAGCCCCAGGAGGGCTGGGGGAGGGGAGACTGAGAAGGCACCAAGGCAGGAAGAACAAGCCCAGTGGGGCTGGCGGTGGGGAGGGAACTCCTGAGAAGGAGTTTATGAGGCCAAATTCTTCATTCCTCAAAGATTCCTTACTCTTTTGGGTAAAGCAGGAGGGAACGCCAAAGGCTCCATGCAGAGAACAAAGCTGGAGCACTGCGAGCTGGTGCTATTACCGAGCAGGACTGGGGACGATGGACGGGGAGAGGGTCTGAGGCTCCCAGCCTATCTCACCCACCCATGGTCACCTGCAAGCACTTCCTATAGCAACAAACATCTTGAGCCAACATGCCCCAAACCACAGTTTGTCTATATAAGCAAGACTTTGGGAAGGAAAAAAAAGACAGAGGCTTAAATAGATGTTTTTAGTTCAAGTTCCTGGAACCTGCCACAGCTTGAGCAAGAGCAGTGAAACAATTCCCACATCCAGTAACAATTACAAGTCTCCCAACCATGACCTTCACCTTCCCTGAGCATTCATTACCAAGTAATTGAAAAGCAATTATCAATTCATCATAAATAAGTTCCTATCCGCCATGAAATCCACTAACACTTCATGATGGGCTGAGAATGCACCACAGGGCCCAGTTGTACCTCTGACCCACCCCAGCAAAGGGGCAGGGGTGGGCCGCTGGCCCATACCTCCAGCTCACCAGGGTCACCGTGCAAATGCAACAGGTGACTGTGTAAGGTTCAACTCTAACCAAAGCCCCCACCAAGGATCATCTTAATTTCCTTCTGGGTCTAGACTGCCTCCCACCACTAGCTGGGGAGGGGGAGGCCACTCCAAGAAAAAATCACTTTTAAAGTTCTTGATATCCACTGAACCAAGGCAGAGAGAAACTTCTCAGGACATATCCATTCAAATTACAGAAATGGGTTGCTCCAGACTAATTAAGGGATGATTTATCACAGAGTTGCTGAATACGGAACATTTACTAGTGACCAGTTTCCTTGCAGATTCAGCTGGAACCGCACACTGCAGAAGGCAATCTTGTGACTTTCTCCTAGTTGCACATAAAAAATACAAATCAGTCTGGGAGTCGGGCACAAACAGTGGTACAAAAGCATAAACAGAAAGACTTTATGAAAACATGTGCTCATTTCACACTGCACAACTCCTATCCAGATTCTGGTTTGGAAACTGGCTATTGGCTCATCTGCTCAGAAAGGCTTCTTCACCACATTGCTCTTGCCCTCCTGCTCCCCCACTGAAACCCAGTGTAAGCAGCACTCAGCTTGGATCCATTTGGAACCAAAGGCCTCAATTTAATCAAGTCATGTGCATTAGCACAGTGGCTGCTGGTTTAATCTGCTCCCCCCCGCTTCATGGATTTTGGGACTGTATGGATCGAAATTGGAGCTAGAAGTAGCCAACACTTTTGTCTTCTGGAATCTAATAAAAGCTCCATGGCACAATCAAAAGGCCCATGCTAAGAATCTCTGGTTCCAAAGAGTGAGATTCAAGAAAGGGAGCAGTGGGAAAAGCCCGGACTGGAGGCAAGAGACAGGCCTAAGCCAGCTGTGTGCTTCCCTATCCTTATCTGCAGATGAGGGGCTGAGAAGGCAGAGCTCCCAGGTCCCCTCCAGCTGACACTGTAGGACTCCATCCTGAAGTCTGTTTCCATACAGGCTTGTCAGGCTGGGTCCGACAGAACTTCCTCGCCACTTTGTGTCAATAATTTAAAGTGGTTTAAACACACTTGTATGCTGCAGTTTGAGGTCTCCCTTTCCCTCCCCACCCTCAAAGACTATATTTTCATTTCACTGGTGCAAACCATTTGGCCAAGCTGGTGACCACTGAGGTTTAAAACGTTAATTACTGGCCAGGTGAAGAAATGGCCTTTGAGTCACCTAGACCAGGGCACATTTGTGTTTTTTGTTAACAGTGTTAACCAAATAGAGATATAATTCTGTTAGTTCTTCTATTAGATCTACTTAACTTTAAAACATGAGACTGTTCAAAAATTACACGAGAAAATCACTCATCACCACTAAGTTAAAAGACATGAATATCGGAGCGCTCCAGAGCCTCAAGCTTCTCCAGTCACTGATCCCCAACATTTTCCTCCCGGTGTGGCCTCCATGCTAAAGCAGCCTGGTCCTGCACCGTATTTCTGCACCACAAAGTTGATTTCGAAAGATCCGGCTCTAGTCATCACTGTCACTGCCAGACTCACTCAACTGCAAGTCATTTCCTACAAAAAGAAAACAGAATCAAATCAAAAGTACACAATCTAAGAATGACTTCCCCACAGTTCTTTGGGAGAACTACCTTGGCTCTTGCTCTACAGTAAAACCAGGCCAATTCCATTAAATCACAGAAGAAAATCGATTTGGCTCAGGGACAAAACTGGTGCAGTCGACATTTTTAAAGAATTGCTATTTCTGCTATCTGCAAAGCACAGCAATAGTGTTTACTGGGGATAGACCAGGGGAGGAATAGGCTGGAAAGCTTTTAAATGTGTCAATAAATAGCAAAAACATATTTGTAAGTAACTGACTATCTAGTAAAATTGTTCATGTTAGTTTTGTAAAAGTGAAAATAATATCAAGTTGCCTTTAAAGAAGCTAAATACTGTTTATACCAGTAATATACTAATCTAATAATACTCTCTACCTCCCCCAACACTCTGGCTGCGATATTCTTGTTACCTTTACACCTCAAATCTGAATTTATGAGCTCTGTAAAGCCTCAAACTGAAGAATGTATTTCCATTTTAGATAAAATGGAAAGCCAAGAACAGAACCCCAGTTGATACCATTGGGAATAGAATAAAAGTGAACTTCTGGATTGCTAACCTCCGGGCCACCTCTCCTCAAAGTCTGTTCTGAGGACCCTGAGATCCCTGAGACCCTTTCAGAGGATCCCTCCCAAGGTCCTCCCTTTTCTAACTACTTATCTCTGTGAGGCCATACTTCCTTCATATACTTCAATCTAAAAAGCTTATGGCAACAGGCTGAAGGTAGAAGCAAAGAAGCTAGCTTTCTCCTAAGTCAGATATTAAAGAGATTTGCAAAATTTT
This sequence comes from Phacochoerus africanus, assembly GCF_016906955.1. Lineage (NCBI taxonomy): Eukaryota > Metazoa > Chordata > Mammalia > Artiodactyla > Suidae > Phacochoerus > Phacochoerus africanus. Next base: position 83,113,228 of record NC_062544.1, on the reverse strand, counting down.
AAATTTTCTCTTCATATTAAATATTAAATATTTTTTTATTTGGAAAATTTATTTTTTATAAAAATTAATTTTTAGTCAAAATGTGATGGTTTATTATTGTACTTTTAAATAAATTACTGAATGTTTTAAATATTTCTCACAGTGGTTTTTTGTTTTTGTTTTTGTTTTTGTTTGCTTTTTAGGGCCACACCCGCAGTACATGGAGGTTCCCAGGCTTGGGGTTGAATTTGAGCTGTAGCCACTGGCCTACACCACAGCCACAGCAACATGAGATCCAAGCTACATCTGCAATCTACACCACAGCTCACGGCAATGCCAGATCCTCAACCTGCTGAGCGAGGCCAGGGATCAAACCTGGGTCCTCATGGTTACTAGTCAGATTTGTTTCTGCTGAGCCACGACAACTCCTATTTCTCAGTTTTAAATTCTAGTATGGTACCTACTGACAGATAAAAGCTCTTAGGGGTCCTCAATAATATTTATGACACAAAGAGGTCTGAGACCAAAAACGGTGATACCTGCTGTTCTAGAAGTAGGGAAGACCATGTGCATGGCAACAGCTGGTAATCAATCAGCAAAGCTGAGCATGATCACTTACAAAGCAAGGTGCTGTGCATGTAACGGGTCAGTGTACCTGGAGTTGAAAATCCAGTTTCGACATTTCTTAAGACAATTAATTTGACCCAGTTTCAAAGTGATCTATTTGTTTTTTGGGAGAGAAGATATAATAGAGGTTACTATTCAGGAAAACAATGAACATTATTACCACTTTGTTTTTATATTAGGGTTTAGCAAATTTGTGCTATTTACTGTGATTTTTAGGGTTTCTAAGTTAGTTCCAATTGATGATCCTGATTTAAATAACTCTAGTAGTTTATTGACTACAAGGTATGCAGATTAAGGTCTTGCCATTTGAAGAGCTACAAACCAGGACTTGGAGCTAAAAAGAGCTAAAAGGAGTTTAAGGCACGGTAATTAGGTAACATCCACTGTGCCATTTTCTGCTCCTGCTTTCTGGGAGGAAGGAATAGTTTAGCACTGACTAGGCAAAATGAAGAACTGAGTCAAAACCACAGTAGCTGTCTGGTAGTTTTCCACTATGAATACCAAACTCCCAAAGTGAAACATACTACCCTGAGCCAACTGAGAAGAGCATCAAACACACCCTTATATCCAGAACCTGGGCATGTATAACAGGATAGCAGACAATATCCTTAACTGACATCCTAGGAGTGCTGTACTCACTCAGGTAGCAGGGCAGGGCCTGGCAAAGAGGTTCCCCTCGGGCAGTGATGAGTCCCTGAAGGCATTTGGCAATGCCTGAGACATTGTGGGAATCCCATGCTGGGGGAGAAGCAGGGAGTGCTCCAGCAACTATCGGTAGAGACCAGGGATTCTCTTAACCATCTTACAAGGCAGGCCAGCCCCCACAACAGAGGTTTATCTGATGTCTGTAGTGCTGAGGATAAGAATTCTCTTTGCCTGGTCCACAGGAGCAGGGTTACCTAGGTCAGCTTCCCCACTGCTGCCTCTGACCCTCCAACCTCCTCACAGAAGTCAGACCAAGGGCAAACACCCAACAGGATTCTAGAGAGAGAACAGTGCAGAGAACCTGCACTCTTCCATCTCCAAGACAAAGACATTTGTTCTTATCCTCCTCTGCTTGGCTTTACTGCCAACTGCACTGAAAGCCACCAGACACTACAATGTCCCTTCCTTCCCCTCCTGCTAAAGGCTGACTGGTTTCCAAATACATCGTAATGGCACAGGTTCCCGACTCTGTGGGCTGTGGGACACCGCAGCCTGATGACATTGGGTTCTTGGGACTATAAAAAGACCTTGGAGGCGGGAGATGGGATGGGGACAGGCAGCGCCCTGAAGCCTGGTATAGGCAAAAATGAAGAGCCCAGATGGTCGTGTTTCAGCACTTTTCAGAATTCACAAAACCTGATTTGTGCCAATAAGGGAAAGAAAGGCGAAGGAATGGATTTTTAGTTCTATGCCTCCCCCCTCCTTTTTTTTTTTTTAACTGTTTGGTAACTTATTCCTTTCTGCTCCAAACTGTCTTTGTCAGGGTCCTTTCATATGCCTTAAAGCTCTTCAGGTTTACAGACTCTGGTGTAAGATGAGCAGATAGCTCTCCTGAACCCCCGCCCCTGCCCCCACCCCAGCTTTCAGCTGGAGGAAGGATGCACACTTACTGAGGGTGCTCATGAGCTGGGTGCTTCCTTGCGGCCTCCCGGTTCCATTGGCAACAGCTGGCCTGCTATTGTACGGCTGATGGTGTGAAGCAGGGGATGCGGGGCCGTTGTCCTCACCGCCACTGCTGGAGCTGTCATCGTCACTTCCTGATGAGCTCTCGGAGTCCGAGGAGCTGCTCCCACTGCTGCTGCTCATCTGCTCGATAATGTCCACCTCAGCCCTCAGCTCTGGAATAAACGACAGGACAAAGGTCAGCACATCAAGCCTTCTATAAACAGTAAATTGGCAAAACCCAGAGCAACGTGGCATAACTGAAAATGAACTCCTGTTTCCCAATTCCTTGAAAACAAACAATGGAGTCCCCGGTGGTGCAGCAGGTTAAGGATCCGGCATTGTCAATGCTATGGCATGAGTTCGATCCCTAGCCCAGAAATTTCCACATGCCATGAGCGTGGCCAAAAAACAAACAAACAAAACGACCAAAACCCAAACCAACAAACAAAAACATCTAACCTGTCTCCAGAGAGACAATGGCAACATTTAATTCATCCAAATAACCAAAAGTCAAATTGCTTCAGGATGATTCTTCTAAGAAATGAATTAAGTTTATTTTGCCTTTATCTACTTTGAAAAAGAAAAAAAAAGATTGTGAATTAAATCTTTATTTAAACATCAAATAAGAGAAGAGCAATGCCATGCTCAGGGGATGAGAAATACCTGGCCAGGAACTGGAAGGTCCGAGCCCTTACTGTGTATCCACCTTCACCAGCAGGGAGACCTAGGTGGAAGGCAATGAATTTTCCAATGCTCTGGAAAAAGGAAGGGCCAGGAGTTCCTGTAGTGCCTCAGCTGTAACGAACCCAACTAGTACATGGGCTTGATTCCTGGCCTCGCTCAGTGGGTTGGGGATCCAACGTTGCCATGAGCTGTGGTATAGGTCACAGATGCGGCTCAGATCCCACATTGCTGTGGCTGAGGTGTAGGCTGGCAGCTGTAGCTCCAATTTGACCCCTAGCTGGGAACTTCCACATGTCGTGGGTGCAGCCCTAAAAAGATTTAAAAAAAAAAAAAAAAAAAAAAGGAAGGGCCAGAGCCTCTGGGGTCCTTCCCGGCTTTCACATCCCACACGTACACAGAGGCTTGCAGGAGGGGACATGGTAGCTGAAGAAAGACAGTAGGAGAACATTCCTGCTCCATCCTTTCTACATATTCAACTGACAGCCACACCTTCAAGCACTGCCTTATTATGACTGTAAAGCAGGGAAGGAAACACATGTTTTCCCTAACATTTCAATGCTGTTAAGCACATTAAGGATTCACCATAGGCTACATCATGGAAGATGCCAGATTTTCTGGTTCAAACATAACAGTGGCCAAACAACAATGGTTCCTTTAGCATAACTGGTGACAACTAACCACTCATGGTCCAATTCCTGTTCAACTAAACTGAAAAATTCTACACATAGCATTCCAATATCCATGAAGAACAAAAAAATCCAGGGCTTGGAGTTCCTGTTGTGGCTCAGCAGTAACAAATCCAACTATCATCCGTGAGGACAAGGGTTCAATCCCTGGTGTTGCTCAGTGGGTTAAGGATCTGGCATTGTTGTGAGTTCCGTTGTAGGTTGCAGATGCAGCTTGGATCCTGCATTGTTATGACTGTGGCTTAAGCCGGCAGCTGTGGCTCCGATTCAACCTCTAGCCTGGGAACCTCCACATGCTGCAGGTGCAACCCTAAAAAAAAAAAAAAATCAAGAGCTTAACAACTGGCACCACGCAGAGTGATAGTGTTTGCTAAAAGAGAGCATTTCCACAAGGTAGAAAAGGCAAACTTCCCGAGGGCCACTTTTTATCCTTTCCTGTTTACTACTATTATGGGTTTAATTTTGTTTCATAAAACAAACCTAATGTGACACCTACCCTCCTAATTTCCTAAGAGTCTGGACAATTAAAACCATGTACTGTATGAGGGAGAAAGCCAAGGTATGCGAGTGTCTATGTCTTGGGCTTGCACTGGGGAGGGCCTCTCAGTCTTCCTAGGCCAGGGTCTAGACCCACTGGTCCACAGGGTGCTTTCATGCTTACACACCTTGTGTTAGCACAAAGTGCCAGCTATAGGATTTAACCTAGACCGTATGCTAACACTGGCACACTTGGTTGTCACCCCCAGCACCTTGGACTTTTCTTCTTCCAGAGGCTTAAAGGTGCACCATATGGACTTTCAGATGGTAGTCAGGCTTGTTTAAACCCCAGGCCTCTAAACAGAAAGCTGCAAAGACAGCCACAACTCAAGTCACTGTTTTAAGGGAGGTAAGTGGTAAAAGCCCCTGCCCCTTTGCTCAAAGTGCAGAATTTTGAGCTCTGCGGAAACTGTGACAATGGCAGAGAATGCCCATGTCACCACGACTGGCAGCCTTATAATCGCCATGAAACATCAACACCCTCCTCCAAGCTGCTTTCATGGCTCTAGAAAATGCTCTCTACCTCTTTTGATGTCATCCAGCTGAGGCTCAGGTGAGGGGTTGTCCTTCAAAGGAGATGTTTTGGGTCCAGCTGGCGGCTTTGTTGGAGCTCTGAACGGCATAGGTGGTGGTGGTGGTGGTGGTGGTGGTGGCGGCTGCAGTGGCGGTGGCGGCGGCTGTGATGGCTGTGGGGGACGAGGGGGCTGCTGTTCCATTCGGGCCTGGATTTTACTGCTCCCCTCAGCTCTGAAGTGAGATACAGACATTAAATTGGAGGGGCAAAAATAGTGGTTCTCAAATGTGCCCAGGTGACCAAACACATGGGAGTCTTTGCAGAACCCCTGGCTCCATACAGACAGCTTCAAATACTGGTATTTGTCATTTTATCACAGGAATGGCTCTTTATACTGCATTCCAGTACTGCCTCCTGCACCAGATACAGAGATGAGTAAAACAGACTCGCTGCCTCCAAGGAGTTCACGTTTTACAAACAGCAGATGAGACACACAGGCAGGATATATTGTGACTATGAGAAACCATTTTACTAATAGAAAATCGAACTATGTGACTTGTGCACACCATATAAAGTTACAGTCACACATGAGTGACTTGTTAAAGGAAACTTGCTCTTGAAATACCAGCCTGTTTGCACTATTTTTCTATTATCTATTTACCGCTTGCTCATTTTGTCACGTACCAGCTCCTGCTGGCAGACAAGCAGAGCATTCCACCCCAAGCCAAGGAAATTCTACTCATTAACCATTTGTTACTGGGCCAGCTCAGCACTTTTCAAACTTTGCTGGGAACAGAGATCACCTGGGGATTTCACTGAAGTCCAGGCTGACTTACTGGGCCCTGAAATTCTGCACTTTGAACAAACACCTAAGTGATAAAACACTGCTAGTTTCCAGTTGACACTGAGTAGTAACAGAAACACAACCATCAGCGCTCAGAGGTGTCCCACCTGATTCATGGAGGATCAATGGACCAATACAGTGCACTGTCCCCCGGGATGGAGCTCTGGCCCTGGACTTGGGTAACTCACAACTGCACTGATCCTTGGTCTCTTCAGAAGGATAACATTTACCTACTGTATAGCACAGTGTAATCTACTCGATACTGTGTAATAACCTATACGGGAAAAGAATCTGAAAAGAAATGGATATATGTGTATGTATAACTGATTTACTTTGCTGTGCACCTGAAACTAACAAAACTTTGTATACCAACTATACTCCAATCAAATTTATTGGGGGAAAAAAAATAAGGAAAAGGTAGGGAAAGTCCCTTTCAGGGAAAGCAGTGAGGACTGACTGCTTGATGGGTATGGGTTTTCTTCTGGGGGGGCTGAAAATGTTCTGGAATTAGATAAAGATGGTGTACAATATTTTGAGTGTATTAAATGCCATTAAACACATTATAATTTTTTTTTAAAAGCCCAATACCACCTTTCTAAAAGTTATCTGTAAAGATTATGTAAAACAATGCACGTAAAACACCTAGCATAGGAGTTCCCATTGTGGCTCAGTGGTAACAAACCCAACTGGTATCCATGAGGACTTGGCCTTGCTCAGTGGGTTAAGGATCTGGCGTTGCCAAGCTGTGGTGTAGTTCAAAGACAAAGCTCAGATCTGGTGTTGTTTAGGCTGTGGCCTGCAGTTCCTATTCAACCCCTAGCCTGAGAACTTTCATATGCCGTAGTTGCAGCCCTAAAAAGGCAAAAGAACAAAACAAACAAACGAAAAAACCACCTAGCATAATGCACAGCAGGTAATAACCCCTCAATAAATGGTAGCTGCTTTTACTTTTTGTGGAATAAGTAAAGAAGAAAGGCTCAAGAAAGTATAAGGAAAAAAACATCAGACTGTAACACTCCTTAAAATTTAATTATTATTGCTGTTATCAAAATATAACAATAGTGGAGTTCACATCGTGGTGCAGTGGTTAACGAATCCGACTAGGAACCATGAGGTTGCGGGTTCGGTCCCTGCCCTTGCTCAGTGGGTTAACGATCCGGCGTTGCCGTGAGCTGTGGTGTAGGTTGCAGACGCGGCTCGGATCCTGCGTTGCTGTGGCTCTGGCGTAGGCTGGTGGCTACAGCTCCGATCAGACCCCTAGCCTGGGAACCTCCATATGCCGTGGGAGTGGCCCAAGAAATAGCAAAAAGACAAAAAAAAAAAAAAGAAAAAGAAAAAAAATATAACAATAGAACCACTGGGTTACTTCTATTTATAGGATGAATTTTGACTTTAAAATCTAATTGGCTTTATATGAAATGTGTAGTGCCTGTTAAATTAAATGCTAAACAGAGCTCACTATTCCAAAATATTGGACACAGCTTTATTTTGGTCTTATAATGATCTCAAATGTATCTTGTGAAAAATTAATGTTTTCATTCTAATAAAGAATATATGAAACTTTTCCATCTCAAAAAAGATTATTCAATTATTCTTTCATAATTCTAAATGTGTAAATTTAAATCTTATCCCTTAGGAGGTATTATGTCAACAAACATGAGATTAACAAAACTGACTTAATTATAAAGCATATTCCATTTCCCAATGGCCTCCGTGTTTCAGATCCTAAAGGCATTATTTCCTTTTATTGCCTTTGAGGAGAAGACATTTTACTGACTTGCCCAAGGTGGAGTTGCTGAGAATGGCCACAGGGCACTAGGTACCCAAATGCTCGCATCCTGATAAAATAACTAATGAGATGATGTAAAGCTATACAAACATCCCACCAATCTGCACCTGCTTATTCACATACCTTGTCTTTTTGACCTGAATGCTGCTGCTGAGTTTTTCCAGCACATATTCACCAGTGTCATGGTTGATGATAAGCACACAGTCCTTCTGGTAAGGTCGTTTGTTCCCCTTGAATACAGTCATCGGTGGTGTGGATCCCTAGACACCACAAAAGTACCATTGAGATGATTAATGAAACACACCAAGTTAACTTATGGAGCATCTTCAAGGGCAACTCATTACCCTGGTGGGTTCAGAGTAAGCACATCCTGTCACTTACCTGCCTATGCCCTTCAACCCTGACCCATGGCTCTAAGGCCAAAGAAGAAAATCTTACCCTGCTGCACTCGCCTGGGCTCTGCAGGCCGTGGAAGAGAAGGCACTGGCCTTCTCTCAGACCCGTAAGCTCTTTCTTGAGGGATTTAACAAAGCCTCTGCGTGCAACATCCCATCCCCTTCCTTCTTTTCATTTATTCAACCTTTAAATCTGCTCAAAGGTCACTTCCTTAGGAAGGCTTACCTTGATTTTCTAAAATAAAGGCAATGTTTTCCTCTATTTACTTAAACTCCAGAAGGGCAATAAATGTTACTTGTTTAGTTCAAGACTGTATTCTCAGTGCCTAGTCATAAGTCAGCACCCAGTAGGTAATCAATTTGCCAAATATAGCATTTAATTCCCTGTATGGAATCAGAAACTGCCTGGCTCCTTAACTCCTTATTCATACCGTAAAAATTCAGAGTTGGAAAGGACCTTAGGGACCATTTATCTAACCTCTAAGGTGCAAAGAGGGATGATGTAATTCACCAAAGGCGACAGGTAATAAGACAGGGATTTGAACAGGCAGACAACAATCTTTCCTCAGCACAAAGCTTGCCAGGTCTCCCTGTCCAGGCCCTTTCACTCTATCACTGGTTACCAAGCACTTATTATGTTCCAGAATGGAGTTGGGACATGCAATGACACAAATTCATGAAGAGTACTTTGCCTGATCTTTTGGGCTCTGTGATTCGAGTGCTGCCTTGGGCAAAGCTTCGAAAGAGTCTCTCTGCAAAAGTTCTCCCTTCAGCTTTTAACTGGGTTTCTTGTCCCTAAATAAGTTGAACGTTCTGAACCTCTGGTTCTGGCCAAAAGCTACCAGAATGCACATTACCCCTTGCCATATACAGGAACCAGGCTGACCCCGCCCTACCTCCCCATGCTCCTAAGCTGTTGCCACTTTACATCCTCTAGGTGCCTGGGTCTTTCTCTCTATAGCTGCTGGGGGGCAGGGCAGGGGTTGGGGGGGCAGTTAAACAACATCTAAAGGAGGGGTTAGTTGTCCACATAGGACATCTGGAATAAATGGAGAAAAAGGGAGCTTGGGGAAAATGGCAAAGAATTATTTTTACTCAAGTACATGGGAAATGTGAATTCCATCCCACTCCATCCCCCAAACTGGCATTTTAGGAATCTACACATTCTTAAACAGGAGGAAAATCAAATTGCAATAATGTAGAATATGAAGATCCACTGTGATTCCACATTAGAAACAACAACGATGGAATAAAACCCACAGGGATATGCGGCAGCGTAATTGTGACTTCATCTCCTTTGCCGACCTGGAGCTCTCCTTCACAGGAAGTGTCTATAGATGCTGGCTTAAAGTCATCTAAAGGGAAAGGGAAAAAAACATTTATCTACCAGGTTACTAATACTAAGCAAGGGCTTCTGGGGCATTTTCACTTAAGAATTGAAATTTTTTATGACTCAGATAAATGGAAAATACAAACCAGTTAGGAGTTTCTAAAAAAGTATTTCATTGTGGAAAACTTCTCATACACAAAAGCAGAGAGAACAATACAACGAGCTCCTGTGTACCACCACCCAGCTTCAATAATTACCAGCTCCAAGATAATCTTGTTTCAGCTATACCTCCACATACTTTTCCTCCCATCTCCACTGGATTATTTTGAAGAAAAAAAAAAAGCTAGAATGTATATACTATTTTATTAAGCAAAGATATTCCCCTCTCTCAAGTGACAGATGAAAATTAATGCCTTATTCATAATGAATGTTTTATTAGGGTAATTACAAGGATCAAAAGAAACAGAGCACAGTTTTTAAATCCTGTGATTGTAAAACCCAATGTGAAAAATGAAAAGCTACAGCATCATATACGCTGATTTCATTTTGCATAGGAACTGTCAACATTAGGATTTGCCACACTCAAGTTCCATAGCTTTAATAAGGACACGCCTATAGATGTTTGGGGATGACCGCTGAACTGTATTTCCAAAGGTTAATCCTGCCTGTGTCTCTGGATTGCAGTTAAAGCACAACATGAACAGCACTCTTACTTTTAACACACATTTGCCTCAAACTGCAGGCCAGGTGCCTCTTTGAAGTATCTTTCTTAAGCTCCTCACTTCCCTTCACACTACTAAAATACCAACAAATAACCTCCTCAGGAAATGACGCTCCCTCACATACTCAATATCCTCCCTCAGAAAGGGATGATCTGCTGTCAGTAGGAAGAAGAGTAATGACGGTGCAAGTGACCACATGAAGACAGAACATCATTATCTAACACACCCTCTTCCAAGGTGTTGAGTCACCTCTGAGAGTTCCTCTCAGAAAAACAAGTCTTAACCAGCATTAGGGCTACCAGGATGGGAAACCAGGAGTTTGTGAATCAGAGAGATGCTCAGTCAGCCAAATCTTTATTCAGGACACAGAGTAGAAGGGCCCTCCCTCAACAGAGTCTGTAATCAAGGAGAAAAAGGAGGCCCAGCATAATGACTATTTTCACATTCCTTATGTCTGCTGCTTCTGCTTCCAAACATAGATCAAGCTGTAACTTATTCTTGGCTCACAAATTCCAATTTTATTCCTCACCCACAAGGGACATGGTCCCGAGGAAAAGTCGGGGTAGTCCAAGTAACCTCAAAAGGTGACGAAAAGCTGGCACGAAGAGATGGAGGAGGAAGACTGATGCGGCGCAGAGGGGAATGCGGATTCTGATGTTTGCAGTGGGGATGAAGCGCGGCGTTAGGGCGGCCAGAACCAAAACACACGAGAAAAGTGGGGACAACAGAAGAAAATGGAATAGGAGAGAGTGGAGGCAGCTCCCAAGCAAACGGGAAAAATCTTTGAATCGTGGAGATCCCCTAGTGGGTCGTGGTGGAGTGGGGGGCCTAGGGAAACGAGCTGAACCCTGATGTGGGCTCGGCAACCTTTAGGCAGCAAGAGGGGTAGGTTCGGCACGCGGGAGGGCTGGACCTGGCAGGAAAGGGGGCCAATGGTCTTTGGAAGACGTGTTTGGGACCACGAGGCAGAGGAACAGTAGGGAGGGACGAAAAGTCTTGTTTGGGAAGAGTGAACCGGGAAAAAGCAAAATGTCCCTGCGGATCCGGGGAGAGAGGAAGGGAACTGATGCTGGCAGGCTCCCCGGGCTACGGGATCGAGGTCGGCCTGTGGCGGCTGTGGGATGCGGACTCACAGCGGATGGTGTGGAAGGAGGCCCGCGGCCGATTCTCGAAGCTCTCCCCAAGCCGCAGGCGGTGCTCCTCGCGGTCCAGAAGAGGGTTGGCCGTCCCGTTCATGGCCCCGCACGGGCCGCGCGCCCGCCCCGGCGCCCTCCTGGCGCGCCCGCGGCCGGAGCTGCCGGCGCCTGAGTTCAGGGGAGCAGCGCTCCCGGGACAGCACCCCGGGGCGAGCGGAGAACCGAGCGGGCGCCCACCTGCGGCGAGAAATAAGTCCTGGCGTGCGCGTCGGGGCGGGGGACAACTGTGAGGAAGCGGGGCCGCGGAACTTCCGGCGCCGGCGAGGGACTTCCGGTCTCGAAGCGGAAGTGGCGGGGGCGGTGCCATGGCAAAAAGACTCCGCAGGGAGAAGCCCAATGCGAGGTGGTGCAGACTGGTTTGTCCAGGCGCTGGGTTTTACCGCGGTGGCTCCCAAATTCTACTCACGCGGTTGGGCCTGGGTGAGGGCTTAGCGCGCCCGGCGCCAACCTCCAGGGGAACCTAGGAACTGAAGACTGGGCGCTGGCGCGCGGCGGTCTAGGTGAACAGGGCTCCTCACAAGCGCTCACAGGTGCTCGTGGCCGGGCGGCCAGGTTATCCCCGGTGTCCTGGAACCCCACACCACGCGTCCCTGGGTCTCTTCCTTCCCTTTGCCCGGACGATTGCGCGAGGGCCTCAGTTCCTGGAAAGCGACGCCCCTCTGCTTCGTGAAACTCTGAGACTGAGGCCTCCCAGGCTTAGCTCCGTGTTCCTTGGAAACGGTGACACTACTTCTGTCTGTGAATTGACCACCCTCCTCCAGCACGGGCAGCTGTTAAGTCGCCCCTTGCACGGGCACCGAACATTGACGAGTATCTTCTCCCAAAGGTTTCTTAGTTCTTGGGAGTGACTCTTTTCTAAACTAAAGCGATTTATTATAATAGTTGACTTATTCAGGTTTGAATTAGAGTTCTATGCGTGACAGCGCCCTGGCAGCTGAATGTCAGCCCTCTGTAGGCAAGGGCAGTGTCTTGGTCTTCTTTATGACCTCTTTTCTTATAGCGGGGCAGGGTTTTGTGTTGGGTCGGCCACTAGTAAACATTTGGTGAATTGAACTGTTTGGTGAAAAAACTGTTTTAGAACCACTAACTCAGCATCTTTAAAACTGTTCCAGAACCCCCAACCAGAATCTCATTCTTTTTTCCTGCAAAACACCCGACGTTGCCTGAGGCCTGAACCCAAAGAGAGGGGCCGCATCTGAGAAAACTCTGCCTGTGTAGTATCTGCTTGAATTTCTCGGGTTATTCGCGAAGGGAGAATATCCAGCAGTGTTAAATATATTATCATCAACTTAGGAGATGGCTTCTTTGCAAAGGAAAGGGCTGCAAGCAAGGGTTCTCAGCTCTGAAGAAGAGGAAAAACTGAAAAGAGACCAGGCTTTAGTGTCTGATTTTAAACAGCAAAAACTGGAAAAAGAGGCTCAGAAGAACTGGGATCTTTTTTACAAAAGAAATAGCACTAATTTCTTCAAAGATAGACACTGGACCACCAGAGAGTTTGAGGAGCTCAGATCTTGTAGAGAGGTAAACTAATATTACACCTTATTTGAACCGTCTTTCATTAAGAATGTGTGGAAGAGGGGTGTTTTATTGCATTCTTACGGGCAGTGTGAGGTAGAGAATATATGAAGCCTGTCAAAACGCTTCATAAGTTTTTGTACCTTAGAAATACACTGTTGGAGTTCCCGTCGTGGCGCAGTGGTTAACGAATCCGACTAGGAACCATGAGGTTGCGGGTTCGATCCCTGCCCTTGCTCAGTGGGTTAACGATCCGGCGTTGCCATGAGCTGTGGTGTAGGTCGCAGACGCGGCTCGGATCCTGCGTTGCTGTGGCTCTGGCGTAGGCTGGTGGCTACAGCTCCAATTAGATCCCTAGCCTGGGAACCTCCATATGCCGCGGGAGCAGCCCAAGAAATGGCAAAAAGACAAAAAAGAAAAAGAAGTACACCGTTTATCTCAAGGAGTTTTAGCAGTTCCTGGGCTTTAATGGGCATTTTCTGTTTCTTTAAAGTTAATCCCAAAGTTGTAAATATTAAATTCATACCAAATGGTTTCAATGATAGCTTCAAAATAATAATGATGATGAACATTTTGCCACAGCCCTTTTCTAGAACTTTACCTGTGTTCTGTAATTGAAAGCTGGTGATAACACTGTGAAGTTTGTTATTAGTATTATCCCCTCTTGCTGATGATTTTGAGGCACAGAGCTATTTAAGTGATTTGTCCAGCAGTAGAACACCAGGCAAGGGGAGGAGGCCAGATCTGAGTGTGGGTGGTTTAATTTCAGAGCCTGTTCTGTTACTAATATAATGTGTTTTCTCCATACCAAACTGCCTAATATTGGACAACAAATGAGGTATCGGTATTAGCTTTCACTTATCACGACTCCACGACGACGGAAACTTTGTCTGTGTTTTAGACCTTTTAGTTTGTTTCTTCAGTGTGCAGGTGTAGTGTACTGTAAATCTGGATTCTCTTTCCTCAGTTTGAAGATCAAAAATTGACTATGCTTGAAGCTGGCTGTGGGGTTGGCAATTGTTTGTTCCCACTTTTAGAAGAAGATCCGAATATCTTTGCCTATGCCTGTGATTTTTCTCCAAGAGCAGTTGAATATGTCAAGGTTGGTGCAGCATCTATGTATTCTGTTATATTTCTGTTTTCTTAGATTTGTTGGACCTGCCTTCTACACCCACTTGCCCAGTTCCAGTCCTCTCCCCGTAGTTAATCACCTCTGATCCCTATGAATATAGTTTTCCTGTTTACATGCATATATAATACATGTAGAAACACAGCATTATTCAGAAGAGTATACCAAAGAAATACCAAAACAACGTCCATATACTTATAGCCAGGTTTAATAATTGTTGATATTTTGCTACATTTGCACTATAGACTTTTTTTTCCAGACTTTTTTAAAGTTACAAATATGGACACACTTTAGTTCTAAATAAGTTGGCCTACATCATCCCAAAAAATTAGGACTTTTTTTTACGTGACTACAATATACTATCACAGCTGATGAAAATTATTAATTCCCTGATGTCATTAAAACCCAGTCCAGGGAGTTCCCCTTGTGGCTCAGTGGTAACAAACCAAACCAGTATCCATGAGGATGTGAGTTCGATCTCTGACTCTGCTTGGTTGGTTAAGTATCCAGTGTTGCCTTGAGCTGTGGTGTAGGTCTCGGATGCAGCTCGGGTCTGGCATTGCTGTGGCTCTGGCGTAGGCTGGCAGCTGCAGCTCAGATTCAACCCTAGCCTGGGATCTTCCATATGCTGCACCATATGCGCCCTAAAAAGCAAAATAAACACAAAAACAAAACCCAGTCCAGATTCAGATTTTCCCCAGTAGTCCCAGATGTCTTTTATAGCTGTATTAATTAAGGACTACATCTGACACTTTATTATGTACCTTAAATCTCCTTAGCCTGAAACATTCCTACACTTCCCCTTGACCTTTTCCCCTCTGACATTGCATTTTTGAAGAGCAAGTCATCTGTAATGAAGTCCCACATGCCAAATTGGTCTGTTTCTTTTTATCATTGTTTAATTTGTTCCTTTATCCCCTGTATTTCCTATAAACTAGAAGGTAGATTTAAATCTGGTAAAATATTTTGGCAAAAACACTGTAATAGGTGATGTTGTATCTTTTATATTGCATCCTGTCAGGAAGCAATAATGTAATCTCACTGTAAAAAATGCTAGTTTTGGTCACTGGGGTTATGGTGGTAACTACCTAGTTCCTCTGTTCACAGATACTTTCTTTCTGTCATTAACAAGTACTGTGGGGAATAATTTGGCAACATGCAGATATCTAGTTTTCCATCAACCTTTCCTAGTTTTAGGGAGTTTCCATCATGGCTCAGTGGGAACAAATCTGACTAGCATCCATGAGGATGCAGGTTCTGGCGTTGCCAAGTCGACCCCTAGCCTGGGAACTTCCATATGCCATGGGCGTAGCCCTAAAAAACAAACAAACAAACAAACAAACAAAACCTTTCCTAGTTTTAGCATCCATTAGTCCTTTTAAATAGTGGAATCACATTGTCCTGTAACTTGCTTTCTTCGGTCTATATAATGCCCTGCCAAGTTTTTCATCCTAGTGCATGTAGGTCACCACATTTTATTTACCTGTTGTAGTCTTCCGTAGAATGCATATACCATACTTTATTTATTGCCTTGTTGATAATTGTTTAAATTGTTTCTAATTTTTTGTTTTTATAAGTAGGGTTAATATAATCAGAATTAAGCACATACCCCAAAACACATGTGTACTTGTCTCTGTGGTGAACAGTAGAAGAAATGGAACTCCATGGAGAAAGCATACATGTTAAAATTTAAATAGATAATACCAAGTTTCCATCCAGAAAATTATACCAATTTATAATTTCACCAATAGGATAAAAAATGTTTTCCTCTATGCTTTCAACGTTTGCCATTGGTCTTCTTTATATCTCCCAGTCTTATGGGCAAAAAAGTAATGTGTCCACATTTTAAATTGTTTATTCCTTATAACCAGTGAGATTTAAGACTTTGTGCTATATAGATAAGCATTAGTTTTTCTTTTGTGAGTTCCTTTATTCCGCATATATTTATTAAGAACCTCATGTGCCAGTCACTGGGATTAAGCAGTAAATAAAACAAATGAAAACCCCACCCACATGGTTCTTATAGTATGAATCGTCTGTTCATACCTTTGCTCATTTTTCTTTCATTTTCTTTCTTATTTTTAGGATATATTCTGGATATTCTGTTATATTTGTTGCAAATGTTTCTTCCAGTTTATTTAGCATTGTTTTATGGTATTATGACAATTTAAATGGTCATGTCAAATTTATTAATCTTTTCCTTTTTAGATACTAATGTTTTATGTCTTAATTAGGAGTTCTATAATCATGTTGATATTCTTTTTATTTTTATTTGTTTTTTTATTACTCAATGAATTTATCACATCTATAGTTGTATAATGATCATCACAATCCAATTTCACAGGATTTCCATTCCACAACCCAAGCACATCCCCCCACCCCCCAAACTGTCTCCTCCAGAGACCATAAGTTTTTCAATGTCTGTGAGTCAGCATCTGTTCTGCAAAGAAGTTCCGTCTGTCCTTTTTTCAGATTCCACATGTCAGTGAAAGCATTTAATGTTGGTGTCTCATTGTATGGCTGACTTCACTTAGCATAATTTCTAGGTCCATCCATGTTGCTAAAAATGCTGGTATTTCGTTCCTTTTAATGGCTAAGTAATATTCCATTGTGTGTATGTACCACTTCTTCTTGATCCACTCCTCTGTCAATGGACATTTAGGTTGTTTCCATGTCTTGGCTATTGCATAGTGCTGCAATGAACATCAGAGTACATGTGTCTTTGCGAGTTGTGGTTTTATCTGGATAGATGCCCAGGAATGGGATTGCTGGATCGAAATGTGTGTTCTATTTTTAGTTTTCCGGGGACTCTCCATACTGTTTTCCACAGTGGTTGCACCAATTTACAACCCCACCAACAGTGTAACAGGGTTCCTTTTTCTTCACACCCTCTCCAGCACTTCTTGTTTGTAGACTTTTTGATGATGGCCATTCTGGCTGGTGTAAGGTGGTATCTCATAGTGGTTTTGATTTGCATTTCTCTAATAATTAGTGATGTTGAACATCTTTTCATGTGTTTTTTTGGCCATCTGTATGTCTTCTTTGAAGAATTGTCTGTTTAGATCTTCTGCCCATTTTTTAATGGGGTTGTTCGTTTTTTTGGTATGGAGCTGCAGAAGGTGTTTATAAATTTTGGAGATTAATCCCTTGTCAGCTGATCCACTTGCAAAGATTTTCTCCCATTCTGTGTGTTGTCTTTTCATTTTGTTTAGGGTTTCCTTTGCTGTGCAGAAACTTTTTATTCTTTTTAGAATCTTGGTTATTACGGCTTTTAATTAATCTGAAATGAGTTTGGCCATTATTTCTTCACGTATTTCTCTAGCTCTGTTTTCTCTTCTTCTTGGATTCAAATTATTTGTATGTTTTTATCATTTACTATTGTCTCACAACTCTTGGATGATGGTTTTATGTTGGGGTTTTTTTTTGGTTTTTTGGTTGTTTTTTCCTTGGCCATGCCTGTGGCATGAAGAAGGTTCAAGGCCAGGGGAACTGAACCTACACCACAGCAGTGACCCAACTTGGGGTTCTTAACCCACTGAGCCACCAGGGAACTCCAGTGTTTGTTTATCTTTAACTTTTTTCCTTTTGCATTTTCAGTTTGTATAATTTCTATTTTCCTATCATCAAGTCCACTAATTCCATTTTAGGTAGTGGAAATTCCTGTTAATGAGCCTTTCAAAAGCATTCTTCATTTCTGTTACTATGTTTTTTCTTTTTAGCATTTCCAATTGATTCATTTTGTAGTTTCTATCCCTCTGTCAAATTACCTATTTGATCTCGCATGTAATCTACCTTTTTCAGTAGAGCCTGTAATATGTTAATCATAGTTACTTTAAATGTCCGAACCTTTAGTGGCAACATCTGTGTTATATTTGAGTCTGAGTCTCATGATTGCTTTGTCTTTTCAGACCATGTTTTTTCCTGCCTTTTGGTATGCCTTATACTTTTTTGTTGAAAGTTGTATATATCACATAGGGCAATGGGTACTGAGGTAATAAGGATTTGTAATAATCTAGACAAGAGTTGGGCTGTACTTGAAGTCTCATTGCTGTAGTTACCTATGAGGTTTGTTGTTGCTATGGGCCCCAGAGCTTTCAAACTCCTCTGGTAACTGTTTTTGTCTCTCCTCTTGGCTTTGGGTCTTCCCTCTGTGCTGTTCCCCATGGAGAGGCTGTGTCTTGCAGCTTTTCCAATATTCCACTGTTGTTATGACTGGAGACTTGTTGGTAGGGTGTGGGAAAAGGGTTGTCCCCTAATGTTCTGATTCTCAGTTTTTGAGCTGCATGGTGGGCCTGTTTCTTAAGGGTATGGCCTCCACAAGTATTTCTGCTTCTGCAGAAACAGAGCTTTTCTCTCCATCTCTTCCCCAGCTATAGGTGGTATCCACCCATGTCATCGTCTGTAGTCTTGAGGCCTTTCTATCTGCAGATGATAACCAGGTCTGGGTGGAGTAGTACCCACCCCTAGTGGCAGTGGTATTGCCCCATGCCCTAAATCTACAAGCCTTGTGTGACTTTTCCTGTGCAGATTAAACCTTTACTCCCTTAAAGGAGGGAGTAAAGGTTTTTCTGGTGCTGGAAAGTCCAGCACCAGAAAAAGCACCATTCTCCTTGTGAGAGCCTAGGGATGTCCCTGGTGGAAACACCTGCAGAGAGTGAGAACATCCTGATGGCTTCAGCCCTTGGGAGCGTCATACTGTAACAGGCACACAGTCTCTAGCAGTTTGTCACTTTTCCAGGCTGGAGGCTACTGCCTCAGGTAAGCAAATGCTTGGATCCTGCATCTCCCTGAAGGCACTTGTCGCTCTCCTGGTTTGGGAAATGCTTGTGGTTCTGTGACCTCTGTTCTTTCATGGGTTCACATCAAAGTTGCTGTCTGTCCAGCTTGTTTCCTGTAAGGATGGAGCTACATCTCTCCACCTCTCTGTTTCTGCTCTGGAGCTGGAAGCCTTTTCATTCCTCCCGATGGCAACTTGTCCTCTGACACAAGTGGACACAGCTACTGTTTCAGCAGTGAATTGAGTGAGAAATTCATTTCCCATTCCTAATCATTGTTACCATTTTAATCTACCTTTTCTGAAATCTAATTGTCATTTTTGTCATCCATCTTCTATATTGTACACTACTAGGTCTGTTTGGGAAACTCTTTTACCTCAGTGATCTATCTGTCGCCACATGTTTTAGTACTACATTTTGTAATATGTTCTCTTTTTTTGGTTTTTGTTGTTGTTGTTTTGTCTTTTTAGGGCTGCACCTGCAGCATATGGAGGTTCCCAGGCTAGGGGTCAAATCAGGAGCTGTAACCGACTGCCTACACCACAGCCACAGCAAGGCGGGATCCGAGCCATGTCTGCCACCCACACCACAGCTCACGGCACCGCCAGATCCTTAACCGACTGATCAAGGATCAGTGGGTCCTCTGGATGCTAGTCAGATTCATTTCCACTGAGCCACGACGGGAACTCCCCTATAATATGTTTTGATGTCCAATAGTGTACCTCCTCCTCCCTGGTTCCTCATTTAAAAATTGACTTGTCTATTAAAGATTTTCACTTCCAGGTAAGTACGATTCACTTTGTTGAGTTTCTAGAAATCTGTAAGGAACCAGTTGAGATTGCATTGAATTTATATGAGTTATAGTTACAATTGCTATCTTTTCAATATTGAATCTTCTTATCTAATAACTTTGCGTCTCTCTCTATTTATTAGGGTCTTTATTTACATTAAAGTTTAACATTTCTTTTTCTTTTTCCTTTTTTTTTTTGGCTTTTTAGGGCCACACTCGTGGCATGTGGATGTTCCCAGGCTAGGGGTCAAATCAGAGCTATAGCTGCCCGCCTACACGACAGCCACAACAACGCAGGATCCAAGCCACGTCTGCAACCTGCATCACAGCTCATGGCAATGCCAGATCCCTAACCCACTGAGCGAGGCCAGGGATCAAACCTGCAACCTCATGGTTCCTAATCGAATTTGCTTCTGCTGCACCACGACAGGAATGCCTAACATTTCTTTTTCTTAACAGTCTTTTACATATATTGAAACCAGAGTGTACCAGGGACACACTTTTATTTAAAAAAAAAAAAAAAGTTAGGTTTATTTAATGTGGTGCATCAAGGGATGATATACCTAGAAGAACTGTGGGAGCATCTCAGTGAGGGGAGTTGGAAGGACTTTTTGTAGGATTTAGGATTATAGTGAATGATTCAGAGAAGGGTTAAGGAAGCAGAGGCTGGTCTTGGATTAGCATTCCTCTGGAGATACAAGCATCTAAAATGCTCAGTTTTGAATGTGTGATAGACTATGTACTCAGTTAAAAACGATTTGGTAAAATAAAATCTTTCCCTTGCAGCAGTATTGACTGTTACATGCTTTCATGTACAAATGATTCATTAATCAGTCTTCCCCAGGAGCAAAGTGATCACTGATTTCTGTGCAGCAGTACAGTGTGGAAGTAGGGTCTCCTTTTGATGTGTTTTTCTATATATATCAACACAGATGTTGCATTAAAATTATTTTGTGTTTTTTTCCTCTCTAGCAAAATCCTCTGTATGACACAGAAAGATGCAAGGCATTCCAGTGTGATCTGACTAAAGATGACCTTCTGGAACATGTGCCCCCAGAGTCCGTGGATGTTGTCACATTGATATTTGTGCTCTCTGCGGTTCATCCTGATAAGATGCACTTGGTCTTACAAAACATTTACAAGGTTAGTGATTGGGAGCCTGCACTTGAGGGTTAGATGTCCTGAGCTTTTCACTCACCTTCCCTGAAGCAATTGTGCCGTCTGGATCTCAGAGCCTCCCTCTTCTCACTAGGTGGGCTTTGTGGTCAAGTGTGGAAAGGGGTTCTCCGGTCTAAACATCCACCCTACATTCTGGTTTGCCCAGGGGCCATGGCTGCCCTTGAGAGCTTGGCCAGCCCTGGAGCAGGAATGATTCTGCAGCTCCCTGGGATCTGTGGGGCCCTACCATAAAGTGAGAAGAAGCGAGGCTCAGGGAAGAACACACAGTCCAGAGTGCAGGTGCCCAGAGTCAAACCCAACTTCCCTTACAGGCAAGTTCCTCCTCTCTGAGCCTCCTTGTCATTACCTGTAGAATGTTGAGATAATAGTTCCTATATCTTTGGGTTTGGGGGAGATTATATGAGATATGTACCGAGTGGTTAGCACAATGCCTAGAAATAGTGAGTTCTCTTTAAAAGTCAGCTGCGGTTGTTGTTGTTGTTGCTCCAATTGTTAGAATGGGGAGACGGATTGGGGAGAACCCCAGCTGCCGTGGCCTCCAGGAGGCTCTGCAGACCTCAGGAAGTAAAGTGTCACTCATCAATCCTGTGTCTCAAGACAGACCACTTTATTGTCCTCCCCTGGGCCTCAGTTTTCTTAACTATAAAATGGAGTGTCTTTCACTCATGGGGTTATTGTGAGATGCAGGTAAGATCAGGTATGAGGTGCTTTGTAAACTACAGTAGAGGCTTTCAGCCATGCAAACAGTGGGGAACCATGTTGATTCATTCAAAATAAGCTAAGCCAAGAAATGATTAAAAATGGCACATTCTTACTGTAAACATTTCATCATTACTTAAAATATGTTAAAACTCACTTATCATTCTTTTCATGTAGAGCTAAGGCCTTTAAGTGTGGGGCCATTTATCATCTATCTTATATGAATCACACAGGTAATAGGTTTTGGTTTCTTGAAAAGTAGAACAAGAACTTAAGAACAATTGAAAAGTAATATGAGGGCAGATTCTTTTATATTTTTACCCAGACTTTCACAATTGATTTTCTCACACCTAATTATATAGCAGTTTTTTCAGTGCTTGTTTAAAGGTCTTTCCAAAGTATTCAGTGTACTTTTCGTAGAAAACAAAAGTGCTTTCTGTTCACATCCATATTGAATTGTTTACGAACTCGTTTACAGTTATAAGTCTGAGTGCAGCAGGATGAGCAGACTTTGGGAACAAGCGCAAGAACTGCTGGGCACGTGCTCCCTGGGAGGCACTGAAGTGCAAGGCCACACGGTCTAGAAAAGCCTGGGAGCCTCACCTGCTCAATGAGTCATGACTTTAGGCAATCTGTGTACAGAGGGAGCAGGGAGCATCCAAGCTGAGAAAGTGGACAGTAGGCACCGGCCTCTTTGTATGTAGAGCTGTACATTAAAATTTTAACCCTGGTTCTCGCTTTAAAAGACTAGTGAGGTAGAAATTTCAAGGCACTGGAAACCTGTTGAGCTGACTCAGTCCACACCTTGTAACCTTTCTAACAGCGACAAATTCCATTTCAGCAGTCCTCCTGTTTTTAACCCTTCCCCCCAATAGAAATCTCTTTGCAGCTGATTTGGAATGAGTTCACAGCAACAGTATGATGCTGCCATATGTGGTGACTGGTTTGTTAATTGGAGATCCTGTGCTTTATCAGGAAATTACCAGAAGAAGCAATCTCTCAGCCTCCTTTTGGGCGGCTCTGAAGTCTTGCTTGAATAACCACAGGAATAAGTTGTTGTCAGGTAGCTGTAATTATTCTAGGATGTTGACACCAGAGAAGTTTTTTTTGGTTTTTTTTTTTTGTTTTTTTTTTTTTTGGTCTTTTTAGGGCCACTCCACAGAGCATATGGCAGTTCCCAGGCTAGGGGTCAAATTGGAGCTGTAGCCACCAGCCTACACTGCAGCCACAGCAATGCCAGATCCAAGGCTCATCTGCGACCTACACCATAGCTCATGGCAACGCTGGATCCTCAACCCACTGAGCAAGGCCGGGGATCGAATCCGAAACCTCATGGTTGCTAGTCAGATTCATTTCTGCTGCGCCACAACAGGAACTCCGACACCAGAGAAATTTTAAAAGCGCATAATTTTAAACTGAAAAGCAGCCCTACTGTAGAATTCCCTCATTTTTGGAATAGGACAGTAAAGTAAGTATAGACCAAATTTGTTTTTGGAAGACAAGATTTGGTTCCTCCCTATGCCATTACTTGCCTCGAAAGCCCAGGAGAGTCACAGGTATCCTGAACATCACTCACCACGGAGTGGGTCTGGTCGACTTCGTCCACGCACTTCCTAGAGCTATTGGGAGGGAGAGAAAACCTGGTGAGCAGACAGTACACCAAAGGAGACATTAATACTGTAATTGCTATTGTATGGACGAGAAAACACGTTGAAAGGGATGAAATGACTTATCCAAGGTCATTCAGCCAGTCAGCAGAAAAGCGGGCTTTCCTAATTCCTGAGCAAGTGTCCCATGCAGCCCTTCCTTACATCTGAAATTAAGAATAAGTCTTTCTCAGAGTTCTCCTGTGGTCCAGCAGGTTAAGGATCCAGCATTATCACTGCTGTGGCTTGGGTCAGTTCAATCCCTGGCCCAGGGGGAAAAAAAGATTAAGTCTTTCTCATACAAGCTAAAGTTTTCAGATTTTTTTCCTTCTCATTTATTTACATTTTAAAATTTAGCATTTCTGACTAAGGTAAGAATTTTTTATTCAAGAGGCTCTTTACTGACAATATTTTAAATGCATGCTAGTGTTAATAAGAATTTGCTAAATGAAGGGGTTCCCTGGTGGTCTAGTGTTTAGGATTTGGCACTTTTATCACTGGGACCTCATTCAATCCCTAGTCTGGAAACTGAGATCTCACATCAAGCCACCCAACTCCAGAGCCAAAAGATAAATATAAATAAATAAATTTTCTAAAAGAGAAAATCTACAGCATACTTGGAAATATAGACAGCCTTTCATATTCTATTCAGGAAGAGGAAACACATCAAGCCGTATCAAAAATCTATTATTATATCATCTGTCTTAAAAATCATCTTGTTGATGTGATGACCCTGAATATATTTAATAAAATCAGTGCTCCTTTTGAAGTTCACTCTTACTTGGTAATGTTACTCAGTTTGAAAAAATTCCCATGTAAAAATCAAGTGTCATGGTAAGTACCACTTTCTTTTCATTCTGAAAAGCATATGGCTGTTTGCTTTGTAAGAGAGGGGCAGTTATATCAAACTTGCAGACCTTACCGTCCAGTTTTTGAAATGCCTGCTCTGCCGGCTATTTATGAAAGTCTTTAGAGAGGGAATCCCACTGGGGCCTGACACAGGTCTCTTCTCTGCTTGCAACACTGGCCTGAGGATGCACTCCACCTCCAATCCAGAGGTGCAGCAGTTGGGAAGGATACCTGAAGTCACCCCTTCCCTCACAGCCTCTCTTATCAGTAGTGTGAATGGAACTGGAACAACCCCCCCCTCCCCCCACCCAGGGCTAACAAACATCCCTGATCTGCAGTGTGATGCCCTTTGACCCAAGTTCGAGTCCTTTCTCCCCTACTGGTATTGTTGTATGATCATGGACAGATGGCTTCCCTCTTCTGCTGTCAGTTTCCTCATCTCACAAAGAATAATAATCACACTCTGTACTTCCTTCCAGAATTGTATAAAGACTCATGAGAAAACATCTGGTAAGCCATACAGTGCTGTCCCTGTCAGTGTGGTGGTTGAGCTGTACAGAAATGTAGTACAGCGAGACCAGAGCCGAGACTCAGGATGAGGAAAGCTAGCTGGAATCAGTGGAAAGGGAAAATGAAATCTCGTTTTTTGTTTTGTTTTGTTTTTAAGGCTGCGCCTGCAGCATATGGAAGTTCCCCGTCTGGGGTCAAGTCGGAGCTGCAGCTGCTGGCCTACACCACAGCCACAGGAACACTAGATCTGAGCTGCATCTGCAGCCTATGCTGCAGCTTGTGGCAATGCCAGATCCTTAATCTGCTGACTGAGGCCAGGAATTGAACCAGCGTCTTCATGGGTACTAGTCGGGTTCTTAACCTGCTGAACCACGATGGGAACTCCAAAATCATATTTTTTTAAAGATGCAGTTTGACTACAGGTCATGGATTGGGAGATGGCTCATAAAATGGTGGGAGAACACACTTTAGCAAGGATATGACTGATTTATTTAATGGCTCTAACATTTAGATTGTATGACGCTGGACCTTCCAGAGTGCTTTCAGTGCTCAGCGCCCCTAAGTACCCCTCCAGTGAATGGGATGCCACGTCTTACCACCCCTGACAAGCAGGCCCTTTTCCTTCATAGTATGAGTATTTCAGTCTGGCCTCTTTCATAACTTTAACAAATGTGAGTTATTTTAATCTGTAAATTAATTAGATTTTATTCTGTAGTAGGTTATTTGACTGAGTTCCCCAGAGTTATGTGCAGCCTCTTTTGTTTCGCAGGTCTTAAAACCAGGCAAAAGTGTCTTGTTTCGCGACTATGGGCTTTATGATCATGCCATGCTTAGGTTTAAAGCCGGCAGCAAACTGGCAGAAAACTTTTATGTTAGACAAGATGGAACCAGATCATATTTTTTCACCGATGGTAAGATTGCTGGAATCTGTCTTTATTTCTGATTGCATATCGTCACTGTGGTACCGATTGGGTGGGTCGGCTGTACTCCACCCAGAGGCACAGGGTCCTGGAACAAGCCTGTCCATGCACACGGCTTACCTGCACCAGCCTTGAGCTCACAAGCCGCCTATGGTGACAGTGTCCAGTTAGTGAGCCATGTTAGTGGACAGGCTCCGACATGCTTTGTGGATGACCCGCCAGGATCCATGCTGGAAACAGGGAAGGGCAAGTCAGAACCTTCACTTCGTTCATTCAGAAATGAGGCAAAGAGTTCGGATGCCTTAAGATTACCTTAAGATTACCTGAGTCTCACAAAGGTGAGAAACCTTTTTCTATAAAAGTGATTGTATCTATTTTTAAATAACACAGACTTGCTATAGAGGAATCTTTAAAAGGTCACTTTTGATGAGAAAACCAAATGCTGAATGTTATTTTAGTCTTTTAGGTATTTTGAACATGAGTTTTAGTTTTGTGTATATGATACAGGCAGACCTCGTTTTATTAGCTTTGCAGGTACTGCATTTTTTACAAATGGGAGGTCTGCGACAACCCTATGTTGGGAAAGTCTATTTGGCACCATTTTCCCAACAGTATTTGTTCACTTCATGTCTCTGTGTCACATTTTGGTAATTCTCACAGTATTTCATCATTTTGCATGAAGTATGGCATCATTATTATATTTGCTGTGGTGATCTGTGTTAGCAAGCTTTGATGTTACTGTTGCAAAAAGATTATGACTTGCTGCAGGCTCTTATGATGGTTAGCATTTTTTTAGTAATAAAGTTTTTTTTAATTAAGGTGTGTATTTTTTTTAAATACAGTGCTATTGCATACTTAATAAACTATAGTACAAATGTAGTATGTGTAAACATAACTTTTATATGCACTGAGAAACCAGAAAATTCATGTGGCCCACTCTGTTGAAACATTTGCCTTTATTGTGGTGGTCTGGAACCAAACCCACAATATCTCAGAGGTATGCCTGTAATCTGGATCATAAAATAATTATTACCTTCTTAATCCCTGGGTTTTTTTTTTAACAATGTTTTTATTTCCTAAAATGAAATTTTTCTTAGATTCTAAAAATAACACTAAAAGTAAGTGATTATTAGAGTTCCCTCATGGCTCAGCAGGTTAAGGATCCAGCCTTGTCACTGCTGTGGCTCTGGTTACAGCTGTGGTGCAGATTCGATCCCTGGCCCAGGAACTTCTGCATGCTATAAGCTTCCGCCCCCCCCCCCCAAAAGTGATTACCATGAAAACTACAAAACCATCAAAATCTCAGGTAAAAATTATAAGTTGGTTTTAATGTTTTGGATTCATGAAATCTGATTAAACCAGTTATAAATAATTAAGATGCAATTATGTCTATAAAGTGCTTCAGAGCACATTCTTTAAGAGCTTTTATCTTTGCTACACAGCTGTTCTATTTGTTTGACTTAACATGTGGTGATGTATTGTTTAAATTAACTTCTCCTCAGGGTATGTCACCATCAGGTAATTTTTTTCCCACTCTGGTCACAGATTTTCTTTTATGTTAAGATGGATGAAGTGGTATAGCCAGTTTGCATTGTGTTTCTCTTTACTTTTTTGGTTACATTGTTTAATTGGAGGTTTCTCTTTGACAGTAAGAAGTAGGAGTGTTATTTTTCCAGAACAAAAACAGCCTTTACCTTGGAGCCTTGAGGTTCTCCTTTCACTAAAGACGCTCTGGCTCAGCCTCCTGCCCCTCCCTGCTGCACAGTTGTGCAGTGGTGTCCAAGCTGCGAGCACTGTCATCTGCTTGCCTTCTAGAATTCCTGGCGCGACTCTTTCTGGATACAGGTTACGAAGAACAGGTGAACGAGTACGTGTTTCGTGCAACAGTGAATAAAAAAGAAGGCCTGTGCGTGCAGAGGGTTTTCCTCCAGAGCAAGTTCCGAAAGTCTCCCAAGAACCCAGCTCCCATGACCCTGGGCCTGGACCACGAGTCCTGACCTTTCACAAGGTTGACATCTGTGCCTCCCCTTGAAAAGCAAAGTTTTATTTTTTGTATATTTTTGTATTTTAACTTTTTAAAATGAGTATGTGTAATATTCATATTGAAAAGTATCAAGTCTGTGTTATGTTATAGGAATGTAAATAAAATTGCAAGGCCTGAGAAGGAAAGTTTTATGATACAGCATGATTTAGCCATGTTGTTTAAGGTTCCACGAAGGAAAGCACAAGGGCCCTACGGCACTTAGAAAGCTTCTTTACTCCTGCAAGTTGGGGTATGTGCCTCCAGGCAGCATGTCAGACAATCCTGTGGAAAAATGAGGCCACACAGACAAAAATAACACATCTCTATGTGTTTTTAGTCTGAAGGCTTGTTCTCTTTTCTTCTTTTTCCAGTCTCTGATATTTGCCCATTTTCCTGTGCCTCAGTTCATTTATGTGCCTTCTCAAGACCAGTGTCCACGAACGCCGCTTTTGCTACATCTCAAGGATACCTCATGGCTTCCTGCCTCATTCTTGAGACCTTCTATAATTGGGCCAGTCCCAGCCACACTGCCCCGAGGAAGGGAGCAGGAGGCCATCACCTGTCTCAGCTCCCCACTGGGAAATGAGGGGGTGGCAGCCAGAAAGACAGCCATAGGCTGGTATCCAGGTGGGCATATGGGAAAATCCTTAGATTGGTCTGCTGACCCGCTTCCCAAGCGTTTGCACGTAATGACTCCAAAATAAAGTCAGAGTTCTTTTGGCCGGCTAACAAAAGTTGATCCTGTAAGCCTTTACGTTTCCCTTTTTGCAGAAGCTGTTTATGAGACTATATGTCTTGAGTGTGTTGCCCATACTGTATACATGGCCAGCTAGAGCCCTTCAATCCCCACCTCATCTGAAGGGGAGCAGTCTCAGTGGGGAGGGGGCTCGATAAGAGTCATAGCTGTTCTGTACAATTGGAGTAAACCATCCTAGCTCCTGGAGAGAAGAGGGACAAGCAGTGGGGCTCAGCATGTTCACTGGAGGTCCTCACTCTGCCATCTCTCCCTGACTGCTTGGGAGGGGCCCCTGTTTCTTGCTACCCTGTTGTTTTCTGTATTGTTTCCCCTTCTTTTGAAGGCTGGAAGATGGCTATCCTAGATGAGAGCAAATAATGAGGATTAGTACAGTATTGTCCTTTGCAACAACCTGTAAAGAAGGTGGCCCTTGGGGGTGGGGCTCACAGGCCTCATTGAGTGAGGGGCAAGCCCAGCCCCAGAGCAGTTTGTTAGGGAAGAGCCTTGACCAGGCTCCTCATCTCCAGTCCAGGACTCTTTCCTCTAAGCCCCTTCCAGTAGGTGAGTCCTACCCTCAGCTTCAGCCAGAACACTCCTTAATGCCTCTCCTCAGAAGTCCTTTCACCCATTCCCGGAACTTCCACATGCTGTGGCGTGCCTCCCATCCCCCAAAAGGGACTAAAGTAGAAAGTAGGGAGCAGTGTGGCAGAGTAGTATAAATATGGATGTTTGTCATCAGAAGTCAATTGTGCCTTAAAAAAAAGGAGTTTCTGTTGTGGTTCAGTGGGTTAAGAACCCAACATAGTATCTGTGAGGATGCGGGTTTGAGTCTTGGCCTTGGTGGGTTAAGGATCTGGCACTGGTGCAAGCTGTGGCATAGGTCACAGATGTAACTCAGATCTGGTGTTGTCATGGCTGTGGTTCAGGCCTGCAGCTGCAGCTCTGATTCTACCCCTAGCCTGGGAGCTTCCATATGCCACAGGTATAGCCGTAAAAATAAAAAAAGTCATTTGTGGCCTCACCCCTTACTCTGTTTGAACCTGAGATTCCTTACTTATAAGACAGGGATAACTGTCCTGAGACATGTACCTGCCAGAAGTCGCTGACCCAAGCTAACCATGTGTCCTGGAGACAGGAGTGACTCTAAAGCGAGCTGGACAGGCTGACGAGGACCCTTCCATGAGAAAAGTCCGGCCCCTCTACCTTTGCCAGTGGTTGGCTGAGAGGATGCCTGTGAACAAGGCCCACAGTTTCCTCCAGACACAGCTTGGAGTTGTCTCCATCCTCAGGAGCAATGACAGTCCCCAATTACTGCCCCATCAAGGAAGGGCTGCCAAGTTTTCACTCCGAATATTTAAGGCTGGCCTAATGACATGTGCATCTCTGGCGTTGAACCAGGTAACCCCTCAATGACCTCACTTTAAAATATATTGGTTGTAAAATATACTTGTAGTTCAGTGAATGAGGTGACATAGTCCATCATGGTTTGGGCCAGTAGATTGGGGTATGAAATAAACGACTTCAGTCCTACTGCCTCAGTGTACCTTAAGACAGAGGAGCAGGTCTTCTGCATGTTGGGTGCCCAGGGGATCCAGGAAAGCACAGCCCAGCAAGATGGAGAGTTTACAGTACTATAGAAAATAGCATAAGTACTGCAGTGCTCTATGGTATGGTATATACCAAAATATGGTATAGAATATATATTATACCACAAAGTATAGCAAATGATACTATATGGTACTATGTATTTCTTTTGATGTATACTACATACAATAATACTAATTATGTTGTGCTATTTGGAACATGATCATCCGGGTTCAACTCTAGGACTTGCCCCATGCTAATACCCTTCTTCTCGGAGCTCCAGTCTTCACATCTCTAGGGCTGAGATCCTGCTACCTGCAGCACAGGGCTGATGCCAGGGTTAAACAAGCGCTCTGTTTACTTAAGAGCTACATGCAGGTGCTAGAGCCTGTGTTCCCCAAGAAAATAACTTCTCCCGTGATTTTTAACCCATGCTCCTCTTCAGAAAGATCACCCTATTCAATCTGAGGGCCTTTGAAAGGCTCAGGATTTGGATGTCCTGCCACAAGGTGGCGATAGATGCCAACTAGTCCTACTGGTCTCCACCGCCCCCCCCCCCCCAACCCCTTAATTGCAGTTAAAGCAGGTTCATTGTCCTTGAAGAACAAAGAAAATGTTTACAAATGTGTTTTCTAGTCAAATTTAGCTCATAAGAGTTTGGCCTCACTACAGGGATAAGAGAGCAAGCATGCTTTTATCCAACATTCAAATAGTTTGCCTTCTGAAGGCAACATTTTGAGGCAGTAGGCTCTAAAGATGTCTGCAGGGCTTCACCCCTCCAACTGGTTCTGTGGACTTGCCTTTCTGGTTGCTGGGGGTTAAAGCAAGAGGAGGACCACAGCGTGGTCCCTTGTTTGCTTCACACATTATTCAATTATTCCCTATTTCACAGTTGTTGATCAAGGAAGGGAAAATTGTGAAAGAAACCATGTCTACCAAGAGAGTATTTTCCAGGAGCAAGTTTTCTATAGTTGGGAAGCGAATATTTAACAGAAATTTACATAGGCTCCACTACTGAAACCAAGTATTTCATTAAAAATAAAATCAGCTGTTTTTTTCACTTTTCCTTTCTGCCCTTCTTAGATGTGTGGCATGTTATTAGCTGGTGTTCAGTAGGTACCAACTGGGCACAGGGGTCACTGTAGCCAGAGTTCAGTGTTGGAAGGGAGGACAGTGCAGGCATATGCTGAGAAGGAGGCCTGGCCATGTCTTCATTAAACCAAAGTAAGTCAGCTGGAAAAACAAATACAAACACTTCAGCAGGGGAAAGAGGAACAAGAAGAAAAGCTACGGGAAACCTGAGTGGGGCAACTGTCTTCATTTGCAGAGAGTGTTTCCACAGTACTCTCTACATTTCCACAGTAGAAGCATATATGTTTTTGTCTGGGGCACAGCTATGGAGATGAGAACTGACACTCAGCTCCTTTAGAGGTATGGTTTAGATTTCTCTCATTAGGAGAAAATCAGTTTTGATTCTAATTTTTCTCCTTAAGAGGTATGGAATTCTTAGGATTCTTTCCTGTGTGTTCATGTGTGTGTGTATGTGTGTGTACACATACTTAGGAAATAAAATATGTGTGTGTATGTACATATATATGTAGATATTTATATATATGGACTTTTTCACAAAGAGGTTCATTAGCAGCATTTTTTTAATACCAAATATTAGAAACAGTCTAAACCAGGGCTCAGCAAACTCTGGCCCATGGATCAAATCCAGCTGTTCTCCTACTTTTGTAGATAAAGTTGTACTGAAGCACAGCCACCCATGTGTACATATTGTTTACATCTCTTTTCCTGCTGTAACAGCAGAGACTACAGCCAGCAAACCAAATACTATCTGGTCCTTTAAGAAAAAGTTTGCTAACCCTTTATCTAAATGACCAGTAGAAGAATGGTTAAGCCAACTAAGATGCATCATAAAAGAAATAGAATATAGTCAATGAACATATTATCTAGGAAAAAGTTTTTTTAAAATGGTAAACACACACACACATAAAAGTTACCATCCTAACTATTTTTAAGTGTACAGTTCAAAAGTAACTATTCATGTTGTGAAACAGAGCTTCATCTTCCAAAACTGAAACTCTTTACCCATTAAATAACATTTCCCTTTCCCCAACCTCTGGTAACCACCATTCTGCTCTCTGTTTCCATGAATTTGAATACTTTAGGTACTTAAGATAAGTGGAATTATACAATTTTTGTCTTTTTTGTGACTGGCTTATTTCATATTTCATCCATGTTATAATTTCCTTCCTTTTTTTTTTTTTTGTCTTTTAGGGCCACACCCACTGCATATGGAGGTTCCCAGGCTAGAGGTCTAAT
Organism: Phacochoerus africanus; assembly: GCF_016906955.1. Classification (NCBI taxonomy): domain Eukaryota; kingdom Metazoa; phylum Chordata; class Mammalia; order Artiodactyla; family Suidae; genus Phacochoerus; species Phacochoerus africanus. The sequence continues at coordinate 83,081,592 of NC_062544.1, read as the reverse complement.
TGGAGCTGGAGCCACAGGCCTACACCATAGCTCACAGCAACGCCCGATCCTTAACCAACTGAGCAAGGCCAGGGATAGAACCCACAACCTCATGGTTCCTAGTCGGATTCGTTAACCACTGATCCATGACGGGAACTCCTGAATTTCCTTCCTTTTTAAGGCTGAATAAAATTCCATTTTATGTATAAATACTACACGTTATCTGTCCATCTGTGAGTAGACATTTGGGTTGCTTCTGCCCTTTGGCTATTATGATAATGCTGCTATGAACATGTGTGTGCAAATATTTGTGAGACCCTACTTCTATTCTTTTTTTTTTTTTTTGTCTTTTTGCTATTTCTTGGGCCGCTCCTGCGGCATATGCAGGTTCCCAGGCTAGGGGTCTAATCGGAGCTGTGGCCGCCAGCCTACACCAGAGCCACAGCAACGCAGGATCTGAGCCGCGTCTGCAACCTACACCACAGCCCAAGGCAACGCCAGATCGTTAACCCACTGAGCAAGGGCAGGGACCGAACCCGCAACCTCATGGTTCCTAGTCGGATTCGTTAACCACTGCGCCACGACGGGAACTCCCCCTACTTCTATTCTTTTGGCTATATACTCAGAAATAGGATGGCTGGATCATATGGTAGTTCTATTTTTAATTTTTTGAGGAACCCGAATGCTGTTTTCCATAGTAGTTGTACCATTTTCCCTTCTTTTTATTGAAGTATATTTGATACACAGTATTTTGTTAGTTTCAGGTGGACGACATAGTGATTTGACATTTATATGCAATACAAGTTGATCACTTAAGTCCAATAACTATCACCACCCTATGAAATTATTACAGTATTATCAACTGTATTTTCTGTGCTGTACATTACATCCTGTAACTTCTTTTTTAACTAGAAGTTTGTATCTCTGATTCCCTTCACCTATTTTGCCCAACCCCCCATTCCCTCCCCTCTGGCAACCATCAGTTTGTTCTCTGTATCTATAAGTCTGTTTCTGTTTTTTTTTTTTGTTTGTTTGTTTGGGGGTTTTTATTTATTTATTTATTTATTTATTTATTTATTTATTTAGTCTTTTTGCCATTTTTCTTGGGCCGCTCCCGCGACATATGGAGGTTCCCAGGCTAGGGGGTCAAATTGGAGCTATAGCCACCAGCCTATGCCAGAGCCACAGCAACGTGGGATCTGAGCCATGTCTGTGACCTACACCACAGCTCACGGCGACGCCAGATCCTTAACCCACTGAGCAAGGCCAGGGATCGAACCTGCAACCTCATGGTTCCTAGTCGGATTCGTCAACCACTGAGCCACCACGGGAACTCCTGTTTTGTTTTTTATTTTTTATTTATTTTTTATGACCACTCCCATGGCGTATGCAAGTTCCTGGGCCAGGGATTGAATCTGAGCTGCAGCAGCAACCTATGCTGCAGCTGTGGCGACTCCAGATCCTTTAATCCACTGCAAGGGGCCAAGGATCAAACTTGCACCTCTGAGGTGAGTCAAGCTGCTGCAGTTGGATTCTTAACCCACTGTACCACAGCAGGAACTTCATGTTTGTCTTATTTTTTTAGATTCCATATATAAATAAAATCATACAGCATTTGTATGATTTCACTTCAAATAATACTTTCTAGGTCCATCCATGTTGTCATAAATGGCAAGATTTCATTATTTTTTTGGCTGAGTAATACTCCCTTGCATATACTGTTAACCCTTGAATAACCCTGGGTTTATGGGCACCAACTTTCCATGCTGTCGAAAATCCATGTATGACTTTTGAGTTGGCCCTCTATGTCTATAGTTCAATCCACGTTGTATTCATGGATTCAACCAACTGCACATCATGTAAAACTATTGAAGTTATCTATTGAAAAAAATTCTGGAGTTCCCATTGTGGCTCAGCAGGTTACGAGCCCAACTAGCATCCTTGAGGATGTGGGTTAGATCCCTGGCCTCGCTTAGTGTGTTAAGAATCCAGTGCTGCCATGAGCTGTGGTATAGGTCTCAGATGCAGCTCGGCTCCTGTGTGGCTGTGGCGTAGGCAGCAGCTACAACTCCAATTTGACCCCTATCCTGGGAACTTCCATATGCCACAGGTGCAGCCCTACAAACAAACAAACCCCACAAAAAAACACACAAAAAACAATTCATGTATAAATGGACCCACACAGTTCAAACTCATGTTGTTCAAGGGTCAGCTGTATATGCCACATTTTCTTTATATAATTAAGATAGTTGTCCATTTTCTCTATCTTTTTTTGAGTATAGCTGTGTAGTTTTCCCAGCACCATTTATTGAAGACATTGTTTTTTCCCCACTATATATTCTTGGTTCTTCTATTGTAAATTAATTGATAATATACATGTGGGTTTATTTCTGGTCTCTATATTCTCTTCCATTGATCTATATATTTTAGGGCCAATATCATACAGTTTCAATTGCTACAGTTTGATAGTATAGATTGAAATCAGGAAACGTGATAGTTCCAGCTTTGTTCTTCTTAAGATTGCTTTGACTATTTGGAGTCTTTTGTAGTTCCATACAGATTTTATAATTATTTCTTCCACTTCTGTGAAAAATGCCATTAGACTATTGATAGTTATTGCATTGAATCTGTGGATTGACTTGGATAGTATGGACATTTTAACAGTATAAATTCTTCCAATCCATAAGTATGATATATCTTTCCATTTATTTGTTCATCTTCAATTTCTTTCATCAGTGTCTTAGAATTTTCCAAGTACATGTTTTTTCACCTCCTTAGTTAAATTTTCTCCTAGATGTATTTTTGATGCAATATAAATGGATTTTTTCCTAATTTCTCATTCTGACAGTTCATTATTAGTGAATAGAAATGCAGTAGTTTTCAGTACATTTGTTTTATATCATACAGCTTCACCAAATTCATATATTAGTTTTAATAGGTTTTTTAATGGAGTCTTTAGAGTTTTTTATCTATAATATCACACTATCTGTAGGATGACAATTTCATTTCTTCCCATCCAATTTGAATGCCTTTTATCTCTTTTTCTTGCCATTTGCTGTTGCTAGGACTTCCAATACTGTGTTGAATAAAAGTGGCAAGAACAAGTATTCTTGTCTTGTTTACTGATCTTAGAGAGAAGCTTTCAGCTTTTCACAGTCGAGTGTGATGTTGGCTAAAGGTTTGCATATATGGCCTTTATTATGTTGAGGTATGTTCCCTTTATAACCATTTTGGTGTTAAATGGTGTTAAATTTTGTCAAATGATTTTTATTAAGATGATCATGTGATTTTTATCATTCATTTTGTTTTGTATCATGTTGACTGATTCATGGATATTGAAACATCCTTACATCTCCAGACGAAATTCCACTTGATCATGGTGTGTGATCCTTTTACTGTATTATTGAATTTGATTTGCTAATATTTTGTTGAAGATTTCTGCATGTATGTTCATCAGGGATCTTGGCCTGTAACTTCTTTTCTTTTTTTTTTTTTTTTTTTTTGTAGCATATTTTTCTGGGTAATGCCGGCCTCATGGAATGAGTTTGGAAGAATTCTTTCCTCTTCAGTTTTTTGGAATACAGTTGACTCTTGAACAATGTGGGAGTTAATTCAGATATAACATATCAGGTCTACATATCCTGGACTCCTCCACGTCTGAGGATTAAACCAATCACAGACCATGTAGTACTGTATTATTTACTATTGAAAAATATCTGCATATAAGTGGATCCATGCAGTTCAAACCTGTATTGTTCAAGGGTCAACTGTAGTTTGAGAAGGATAGATGTTAAACCTTCTTTTAATGTTTGATAGAATTCCCCTGTGAAGCCATGTGGCCCTGGACTTTTGCTCTCTGAGAATTGTTTGATTACTGATTCAATTTCATTATCAGTGGTCACTCTGTTCAGATTTTCTACTCCTTCCTGTTTCAGCCTGGGAAGAGTATATGTTTCTAGGAATTTATCCTTTTCTTCTAGATTGTCCATTTTGTTGGAGTATAATCATTTATATTAACCTCATGATCCTTCCTATTTCTGTGATGTCAGTTTTAACTTCTCCAATTTTATTTATTTGGGGGTCTTTCTGTTTTTTTCTTGATGAGTCTGACTAAAGGTATATCAGTTTTGTTTATCTTCTCAAAGAACCAGTCCTTAGTTTCATTAATCTCATTCGTTCTTTCTTTTTCTTCTGTTTTTAGGTCTGTTTCATTCACTTCCATTCTGATCTTCTTTTTTAATTTGTTTTTTTCTTTTTTGGCCACTGCACATCATATGGAGTTCCCAGGCCAGGAATCAGATCCAAGCCTCAGTTGTGACCTATGCCACAGCTGTGGCAAGGCTGGATTCTTAACCCATTGTGCTTGGCTGGGGATCGAAACTGTGTCCCAGCATTTCAGAGACACTACCAATCCCATTATGCCACACTGGGAACTCCCTCATCCTGATCTTTATTATATCTTTCTTTCTATTAACTTTGGGTTTCATATGTTCTTCTTTTTCTAGTTCCTTTAGGTGTAAAGTTAGATGATTTTTTTTTCTCGAGATTTTGTTTCCTGAGGTAGAGCTGTATTACTATAAATTTCCCTCTTAGAACTGCTTTAGCTGTGTTCCATAGATTTTGGAACATTGTGTTTTCATTTTTGTTAGTCTCAAGATATTTTTTGATTTCTCTTGGATTTTTTGTTGACGCACTGGTTGTTTAGAAGTATGTTGCCAACATGTGTTTGGAGGGATTTTTTTGTTTGTTTTTTGTTGTGTGTTTTTTGCAGTTTTTTCCTTGTCATTGATCTCTAGTCTCATACTATTTTGGTCAGAAAAGATTCTTGATATGATTTCAGTCTTCCTAAATTTATTGTAACTTGTTTTGTGGCCTATCATCTGATATATCCTGGAGAATATTCCATGTGCACGTGAAAAGCATTTGTATTCCACTGTTTTAGAGGGGAGTGTTCTATAGATATCTATTAACTTCATCTTGTATAATGTGTCATTTAAGGCCAGTGGTTTCGTTATTGATTTTTCTCTCTGGATGATCTATCCAGTGATGTAAGTGGGGTGTTAAACTCCCCTACTATTATTGTATTGCTCTCTATTTCTTCCTTTATGTCTGTTGATATTTGCTTTATGTATTTAAGTGCCCCTATATTGAGTGCATAGATATTTACAAGTGTTATAGCCTCTTCTATCATTTTGTAATGTTCTCTGTTGTCTCCTGTTAAAGTCTTTGTTTTAAAGTTTATTTTTTCTGATATACATATTGCTACCCCAGTTTTCTTTTTGTTTCCATTTTGCATGGAATATCTTTCCCCTTCCCTTCAGCTTCAGCCTCTTTAAATCTGAAGTGAGTCACTTGTAGGCAGCACATATATGGGTCTTGTTTTTTATTCATTCAGCTGCCTGATGTTTTTTGATTGGAGCATTTAGTCCATTTACATTTAAAGTAATTATTGATAGTTATGTAGTTACTGTCACTTTATTAATTGTTTTGGGGTTGGTTTTGTAGTTCTTTTTTGTTCCTTTCGTCTTTTGCTCTATTCCCTTGTGATGTGATGACTATCTGTATTATATTTGGATTTATTTCTAATTTCCTATATGTGTATCTAGTATAATTTTTGGTTTGTAGTTACCATGAGGTTCATATATAATAACCTTTGTACACAGCAGTCTATTTTAAGTTGATGGTTGCTTAAGTTTGAATGCATTCTGAAAGCACTACATTTTTACTACTCTCCCCACTACATTTTATGTTTTGATGTCGTATTTATATCTTTTTATTTTGTGTCTCACTTAACTAATTTTAACTAATTGTTTTAGACATGATTTTACTGCTTTTGTCCTTTAACCTTCATACTAGCTTTATAGGTGGTTGATCCACTGTCTTTTATATATGTCTGCCTTTACCTGTGAGAATTTTTTCTTACATAATTTTATTGTTTCTTGTTTTGGCCTTTTTCTGTTTTAACCTCTTTAACTTTTTTTTACAGGGCTGGTTTAGGGATGATGAACTCCTTTAACTATTGCTCATCTGGAAAACTAAATCTCTCCTTCAAGTCTGAATGATAATCTTGCCAAGTAGAGTATTCTTGGTCATAGGTTTTTTCTTTCAGTATATCATTTTGGTCATTTTTAGCCTGTAAAGTCTCTGCTGACAACTTAGCTGATAGTCTTTTGAATATTCCCTCTATGTAACTAGTTGTTTTTCTTCTTGTTTCTTTCTTTTTTTTTTTTTGCCTTTTCTAGGGCTGCTCCCACAGCATATGGAGGTTCCCAGGTCTAATCGGAGCTGTAGCCACCAGCCTACGCCAGAGCTACAGCAATGTGGAATCCGAGCCATGTCTGCAACCAACACCACAGCTCACGGCAATGCTGGATCCTTAACCCACTGAGCAAGGCCACGGACCAAACCTGCAACCTCATGGTTACTAGTTGGATTTGTTAACCACTGAGCCACAACGGGAACTCCTTGCTTCTTTTATATTTATCTTTAACCTTTGATTTTTTTTTTTTTTGTCTTTTTCCCATTTCTTGGGCCGCTCCCGTGGCATATGGAGGTTCCCAGGCTAGGGGCTGAATCGGAGCTGTAGTCGCCGGCCTTCACCAGAGCCACAGCAATGCAGGATCTGAGCAGTGTCTGCAGCCTACACTACAGCTCACTGGCAACACCAGATCCTTAACCCACTGAGCAAGGCCAGGGATCAAACCCACAACCTCATGGTTCCTAGTTGGATTCGTTAACCACTGTGCCATGACAGGAACTCCTCATATTTTAATTATAATGTGTCTTGGTGTGGGTCTTTGGGTTCATCTTGTTTGGGACTCTCTTAGCTTCCTGGACTTGGTTGTGTTTCCTTTCCAAGTTAGGGAAGTTTTCAACCATTATTTCTTCCATTAGGTTTTATGTCCCTTTCTCTATCTCATCTCCTTCTGGGATCCCTAAAATGTAAATGTTAGTACACTTGATGTTGTCCTAGGGGTCTCTTAAACTATCCTCATTTTTTAAAAGTCTTTTTTCTTTTTGCTGTTATAATTGTGTATTTTCCACTACCCTCTCTTCCAGTTTACTTATTCATTCTTCTGCATCCTTTAAGTTACTGTTGATTCCCTCTGTTGTGTTTTTCATTTCAGTTCTTACATTCTTCATTTCTGACCAGTTTTTTCACACTTTCTATTTCTTGGTTGAAATTCTCACTGAGTTCATGCATTCTTCTTCTGATTTGGTAAGCATATGACTGTTATTTTGAACTCTTTATCTGGCTAATTGTTTATCTATGTTTTGTTTAGTTGTCTTTTTGAACTTTTGTTCTTTCTTTTTGAAGGTGTTTTTCATCTCCTCATTTTGCCTAACTTTCTTTATTTGTCTATACATCAGGTACATCAACTATGTCTCCTGAATGGAAAGAATGGCTTTACCTGGCTCTGTGAAGCTTGGTGGCACAATTCTTCCTGGTCACCAGAGCCAGGTGCTCCAGTGGTATTCCCTGTATGAGTATGGACTGAATGCCTTCTGATTGTGGTTGGGCCATGATTGATGTAAGTGCAGTGGTGGGTGGGGTTTGCCCCTAGAGTAGAAGCCACTTTGGAGGGGCTTGAGGGTGCCAGGTGGGGTGGGGTAGAGCTGCTTTGGATAGGGCAGTTCCCCCCACCAGGGGACTACTGGGGTGGGGTGCATGGTTTTAGTTAGCTGATGGTGAGTGATAGATATGTATGGCACCTGCCAGCACTGGGCCAGCTAGGTAGAAGAACAATAGAAAAAAAAAATTGTGTGTGCAAACACTTCCATACCCAGAGAAGTTCCACCAGATCCCCACCCCTGTGACACACACACACACCCTAAAAGTAGTCAATGAATCTTTTTCGTGAGTGATCCAGGCACTTTGCAAACTGCTGCTTCCACACTGTGACATGAGGTGAGTGAGTGAGTTTGTGTGCAAGTCTTTCAAGAGTGGAGTATCAGGAGTTCCCATTTTGGCACAATGGAAATGAATCCAACTAGGAACCATGAGCTTGCAGGTTCGATCCCTGGCCTTGCTCGGTGGGTTAAGGATCCAGCATTGCCACAAGCTGTGGTGTAGATTGCATATGTGGCTTGGATCCAGCATTGCTGTGGCTGTGGCATAGGCTGGCAGCTGTAGCTCCAATTTGACCCCTAGCCTGGGAACCTCCATGTGCCAGGGGTGTGGCCCTAAAAAGCAAAAAAAAAAAAAAAAAGAGTGGAGTATTAGTTTCCCATAGCCCTCTGCTCCCCCAGATGTGAAGCCTGCTGGTTTTCATCATAGGGGCTCATCTTCCCAGCATAGGTTTGGGAGGCTGAGGAGCCTAACATTAGGCTCAAACCCCTCACTCCTTAAAAGAGAATTCCATAGTTGTGAGATCCCTCCTGCTTGTGGGTTGCTACACTAGAGGTGTCAGTTCTGACTAGACTTCATCTCTGCTTCTCTTATCTGTCTCTGTATGGCCTTTTATTTATATCCTTAGTTGTAGAAAATCTGTTCTGCTCGTCTTGGGGTCATTCTCAGAGATAGTTGTTCTATGTGTAGTTGTAGTTTTGGTGTGTCCAAGGGAGGAGGTAAGCCCGGGATCTTCTTACTCTGCCATCTTGATCTGAAACTCAGTAGTTGTACTATTTTACAATCCCACCAGTTGGAACAAGGATTCCAATTTCTCCACATCCTTGGCAATGCTTATTATTTTGGGTATTTTTGATGGTATCCATCCTAATGGATATGAGGTAATATCTCATTGTGGCTTTGATTTACATTTCTCTGATGATTAGTGAAGTTGAGTATCTTTTCCTATGTTTACTGGCTAGTTATAAGTTTTGGAAAAATGTCTTTTGTCCATTTTTAATTGGGTTATTTGATTTTTTTTGTTGTTGAGTTATAGGAGTTCTTTATATATTCTAGCACCCTCTTTTGCTGGAATCCTTTCTTGGTTTTACAGTGGCCTGGGTATTATAGCTCCTCAGCTAGTCTCTAGAATTCTCACAGAGTATACTGGTCTGTATATTATAGTTAATTCATTGTCTCTGTGGGGGAAGAATGACCTGTAACTTCCTAATCTGCTATCTTGCTGATGTGTCTCTCAAAGGAAAATGTTTTTAGGATTTTAATAGAATGCTCATGCTATAATGTTAAGTTAAAAAAAGAAAATCCAGGGAGTTCCCGTCGTGGCGCAGTGGTTAACGAATCTACCCAGGAACCATGAGGTTGCTGGTTCGATCCCTGGCCTTGCTCAGTGGGTTAAGGATCCGGCATTGCCGTGAGCTGTGGTGTAGGTTGCAGACACGGCTCGGATCCCGAGTTGCGTGGCTCTGGCGTAGGCCGGTAGCTATAGCTCTGATTTGACCCCTAGCCTGGGAACCTCCATATGCCGTGGGAAGCGGCCCTCGAAAAGGCAAAAAAAAAAAAAAAGAAAATCCAAATATAAAATTATAAGTCTGTTCTGAACTGTGTAAAAATATTCATAGAAAAATACTGGTAAGAAATTCAGTACCATAAAATGTTACTACTTTTTTTGTACTCTAAATATTTTACAACACACACACATATACTTTTATACCTAGGGGAGAGTAAGGCAATTAAATGAAATAACCAGGAGCTCAGAGATAGACTTGGGGGTCAGATTAGGAAAGGAGCCTTTTGTATTCAGGTATCCAAAGAGCAGAGAAATAGTACTCTGAGGGCAAGCAGAGTCAAGTTGGGAAAAAAGAACAGATTGGTGCAAAGAGTCAGCGTAAATGAGTAGAAGTCAACCCAGCACATTTGGGAGAGAGGAGTGGAGAGAAAAGGAGTGACCTTGTAAGTCAGCCAAGATGTCTGAGGAATTGGCACTGGAATATCCCCACCAGAGGCATACTTTGTAGGGGAAGATTTCTTCCCACTATGATGTATGGTCTGTGCCCTTTAAACATAAGGGTCAGCATAAGGCAAGGGAACTACAGGGGAAGAGAAGGGAAAACACCAGGAGTTTCAGTCCCTTCATGTAGTGACACTCCAAAGATGCCCAACTTGAGAGAATTCCTCAAGGTAGGGTGACCAGCCATCCCAGTTTGCCCGACTGTTTTGGTTTTAGCATCACAGCCTTGCATCACAGGAAACCCTCAGTACCAGGTGAACCTGGGCAATTAGGTACCTTACAATCAAGCCATGGTCTCTGTCTCTCATACACACACACACACACACACACACACGAGGTACCTAACTTTGGCTTCTCTTTGAGGTAACTGAGAATGGTTATTGAGAATGGGTTATTAGGTTCTTCTCCAGTGGAGAATTTGGTGGATCCCCATTAATAAATGGGTACTTTTATGCAGCTGGAGTGTAGCTTGGTGTAGCACCTTTGTGGAGAAGGCGCCCTCTGGCAAACAGAGCCCCTCTCCAGGGCATACAGCTTGGCAAGCAGAGCTGTGACTGGTGTCCAGGTCCATATCCTTTTAGCAAGTACTTTTGGGTTGTACATAAACCACACAATCAGTGGTGATGGGCCTGCCACTCAGACTCCAAGGGTTTCGTTTTCTTTCCCAGATGTTTCTAACATCAACAATGCCAGAAAAAAATGCTTTCATATTCACCAAACTATATATTTTTTTTGCCCAGGGACTGTGTCTGCCATGTGTGTAAAGTCAAAAATAAACATTGGATTAAAAATTTTTTTTTCACACATAGAATAAGGACCTAATGGAATTAGATGAAAAAGAAATAAAAAGACATCTGGAGGGGAAATGCTGTTGCCAAGAATGAGACTGGAGGTGGAACTCAGCCTTTTGATTCTGCTTCTCTGATTCTAGGGAGATGAAACCACCCACAGGCATGAGCACAGAGACCACCTGTTTCTTTTCAAAGCAGGCCCTTGACTTGTGGTCAGCGCTGTAAGGGTCACCTCATCAGACCTTCACTATGTCTCATTCCTCCTTTCAGGCCTCTGATAAAATGTATGGTTAGGCTTTTAAAATGTATTTTCTGTCTTTACTCTTCCATATATTCCATCTTTTTGTCTCTTGGAATGACGCTCTGGATCATTTCTTCAGACCTGTCTTCCAACTCTCTAATTCCTCCTTCGGTTTTATTTCTTTTGTTGTGAAGCTTCCATTGAGGTTAGTATATATGTATGTATTTTGATTATTGCATTTTGTTTGGTTGGTTGTTACTGTTTTTGGCCATGCCCATAGCATGTGGAAATTCCTGGGCCGCCGCAGTGACAATACTGGATCTTTCACCCTCTGCACCATGGGGGAACTTACTATTGCATGTTGTTGTTGTTGTTGTTGTTGTTGTTAGAAGTTCTACTTAGTTCTGGGAAGACTATATTTTATGATATAGTTTCTTGTTCCCAAAGCTATCAACAAATATGCCTTGTTAATTTGCCTCGTTGAATTATTTCAGGCCTATATTGAAGGTTACTTCCTTCAAGAAAGCATTTACCTTTGCTTCTTTTTCTTTTTTTTTTTGTTTTTGTTTTCTTTTTAGGGCCACCCTGCAGATATGGAAGTTCCCAGGCTAGAGGTTGAATTGGAACTTCAGCTGCTGGCCTAGGCCACAGCCATAGCGATGCCAGATCCAAGCCACTGAGCAGGGCCAGAGATCCAATATGCATCCTCATAGATACTAGCCGGGTTCATTACTGCTGAGCCACAACAGGAATTCCTGCATTTGCTTCTGCAAGGTGTATAGCAACACCAAGAGTCTCAAAACACCTTAAACTAAGTTCAAGGGTTGATATTCCCTGACCGATACTATTAGAAGTGTCTACCACATGAAGAAATGAACCAAGGAAAGAAGATACACACACACTTTTAATGTGGAAGATGGGAGCACTGTGCAGCTTGAGGCTGTCCCTGGGGTTGCAGGCTCTAGGACACACTTAATATCTTCTAGGTAGCAGCAGCAATTGTGTCAGCTATAGTGGGGAGAATAGTGAACTCCCAGGAAAATACAGATGTGGTGGGAACCTCCAGAAAGCAGTCAAACCACTCCAAACAGGAGGTAGAACACCGTCAACAAAGGTAAATTGATGGGGCCTGATCTAACCTGATGGGTTAGAGTTCCTAGTGAGTCTTCTGAGACTTGTTGTGTGGCAAGATTTGCATTGGAAAGTGATGTGATGTGAACATCTCAGTAAAGTCCACGGAAAAAAGGTGTTTGAAGTTTGGGGGTTGGAGGCTTAGATTTGAGCCTTTTTTGTCTAAATGCTGTGTCATCATATAAGGATCATTTCCTCTCTCTGGGCCTTGGTGTCTTCAGCTGTGAAACAGCAGCATTGCATTTGATCAGTGTTTCATAGGTTTTAGTGGTTGCATAAATCCCCTAGGGATCTTGTTAAGCTGTGGGTTTTGATTTGGTGAATATAGGATGGGCTCAGAGATTCTAAGAAGCTCCCAAGTGATTCTGATACTCCTGATTCACGAGCCACAGTTTGAACAGGAACTTTTTACACAAACTCTAAACTCTTCTCCTGGGTGGGTCTAGGCAAATAGGAACAATTTGGAGCTTTTGGAGTCTTTCTGGTTAAAAAACAACAACAACAAAAACACCCCTGGAGTTCCCATTGTGGCTCAGTGGGTTACAAACCCGACTAGTATACATGAGGATTCAGGTTCCTATCCCTGGCCTTGCTCAGTAGGTTAAGGATCTGGCAGTGGTGCAAGCTGTGGCATAGATCACAGATATGGCTGAGATCTGGCATTTCTGTGGCTGTGGCGTAGGCCTGCACAGCTCTGACTTGACTCCTTGCCTGGGAACTCCCATATGCCACAGGTACGGCCCTAAAAACAAACAAACAAAATCCCAAAACAAACAAATCTCTTCTCAACTAGAGAATTCTGTCTCATATTTCAGGGCTGGGTCCAGGGTCCCCTTCTCCAGGAAGCCTTTCTTGGGATCTCTGCTCCCAGCATTCTGAGTGTTGGTATCCTAAGCACTGTGACCACACCTCTGCCACTCTGCCACCCCACTGTGACATCTCCCTGATGGCAACACCCTATCTCCAGTACCACCACAGTGCCTGATACAGCTGGAACTCAGTGTTTGAGATATAAATCAATGCGGGATAAAATGAATGTAATGTAAAAGCCAGGTCTCAGTTTGTTGTTGTTGTGTTTGCTTTTTAGGGTTGCACATGCAACACATGGAAGTTCCAGGCAAGGAGTTGAATCAGAGCTGCAGCTGCTGGCCTACATCACAGCCACAGCAACATAGGATCCAAGCTGCATCTTTGACCTACACCACAGCTCATGGCAACACCAGATCCCTTAATCCACTGAGTGAGCCCAAGGATCAAACCCACATCCTCATGGTTAATAGTCGGGTTCGTTACCTCTGAGCCCAAGGATCAAACCCACATCCTCATGGTTAATAGTCGGGTTCGTTACCTCTGAGCCACAAGGGGGAACTCCATTTTTTGTTTTTGTTTTTGTTTTTGTTTCTTTTTCTGTTTTTGTTTTTTTATGGCCAGTACTGTGGCATATGTAGTTCCCTGGCCAGGAGTTGAACAGGAGCTGCAGCTGCAGCCTGTGGCAACACCAGATCTGAACTGTCTCTGTGACCTACGCTGCAGCTTAACCCACTGAGCAAGGCCAAGAATTGAACCCTCACCCCCATAGAGACAATGTCCAATCCTTAACCGGCTGAGCCACAGCGGGAACTGCCAGGTCTCAGTTTATTCTCAGAGTTGCAAATATCCACCCAGCTCCTGTTATGAACTGAATTATGTCCCTCACCCCTGCCCCAATTCCTGCACTGATGTGACTGTATTTGGAGAGAAGCCTTTTCAGGGGCTAATTAAGGTTAAAAGAGGTAGGCCCTAATCCAATAAGACTGGTGTCCTTTTAAGAAGAGGAAGAGACATGGGGGTGTGTTTGAAGAGAAAAGGCCACATGGAGTCACAGCCAGAAGGCGGCCATCTGCAGGCCAGGGAGAGGGACATCCGGAGAACAGGAGTTCTCGTTACAGCAGCCTGAGCTGATGAAACCATTTTTGCGCTGACTGCTTCTGCTTTAATAGGAAACTTTCATCTGTCCCAAAGGCCAGGAGAGGAGACCCTCCCCTGGGCTAGGTTGTTTTTTTGCAAAGACCAGAGAGAAGGGCTGTGTCGGACAGAATTCATGACACCCTGGACTGCTGCTTGGTTCTTGGTGGGATGTGTATGAATCCCAAACGTGACTTCCAAGTGCCCCCGTTCTTGCTCACCCCTCCCTCTTGGTGCCTGGGCCTCCTCAGCCTCCTTCCTGCCTTTCCGCATCCTCCTCTGTATCTCAGGGGCTGGCAGCCTGGAAAGTGCATTTCCCGAACTTCCTTGCCAGTTAGGTTCTGCGAGGCCGCTGGTGTGAGATTGGGAGAAGGAAGGAGGAAGGGAGAAGCCTTTCTCCTTCCTGTTGGTGACATCGGCAGCTTTGGTAAGTGGTTGTGGGCTCTGCAGTGGTGGGTGCTGGGGTGAGACAGCTGTGGGGCTGGGTGACCATGGGCCCTGCAGCTCTGGTATCTGTTTCTGTAGCATGAATGTGTGAGCTTTGGCTTTTTACTCCATAGGAGAAGCAGTAGTTTTTTGTTTTGGGGGGGGGGGGGGGGGAGGGTTGGCCATGCTTTTGGCTTATGGAAGTTCCCAGGCCAGGGAATCAAACCTGTGGCACAGAATCAACCTGAGCCACTACAGTGACAGTGACAACGCCAGGTACTTAACCCACTGTGCCACACAGGGACTCCAAGAAGCAGTGATTTTAATGCTGTGGCAGTAGCAGCCACACTTCAGATGTATCAGTGGTGAATAAGGGCACATGTGTGGGCTCTGTGTAAAACTACTCTTCCCCTTTCCTCCATGCTGTACATGTGTCAGAATTTCCTTCTTTTTTATGACAGTAATATACCATTGTATGTATATACCATGTTTTGTTTATCCATTCTTTTGTCGATGGACACCTGGGCTGCTTTCATGATTTAGCTGTTGTAGATGATGCTGTTACGAAAACAGGTTTGCACATATTTCTTTGAGACTAAGTTTTTAAGTCTTTTGGGTTTATGCCCAGAAGTGGAATTGCTGGATCATGTAGTAATTCTATGTTCAAGTTTTTGAGGAACCATATTGGTTTTCACAGTGGCTGTACCATATTCCCACAAACAGTG
The DNA here is from genome assembly GCF_016906955.1 of Phacochoerus africanus. NCBI lineage: Eukaryota > Metazoa > Chordata > Mammalia > Artiodactyla > Suidae > Phacochoerus > Phacochoerus africanus. The sequence continues at coordinate 83,066,498 of NC_062544.1, read as the reverse complement.
CATGAGTTCCAGTCATTGGTTTCTTTTTCTCTTTTTCTTTTTTTCTTTTTGGCTGCCCCCACAGCATGCAGAGGTCCCAGGCCAGGGATTGAACCCACATCATAGCAGCGACCCAAACCTCAGTAGTGACAATGCTAGATCTTTAACCACTAGGCCGTTGGGGAACTCCCCAATATTGGTTTCTTAATAATAGCACTTTCTCCATGGGATCATAGGAAAAGGCATGAACATCACAAAAGTAGTCTGAATATAAAAGGGTGCCCTATGCATCATTCACCTTTGGTGATTTTCTTATGTTGTTGAATTGTAGGTGCTACAAGTGCTACGCTAAGGACATAGGGCAATGTATCTTCTATCCCTGATTGGGCTCCATTTGGAGGTTAAGTCGCCTCTCTGGGGCCTCGGGGTTTTCCCACCTTAATATAAAGTGATTGAATTACTTAGCCATTAAGCATAATTCAGCTCTGAAAATGTTTCTGTGATTATTTCTTCAGTAATATAGCTTAACAGAATCTTCTGGAGTTAACAGTTCAACTCAAAACCTGGATAAATGATTGGAGTAATTGGGGATCTTTGGCAGGGTCTCAGATTGGGCCAAGGATCAGTCAGCCCACAGGTGTTTGGTTGATTGAATTAGTACCTTAAAAACTATTAGATTTGAATTGCTGTAATTACAGGTGCAGGAGAGTTTAAAATGAAAGAGACCATTACCTATCACTCAGTGGCAGTAAATTTGAAAATCTAGAGAAAAAAATTTCTCACAAAATGTAAAATACCAAAATTAACAAAGGAAAATGTGAAAATTGTAAATAAGTCAGTTACTATAGATGAGATTAGAAAAGTAATGAGCTTTGGTTTTCCCCCACTCCTGTGGCGTATGGAAATTCCAAGGCTAGGGTCCAATCCAATTGGAGCTCCAGCTGCCAGCCTAAACCACAGCCACAGCAACACAGGATGTGGGATCCAAGCCATATCTTCGACCCTGCACCACAGCCCATGGCAATGCCGGCTCCTTAACCCACTGAGCAAGGCTGGGGATCGAACCCACATCCTCATGAATACTAGTGGGGTTCTTTACCACTGAGCCACAAGGGGAACTCCAAAATCAGAGATTTAAACTAGACCATAGAAAAATATGGAAAAATTTAAGGAATAAAGCTGACAAAGAATGTACCCCCAAAGCAAAAAAAAAAAAAAAAAGATAAATTTCATTTATAATTAAAATCCAGTGATGATAAAAATGCAGTAATACAAAGCATAGTTTATTTCAGGAATACATGCAGTAGAGTGCTGGTTTAACAACCAGCAGTCTTTGAGAGATTTTTTTTTTTTAAAGGCCTGTAGAATGTGTCAATTCCTGTGGTGTAAATACTCCCACCATGACTTATTTTAAGCACAGTTAATTTTAAGCTAATTTTGCTTCTAGCAAAGAATGTTGCTAATTTTAAGCTATCAAAATGACCTCAACTGGTTTGAAAATTCCTGAAAAATGTTTATAACTCAATAAGTTTTATTATATTTATAGTTGCACAACAATCACCATAACCCAACTTCACAGCATTTCCATCCCAAACCCCCAGCCCATCTCTCCCCCCTCAACCTGTCTCCTTTGGTAACCATAAGTTTTTCAAGTCTGTGAGTCTGTATCTGTTCTGCAAAGAAGTTCATTATATCCTTTTTTAGATTCCACATATAAGCGATAGCATATGACATTTGTGTCTTGAAAATTCCTGAAAATTTAACAGCTGGCTGTTCCAGTAAGAGCTGCTGCCTCATACCACGAGAGGTTGACTCAAAATTAGAAAATGCATCAATGAGCCCATTCTATCAGTACATGAAAGAGAAATGCATGAGGTTAAAGAACATTGCAAGTGTGCTGGGGCCACAATCCTCAGGGGCTCCCTCTCCACAAAAGGCCTCGTCCTTCTGTGCCATCTCGCACCCAGGTGGCTTCACATGGGCCTTGAAGGCATGTGGCTTTGTGACACCTGCTTGGCTGCCAGGTGGGGCCTAGTCCAGATTTGCTGGGGCTATTTGTCCACCGCCGTCCTGGAAGGCCTAGGCCAGATCAGGTCCTTGGGAATGGCTGACGAAGATGTGCCTATCACCTCTATTTTTCAAAGGGGCAGAACTGGCAGGGACAGTGTGCTGCTTCCTTTGTGCCTGGATATCCTGCTTCAGGCAAGGTTGCCCCTCCTCAACCCTTAAAGGAACAGAGGAGAGAAGACAGGGGCTCACTTCACATCCCAGGAAAACGGGATGGATTTCCTGCCCCTGCAGTGTTCTTGGCTCACCTTCATGTCCCCTATGGTTCACCTACTCTGCCCTGCACATCCTTGCTTCTGTAGCTTAATGTTTCCAGAATTATGAGCTCTGATGTCATTCTAGCACATTCCCACTTTATCAAGGTCCCCAGAATCCATTTGTCACTGCTACTGAACTATTCCCAAACATCACCATCACTCTGAACCAGCTGTCAGGGGCTGGCTAGTGCAGGAATCCACAGTGGTGGTCACGTCAGCTGTAATGACAATGACCAAAGTCATTTTCCAGACCCTGTAATAGGATTTTGGGGCTGTGGGGTCAGCAGAAGCTTCTGGGTTTGCCAGCTCTTCAGGGTTACCAGGTGGTTTGGGGGATTCATGAAGAGCTCTGGGGACCACGGTGCTGTGCAGAGTCACTGCCTCTTGGCTTCCAGGGAGAGCACCGCCCTGCCTATGACACCCCCCTCTATCCTGCAGACACCGCTCCCTTCCCCCTGCAGGGACAGTGGCCAGAAGTTGGCGAGAGAGTCTGCCTCAGGAGCTTATTTATTCTCAGTGGAACAGGTCTCATGCATTATTCACCTAACAAACAAGGATTGAGCATCTCCTATGGCCGCTATGTGCTGGGGATGGAGCAGTGATTCAGATGGATGGAAACCCCTGAGCCCTATATTTCAGGGGAGGGGAAAATAAACAGAAACAGGCCAAAAAACAGGTGATTTTAGGTCATCATAAGTGATATGGAGAAGATCAGAGTTTAGAGGCATAGAGAGGGAGAGCACTGCCTTAGGTCAGAAAGTCAGGGAAGGATGCTGGGGGGAAGAAGCACTTCTGAGCTGAGTGGGGTTCACCCTGTGAGGCAGGACAGGGGGAGCCTTCTGGACAGAGGGGGCAGGAGTGTGAAGGCTGGGAGGTGGGCCTGGCATGGCGTGTCTGAGGAGCCAGGTGAGGGAGGGCTGGTTTCCGGTGCAACGTGAGGGGTGGTGTTGGGGAGGCGGGCAGGGCTGGGTCACCAAGGGGGCTGGTGCTGAGCACTGAGGGGTGGGATGTGTGAGACAGGGAGGTTGATAAGATCTGAATCCTGGGCGTGCAGAATGGACTGGGATAGAGCAGCCATAGAGGGAGGACACTGGCCAAGAGGCCAAAAACACTGACCATAGCAAACCATGGTGAGACCAAGCTGAGCTTAGTCATCTGAGCTCATCCCTCAGAGACACCTCCACAGTCAGAACCTGTCACTGCCTCCCAGAAACACAGCAATTACTTGCCAGAACAAAAAAACAACATGTACTTATGCCGAAACAATAGTAATTACAGGGCAACTCCTCTTTACACTGTCCCTGCTAACTCCTGATGGCCCTAACAGTTAACTCCTGCGTGTGCTCATGAGGTCTTCTCAGGCCCCGCTCCTGCATTACGGGTGCTTGGTCTCCCCCAGGCCTCGGACACCTCTGCCCACCTTGCCCCCTGCTAGCGTGGCGGACCTCCATAACCAATGTGTTATCACACAGTCAGAGGTGTAGGGAGCAGATAGATGTTCAGAAGTGACCATCATATGTTACATTATTTGACAGCTTTGATTTAACTTAGGTTCTCCATCTGCAATCCTTGATTTTTCTGGAGGAATGCATTTACCCATTCCATTGTCAGTATTTTCTTTTTCTTTTTTTCTTTTTTTGGTCTTGTCTTTTTAGGGCTGTACCCACGGCATATGGAAGTTCCCAGGCTAGGGGTTGAATCGAAGCTACAGCTGCTGGCCTACACCACAGCTCATAGCAGCGCCAGATCCTTAACCCACTGAGCGAGACCGGGGATCAAACCCACATCCTCATGGATACTCGTCAGGTTCACTAACCACTGAGCCAAGACAGGAACTCCCCTTTGTCAGTTTTTTCATTCTGTTAGTGAACAGCTAGCTGTTGAAACACATGATATGCCACCTGGGTCGGAGCAGGAGATACTGAGGCAAAGACACAGATCCTGCCCCCTGAGGAGCGGCCATCTGCAGATTTCACTGCCACTGGCTTTTTACTAGACACCAACATCAACCAGATTTTTAGACCACAGAACTAGAGACTCTATCTGGTAGAAGGAAGGAAATGAAAATTCCCATGTGTTATTTACTCTGTGCCAGATGCTGTACAAGGTGTGTCTACAGACCTAACCTCATTTAGTTCTCATAATCCCCTGGAAAGTGGGTATGATTGTTCCCATGTTTACTGATGAATATATTGCAGCTGGAAGAGGGTGCCCTCTCTGCACTCTGTTCTATAGCCAGGTAGTAGCAGAGCCAGGATGGCAGCCAGCTCTGCTTGGCTCCAAAACCCACACTCAGGGTTCCCGCTGTAGCACAAAGAGATTGGACATGTCTTTGGAGCGCTGGGACTCAGGTTTGATCCCCAACCTGACACAGTAGGTTAAAGGATTTGGCGTTGCCATAGCTGCAGTGTGGTTCGCAGCCGCAGCTCAGATCTAATCCCTGGCCTGGGAACTTCCATGTGTCACTGGGCAGCCAAAAAAGAAACAAACAAAAACCCCACACTGTTTCCACTCCACCATAGTTAAAACTTAAGATGGTTTGAGATGGAACTCAAAGGGAAGCACTAGGACTCGTGCTTAGGCCCTCCTCAGTCCTAGAGAAGTCTGAGGACAAGAAGGAAGTCAGTGTCAGGGATGATAAAGTCTTAACAACAGAAGAATCATGAAAACAATAGTCACAAACACAAAGGGACATCATGGAAAAATCCGAACTGCACTTCATGTCCCAGAATGAGTCATCCCTGAGAGACTTTGAAGGAAGATGAGAAAATGATAGGTCACGGAATAATTACCCTCTTGAACTGCTGACTGGGAGGATGCTGGATGTATTCAGCCTCCAGCTGCCTGGAGGTGGGTGGGAGGATGGCTGGCCTGGGACTTCTGGTTGGAGTCAGCCCTCATTTCTGGGGCAGCAAGAGGAGCCCTGGGTCCCTGCGTCTCAGCCTAGGCACCTGCACCCCAGGCCAGAGGAGAGAAGGAGGAGAAAGACAACAGATTTGTTTCAGGAATGTCCATTTTACTTAAAAATTTGAGCAAAACCTGGGAGTTCCTGTCATGGCGCAGCAGAAATGAATCCAACTAGTATCCATGAGGATTTGGGTTTGATGCCTGGCCTCGCTCAGTGGGCTAAGGATCTGGCATTGCCGTGAGCTGTGATGTAGTTCACAGATGCAGCTTGGATCTGGCATGGCTGTGGCTGTTGCATAGGCCAGCAGCTGTAACTCCAATGCCATGATTCCACCCCTAGCCTGGGAACCTCCATATGCCATGGCTGTGGCCCTAAAAAACAAAACAAAAATTGAGCAAAACCACTGACATTACTTTGATAACAAATGTTAGTATATTAGGGAAGAGATAGCCAGTGTTACATGAAATTTGAAAATAGTACAAATATTTGAGGAAGTTTCATGATTTGGGTGTCACTTCCAGCTTTGTTCCCAGACTCCCAGGGATCCATGATCTTTGGTGGGAAATACCGAGACTATTCACACTGTTATCTCAAACTTGTGTTCAATCAACAACCCATGCCCCGTCCCCCCAAATCAGTTTTAACCTACATTAATTGAAATTTCATCCTGGGCTAGGAATTCTACTGGGTCCCATTTAAGATGGACAGGAATAGGTATAACTGCGTCACTTTGCTATACAGCAGAAATTGACAGAACATTATAAATCAACTGTAATTTTTTTTTAAATTTAAATCAATTATAATAATTTTTTAAAATCTACAAGATAAATTTATGTAATAGCCAATATATGCCGACAATACATATAGCACCTTGTGTTTTTATGCCACGGTAGAAGCATGTGGAAAGTGTCATGGGCATTTGCAGGAGGAGCGATCCATTTTACCTTTGAGAAGGGCCATGTGGGAAACTTCACAAGGAAGTTTCATCTCCTGGGAAAGGATTCTGCCATCTGGCCCCCTCTCCTTCCAGGCAGGGGCAGCAGAGAGCCCCCAGAAGTACAGGGAATTTACTGTGGCTGGAGTGTAAGGAATGTGGGAGGCCCTGAGTGGGGGGATGGTAAGGTAAATCATTGGGTTCAGATTATGCATAACCTTGAATGTCATCTTGGGCATCCTAGACTTTATTCTGGAGACGAGGGTGGGCATTGAAAGCTTAGAAAGGCTGGCGTTCCCGTCATGGCGCAGTGGTTAACGAATCCGACTAGGAACCATGAGGTGGCGGGTTCGGTCCCTGCCCTTACTCAGTGGGTTAACGATCCGGCGTTGCTGTGAGCTGTGGTGTTGGTCCCAGACGCGGCTCGGATCCCGCGTTGCTGTGGCTCTGGCGTAGGCCAGTGGCTACAGCTCCGATTTGACCCCTAGCCTGGGAACCTCCATATGCCGCGGGAGCAGCCCAAGAAATAGCAAAAAGACAAAAAAAAAAGACAAAAAAAAAGAAAGTTTAGAAAGGGTGAGAAGTACAGTCGAACTTATGTTATAGAAAGTTAATGACAGTCAGGGGTGACTTGGAGAGAAGAGGTCTTATAGAGGGCAACCATTGAAGTCTGTCTGAAAACGTCCAGAGATATGACATGTCTGTGGAGCCCATTGCAGTGTATAATCACCTCTACAGGATGAATGTATTATTGCTAGGTCACGATTTTTGGTAGCATTTTCATAAACACATTTCAATATAATTGGTTTCCTTTGTAGTCTGTTTTCTTCTATGCACCAATACTGTTTGGGGAAAGACCCCTATGGACATCACAGACTATTCAGGGAGTTCATGGTCAAAGCCTTCAAACATTTGAAGATATTACATAGGCCATCTTCTTTCCTTTCTCTACACGCGGTAACGCCCAATCCAGCGAGCATTTATCAAACACCCCCCTCTCCCTCTCAGGGCTGTGTCAGAAACTATGCTCTGAGAATCTGGGACCAGGCTGCCTGGGCTGGAATCCTGTTGGTGCCTCGTCTTGCTGTGTGACTTTGGCTAAATTAACTTTCACCTCCCAGTGTCCTCCTTTGTAATAATAGTACTTGCTTCCTGGGCTGTTTTGTCTGAATGAAATCAGTTAATGCATGTAAAGCCTTACCCAGTGTCCAGGTCCCTGGTTCCAGACCATAGTGTGTTAATAATAGAATTAGGGAGCCACGATGACCACTTGAGGACAGAGCCTCTACTTGGTACAACTCTCATTGCTTTGGTTTCTTTTCTCCAGGTCTACCTAAAGACAACTCAGGAAATTCTGCCAAAAAAGTAGTTAAAGGATCCGTTTTAAGTCTATATTTATCTAAAAATTTGGCAAAGGGACTTCCCATTTTAGCTTAGCAGTAATGAACCTGACTTGTATCCATGAGGATGTGGGTTTGATCCCTGGCCTTGCTCAGTGGGTTAAGGATCCAGCTTTGCTGTGAACGGTGGTGTGGGTTACAGAAGTGGCTCCGATCCTGTGTTGCTGTGGCTGTGGTAGAGGCCAGCAGCTATAGCTCCGATTTGACCCTTAGCCTGGGAACTTCCATATGCTGCAGGTATGGCCCTAAAAAGCAAATGAAATGAAATAATAAAATTTTGGTAGATGTCTTAGTTGGGCTCCCCCTAGAGTGGAACTTGAGGCAACGGACTTGCACCACTAGTCTTTGGGAAGTGGTCCCAGGAAGCAGAGCAGGAAGTGGGGTAGGCAAGAGAGCAAAGCAAGAAAGAATTGGTTGAAGAGCAGATTGCCTCTGAGGGTAGCAGGAGCTCAGTCCTGCTGGGGCCCCTTGGAGAGGCTGTGCAGAACACACATCCAGCTGTCCCCTCAGTGTGAGGCAGGGGGCAGGTTCACACACTTGAGCCCCAGGGAAAAGCCAGGGTGCCCTTGAGGTGACCTCCAAGGTCACAGGCCAGCACATAGTGGGGCCCAGACAGTGCTGTGTCAGTGGGGATGGCAAGGGAATCACACCAAAATTGGCAAAGGAGGCAGGAAACAGATGAGTTTTTCCTTTTCTGACTAAAAATTTGGGAGTTTTCTGGTAGACTAGTGGTTAAGGATTCGGCATTGTCACTGCTGTGGCTTGGGTCACTGCTATAGTTTGGGTTCAATCCCTGGCCTAGGAACTCCTGCATGCCACAGGCAAGGTCAAAAATCAACAAAAGCATTTGTGAGAATCAACTGGCTATGTGGAGTTTACGATAAAGGGTGTTGGATATATATATATTTTTTAATGTTATTGAAAGACGTTTGACCCCAGCCTGGATCTTTCAACTCCTTCCTCCCCAGCCCTTCTTGTCACAGTCTGGGATTTTCATGAGGTTCCTTTAGGAACTTATGTGTGATTTGGTCTCTATAGGTGTGCTTATCCCATAAGGAGCCACCCACTCTTCAAAGCCCACATGTTATTATGGGCAAACTTGTCAGTGATTTGAAGGGGGGTTGTGTCAGAATATACTCATTATTTTGGTATCTGCTTATTAGCAAAGAAAATTGAGTTCCTGGAATATTTCTTCTTTGCGGTTGTCTAATCAAACATGATGACTTGCAATGTAAAATCTTGGGACGGTGGGATGCTAGATTTATTTAGTTAGATTTCAATGTAAAAGGAGCCATGAGAGCTTGCACTTCTTTGAATAAATGAGTGACTGTCATGGTGTTAAAATCCATAAAAAGCAGTTGCATCTGCTCAGATTCCAGGTGAGAAAGCATGGATGTGGCGGGGGGAAGCAAATTCATCGTCATTTTTTTTTTTTTTTTAAAGCACTCAGTAAAGAAAAAAGAACTGTAGAATAGCACGTTTTATCTATACTATGAGTACAATAATGTAGGAGTTATGTAACTTTATGGGCAAGAACAGGGAAGTAAAATGGGGAAATGCATGTTGTTTTGCCAATACAATCCATTTTGTTTTTAAAACAGAAGGAGGCGTTCCCATTGTGGTTCAGCAGTAACAAGTCCGACTAGTATCCATGAGGAGGCAGGTTCAATCTGTGGTCTTGCTCAGAGGGTTAAGGATCTGGCATTGCTGTGGCTATGGTGTAGGCCAGCAGCTGCAGCTCCAATTTGACCCCTAGCCTGGAACTTCCATATTTAGCACTTGCGGCCCTAAGGAAAAAAAAAAAAAAAAAAAGAGGAGTTTCCTGGTGGCCTAGCAGTAAAGGATCCGGTGTTGTTACTGCTGTGGCATGGGTTTGATCCTGGCCTGGGAATTTCCACATGTTTCAGATGCAGCAAAAAAAAAAAAAGAGAGAGCATGGTTTTCATGAAGACATCGACTGCTGATTAAACAGCAGAGGAGAGGTATATGTTGGATTGTGTAAAACCAGAGTCATCTCCATGATCCTCTCTTTTTTTAAAAATAAATTTTCCAGAGCTCCAGTCGTGGCTCAGTGGAAAGGAATCTGATTAGCATCCCTGAGGACGCAGGTTCAATCTCTGGCCTCGTTCAGTGGATTAAGGATCCGTTGTTGCCATGAGCTGTGGTATAGGTCACAGACACAGCTCGGATCTGGTGTTGCTGTGGCTATGGCGTAGGCCAGCAGCTGTAGCTCTGATTCTACCCCTAGCCTGGGAAACTCCAAATGCTGCGGGTGTGGCCCTAAAAAAAAAAAAGTCAAAAAAGTAAATTTTTCACATGGTCCTGAAGAATTTTTTAAATGTACCCAATGAGTTTCATTTTCAGATCTTGGCAGTTAAATCCCTATGGTCAGCAGGCACAGCAGTGTTTAATATTAAGTTGGCAAAGGAGCCGTTTTGAAACTAGGAATTATGAAGCAAGGATTTTAGTTAAGATTAAAGGTATGCCCTTTATCAGGAAACTGCATCTGTCCTCACAAAGGAAGCTGTGATGATCTACAGTCATAAGTCTGATTATTATAATTATTGAACTCAAACTATTAGCGGCCATCTAGACATGACAGCATCACAGATAAAGACCTACAGGCTGGGAGGGACTTTTTTGGTTTGGTTTGACTGGGGGTGGGATAGAGCTTGTCCAGTTGTGGGTAATACAACCATTTAAAGTACTGCCAAGATTCTTATACTACAGATTCATTGATAGGTTCTAACCTAGAATCTGATTACTCCTACAATTTTCACTGTTCAACTTTGACAATTGTACTTGTAGCTGACCACCCGATCTTCTTATGGAAACAAAAATTCTTCTGCTACTGTAGGACCTGAAAAAGTATTTATTTTCCCAGAAACGCCAGAACTACATTTTCTCTGTAGACTCACAAATCCAAATAAGAATAAAGCAGCGTCATAAAATCTGGCGGAAGGAAGGCAGGTGATTGATTTCTTGGCCATTGTTGATTGTTCCTGGAAATCCCCCTTTGCTAAGGGTAACCTTTTGTCCTGCTCTTCCTTTCCATGGGTTAACACTGTGCCCTTTGGATGCAGGTGTCCCTCTGGGGCCCTCTTGGACAGCTTTTTGTCCCTGTCTCCTTCTCCTCATTTCCTCCCATGTAAACAGTCCCATAGGCAGGACAGTCTTGTCATTAGAGCCACAGGCTGATTAGGGGTGTTGTTCCCGGCAGGCTCCTCACACACCCGTGTGACAGGATAGACGCCTTTCCCTTGGCCTTCACCCTTGGTCCCTGCAGTTTGTGTCGGCCACCTCCGCTTCACAAGTCTGCTCTGGCCACTTGTTCTCTGACCCTGTAACCTCAGTTCAGGCCTCCCAGGCCTTCATGGTCTCTCAACTTACAGTCTTTCCCATTCACACCTTTCACGCTAGGACTGGGGATAAGGAATCCATCCACATCTGGAATCAGCCAGCCTGTCCCTCCCCCAGCCACCAACAGACCCTGGCCTGGGTCAGCTGCCAACATGACAGTCTGGCTTTGTTACCAGAGGGCAGAGCTGCGTCCCACTTCCAGGAAACACCTCTCCCCAACAGTGCAGCTCTCCCCCTGTTTTGTTCTTGGTCAGCAAAGGAGCACCTTTACTGCTGAATGTTCAAGAAAGGCAAACTCCCATCATGCGCCTTGACTTGGGTCTTGGGGGCCGGTAGCCTTTGCGGGAGGGGACTTGGGATGCAGGAGTGAGGAGGGGGGAAAGAGGAGAAAAAGGCCAGTAAAGGGTGTGTTCATTGGAATTCTCTGGTGGCCTAGCGGTTAAAGATCTGGTGTTGTCACAGCTGTGACTTAGGTTTAATCCCAGACTGGGAAACTTCCACATGCTGTGGGCACAGCAGGAAAAAAAATAATAATAATGTGGGTGTGTTCATCATCTACTGGTCATTGGCGTTCCCCTTGTGGCTCAGTGGTAGCAAACCTGACTAGTATCCATGAAGACGAGGGTTCAATCCCTGGCCTTGGGAATGTCTTGTACCCCTTGAAAATCCAGAGACTGGGGCCTTTTGCCACCACCTCTCCTCCAGTGGAAGGGGTTTCCCTGGGAATATAAACACCCTTGTGCTTCTGACTCCTGGTGTGAGGCTGAAGTGTACTACCAAAGCTTCAAAAGCCCCCTGAGGTGGAAGGGGCTCCATGTGGGTGCTGGCGGTATACACAGACAATCCCCACCCCCACCCCGGCCACAGCCAAAACCTCAGCACAAAAGCACTGGCTTCCGTTCATGAATGGGAATTGAAAGCGATCCTCCCACCCTCTCAATAAACAAACTCTGTTTAAATGGAAATATCCCCAAGACCTGATAGAACATCTGCAGCTGTTTCTTTACGTCAAGAGGATAGACTGCATGAAGGTGGCAGCTTATACGCCCTCAGGTCAGGGCCAAGGCAAGGGCCCTTCCCCCTGGGGTGCCCTGTCTTCTCCCTTCCATCTCTTCTTAGTTAGATGCATTTCATTGGCCAAAATCAGGCCAAAACAATGGTCACCCCTGGCCCTGTTGTCATTCTTTATCAGTCTTTAGGAAGCTGGCTCAGAGTCACATGGAGCCTGGGGATAGAACCCTCCCCTCCTGTGCAAGCTCTGGCTTTGGGAACATTCAAACCCAGGCTTCAAACTAGACCAAACCAAGACTGCCCTTCTTTGCACAGCAGAGTAGTCCCTACGGTGACATCTACAAAGCTAGAGCAGATGAAGGGAGAAGGTCCTTATCACTGGGGAAACCAAAGTAAGTCTAGGTGGCTGCTGAGGACATGGGGTCTGGGGCAAGGGGAGGGTAGGGGGCTCAGCAAGGAGCCTTGGGTGCCACTTCTGGGAGACACTTCTTCAACAGATGACCTCCTGAAGGCTGTGACCCTTGAAGAGATTTGCTGAAAATTACACCTACTGATCATAAAAGTCCCAAAGCACCAAGGTTTGTTTGTTTGTTTTGCCAAAGATCAAACCTCTGCCACAGCAGTGCAGTGACAACACCAGATCCTTTAACTGCTAGTCCACCAGGGACATCCCCAAGGTCATCCTTAAAAGACAGACAAGCTGGGCTTTAGGACAAGATAACCCAGGAGATCTGGGACCCTTCTTTCTAGACATGACTGAGCTCGATCTTTTCAGTAAGGACTGGGTGTCCTCATGGATATTCTTCATGAGAGCTGCCATTTATCATGCTCAGAATGCATACATAGACCTTGATTTGCGTTACCTAGTTTAATACATAATAGCAAAGTAAATCTATTATCACCAGTTGACATATGAGGCCACTGTGGCTCATGGAGATTAAGGACTCACTCAGGATCTCACAGCCTTGTAAGCAGAAGATCTGGGATTCTACACCAGATCTTGGGTGAAGACAGAAATGTGGCTTGTGTCATGATCATATATACACTTTTCATAATCCAAGAAGACAGGCAACCTAAAGGGACAGGTGGCACTCCTATAAAACAGGAGCAAAACGGTTCAGGGCTCAGACTTTGGGATCTCGTCAACTCTTTGAAGACTCCAGGGGAATAGAGGAGCTAAAAAAATTATCTCTGTGTCTTCTTCACAGTCTGAGATTAAATAGTTTTTAAAATAACAATAGGGTCACTGTGCATAAATGTATGAGTGCTTTGTCCTGGATGTTTGTCATAAGAAACAAAATGTTTTCCAGAAAAAAAAAATCAAAGATACTTTGTATCCTTCTGCATTTGCATCCTGATTATAGAAATCTGCTTATTCTTTGGGTCACACATTTATATTTGGTAACCAATTTCAGAACTTTGCATGAAGGAGCTTCCTTGGGAAACTATGGCGAGAAGAGCTTGTGTGTCTACCCAGCAGAAATGAAACTGCTCGCCTTCTGGGTTTGCAGCCTTCCCAGGAAGGAGAAAACCATTTGAAAAAACTACATTTGTCTCTCTGTGGCCACGCTAGGGATATAACCTGAGCCATAGCAGTGACAAGGGTGGATCCTTAACCCACTGAGCTGCCAGAGAACGCCCTTTAATCTCTCTGATTGACAGCCTCTGGTTCTTACCTAGCCCGGGGATCTCTTCACATCACTTCACAGGAGGTATTTCTTTTTGACTTATGGCTTCCAATACTATCTTTAAATATATATATACTTTATTTATGCTGTGTTAATATTTTTTTAAAGACGCAATTAAGGTCCTATTGAATGCACATACTTTATATGCCAGCTTTGGGAAAAGAATTTAAAATTTATTTTTTCCTAATTATACAAGACATATGTTAGTTGTAGTAAATTTTAATCATAAAAAAAAATTGAAAGAGGAATTCCCACTGTGGTACAGAGGGTTAAGATCTGTCATTGTCTCTGTGGCAGCCTGGGTTCCATCCCTGGCCCAGGACAGTGGGTTAAGGATCTAGTGTTGCTGCAGCTGTGGCTCAGATTCCAGCCCTGGTCCGGGAACTTCCATATGCCATGGGTGCCCCCCCCCAAAAAAAAGTAAAAGAAAAAATAAGAACTATCCAGAGTCTCATTCCTTAGAGAACACTAGTTGCACCCAAATACATATTGAGGTTTAATAACTGATATAAGTGGCAATGCAATCAGTAGGTAAAAGGTGGGCTATATAATAAATAATGTTGAATAAGCCAGAAGAAATAGATGGGATTCATACCTCACCATGTACACTAAGATTAATCAATACTATCTACTTACCCATGATACTCCAAACTTATATTCTGAGCACCAAACTGCTTATGAGGCTTTGCCTCTTAGATGCCCGACAACCATCTCAAACATAGTATGTGCAAAACAGAACTCTTGATGCCCTTTTCAACCTGCTCTTCCGTTGGCCTTTTGTCTTCTCAGTTAATGGGACCACTTTTCACCCAGTGGTTTAGCCCAAAACTTAGACATCATGCTTGAGTCCTCTTTCATCTCATTATCCAGTCCAGTGGGCTTCCTTTTCTCATCTTCTTCTCTCTCTCTCTCTCTTTTTTTGTCTTTTGTCTATTTAGGGCCGCACCCACGGCATATGGAGGTTCCCAGGATAGGGGCTGAATCTGAGCTGCAGCTGCCAGCCTATGCCACAGCCACAGCAATGCTGGACCCAAGCCGCATCTTTGACCTGCACCACAGCTCATGGCAACGCCAGATCCATAACCCACTGAATGAGGCCAGAGATTGAACCCATGTCCTCATGGTACTAGCTGTCTTTGTTAACCACTGAGGCATGGCAGGAACTCCTCATCTTCTTCTCCTGTTTTCTACTCCATCTTCTTTCATCTGGATGATTGCCATAGCTTGCTACTGGTTTCCTGCTTACACTTTTATCCTCCTATAATCCATTCCCAGAGCAGATCTTTCAAACATGGATGTCAGATAATGTGACTCACTGGTTTAAAACCCTCCAATGGCTTCCCATGACTTAGAATAAAATCCAAATCCCTCAACCAAATGTGTAAGGCACCCCTGACTTAGCCCAGGGGTGGGCAAAAACTCTTGAGATAACGGCTGGATAGTGCATTTTTTAGGCTTTGTGAGCGCAGTAGCAGCCATAGACAATAAGGCACACAAATGAATGTGACTGGGTTCCAAGAAAACTTTATTTTTTCATTTTTCTTCTGTAAATACTCAAAATCCCTTTATTATTTTTTCCTGTGAACTGTTCATGTTTCTTCCTGTTTTACAATTTTGTCTTTGGTCTTGATTTTCAGGAACTTCTTCTATATTAACTTTTAAATGTATTTTTTTCAAAGATTTTGTCTTTTATTCTTTTTTTTTTTTGATTGAAGTATAGTTGCTTTACAATGTTGTCTTAGTTTCAGATGTACAGTAAAATTATTCAGTTATATATGTATTCTTTTTCAGATTATTTTCCCTTATATGTTATTATGAAATATTGGGTATAGTTCCCTCCAAGAAAACTTTATTTACAAAAAACGGCCATGGTCTAGGTTTGGGCTGTGGGTCACAGTTTGCCTTACTTGATCTATCCTCTTTCTGCCTTTCCAACCCTATCACACGCCACTCTGCCCTTGACTGTGGCTAGCGTGCTGGCTGGGGTAGAAAGCCACCCAAGACAGCTGCCACCAGTTCTCTGGTGTATAGGGATACACTAATGTTACACCCCTGAATATGTTGGCCCTGCAACTACTTTTGGCCAGTGCAATGTGGCAGAAGGAATTTTCTAGGGCTTCTTAGCTGAGGCCTTAAGAAATTTGGCAGCTTCTGCCTCCTCTCTTGGAATCCAGCCACAGGCCATGAAAAAACAAAAGGCATAGGGAGAGGCCACATGGAGAACAGAGACATTATGAGCAAGCCACCTTGGAGATCCAGCCCAGTCAAGCCTCCAGATGTCTTTGGTCAGCTGGAATCATATGGAGCAGAGAGCTGCCTGGTGAGTCTGGTCATCTCAGACTGTGAGAGAGAAAATGGTTATCACCTTAAGCAACTAAGTTTTGATGCTTTGCCTTATAGCCATAGATCATGGAAACACTGGCCTTCTTTCTGTCCCTCAAACTCACTAGCTCATCCCTGCAGCAGCACCTGCTACTCTCTGCCTGGAACATACCTTCCCTGGATCTTTACGTGGCTGGTCCTTTTCATTATTCAGGTTGGTCTATTACACCTCAGTTGTTACTATTGTTTGTTTTGGAAAGCCACCTTTTCTTTGCTGAGGCTGTGTGGCCAAACCCCACTCTTCTCATCCTACCCTTGTCTGGACTCCAGGATCAACTTGCATTGAAGGCCAAGTCAATCATTCATTCGACTTCTCCCCACCCCCCAGCCTCACTTATTGATTTAGGAATGGACGTAGGACCCAAGTCAGTTCCGTAGGAGTCAGTCCCAGGAATTGTGGGTGAGGGTTGTTAGGCTGGTTTAATCCAAGGCTGTAGCTGCTGGTGCCCAACAGCCTACCCCAAGGGACAGGCCTGTATGGGAACAGAGCCAGCACAGGGGAGAAGAGGGAGGAAAGATAGTGACGGTGAGAGATGCCCGGATCAAGCCATACTTGATGCTAGAATTTCCTTGGATTTTTAAGTTACACGAATCAGCATACCTCCACTCCACATGACCCCTCACTTTCTTTCTTAAGCCAGTTCAAGTTGCATTTCTGTCACTTGATCAATTGTTTGACTCTCCCTCCACCAAAGGTTAGGTTAAGCCATATGAAATTGCTCTTCTTGTTGGTAAAAAAAATGACTTAACATCAGTAATTTCATCTGGCTAACTTATGTGACCACCTCCAGAGACAGGGGACTCACTCCCTATTGTGGAAACTCAATTGAAAATTAAACAGACTTAACCAACACCAATTTTCTCTAAAAGAAAAATCCACATCCCTGTTCCTTTGCCTGTGTTCTCCTCTGAACACATCTTGTGTCTAGCATGGCACTTGACTGAAAAACTCCAGGAAGGAGTCTCCCTTGTGTAGCAAATAGTGAGAGTATTACCTCCTCACTCTAGACACAATACCTTCAGTAATGCAGCCTAAACAGCCAAATCTTTTTTAAAAATGATATGTCGGAGTTCCCATCGTGGCGCAGTGGTTAACGAATCCGACTAGGAACCATGAGGTTGCGGGTTCAATCCCTGCCCTTGCTCAGCGGGTTAACGATCCGGCGTTGCCGTGAGCTGTGGTGTAGTTCGCAGACGCGGCTCGGATCCCGCGTTGCTGTGGCTCTGGTGTAGGCCGGTGGCTACAGCTCCAATTCACCCCCTAGCCTGGGAACCTCCATATGCCGCAGGAGCGGCCCAAGAAATAGCAAAAAAAAAAGGCCAAAAAAAAAAGAAATGATATGTCCTTAGCCATGTTTCTCCATCTTGTTCTAGTTTATTTCGGATTAAGATCGGGACCTTATATTTAGCCCCAGTGAGTTTCACTCTGTTCTCTATGGCCCACTTAACATAAAGGCTTCTGCTTCTGGCCACAAAGGCCAAAGTTTTTGTCAATTATTTTTTTCCTATATAAATTCTCAGGCAAGGGGTCGAATTGGAGCTGCAGCTGCCGGCCTGTGCCTCAGCAACAGCAACAAGGGATCAGAGCCATCTTCAGTCCACACCACAGTTCACAGCAATACTGGATCCCCTACCCATTGAGCAAGGCCAGGTATCGAACCTGCATCCTCATGGATACTAGTTGAACCTGCATTCTCATGGATACTAGTTGGATTCATTTCCACTGTGCCACAATGGGAACTCCCCAGTTATTTTCTCTATGGTTGTCATAATGCAGCAACACCATGGAAGTCCAGGGCCACAGTCTGTGGAAATCATGGTTGTGCAATCCAGCTACCCCTTCCAGCATCATGTACTCTGCAGCTTCGAGAAGCCTGCCTTCTCTGTATTCAGCTGAGTCATTACTACAGATGTTGAAAGGGACAGAGCCAAGAGTCAAGCCAAAGGAGTGTGTGTGGTTGAACAGTGATTCACTAGCCAATGGGTTTGGTTATCCATTCGGTCACTACTCTGACCTTGGTCAGGAACTGCCCATTTCTCAGTGTGTCTGTGTCTGTGGGAAGTCACATGACACCAGCTAAATGTCTTGCTGAAATATACCAGGGGCACCTCATCACTGCATACGTGTTATTCCATTCCTAAAGGTAAGCAGGGCACTGTGTTATTTGGGATGAGCTAAGACACAGTGATAAATAGACTGAGAGGTTGAATGGCTGACTGCAATGGAATTTTGTCTAACTCAAGTGACAATTCAGGGCACTCAGGTTATTACCCTCCAGGCTGCCCCTTGGGGACCTGTTTCTCTTCACCTCCTGGGTCTGCTGCTCTCCAGGGCTTCACTGCCATCTGCATCAAGCCCAGAAGAGGAAAGAGCATACAGGAGCACATGTGGGGACGTGTTTGTGGGTCAGGCCTGAAAATGGCATGTCACTGCTGTTCATCCAGTCAGCAAAGCCACACCCAGCCAAAGGGCTGGTAGGAAAAGTCTGTTTCATTGAACTTAAAGAAAGGGAGAGGGAATTCCCATCATGGCTCAGCAGAAATGAACCTGACTAGTATCTATAAGGATGCACGTTTGATCCCTGGCCTCTCTCAGTGGGTTAAGGATCCACTGTTGCCGTGAGTTGTGGTATAGGTCACAGACGCGGCTCACAGATCCCACATTGCTGTGGCTGTGGTGTAGGCTGGCCACTGCAACTCTGATTTGTCCCCTAGCCTGGTAACTTCCATGTGCCGCAGGTACAGCCCTAAAAAGACAAACAAGAAAAAAAGAAAAGAAATGGAGAATGAATTCAGGGATCAGCTGGTGGTCTCAATTATAGGCAACTAATGTCATCATGACACAAAATTAATCCCTAAAAAACTGATCTCTCCCACATCGCTTCCTTTTAAAACCAAGCTCCTTCTCGGTCCACTGTGTCAAAATCTTTGTCCAGTATCCTCTCCAGAGCTGTCAGACTCCAACAACATAATGCAAATACAAAGCAAATAACATAAAAGCTGATGGCAAAGTGAAACTGCCAGTCTTGCAAAATAAGCAAGATTTCGAGATTAGGAAAGCCACTTTAAGAAACTGCCCTCATCGTTTGCAAAGCCATTGACAAATGAGGAAATGACGGTGCTAGATCAGAGGATGAAGATGAGGACCCAAAAGACACTTTGAATGAGGATGATACTAACATCAAAGGGGTAAGAGAGACCCCTGGGAAATCAATAAATACCCCAAATGTTTTTGCCAAAGTTATACCGTTATGATTGTGCTGTAAAATTCAAATCTTAATTGAAGAATTTGATATTATATGATATTAAAAGTCTATCAAAAAAACATTCCAGAAGAAAAAAATCTCTGCAGTTGACTGATCATTTCTGTGGTGGTTGTTATTGTTCTTCTAATGAGCTGGTGGGAGGACTCTTTCCTGGCTTCTCCTCCAAGGTCCTGCCTCTGAGTGCTGGTGTGCCCCCAGCTCTGGTCCCCTCCCCTTCAGCATCTCCTCTGGCCTAGGTGATCTCATCCATTCCCATGGCTTTAAACATCATCCACATGCAGTTGACTTTCAAGTTATTATCTGTGGACTTGGCTTTCAAATGTCTATCCTCCCATGCACTTGACTTCTCCACTTGTGTGTTTAATGGCCTCTCAGATGTGGGAGGCCCACAACAAACCTCTTCTTTAAAAAAATATTTTATGGAAGTATAGTTGATTTACAATGTTGTCTTAATTTCTACTGTACAGTAAAGCTATTCAGTTATACACATATATGTTCTTTTTCATATTCTTGTCTATGATGGCTTATCACAGGAGATTGAATATAGTTCCCTGTGCTATACAGTAGGACCTTGTTGTTTATCCATCCTATATATAATAGTTTGTGTCTGCTAATCCCAAACTCCCACTCCATTCCCCCATCCACACAACCACAAGTCTGTTCTCTACATCTGTGAGTCTGTTTCTGTTTCATAGATAAATTCTTTTGTGCCATATTTTAGAGTCCATATATAAGTGATATCATATGATGTTTGTCTTTCTCTTTCTAACTCACTTCACTTAGTATGATAATGTCTATGTCCGTACGTGTTGCTGCAAATGGCATTGTTTCATTATTTTTTACAGTTGTTTAATATTCCACTGTATATATACACTACATCTTCTGTATCCATTCATCTATTGGTAGACATTTAGATTGAAAAAACATACCTATTTACTGCAAATCTTTTCTTCAAGTCTTTCCTCCTTTGCTCAGTAAGTGGCAGCATCTTTTAGATACTTCTCAAGTCAAGATCTATAGCCACACTTGATGCCTCTGGCTCCCATTTCCATATCTAATGCAACAGTAAGTTTTGTTGGGTATGTCTTCAAAACACATCCGCCAGAGTTCCCAGTGTGGCTTGGTGGGTTAAGAACCCATGAGGATGCAGGCTCCATCCCTGGCCTTGCTCAATGGGTTAAGGACCTGGTGTTGCCACAAGCTGCAGCATACTTTGCAAATGCAGCTTGGATCCAGTGTTACTGTGGCTGTGGCCTAGGCCTGCAGCTGCAGCTCCAATTCAACCCTAGCCTGGGAACTTCCTTAAAAATAAATAAATAAATAAAATACATCATCAATCAACTCCACTCCAGCTCCCCACTTAGCCCTGGGGCCACTTCTCTTGCTAGGGCCCTGTGACAGCTTCCTATCTAGTGCTCCTGCCCTGACCCTTGCCTTCATGGCCACACCATTTCCACAGAGCAGCCACCATCATCTTTAAAACACGTACATTGGATCTTGTCACCCCTCAACTTCAATCTGTCCAGTGGCTTCTCATCACATTTATAATAAAATCCAAACTCTCTCCCACGGCTTCCCAGGCCCTGCATCGTCTGACCTGTGACCATGTTCATTTCGACACCCTGTCCTCCCTGTTCACTCCCCGGCCACTGGCGGGCTGTCCAGCTGGCTCCCTGCTCACGGTCTGTGTGGTCCCATCAGGCTTTCCTTCAGAATGTGGCTGCCCCATTCCTCTCCATCATCACATTTCAGCTCAAATGTCACATCCACAGAAAGGTCCTCTCCATCTCCCACTAAGGCAATCCCCACCATCCATCCTTTTTATCTGATTTTCCTATGTTTTCTGTTGTTCATCATAGCAGTTATCATTATCACTAGCTGCAACTATTCGTTTTACTTATGTATTTAATTTTTTTCCGGTCTTCCCTTTGACTATAAGCCACAATGAAGGTAGGAGAATTTTGTCTACTTTGTTCACTGCTGTGTCTTCATTGCCAGAGGCCATGATATAACAAATACTCAGTAAATATTTGTCAACTAAACAGTCTTTAAAAGAGAAGGGAAAAAAGCTTGTTTTCATAATTTAAAGTTTATTTTTCAGGGCAAAGTCCCAATAAAAGGCTCTTTTCATTATTTATTGTGAAATGTTGGTTTCCTTTAAAGTAGATTTATTTAAGTGGCCGTTTCCTGTACCAATTATCTTTGAACAATGAAGATCTCCTGTTTTGCGTATTTCCTCCCTTGGCTAGACTAATGAACCTGTGGAATAAGGAAGGGAGGGCAAGGCTGACCTAGTTTGTTCTTGGGTAACCCAAGCTGGGTCACTGTCATCAATCATTTTTCTTCCGGGGCACAGAAATGCCTCTTCCCTTCAAAATCGATTCTGGAATTTTGTCTGCAAACTGTTATGCTCACTGGTTTGCAGTGTATGAAACACTTTGTTTTTTTTTAAAGCATATTATTTTTTAAAGTAAGTTTTATTGAAGTATAGCTAATTTACAAGGTTGTGATAATTCCTTTTTTTTTTTCTTTTTTGTCTTTTTAGGGCCAAACCTATAGCATATGGAGGTTCCCAGTTTGGGGGTCCAGTTGGAGCTGTAGTCACCAGCCTATGCCAGAGCCACAGCAATGCCAGATCCGAGCCGCGTCTGTGACCTACACCACAGCTCACCACAACTCCGGATCCTTAACCAACTGAGTGAGGCCAGGGATCAAACCTGCATCCTCATGGATGCTAGTGAGGCTCATTAACTACTGAGCCATGACGGGAACTCTGGTTGTGATAATTTCTGCTGTACAACAAAGTGACCCAGTCATACATATATACATATCCATTCTCTCTCAGAATCTTTTCCCACATATTATCACAGAATACTGGGTAGAGTTCTCTGTGCTATACAGCAGGTCTCTGTTGGCCAGTAATTTCATATACTGCAGCGTGCATGTGCCAATCCCACTCCCACAGTCCATCCCTCCCACTGCCCTAAACTGTCCCCTTTGATAACCATAAGTTTTTCAAAGTCTGTGAGTCTGTTGCTGTTCTACAAAAAAGCTCATTTGTATCCTTTCTTTTTAGATTCCACATGTAGGTGATATCATATGATGTTTGTCTTTCACTGTCTAACATCACTTAGTATAATAGTTTCTAGATCCATCCATGTTGCTGCAAATGGCATTATTTCATTCTTTTTAATGGCTGAGTAATATTCCATTGTATATATGTACCACACCTTCTTTATCCATTCCTCTGTTGATGGACATTTAAGTTGCTTCCATGTCGTGGCTATTGTAAATAGTGCTGCAATGAAAATTGGGGTGCATGTATGTCTTCAAATTATGGTTTCCTCTGGATAGATGCCTAGGAATGGGATTGCTGGATCATACTGTAGTTCTATTTTTAGTTTTTTAAGGGAACCCCCATACTGTTTTCCACAGTGGTTGCACCAATGTACATTCCAATCAACAGTGTAAGAGGGAACCCTCTTTCTTTTTAATTTCTCTGTGATCCCAGCTCCATTTAAAACATCTCTAGGTCTTTTAAGACCGGAGACAAAATCATTGGAAGTTTCTTTCCTAGATTCTTTAAGTGCTCTGGCCTGTAATTCATCTAGGTCAGGAGACTTGAGCTTAATTCAACCTTTTCACAAATAAAGGTTCTCATTAGTGGGGAGCAGCCACAACACAAGACAATTTGGCTATATAGGGGTGTGATGGAGTCACAGAATTAAACAGATGCCTTGCGATGTGGAGCCCCTGATCCCTTTCAAAGGACTGTCTTCTACGGCTCCTTGAGTTCTGAGAATTGGTCATCTGGGCACGAAAAACATTGCTGAAGGGTTTGAGATCTGCTTTAAAATTCTCTTGGCACATGCCATGGTCCTTTGGACTCAGTGGGAAGAGAAGGGACAGTGGGAGGAAGGTGGAGAGAACCAACATCCCCTCTGGTGAGGGGAGGTGGGGTACTCATACATTCATGGCCTGTAGGATTGGCCCACAGGGCTCTGGGGCTAGCATCTCCTTTTCAAAGGGTCAGCTGCTCCTTACATCTCTGGATTTTTGCCAAGAAAAATCTTGAATTTTCTTCTCTTACTCCCTGGGTTTTAATTGCTGCACTGTGCCAGACAGACAGAAAACACATATCCTTTGGTCTAATCCAGTCAGGAGTTTCCAATTTGCCACCTCTGACCTAAGGCAGCAGGTAAAGATGACAGGTGGGCCAAGAGAAGATTCTGATGTCAATTTCTTCAGCCACTGCCACCCAGGATATGGTGTGAATGCAGAGCAGTAGGTATTTTATAGGGGTTAATAAGCAGGTACAAGTGAAATTTTTTTTGGTAGCATGCACAAGGCCAGAGCTTGAACACTCTCCAGAGAATGACCTGAGCTACAGAAGTGACAATGCCAGATCCTTGACCTGCTGTACCACCAGGGAACCCTTAATATGAAAATAATTTTATTTTTCCTTTCAGTCATCTTGCAGCATATGGAGTTCCTAGGCCAGGGATCAGATCAGAGCCACAGTTGCAACCTGCGCTGCAACTGCAGCAACGCTGGATCCTTTAACTTACTGTGTTGGACTGGGGCTCAAACCTGCATCTTGGTGCTGCAGGGACGCTGCTGATCCTGTTGCACCACAGCAGGAACACCGCAAATAATTTTTTAAAAAATCTGTGTTGCAAGGTACCTTCATTTAAACGTCATTAAGTTTTGACAGAAAGCCTTAATTTCACAGAAAGGAACTCTGTGGTTGCTTCCTTGGGGGCACATATCTGATGGAGACGTGTCTCCCCAAGCAGGAAGACCTATGACTTTGTCAGTTACATGTTTGGGGCCCTCAAACTGGCACCTGGAATTGTGGGTACATGTCAGAGGTGCTCAAAAATTAATTAATAATTAATTTGATCGCTTTCAGTTTGCAGATGCAGATTGCACTTTTATGTCTTTGGGGGGGTGTGGGGGGGGGGCCACACCTGCAGCCTATGGAAGTTCCCAGGCTAGGGTCACATCCGAGCTGCAACTGCTGGCCTACACACACAGTCACAGCAACACAGAATCTGAGCCCTGTCTGTGACCTATACCACAGCTCACAGCAATGCCAGGTCCTTTAAAGCCACCGAGCGAGGCGATGGATTGAACCTCTGTCCTTATAGATACTAGTTGGGTCCATTAGTGCTGAACCACAATGGAAACTCCCAGTTTGCACTTTTAATACCATGTACAGAAATCTCTTGTATAAAATACCTGGTTCCCTCCGATTTAAGCCACAGGGCAGAGGAAGAGAAGAGGAGGGAAGCCCCATGAGTTAAAGTTTTGTCATGTGCCAGTCATTCTGTAAATATCATTTTATTTACTCTCTCTGTCTCTGACCAGGAGACACGAGTGTGATTATCCTTACTATACAGGTGAAGATATGGAGTTTCAGAGAGAAGAAATAGCTTGTCCAAAGTCAGCTCACAAAGGGTTTAGCTAGGATTGAACCCAGTTCAGTTGTAATTCTTACCACTGTAATTCTTCCGGAGCCTCATGGAAAGAAAAGATTTCCTTGGTGCCTCTGTTTCCTAAAGGCAACTCAAGTCAGAAATGAAACAAATGTGATGCTTGAAGACTGGGTGAGCTGTACCACTTGCTACAATGGGGAAGTGGATTGAGGCACAAGAAAAGCCTTCTGAAGAGTTTGGTTCACCCCTTGGGTAACCTGGATCCCTGTTTCCAAATACAGCAGAGAGCTGAACTGTCAGGGTTTTCCCTCTAAATTCAGTATATTCTAAAAAAGAATAATTTGGGAGTTCTTGCTGTGGTGCAGTGGGTTAATGAACTGGCTTGTCTCTGTAGAGGTGCTGGTTCGGATCAGTGGGTTAAGGATCAGTGTTGTTGCAACTGTGGTGTAAGTCGCAGGTCCAGCTCAAATTTGATCCCTGGCCTGGGAACCTCCATCTGCCACAGGGGTGGCTGAAAAAATTAAAAATAAAAATAAAATATAAAATGATAATTTATTGTCTTCCCTGCCCAAACTTCTATAGCATAGGTCCCAATCAATGATGTCATCTGGTCACTCAAACTAGAGTCAGGAATCACCTTTGATTCTTCCCCCTCCTTCTCTCCCTGCAGATCTTACCAGTCACCAGCTTTCATACAATCTCAAGTCCATCCCTTGATTGAGGAATTCATCATTGCTCCCTGAAACTATTTTAACAGCCCCTCCCTCATGCCCTAGTGCCCACCTTTGCTGTTTGATCCAGCTTAGATTCCAGGGGCCACCATTAAATCGTGACACCTGCCATCACTCTCAACTCTCACCCCTCTTCTCCACATTATAGGAACCCAACATGATCCCAACTGTGGTGAAATCTTGCATTCTTACTAATTTCCTCCTGCACTAGGAAGCTGAAGTTGGGAAGGAAAAACATCCTTGCTCACTGGTTTCATTAAGGATCTCCAGCCTGGAGCTAATAACATATTCCTCCGGTCACTCAGTTCCCAGCTCTCCTGGACAGCCATTCTCAACATCTCTCCTCTAACCTCCAAGGTTGCTCCAATAACCACCCAAGCCCTTGAGTCAAAGCCATGACCTTGCTCACAATTTCGCTGAGAAAAGGGCAGTAACCAGAAGAGGTATCCTCGTCTCCCAGCCTAACTGATGTCATCGAATGGACAACAAAAAACAAAAAACACAACCTAAAGATTGAGAGTTATGTGATTTTTTTGTTTGTCTTGTTTTGTTTTTTGTCTTTTAGGGCCACACCCGTGGCATATGGAAGTTCCCAGGCTAGGGGTCGATTCAGAGCTGTAGCTGCTGGCCTAAGCCACAGCCACAGCAGCATGGGATTTGAAGCCACATCTCTGACCTACACCACAACTCATGGCAATACCATATCCCTAACCCACTGAGCGAGGCCAGGGATCAAACCCACATCCTCATGAATGCTAGTCGGGTTTGTTAACCACTGAGCCGTGACGGGAACTCCCCTGAGAGTTATGTTTTACTCAGCAGACAAAACTGAGGACTTAAGCTCAGAAGACAAACTCTCAGATAGCTCCAAGGGACCACCCCAAAAAGGTAAGCAAGGAGCCAGAAATTTTTGCAACAAAGACCAAATATTTGGAACATCAAAAGATTATTGTTAATTAAAGAAAACCAGATAGCTCAACTTAATGAAGTTAGCGCTTTTCTGTGTATGGGAAGATGCAAGAGCCTGGGCTCAATGAAATCATTCCTTTGCTATGCACCTCAGCTCTCTGGGCCAGAATCCTGTGTTTTCCCATTCTGAGTCCCCTCAGGGTTCACCGTTGGGGTGGCTATAATGTGATAGATCAATGGACACAACATCCTTTGTTTATGGATAAGGCAGGCAGCATTTTTTCATTGACCCTTATCTCCTTGTGTTTCCTTTGCCCGCAGCTCCTCAATATCCCCCAACCCAGGTCAGAGTGATTATTTGTTCACTCACTAGGAATGAAACCCCAACTCCCTACCATGTGAAGGCCCGACACACTCAACCACCTGCAAGGCTCTGATCTCACCTCCCTGGAGCAAGCTCTCCCTTGCAGTCTCTGTTCTGTCCACACCCCTTGTGCTTTCTCTCCCACCAAATGCATTCTTAGGGAACCCTGCACACGCCACTTCAGGCACTGGAGTGATTGTCACCCAAAGGGATGCAGGGTTTAAGCTCTCATTCCTTTTGGGTCTTGGTCAAAATGCCCTTCTCCGAGGGCCATTGCCCAAATCGCAATAGCACCCCCACTCTGCTCTGTCCATCTTCTGCTCAGCCCTCAGCTCTGATCACCCTGACCTGAGCATGCATTTACCCCTTATATCATGACAGCAGGGAGATTGTGGCTCTTGCTCATGGTGGTACCCTGAGCCCAGCATAGTGACTAAAACATTTAAGTACTCTGTAAATATTTGTTGGATGAGTACATGAACAAAGAACATCAATAGGGGTTCCTGTTGTGGTGCAGCAGAAACGAATCTGACTAGTATCCATTAGGATGCAGGTTCGATACCCGGGATTGCTCAGTTGGTTAAGGATCCCTCGTTGCCGTGAGCTATGGTGTAGGTCACAGACACAGCTCAGATCTAGCTTTGCTGTGGCTGTGGTGTAGGCTGGAGGCTACAGCTCCGATTGGACCCCCAGCCTAGGAACCTCCATATGCCGAGGGTGTGGCCCTAAAAAAAAAAAAGGACATCAATGAATATAACCTGGGATGGTATCTCATTGTCCACAGCCTATAGTCCAAAGATTTGGCTGGGCACCTACAGCCCTTGCGGACATACCTTCACTTCTACTTTAGGCTTCCTCCCCTGCCACTTCCAGTCCCTACTGTCCTTTCCGGGCCCCAAGTCACAGTGCTCTCCCTTCCTGCCGTTCCTGACTAGACCAGCCCCCCACGATTTCCCCATGTTATTTCCTATCTGGGAAACCCTTTCTTTCTTTGTCAAAATTCTCCTCCCTAGTTTGAGGAAATTCTGTTTACTATTCAAGACTCAGGGTTATCGTCTCTGGAAAACCTTGCAGGCAGAGGACAGGATGACCTCTGTGTTTCCACAGTGTGACAAGGCCCTTTGCATCAGCCAGGAGGGAAAGGGCTGCTCCATCACCCGTGTTAATGGCCAGCCCTCTCCCTCTTTCTGCCCTACACTCCACCCAAGCTCCCTGAATGGAGTCAGCAGATCCCCTCACCTCCTCTCAGGCCTCAGCTCCCGGGTTGCATGCGTTTTGAGGGGAAAGGTCACATTTCTCTTTTCACAAAAAAAGGCCGAGAACATTTTAGACCGGGGCAGGATTGTCTGTGAGTGTTTATTAAATAAATCCAAGTTTCTGTCCACACCTGTGGAAACAGAAACATCCCTGAAGGCTCACTCCAGTGGGGGTGGGGCTAAATAAGAAGAGAGTCTCTCTTTGCCTGATACTTGCTTGCTTTATAATTCAGGGCAGAGGAGGCTTGGATTGTAAATGTGTGACATTAGTGAGGAAGTGGAGGTTACAAAAGGAGAAATAAGATCATGTCATTATGGAGAAATAGGTAAACCTAGGCTCATCCTGCCAGATACGTTTTTCCTCTTTCTTTCTAAATGTCACCCCACTGTCCTCAGTGGCAACTGGGCCAGAACAGAGGCCATGATTTTTGCCAAGGAAGATTTTCAACCTGAGGCAATGAACACATAGCATATTTCCCCTCGGTTTAACCAAACTGCAAAGTGATAGTAAAAGTGATTGGAACAGTGCAGACGAAGAATGTCGCCTGCCATTCCAGTAGATAAAGAATGTTGCTGCAATCAAGCCATCAGCCCTGATGGTGCGCCTTGAGGGGATTCAGAAGGGAGGAAAACAGGATACTGACCCTAGATAGCTAGGATGCATACCTGAGGAATAATTTCAATGAGCCAGGATGCTTTCATCTTCAAATACACAGAAAAGCATGAAAATCATTGTGATGTCTATTTTTGTGATTAGCCATCAGCTTTTGATATTTGACATGTCTCTTTCCCCGCCCCCAGCAAAAACTGGTGAATATCTTGGCTCCCTGCTCCCCTCCCCCACCTCTCTGGAACAGTGCCTCTGAGCTATCAGAGAGGCTGCCTCTGGGGCTATAGTCCTCAGGACCTTACTGAAGACTATAAGGTCCTCAAATAGCAACTTTTAGGTTGTGTGTTTTTCTTCAGTCAGCAGCAGGCAGTCTCTGAGCAAGAGTCCTTGGTATTTTAAGACATCAGCCATGCCCACTTTGCCCATGCTGTGCACCATGTGATCGAGCTGCCCCAAATCACAGCTCTGGTACAGGTGTGCCCCCCACCCCTGAGGATACCCCACCCCCAAAGCCTGACAAGGCAGAAGTGTGTTCTTGGAAATCACATCACACACGAACACCAAAAAGCTGACTGTTTTCTCTAAAGGGACAATGTTATAACTGGGTGATGAGTTCTTCATAGGAATTGACAGAATACAGATCCCAGGAAATAACTATACACAAGTGGCACCTAATCTCCCCTATCATTTGAAATTGTTAAATTATGCTTAGAGCCTTTTGAAATGCAAAAAAATGTACGGCACTGGGAATTCTCCACCAATGGCCAGCAAGGCTCTTGGGATGGGTGTATGAACCTTTTAAGCAAAGGAGGCACTGAACATTTAAATAGAAGTAAGAAGGGATAACTCAAACTAGGGGATCCATTTCCTATAGATCAGTGGTTCTCAAAGTATTTAGTGCCAGTGCTCCTTTAGGTTTTTTTTTTTTTTTTTGCCAATTCTTGGGCTGCTCCCGCGGCATATGGAGGTTCCCAGGCTAGAGGTCTAATCGGAGTTGTAGCCACCGGCCTACGCCAGAGCCACAGTAACGTGGGATCCGAGCCGCGTCTGCAACCTACACCACAGCTCACGGCCACACCGGATCGTTAACCCACTGAGCAAGGCCAGGGATCGAACTCGCAACCTCATGGTTCTTAGTCGGATCCGTTAACCACTGTGCCACGACGGGAACTCCTCCTTTAGTTTTTTAAGCCACTGAAGATCTCAAAGAGTTGTAGTTTATGTGATTGTATCTACTGGTAGTTACTGTGTAGAAATTAAAACAATTAAAAAAAAAAAGGAGGGAGTTCCTCTTGTGGCACATCAGAAACAAATCTGACTAGGAACCATGACGTTGTAGGTTCAATCCCTGGCCTCGCTCAGTGGGGTAAGGATCTGGAGTTGCCACGAGCTGTGGAGTAGGTCGCAGACATGGCTTGGATCTGGCATTGCTGTGGCTGTGGTGTAGGCCAGCAGCTGTAGCTCTGATTCGATCCCTAGCCTGGGAGCCTCCATATGCCATGGGGGGGGCCCTAAAAAGTAGGAAAAAAAAAACCCAATTTTTAAAACCTTTAAAATTAATTCAGCTAAAAATAACAATACATTTATTACATGTTAAATATCATAATTTCATAATTTACTTTAGTTTCTAAAATGAAGAGTAAAAGAGTTTCCAGAGTTTTCTTGTGGCTCAGTGGGTTAAGGAGCTGTTTTCACTGCTGTGGCTCAGGTTCGATGCCTGGCCTGGGAATGTCTTCATGCCAAGAGGGCAGAAAAAGTTTCCAAAACAGATAGTTATAAAGGCATTGCTTTACATTTTTGCACATCTCTTTAATGTGCTGCAATAGGGGACAGCTGGGTTCTCACAGCATCTGCATTAAATCCGTTGTGGTATGTTACATAGTTTCTGGGAAACTAGGATGAACACTTGTAAGAGAATGAGCGTGGAAAAGCAAATCCTGTCTTAGTCTGAAAGTAGTTTTGACCTCAGGGGCATCCTGAAAGGTCTTAGAGACCTCCAGGGGTCTGTAGCCCATACTTTTAGAGCCACTCATCCAGAACAGTATGGTGGCTAAAATAAATATTAAGCATTTGCTTGGGTTACAAGCCACTTACATGGCTTGCATTATTAGCATGTGAGGTAGGCGGAAGTTTAGGATTACCCCATTTCCTGCCTCCTATTGTACATATTCCCGTACAATGCTGGGAACCTGTGAATATGACAGGTCAGTCACGGCAGTGATTAGGTTGTAGATATGGCAAAACCCTCTCCTTGAAAAATGGGAGACTATTCTGGGTGGACCCCACCTAATCAAGCAAATCCTTCAAAGGGACTGGGGTCTTCCTGAAGAGGAGATTGAAGTATCAGAGGGACTCGACACACAGGAAATCTCTACTGCTGGCTTTGAAGTTGGAGGGGCCAAGTGGTCAGGAATGCAGGCAGTTTCCAGCAGCTGAGGTTGGTCCTTGGCTGGTAGTTAGCAAGGAAATGGAGACTTCAGTCCTACAACCACAAGGAAGTGAATTCAGCCAAGAACCTGAATGAGCTTGGAACGATTTTCTCCTCAGAGTCTTCAGAAAGGAATATAGGCTGGTTGATGTCTGGAATCAGTCTGGGAGACCTTGAGCAGAGAAGATAGTCACACCAGGTCCGAACGTCAGGCCTATAGAACTATGAGGCAATAAATGAGTGTTGTTTTAAGCCACTAAATTTGTGGTAATTTGTGACACAGCAGTAGAAAATGAATACATTATGCATTGTTTTAAATTTATTTTAGAAATATACAAATAATCATAAATATACCTACCCTCTTTGTAAAAAATGAAAACATGATTGAGGTGTTCCCGTTGTGGCTCAGTAGGTTAAGAACCTGACTAGTACCCATGAGGATGCAGGTTTGACCCCTGGCTTCGCTCAATGGGTTAAGGATCTGGCATTGCCACAAGCTGTGGCATAGGTCACAGATTTGGCTTGGATCTGGTATTGCTGTGGCTGTGGTGTAGGCCAGCTGCTGCAGCTCCAATTCAACCCCTAGCCTGGGAATTTCTATATGCTGCAGGTGAGGTCCTAAAAAGACAAAAAAAAATAAAAAGAAAAGAAAAGAAAATAGCGAGAGATTAAAAGTTCCCTTTGACCACCCCCCCCAATCTTAGCCAATCTTGGCCCCTCCCTCCCTTTTCCAAGGCTAGCCATCCTTTGTTGGGTATGAATCCTTCCTTTTAAACCTTTTTCCTATACAGCGATGTGCATATGTATGTAATGAAATATATCGTACCGCAGTGGTTTATTTTCCTTATTTTAGCTTCAGAACACTATTTGGGATTCATGCTATGGCTGGTCCAGGTCTTCTAAAAGAACAACAACAACATCAACAACCAAAGTCTAAACTGAGGTTCTAGAGCAGTTTCCCTATGTCCCATAGAGGCATTTTGAGCCACCCTATTGCTCTTAGATCCAAGCTTAAATAGAAATGTATTTTGGAGGCTGTTGTTTGAGTTGAGAAGCATTTAGAATCAGGGCTGACCTCACTTTCCTTGTTTTCAACCTCTGTCTCAGTTTGTTCACAATCAGGATGAAACTGCTCAGTTATAGGCTCAATCCTGAGCCACCAAGGAAACACTGGTGGCTCTTGCGTCCTAAAGTGACTCTTTTGTTGTTGTTGTTGTTGTTTTGTTTTGTTTTTTAGGGCCACATCTGAGGCATACGGAAGTTTCCAGATTACAGGAAAAATCAGAGCTGCACCTGCTGACCTATACCACAGCCACAGCAATGCTGGATCCAAGCTGCATCTGCGAACTACACCACAGCTCATGGCAATGCTAGATCCTTAACCCACTGAGTGAGGCCAGGGATCAAACCCGCATCTTCACGGATACTAGTTGGGTTTGTAACCTGCTGAGCCACAACAGGAATTCCCCCAAAGTTACTCTTAATGGCCATCTTGATCCTGACCTCACCTACCACTGGAAAACAAAATGCAACCATGTGTTTAGCAAGGAGCTTGAGAACACCTCTCAAAGAATTGCTGAGGCTTCCTTGATTTAAAGAACAATGAACAGGTGTGACCTGTTTAGAAACAAACCCAAGGCTATACTTCCAGGAGACAACAAAGGTTCTTTGACAGTGGACCACAGTGTCTGAGTGTGTAGGGTGGAAGCCTGCCCAAAGAGTAAATACCCCCCTCCAACTAAGCCTTTCAGAAAACCATTATAAGCAGGTTTTTCCAAGCTTGGCTTTAATGACAGGCTCTCAGAAAGAAGCTCCTTTCTCAAGCAAGTCTTCCCTTCAAACTCACAGAGCCCATGGGCCACGAGCCTCCATGTAGGAAGTGTGTACACCCTGCAATTTTGTAGTGAAGGAGACATTAGCAATGGTCAGTGGCAATGTCCTTGCCTGCTTCACTAAAGACATCTGACTTTCTGCTCCCCTGACATCACAGTGGCCCTGACATTTCATAAAAGCACAGATATACCCTTATTCTTTGGCTTTTTGTGATGTTGAGTTTGCCAGGCAAGTAAGTTCTGGCTCCCTACCTGTTTGGGTGGGCAGGAAAACTTACTAGTTCATAAATCCTTGGACAGAGTGTGTCCATTAACAAGGGTTACACTCACATCTTTTTTTCTTTTTCTTTTTCCCACTACCCCTGGAGTATATGGAAGTTCCTGGGCTAGGGGTTGAATCAGCACTGCAGCTAGGTCCCTAACACCACAGCCACAGGCAAGGTGGGATCCGAGATGCATCTGCAACCTATGGTTGCCTGCAGCAAGGCTGGAACCATACTCATTGATCGAGGCCAGGGATTGAAACTATATCCTCACAGTGACACTGTCAGGTCCTTAACCCACTGAGCCACAATGGGAACTCCACACACTCACATCTTCTTGAGAAGGCTGTACCCACCCACGCACATCCCTGATCTGTGGATTTTCCATGCTTCCTGGCTATTCAGGGAGGATCATCTAACCCATTGAAAAGCACGTAGCTTGGCCCAGTGGGGGCCACAGCCTTTGGACCAAGAATCCATGCATGGAGCTGCAGCTGGCTCCCCTCTTTATCCTTTTGTGTTTATGTGAGTATATGTTTTAGTTCCCTGTTCTGGGGAAATCTTCAGGTAGATTCAATTCCCAAGGTTCACCCAAGGGGGCAAAAGGGCTTCCAGTGTATACAGGAGTTTGAGTGAGTCTTGAAACTGGTCCCGGGTCACTCAATACAAGCTTCTAAAGGTGACTTCAGACAGTGGCAATACCCCTAACTTCCCTTCCAAGCAGTTAGTTTGCCTGGGCAGAGGAGGGAGGGAGAAAAGCACTCCTGTCACCAGGCGGCTGACGTTGGGGAGCTTGTGATCTCTTCGGGCTACTAAGTTAAAAGGGGTGAGGGCTCCTCCATTTCACGACCCTAAGGTTTTCCGGGAGTGAGGTTTTGTGACGGAGCCCGGGTGCCGGGGCCATAGTTGGGGCCGCGCAGGGCAGGCGGGCCGGCCTGGGGCGGAGCGGGCGGCGCTGCGCTTACTGCCGCGGCGGACAGGGGGCGGCCGCGCCCACTTCCTCCTGCTCGGGGCCGAAGACCCGCGGCAGTGAGCGGCGCTTCCAGAGCGCACCGGGCGGTGGCCAGACGGCCCCGGCCCAGCCTGCGAACGCCACTCCTGCGCTCCGAAGTCCGCCGTTCGCTTCTCTCTCCGGCCACCCGCATGGACGCGGCGCCGAAGCGGAGCCGGCCGGAGGAGGCGGCCGAGCTCCCGCCGCCAGCCCGGGGGGAGGAGGAGGAGGAGGAGGAGGGGATGGAGCCAGGGCTGGAGGAGGAGGAAGAAGTGGACCCCCGGATACAGGTAGGGCGCGTGGATCCCGGCACTGGCACTGAGCCCGCCTCGCGGTCCCCGGTGCTTGCACCCGGGAGAGGTGGCCGCGTAGGTCCGGTGCTGGAGGAGACAGAGTACCCGGCTTCACCCGGTTCATGGGAGGCTGCGGTGCCCGCGTGGACGCGGCCTGACTCTATCGTGGGGATTACCCCGCAGGATCCGTGGGGTCGCCGCAGCGTGTCCGGCGGCTCGGGAGGGCGTGCAACAAAGAGAAAAGGGGGCGGGGGCGCCACGCCGGGCTCCGAGAGCCCGAGGGCCGCGTGGGCGCGGGCCGGGGGGGGCGGTGGGCGTCGCCGCCCCTGCAGCAGGGTGGCCTCTCATGCTTGGGGTTCGGAGCACTCACCTGGCTGAGGTGCCTGGCCTGAGCCTGCCTGAGCCTTCTCCCTCTTGCTTTGATTCGTTGTTAGCAGGACGAAGGGTTTATTGTCACCACTGGCTCAGCCCTCCGCTTGGCCTCAAATGGTTTAAAACCCAGCGTTTCCTCCTTTTGAGGTCGGCAGTGAACAGAAATTGGGGGCTAACAGCGCAAAGCTAACGTGGCGAGAAGGCGAGGGGATTGGCCTGGCTTCCTTGCCTCCATTTCTCTGGGAGATGATTAAAAGACAGTTTCCAAGCCGAGATCTAGCAGCGAAAGCTTAACCTCTTCACCCTCTAGGGAAAAAGAACAGCATATTCCTTTCCAAGACTCTTTCCATAAATCATTTTTTAAAATAAATATTGTTTTGCAGCACGCGATGCGATTTCTGAAGACCTAATTGGTTTTTCAGTGCGCAGATCAATTAAAAGCTCATTTAACTCAGCTGTTGGCGTTTAAATGAATTGTTACGGCAGGTTAGCAAGACAGATTAGGTGGAAAAATCTTTACATTAGGAATTCTAAATAAAATCAGTTGGAACTACTAAATTTTGTTTTCTGGGTAGGGGAATTCTGTTGACAAGATCCTTTGTTTGCAGAGTAAAAGGAGTTAACTTCATACTGGGCACTTTTTTTTTTTAAACAAAATGTCAGTTTGTAAATGTTATTTAAAGGATCAATGTTTATGTTAGTTTTAGTTTGTTTTGTAAACAGCTAGGAAGGTTGAATAATTGGCAGTTGAAAAGATTTTCGTCTCTAAAGAAAAATACTCAACCATGGATGAGTAAGTGCCAGAATTCTGCCTTGATATAAATCATTTCACTGGGTTTTACTTTTTGGCTTGGTTTTGTTTGCTTGCTCTTACTGGTTTTGTGTTTTTTTTTTTTTCTTGCAAGTTTTTGCTCTAAAGCAGAGGGTTATTGTTTGGGTTCAGCCCTTAAATCATTGTAACAGGTGAGTTTACCTGAAGGCACATACCTGGAATAAAATATTTGACCTTCTAAGAAAAGAAAATTCCTCGGACCTTAGTCATTTTCAGAAGGGCTACCACCCAGATAAAGGTTTCAGAAATGCTGACATTTCATTTGTTCTTTAGCCAAGGCTCAACTGTTTTCCTTGAAAATTAATACTGACTGGTTCCTCTTCCTGCAAATGATGCTGGAGTAATTTTGCAGGTTGGGAGGGGGGCAGAGTCATACCAGAAACAAAAGACAATCCCTGAAAGCTTTTTTCTCTCCCTTTTCTTCATCAGGGAGAACTGGAGAAGTTAAATCAGTCCACGGATGATATCAACAGAAGGGAGACTGAACTTGAGGTACAGAAAGCTGGGTGCTTGTTTTTGGGGAAGTGGTGTTGTCTCTCTGACACCAGGCTGGTTCATTTTGTTTTAAGAGGTGGTTGCTGGCATTCACTCTCGCAGTTGAGCAACAGCCTGCGTCTGACAGAATAAAATACACCACTGAGTCCAGCTTGTGGGTGGAACACATGTGGATCCAATTTCATATATATTTTTTTAATCATGGAACCTCCATGGGGCCAAAAGCAAGGGCTTTACACAGACTTAAGCCCTGAAGTTAATGTGTCTGTGGAAAAGTTAAAAGGACTGAAGGGGAAATTGGCTGTGTACTTCAATGGACAGGAGTGAATGAGGTCACACAAATCTCTTAAGTATTTTAAGGGAGCTCCTTACATTGGTGCTTGGAAATATTGTGTGTTTCCTTAGGAAGATTTAGATCTTTATTGACTTTCTGGGCTAAGAACCCTTCCCTCCCCCAACACCCCTACCCCGCTTCTACCCCTTTATTTCTTTATCGACTGCTTGTGCGTAGAATATAATGATCTCAATGGTAATGAAAGGCTGTTTATTTATTTATTTATTTATTGTCTTTTTGCCATTTCTTGGGCTGCTCGCGCGGCATATGGAGGTTCCCAGGCTAGGGGTCGAATCGGAGCTGTAGCCGCCAGCCTACGCCAGAGCCAGAGCAACGCGGGATCCAAGCCGCATCTGCAACCTACGCCACAGCTCACAGCCACGCCGGACCCTTAACCCACTGAGCAAGGCCAGGGATCAAACCCACAACCTCATGGTTCCTAGTTCGATTCGTTAACCTCTGAGCCACGATGGGAACTCCATGAAAAGCTGTTTAGACTGGGAAGGGCTTTCCTGCTCAGAAAAATCTTGGGAGACAGGACCTCAATTTGAATTTCATGAGTATCTTCCAACCTGAGTGTAAAGAGATGAGCATTCTTCACAGGTCCTAGTTTGTCCCCATCGTTTTCAGCAGCAGTTGGTTTTACCATCCATCAGCCAACTTGAACAACCCCCACTTCTGTCTGAGAACTGCTGTGGAAGGACCTGTTTTTGTAGCAGGGAGAATGCAGGGAAGGTCAGTGGAAAAGGCAGGACACCGCTCGTCCCTGTGAGTCAGGAGTGGGAGATAGGAATGCCATCTCCTCCGCAACACAGGAGCAACCTTGATTTCTGCCTGCATGTCCAGGATCTGGAGATACAGAACCTAGAGTGGCCCTGGAGGGTTGAAGTGGGTTTTCTGAGCTGTGCATGAAGGGGTCTTGCCAGCTGCTCTGTTCTGATGAGAGGTATCTGTGAACACTGGCTACTCTTCTTCCCCAAGTGAAGTCAAATCTGCAGGTTTCAGTTTTTTTCATGTGTGGTGAATGAAGTCTCTTGGGAAATTGAAATCTCTCAGAATCACAGTTTTTTTTTTTTAAAGAAAATTTGTAATTATATTTACTTCATTTCTTTTAACTAAGAATTTAAAAAATTTGTTGAAGTATAGTTATATATAGTGTTGTTAATTTCTGCTCTACAGCAAAGTGATTCGGTTGTACCTATATAAAAAATTAGTTTTCATATTCTTTTTCACTTTGGTTTACTACAGAATACTGATTTTTAGTTCCCTGTACTATACAGTAGGACCTTGTTGTCTATCCATTCTATCCATAATAGTTTGCATCTGCTAATCCCAAACTCCCTATCCATCCCTTCCCCTTCCACTTTGGCGACCACAGGTGTGTTCTTTATGTTTGTGGGTCTATTTCTGTTTGTTTTTTTTTTTTTTTTGCTATTTTGGTTTTGTATATAAATTCACTTGTATCATTTTTTTATAGATTCCACATATAAGTGATAGCATATGGTATTTGTTTTGTCTGGCTTACTTCACTTAGTATGGTAATCTCTAGGTCCAACCGTATTGTTGCACATGGCACTATTTCATTCTTTTTATGGCTGAGTAGTATTCCATTCCATAATGTACCACATCTTTATCTGTTCTTCTGCTGATAAATAGTTAGGTTGCTACCATGTCTTGGCTATTGTGAATAGTGCTGGTATAAACATTGGTGGTGCATGTATCTTTTCAGATTATGGTTTTCTCTGGATACATGCCCAGGACTGGGATTGCTGGATCACAGCAGCTCTGCTTTTAGTTTTTTTAGGGATGTCCATACTGAGAATATCAGGTTCATAATACATTCAGCCCGTACCTTTTCTATCAAGATTTGGTGTTTCCAAAGTGTTTTTACCAGCTTTATCTCTTTCTAGCCTGTCACAGCAGCCTAGACCTGTGCTGCCCAGGATGGCGGCCAGTTGCCACACGTGACTTTTGAATTTACGTTAATTACAATTAAATCAGACTTCAAAAAAATTCAGTTCTTCAGTCACGGTAGCCACATTTCAAGGGCTCACTAGGCACTGTGTTGGACAGATCAGAGAGGACTTCCATCATTGTAGAAAGTTTTGCTGGATGGCAGAGGCCTGGCAGGCAGGGAGGCAGGGCCCACCTCTTCTCACAGAGGCTCAGTGTTTTCACAGCTCAGTGACACATCAGAGCCCCCTCATTTTCCACATCCCCACCAGCCCTCATATTCTGCCATCTCAAATATGAACAGACAAGTTAGAAATTTTCTTTCTTTCTTTCTTTCTTTTTTTTTTTTTTTGAAAGATTCTGCTTTATTCATTCAACCCTTGTTTGTAGGCCTGATTGATGCTGGCCCTGTTCTGGTAGCACTTCTCTCCTGATGGCACGGTTGTTTCATCTCTTAACTCTTTTTTATGTTTGTTTGTTTGTTTTTGTCTTTTTGTCTTTTTTTTAGGGCTGCACCCGCAGCATATGGAGGTTCCCAGGCTAGGGGTCTAATCAGAACTGTAGCCACCGGCCTACACCACAGCTCACGGCAACACCAGATCTATAGCCCACTGATTGAGGCTAGGGATCAAACCTGTGACCTCATGGTTCCTAGTCGGACTCATTTCCACTGCACCACGACCGGAACTCCTCTGAACTCTTTTTAGCCCTGATTTCCGAATCCCCTTTCTGAACACTCTTAGTTATTTGTGTGTCACGGGAAGCCACTGGACAGGTGTTTCCTGCCTGGCACTGGAAAGCATTTGGCAGGCGCCAGGAGAGGTGGTCAGGGCTGCCCCGTGTTGCTGGCTGCCCTTTCCATGGCATGGTTTGTAACCAAGGTGGATTCAGGAAAATATGGCCACTCTGTGCGTCATTACAACTTCTCTAGGCGCCTAATTAAAAAGTAGCAAGAAACAGCTGAAGTTAATTCTGATTTCCTTCCTTTCACTCAGAATGTCCAAGGTAGAATAATTTCAATATGGAATTGATATTGAAAATCACTAATGAGATGTTTTACATATACTTTGGTACCAAGTCTTTGACATTTTGTGTATCTTTTACACCTGGAGCACATCTCACTTGGGACTGGCCAGGCTTCCAGGGCTCAGGAGATGCACAGGGCCCCGGGAAGCCCAGGTCTAATTGATGGGTTTTCAGCCCCTGCGCAGGCTCTCTGGACACTTGTCACACTCCCAGAACACACAGGGGAGATGGTGGCCGTGTGTCTGGTGGGCTGTGTCCCTTCGGGCAAGCACTGGGCTCCAAGCTTGCCTTGAGCACTGAGGCGCCTGCAGATGTAGGCAGGGGAACAAGATAAGAGGCCTTGCCTTGGGGAGTTGACATTTCAGTTAGGGGTGAGATGTGGAGGTGTGGCTTGTAATTTCTAATTGTGATGACTCTAGTAAAGGAGTGATGTGACAGGAGTCTCCAGTAGACACCTGAGCAGAAGCCTGCCAAGCCAGGGAGCCCTGGTGCAGAGGGGCAGATGGAGAGCAGTGGGGATGCTGGGCGTGGATGCAGAAGGATGCAGGCAGGAAGCAGCCACTTTATTATATATGATTGGTTCTCATTTGTGGTCATTTTTGCTAAAGTCACCGTGAACCTTGAATTAGTGAATGTGGAACCACAGCTCCTGGGGAGACGCTGCGACCGGAGGCTCAAGGGAGCTTGGACCTCAATGTATGTTGTTGGTTCATTAATGTTGAACTCACAGGCATCAGCACTATGGCTCAGCCTGAAGGAAGCTCATTGAACGTGTGTTGTTTCTATAATGCTCATCACAGCCTTCCTGGGCTTAAGACCTGAGATAGCACTTTGGCACTAGGCTCGGGGGCCTCTTTAAACAGCAAAGTCACCAATACAAGGCACAAAAGTCTAGAAAGCATGGTACTAAATGGACCGTGTGAAGGATGCCTATTTAAGCTTATACAACTAAACCTTTAATTTAAAAAGATACATGATACATGCACCCCTATGTTCATTGCAGCACTATTCACAATAGGCAAGACATGGAAACAGCCCAAATGTCCTTTGATAGATGGATAAGGAAGGTGTGTGTGTGTGTGTGTGTGTGTGTGTACACATACATACATACAGTGGAATATTAGCCATAAAAAAGAATGAATTGCCATTTGCAGCAACATGAATGGACTTGTTTCATTATGCTAAATGAAACAAGTCAGGCATAGAAAGACAAATACTGTGTGTATCACTTATATGTGGAATCTAAAAAATACAAAAAAGTAATGAATATAACAAAAAAGGAGCAGACTCACAGGTATAGAGAACTAACTAGTGGGTACCAGCGGTGGGGGTCGGGGGGTTATAGTGGTAGGGAGTGGGAGGTACAAAGTATTGGGTGTAAGATAAGCTTAAAGATGTAGTATACAATATAGGGAATGCAGCCAGTATTTTTGTGGTAACTGTAAATGGGAAGTAGCTTTTCAAAATTGTATGTTAAAAAAAATGAATTAGTGACTAGTTTGTGGGGCAGTTGCTTCTCGGCAGCCAGCAGCTGAGGTGTAGGCTGGGATTCGCCTCTGGATCCCATTCTGTCTCTCAGCAGTTTGAATGGGAGAGTGACCAAAGGTGTCTGATGCTGGCCCCCTGCCATGTTATCGGGCAGACACCTGCCCCTTCCTGCAACCTCGGTTTGCCTATGACCTTGTCTGGACAGCATGACATCTGTACTCTGATTTGTACAGAGCCAGCCTTTCCAAGCTGTTGAATGGAGTAACCTTTCAACCAGAGGTTCTTGGATATAAGCCTGATGTTTCTAGTTAAGAAAACACATGTTTTCCCACAGGCTCATTGGTTAATCAGTTTTAATTTTTAACTCATTGAGAATTTTTTAAAATTATGGTTGATTTACAGTGTTGTGCCAATTTCTGCTGTACAGCAAAGTGACCCAGTCATTCATACATATACATATATATTCTTTTTCTGCTACTGTCTTCCATCATGTTCTGTCACAAGGGATTGGGTGTAGATCCTGGCTGTGCAGTAGGACCTCACTGCTTGTCCATTCTATGTGTAATAGTTTGCATCTAGTAACTCCAGACTCCTTGTCCATCCCACTCCCTCCCCTTCTGCAACCACAAGTCTGTTCTCCATCTCTGTGAGTCTGTTTTTGTTCTGTAGATAGGTTCGTCTGTGCCATATTTTAGATTCCACATATAAGTAATATCATGTGGTATTTGTTTTTCTGGCTTAATATGGGAATCTTTAGCTGCATCCATGTTTCTGCAAATGGCATTATTTCATTCTTTTTTATGACTGAGTAGTATTCCATTGTTTATATGTACCATGTCTGCTTAATCCATTCACCTGTCAGTGGTTACATTTAGGTTATTTCCATGTCTTGTCTCTTGTGAACAGTGCTGCAATGAACATAGGGGTGCATATATCTTTTTGAACTGTGATTTTGTCCAGATGTATGCCCAGGAGTGGGATTGCTGGATCATATGGTACTTCTACATTCAGTTTCTTGAGGAACCTCCATACCATTTTCCATAGTGGTTGTACTATTGAATATTTCTTAAGCACCTACTCTTTGCTTCCTTGTGAAAGCCCACCTGGAGGGAGGCCATTTGGGGGA
The DNA here is from genome assembly GCF_016906955.1 of Phacochoerus africanus. Taxonomy (NCBI): domain Eukaryota; kingdom Metazoa; phylum Chordata; class Mammalia; order Artiodactyla; family Suidae; genus Phacochoerus; species Phacochoerus africanus. The sequence goes on along the minus strand of NC_062544.1, from coordinate 83,024,505 downwards.
AGGGCATTCCAGCAATGCCAGGAGTAGCCGGTACTAAAGTGGGAGCAGGGCCTGGTCCAGCTGAGGTGGGGCTGGTTTTCTGGGGGTGGGGTGTGCGATTGCTGTAGAGAGAGAAGCATAGGTCATTCCATGTCACGGCCCTGCCAGGTAAATGTGCCAATGCACTTTGACAATGAGTGCCCACTGGAGCCATCTTGTTTCAGATTCACAGAGAACTTCTAAATCGTTACAACCAAGATTTCTAATATTCCATGCCAGTTATTTTTTTTTTTTATCACCATGTGTAGTGTTTCCTTATGCCCCCCTGCTTTCTTTGAAGGCGGGTTCTTCTAGGGCCTGAAATGGTCAAAGAGGAGGAGGAAGGGTGCAGCCAGGCCTAGTTGCCCACATACAGCTTTTCTGGCTCAGAGGAATCACAAACTGACTTTTCTAGCCTGCCTTTCACCGGGGAGGCAAAGGCAATTCATTGTAAACGGCCATGGTCTTTCTCTCACTGCTTGGGTGGGGGCTGTTAGAAAGAGTCTCTGATTCTGGGCATCTGTGTTCCTCAGACTCACATAAGGCCTGCCTGCACCCGGAATCTGTCTTTTCCTCTGCCAGAAACCAGCAAACATTTCCTTCTTTAAAAAAACAAAAAACAAAAAACTGTCTTGATCTTGGAGACGGTGGTGGTGGGAGAGGGGAGGTGGGGGTGAAGTGAAAGTAGCCTGGACTTTTGTAATGAATTATTAGTATGAGTCAGGAGAAGAGAGAAATTATTTTCGGAGCAAACAGTGCTGTCACATCTTAGCACTTTCTCCTTTAAGGGGGTGTGTGTGTGTGTGTGTGTGTGTGTGTAAGGTGTGTGTGTGTGTGTGTGTGTGTGTGTTTTCTAGGCTGCCAGTCAGGGACCTCTTTGTATCCTGCTGAGATCTGGTTGAAATAAACAGCAGCCTGGAGGCATTCATGTAACAAACGCTGAGGGCCTCCTGTGGGCTGAGTCTTGGGTGGGGCCCTCATCGTGCTGGTATCTCCTGGATTCAAGCCTGCAGTCACAGACTCAAGGGCCTGGGCAGGGTCTTGGGAGCCAGGAGAGGCTTTGCTGCCATGGGGGGTGGGGCGGGCATTGGCATCAAGGCCTGGGGACTCCAAGTTATTTGGGAGGGTCAGCATCCTATAAGTGGAGGGTCCAGTGCAGCCTGCATGGCGTGGCGGAGGGAGAGTGGGGCTTTGTTGATAAGACCCTGTAGTCATCTGCTGGTTGTAAAGATCAACATGCTTCAAGTCTCTTCTGGGCCTCTGGGCAACGCAGGCTGGAGCTGTTGCTGTCCACACAGCTCTGACCTGAAGTTTGGCCATCAGAATAGTAAGTCTTAGGGCTTCCTGCCTGGGTGATGGTCCCCCCCCACTGCTGTCCGCACGTCAGGGAGGGGCGACTTTTAAAAATTGTTTTCCATTATGGTTTATCACAGGATATTTTTTAAAAGATTTTTTTATTTTTTCCACTAGAGTTGATTTATAGTGTTCTGCCAATTTCTACTGTACAGCAAGGTGACCCAGTCACACATTATATATATATATATATATATATATATATATATATATTCTTTTTCTCACATTATCCTCCATCACATTCCATCACAAGTGACTGGATATAGTTCCCTGTGCTATACAGCAGGATCTCATTGCTTATCCACTCCAGATGTAATAGTTAGCATCTATTAACCCCAAACTCCCAGTCCATCCCATTCCCTCCCTTTCCCCCTTGTCAACCACAAGTCTGTTCTCTAAGTCTATGAGTTTCTTTTCTGTGCAAAGTTTCGTTTGTGCCGTATATTAGATTCCAGATATAAGTGATATGATATTTGTCTTTCTCTGACTTCCTTCACTTAGTATGAGAGTCTCTAGTTCCAACCATGTTGCCCCAAATGGTATTTTTTGTTCTTTTTTATGGCTGAGTAGTATTCCATGGTATAGATATACCTTATATTCTTAATCCATTCATCTGTCGATGGACATTTAGGTTGTTTCCATGTCTTGGCTATTGTGAATATGCTGCAGTAAACATAAGAATGCAGGTTCTCTGTGCTCTGCAGTAGGAGCTTGTCTATCCTTTCTACATGTTATAGTTTGCATCTGCTAATCCTAGACTCCCAGTCCTCCCCCTTGGCAACCATAGGTCTGTTCTTCAGATTTGTGAGTCTGTTTCTGTTTTGTAGATAAGTTCATTTCTGTCATATTTTAGATTCCACATATAAGCTATATTATATGGTTTTTGTCTTTGTCTTACTTCATTTAGTATGATAATCTCTAGGTCCATCCATGATGTTGCAATTGACATTATTTCATTCTTTTCATGGCTAACATTCCATTGTGTGTGGTGTGTGTACCATGTCTTCTTTATCCATTCATCCAGGGTATGGTGACTTTTGACCCAGAAATTTATGTTGTAAGAACTTATCCTAAGGGAATAACTGGGCAAGGATGCAGGTCCAGCACTGTTCACTGCGGAATTGTTTTTAAGATGTTGGAAAATTGTGAATGCATATGAGTAGTGATAGGGTGTTGGTGAAATTAATGAATCCTGTGTACTGGCGATGGCTGAGAGAATCCAGGCCTTCAAACGATGACACAGCTTGTTGTTAACCTAGAAAGGCATCTGAATGGAAAAAAGCAGGTTCCAAAAGCATGTAGTCATGATTTAGAATCATGATGCTATTCTGGAAAATATGTTTATATGCATGAAAATATCTGGAAAGGATTACATGCCAGTTATTGTATCTGGTGAGAGATGAGTGAGATTTATTGTCTTGATTGTTTTCTATATTGCCTGAATTATTTACACTGGATTTTTTACTTAATAGAGGGAGAAAAAAACAACTGAAAGCTGTAGGTGGATGGAAGGAGGTCTTGGCATCAGGTGATGAGGATAGAACCTGAGGTCTGCTGACTTTGAGGGGCACTTGGCCCCTTGGAGCCTGAGTCACCTCCTCTGTGGATTGGAGTCATGATTCTTCCCTGGGTGACAAGAGGAGACAGAGTGTGAGGGAGGGCTTTGCTCCACGCTCAGCCTGGGTGCGGGGCTGGCAGGGAACGCCAGGACCCGTGGGGCATCAGATGCAGAGAACGTTCTAGTGAGATGTCCATTGGAGCCAGGCTGGCCACAGCTCTGCCCTCCCCAGACCCCACATGATGTCTCTTTGTCAGAGACCAGCTCTGGGCAAGGGGCCAGGGAGAGGGCTTGTAAGGCCAGGACTGCAGCAGGATGGACTCTGCCATCACTGAGCAATAGGACTTCACTCTTTGGCCGTCTGCTGGGGTGTGGAAATCAGTTCTTTCCTGGTGTAAGCCCTGCTGTGTTAAAGTGCATCTTCTCCTGGGATTTGCCTGGCATGTAATAGGTGCTCAGTTGATATCTGAGTGGATGAATGTCAACCAGCCTGCCCCTTCCTGGCTGTGTGACCTTGGGCCAATCACTTAATGTTTCTGGGTCTCAGTTTCCTCCTCCCGTAGATGGTGAATAGTAAGCCATCAATAAATACCATTGCTGGAATTCCCGTCATGGATCATTGGCAACGAAGCCAACTAGTATCCACGAGGACACAGGTTCAATCCCTGGCCTCGCTCAGTTGATTGAGGATCCACCATTGCTGTGAGCTGTGGTGTAGGTTGCAGATGCAGCTCATATCCCGTGTTGCTGTGGCTGTGGTGTAGGCCTGCAGACTGCAGCTCTGATTTGACCCCTAGCCTGGGATCTTCATATGCTGTGAGTGTGGCCCTAAAAACACAAAATAATAGATAGATAGATAGATAGATAGATAGATAATGGAAAAACAAAAACAAAAAAACAGAAGTTCCCACCATGGCTCAGCAGAAATAAATCTGACTAGTAACCATGAGGATGCAGGTTCGATCCCTGGCTTCGCTCAGTGGGTTAAGGATCTGGCATTGCCATGAGCTGTGGTGTAGGTTGCGGGTGTGGCTCAGATCTGATGTTGCTGTGGCGTAGGCTGGCAGCTACAGCTCTGACTGGACTCCTAGCCTGGGAACTTCCATATGCCTTGGGTATGGCCCTAAAAAGGAAAAAACTTAATAAAATAAAAAATTAAAAAATAAACAATAAATACCATTGCTGCTGTTGCTGAACAGGGCAGGTGAGGGCTGCAGTGTGGTGGGACTTGTTTCCCTCTCGGAATGTCTTTTCTACTTGTTTTTGTCTCCTGACTGCTCTTGAGTAATAGTGGTAGTTAGTCACCATCATTATCGTCATTATCAAAATGTCTCCTGTGTACCAGACCCTGTTCTAAGCTCTTTGCATAAACTTATGAATCCTTAGTATGATTTTAAAATTTTTTTTATTAAAGCATCCTTGATTTACAGTGTTGTGTCAGTTTCTACTGTATAGCATTGTGACCAGTCATACATATATATATTCTTTTTTTTTTTTTTTTGGTTTGGCTTTTTGCCATTTCTAGGGCCGCTCCTGCGGCATATGGAGGTTCCCAGGCTAGGAGTCTAATCAGAGCTATAGCTGCCGGCCTATGCCACAGCCACAGCAACACAGGATCCTTAACCCACTGAGCAAGGCCAGGGATCGAACCCGTAACCTCATGGTTCCTAGTCGGATTCACTAACCACTGAGCCACGGCGGGAACTCCTTTTTTTTCATTCTTTATCTCCTATTATTTTATTTTATGGTCTATCCCAAGAGACTGGATGTAGTTCCCTGTGCTGTACAGTAGGGCCTCATTGCTTCTCCATTCTATATGTAATGGTTTCTCAGCACCATTATGTGATAGATGTTATTATCCCCATTCTGCTAACAAAACTGAGGCCCAACTTAAGTGTCTTGCTCTTAAGGAGTTGCCTAACTGCATTGTTGATGTTGTCTTTTGGCGTTCTTTCCTGTGGGGGGCTGTCCTGCCCACCGTAGGAGGCACCATCCACTCACTAGACACCCGTCACAGCATCTATCCCCACCCCGGACGTGCGACAACCAAGCATGTCTTTAGACTTGAAAGTATCCCCTGGGGTGCAGAATTGCCCCTCGTGGTGAACCACTGCCCTTGAGCAGTGCCACAGCAGCCCCAGCTTGACACAGGACCTTGTTAGCATAAATCAAAAATACCATTAAACCTAAGAATGATCCACCAAATTTAACACGATACCACACCCAATTGTAGAACTCCCAGACTGACTGACTCAGAATCTCTGGAGCGGGGACCTAGGAGATTGTACTAATAGGCACTGGCACTTAGGCTGTGTACATCCTTTAGGCTGCGTTCTGGTCATTTGCATACTTGTCTAGCTCCCTCATTGCAATCAGCCCCAGGAGGGAGGGGCTTGGCCTCCCCGTCCTTGTGCCTGACTATCTCCTGCTGTGCCTGCATCCGGGAGTACCATGAATGTCAGCGCAAATGGCTAGAGTTTGTGGTTGGAACCAAACCCTCCATGGACTCCTGGCTCTTGGTGTTGTCATATGCAGTGTCCTGCAAAAGCAGTGGCTGCATTTGTCCACAGGCTGTCCTCAGGCAGCGCCAACCCTGGGCACAATTGCAACACTGGTAAAGTGCAACCTGGGACCTCCTTTCTCTCCCCAGAGGTCTTAGCTCCAGGAGGTGTAAGATTCTGCCTGCTTGCAGGTGCTAGGGTTTTAAGAGTGGTCTTTTCCATTAAAATAGGATGGCACGTGTGGGTATGGACACATGGCCATGTGGAAAAAATATAGTGGAAAAAATATAATGGGAATAAATTATATAAAGCTGTGTATAGAGCATATGTAAGCACACATATACATACAGTCAAAGAACACGTGCATTTGGACTTTCCATTCTGGCACAGTGGTTAACGAACCTGACTAGTATCCATGAGGATGTGGGTTCAATCCCTGGCCTTGTTCAGTGGGTTAAGGATCCAGTGTTACCTTGAGCTGTGGTGTAGGTCACAGATGTGTCTTGGATCCTGTGTTTCTGTGGCTTAGGCTGACAGCTGCAGCTCTGATTTGACCCCTACTCTGGGAACTTATATATACTGCACGTGTGGCCCTAAAAAATAAAAAAAGAAAAAAAGAAGACATGCATTTAAAAGAAAAAAGATCTAGAACAGAGATTCACATTGTAATCCACAGGCTAGGATCTGCTTGTTAACCAATTAAGGTGAAGTAACATATAGAAATTGAGAGCAAGACTTTAGAAACTTTTCTTTTAAATAGTTCACTGTTGCCTTGACATCCAAGTGGCATTTCACCTTTTTGGTTTATTTTTATTGTATTCTGCAGACGTGTTGATTTGATGTTGGTTGGTGGTGGGGAGGCGAGGGTCCATTACCACACAGTTTGAGAAGCAGGGCTCTAGAAAAACATACCCTCAGATGTTCCTAGTGGTTGCTGTTCATTGCCAAGAATGCTGGTGATTTTAATTTTTCACTTCTCAATGTTTTCTGAAATATGTACAATGACCATATTTTATAATTTTCAGTAGGCCGGACATGAGGGTGGAGAACGAAGCACTCTTGTGAAAAGATGTTTTCATGAGGCAAAGAAATGAATTTCTATGGAAGGAATTTTAGGAACGATGAAGGCTGGTGGGAAAAAACTTCCAGTTTGGTATTCCTTGCCCTAACAGTAGATAAACCCTGATATTAATGGGTTTGCTTGGTGAATTACTTATATTGCTAAGCTCTCATTGTGGTAATTCATAGATAGAGGGATGGAAAGTGCCTTAAAAACATTTTGGGATTATCTGCAGCCAAGAAACCCTTATTTATAAAATACAAAACAATCACCAAGGTAGCATAGTGGAAAACATTCCAAAAGTTAAGAATATGTAGATCTTCAGACTTAGTTTAGAATAGTTACAGATTTGAGTAGTAGCACCATTTCTATGTGGATTAAGACTTGTGGGCACATAAAGGCTCTCTTGTCGTTCATTGTAGTAACTTAGGCAAAATGAACAGTGTGGGCTGTTGGCTCGAGTATAGAAATAGCCGTCAATAGTATAGAAATAGCCGTCAATAGTATAGAAATAGCCATTTCAATAAATGGAGTCTACTGCCTTAAAAAAATCACATGTGTCTTCCCTTTAAGCTGTGAAGACCAGCGAGATGGTGTATGCACTTTCCTGGCCATGTAGCTGGAACCATAATAGGAACTTAGGCACTTGCCTATGCAATGGGCTGTTTCACAGTGATGTGACTGTGTCCCCAGGTTTATCTAAGATGTGTCTCCTCTGACCCTGATGTGTCTCTGGGTGTCCTCACCTCCAAAGAAGGCAGATCTTTGAGGGGGCGGGTGACAGATCCTTTCCTGTCTCAGGGGTTGATAGAATCTTCAGATTCCCCCATTGGTAGAGTGCTGTGGTCCCTGCAGGCTGTAGCCTTTTTAACATTGAGCTGTTCCTTTTCCCTCTGAGCGTTTATTGTAGGGACTTTTAATGTAGTGGTGTGTGTGTTGGCTGGATGAACTAAACATCTATTGAACCTCATCTTTTGGCAGGGGTCCCAGGTATCTTTGCCCTGCCCTGCTTTCTGACAGTTACCGAGTCTCTCTTGCCATATTCATGTTTCCTGCAGTAAGGACTGGATCCCTTTCATGCAAGGCATCTTAACCAAGCTTTGCAAAGCCCCTCTCAGAGAGCTGGGAGAGCCAGTTTCTTTCATTTCCTTGAAGGTGGAAAACAATTTTGTCCTATTCTTGCCTGACTTTTTTCCTTTGCTGTGTTTGGCTGGATTATCCAAGAGATATTAATGCTTGCTCTGACAGAAAGAAGCTGCCAGCGGGGAGACAATGACAGGAACCTCCGCTGTTTATTTCACCACTGCCAAGCCTACCGAATGTAAACGCTCTCCCAAAGCACGACAAAAGGGGTCCGAGTGTCTTTGTCCACCTGACCGTTTTGTTGCCAGCACACAGAAGCCTTTGGCTTCATCCTGATAGATGGAAAACTATAGATTTGATATTCTCTAACCTCTTGTTTTTGGCTTTTTCGGAAGAAGAGATGAAAGGAAGATGTCCTTTCTCATTGTTCTGGTTACTATGTTTAACCTAACGAAGGACCCCCAAACATCATAGCTTAAAACAACTGCTTTATTTTGCCCTTGATGTGTGGGTCAGGAATTTGGAGAGGGCTCCATGAGGTGGTTGTTATGGTTGTAGTCATTGGGCGCTGTGCTCATCCGAAGGCCCAACCAAACCAAACTAGACTGGACGTCCGGGAAGGCCCACTCTTGTGTCTGACTGTGAACGCTGCCTCTTGGCTGGGGGCTCAGCAGGTCATGGTCAGTATGTACATCCAGCCTTCCCAGCACAATGGTCTCAGGTCCCCTGACTTCCTCATGGTGCTTGGCTTCCCACGGTGGGTGTCCCAAGATGACCAGTGGGAGCATCACAGCCTCACAAGTCCCAAGCAGCACTCTTGTCCTATTCTGCTGGTCCAAGCAGTCGCAAGCCTGCCCAGAATCAAGAGAAGGGGGATGCAGACTCCATTTTTTTTTTTTTTTTTTTTTGCCTGTGCCTGCAGCATGCAGAAGTTCCCAGGCCAGGCATTGAACCCAAGCCACTGCAGTGACAACGCTGAGTCCTAAACCCACTGAGCCACACCAGAACTCTGTAGACTCCGTCTTTTGATGGAAGCAGTACCAAAGCATTTTGAGTCCCATTTTAGAACTGTCACACTCATGGTGATGATACAGAGACAGTGACTCATTCTAAGGCCTGCAGGATATCCGTTTACTTCATGAACAACCACATTTCACAGTGCCTTGCCAAGTCGCCTTAATGGTTAACCAGCTAGCAGAGCAAGGACTTTGATTAGTACTCTCAGTGACCCTTACATGAGCCAGCAACAATGAAAGCAAGAGGGAACAGTTTTTAGCAGTGCTATGTGGTCTTGGTATAAGAAATTATTTGCTGCTTTGCCTATTTCTTGACAGTTTGGTCTGAGAAAATTATGCCATGGATTCAATGCCTATTGGAGAAAATTACTGGCGCCTAGAATCTCAAAGTACAATAGCTGGACAGACACTTTATAAATTCAGGGGGAAGGTTCTCAGACTCCTTGGGCAGCTCTTGACATGCTGCTTTCTTCCCTTTCATGGGTTTGCTGTCCCCACTGCAGAAGTAGGATTTTGGTATTGCGTGCATTTGCTTGAAATTAGATCCACTCCCCAAGATAGGACTTGTTCAAGCAAACTACATTAATGCTATGAAAGTTGGGATCAAGAAGGCACAGGAAAACTTGTTTTGGAGCTGATAGAGGAAAAGCATTGGCTTAGGAGTTCAAGAGAGCTGGATTTGAATTCTCCCTCTGCCTCTTCATAAGCTGTGCAGTCTTGGCAAGGATTTTTTTGGTGGTTTTTTTTTTTTCTTCTTTAGCTTTTCAAGGTTTTTCATTTCCTTCTCTTTAAAGTGGGAAGGGCAGTACCTATCCTGCTGTGCTGTTAAGAATTAAATACGGTGCTGTTTGTAAAGTGCCTGGCAATGTTCAACCAGCTTTGGTCCTTTTCTAACCTCTGCCATTTATTGAATAACAGTACCTCCCTAAAAATCACTACATTTATGTATGTATAACTGATTCACTTTGCTGTACATCTGAAACTAACACAATGTTGTAAATTACCTATACCCCCAAAAGATGTTTTTATATATATTTATCTTGTATAATGTGAGGTACAGGAGGATAATAGTAAATTAATATACTGCAAAAAAATCATTACTGATTATCGGAAGCTTATTATGTCAGGCATTGTGCTGAGTGGTTTATATAGTTTATCCTGTTAGTTCCAACAACAGCTCTTGAGGACAATGCTGAGAAATGGAGGCGCTGAGAGATGGAGTCAGTTCTCATGGGTCACACGACAGGGGGCTGGGGACCAAGCTTTGAATCCAGAAGTCTGAGGCTGGAGCCCATGCCTGAAGTATTTTGAAGATGTGTGCTTGTGAATGTGAAGGCTGCATCTTCTGAGATCCTCACTGAGGCTGGTGAGATGAAAGAATGCTGATCTGGGCCCTAGCGGACCAGGTTTTCAGTCTTTGCCCTGACACTTGCCAGATGCACATCTTTGAGAGGAGCTTCAGTTACCTCGTCTGTGAAATGGGGGCCTCTGAGCTAATGATGGGCAAAGGCTTTTCCAGCCTTGGTATTGAATGACTGAGATTTAAAAATTTTTATTTTATTGAAGTATAGTTGATCTACAGTGTTGTATTAATTTCTGCTGTACAGCAAAGTGGTTCAGTTATACATATATACATTCATATATATATATGAACATGAATATATATATTTTATGGACTGTGGAAGTTCTTGGGCCAGGGATTGAATCAGAGCTGCAGCTTCAACCTACGCCACAGCTGTGACAACACTGGATCCCTTAACCACTGTGCTAGGCCAGGAAACAAACCTGTGCCTCCACAGCAACCTGTGCCACTGCAGTTAGATTCTTAACCCAATGTGCCACAGTGGGGACTCCCTCCTTTTAAAATTCTTTTCCATTAAGATTTGTCAAAGAGTATTGAATGTAGTTGCCTGTGCTATACAGTAAGGCCTTGTTGTTTATCCCTCCTAGATATAATAGTTTACATCTGCTAATCCTAAACTCCCAATCCTTCTCCTCTCCACCCCTCCTCCCCCTTGGCAACCACAAGTCTCTTCTCTAAGTCTGTGAGTCTGTTTCTTTTTTGTATATAAATTCATTTGTGTCATATTTTAGATCCATACATAAGTGATACTAAATGATATATACTTTTTTTTTTTTGGTCTTTTTAAGGCCACACTTGCAGCATCTGGGAATTCCCAGGCTAGGGATCGAATCTGAGCTGTAGCTGCCAGCCTGCACCACAGCCACAGCAACATGGGGTCTGAGCCATGTCTGTTTCCTATACCACAGCTCACGGCAACACTGGATCCCTTAACCCACTGACTCTGGTCAGGGATTGAACCCGCATTCTCATGATTACCAGTCGGTTTTGCCACCTCTGAGCCACAATGGGAACTCCATGATATGGCTTTCTCTGACTTACTTTACTTAGTGTGATAATCTCATCCATGTTGCTGCAAATGACATTGTTTCATTCCTTTTTATGATTAGTATTCCATTGTGTGTATGTATATATATATCTTCTTTATCCATTCCTCTGTCAGTGGATATTTAGGTTGTTTCCATGTCTTGGCTATTGTGAATAGTGCTACTGTGAACGTTGGGGTGCATGTATCTTTTTGAATTTGGATAGGTGTCCAGAGGTGGGATTGCAGGATCATCTGGCAACCTGTTTTTTAGTTTTTTGAGAAACCTCCTTACTGTTTTCCATAGTGGCTGTACCAGTTTCCTTGAATGACTGAGATTTTGATTTGAAACTAGCTGAATGAATCCCCCTCAGTCTTGACGATAGGTTAAATACAAAATTTTGGTCACCAACTGATGGTGCAGTCAACCTAAAATTTTCTCTTTATTGAAGCAAGACTTGCACATAGTTGAAGAAACGCCCCTGAGAAAGTGGAAGTCCTTTGCCTCATTCCTTCCCAGCCCCAGTTCTACTAGAAGCAACCACTTTTCACATTTTTAACCATTTCTTCTGGTGGGTCCTTCTGTGTCTCTTAAAGTTATGGCAGTTGGATTTTGACTTTGGGTCCTCTGCATTCTGTGTCCTTTCTTTCTGTTCTGTGAGCTGCAGGCAGGAGGAAGGTTACCCTAGAGGAGCCAGGCAGCAGCTTGCCTGGAGTGCTGGAGGTGCCTGCTCTCCCCAGAGGCTGCACTGCCTCATCCCCGGGGCTTGCCAGGGCCAGGACATGACCTCGCCAGATTGCCCTGATGCTGACATTTGTGTTAATTCTGGAATGGACCTTGTATTGCATAATCACTTGATGAGTGGCTGGGACACGACCCCTGATACACACTCATATGTATGATCTGCCTGAAGTCTAATATTTGCAGATTTTTTTAAAAAGTGGGTCTTGAATTCGAGGAAATACGTTAAGCCCCTCAGCATAAACATGGACATGGTTCTTTTGTGGCTGAATCAGTAAAATGCCACAGCATCAGCAACTCTGCCTCCTAACACACAAAGAATCTTGTGGGTTCAAAAGCATGTGTTTGTCCCTGAATGAAAAGGCAGTGGGTCCTGCCAGCCTTCCCAGCTCTGTGTATATGTGTGCGTCTGTATGTATGTGTGTGTGTGTAGGGTGGTTCTCTAACTTCTGTCCCTCCTCCAGGGACTCAGGACTGGCTCTTGTGCCCGCAGACTTAAAGAGCTTATGGGTTTTCTTTTTTGTGGTGCTTGGAGCCTTGGGCCGTTTTAACAATTTTTTTTTTTTTTTTTTTTTTGGTAATTGGTTCAATCCCATCCTGGTGTCTCCTACCTCTGTAACATCAGTAGAAAAGATGAATTGAGGAATTTTCTGATGGACTAGTGGTTAAAAATCTGGGATTATCCCTTTAGTGGCATGGGTCACTGCTGTGGTGTGGGTTTGATCCCTGGCCTGGGAATTTCTGCATGCCACCGGTATGGACAAAAAAAAAAAAAGATAAATTGCAAGTGAGCCTTTTCCAAAGTGAAAGACATTCCACAAAATAACTGGTTCATATTATTCAAAAATATCAAGGCCATGAAAAATTGAAGAACTGTTTCAAATTAAAGGTGTCTAGGGAGAGATTGACAGATGCAAGGTGGGAGTCCTGGATTGGATCTTGGACCAGGAAAAAAATTTTTTTCCTTTGCTATAAAAGACATTGGTGGGACGGTTAATGCATTTTGAACAAAGTTACAGACCAGATTAGTGACGTCATATCTGTGTTAGTTTTCCAATTATGATCATTGTACTCTGGTTATATAAAAGAACGTCCCTATCTTTAGGAAGTATATACCGAAGTATGTCAGGCTGAAGGGGCATCATGTTTGCATCTTAACCTCATTTTTTTCCCGGTCTAAAGTTATTTAAATTTTGAATTGAAAAAAAAAAATTTTAAAAGAGACTTTTCCTTGTTCCCTTCCTGCCAGCTGCCTTAACAGCTTCCACCCAGCGGTGGAATCTTGACGTTGGCCGGAGCTGCGTAGTCCAGGGTGGCATGGAGCCGGGGCAGCTGCTGTGCTCTGAGGGTTGGGAGCGGATGCCCACCAGCTTGTCTGGAAACATCCTATAGTCAAACCAGAGTTCTAGAACAGAGTCTTCCCACCTGGGAGGAACCCGGTTCCACATCGGCCTAAAAAAGCTCTCAGACTTTTGTTAACCTCGGAAGAGGCCAGCTTTAGCAGGACACCATGCTGGCTACCATCTTTTCTTACTTTCCTTTTCTCCTTTCTCAGTGGAAGGAACCTCTTGGTGGCTCAGGACCAAGCCCAATGGTGAGGTGGCTGGTGGAAAGAGAAGGCAGGGCAGGAACCAAGGCTGTCACACTGCACAGGGCCTGCCCTTGGGTCTGAAGCCGGGGGTAGAATCCCCTACGCTTTGTCCCAAACCACTCAAACAGCTAAACTAAAAGGCAGGGTTTTCTGGAAGGTCGAAGGAGTCCTTCAGGGACCCCAAGGGAGGGGAGCATTGTAGAGCCTGGAGCAAAGACCAGGCATCCCGGTGGGCCCTGACAGTCTTGGTTTACACCTGCTGTCCCCGGATCATTGTTCACAGTGTCAGCTCGCACTCACCAAGGCACCTTGGTTGGGTTGGTAAATGCTCTGGTTGGGTCATTGCAGAATTAGGGTCAGGAACCCGGATCGCCTTCCACAACCTTCCTCTGCTACCTTCTGCCTTTCTCTCCTCTTTTTTTTTTTTTTTTTTTGTCTTTTTGCTATTTCTTGGGCCGCTCCCACGGCATATGGAGGTTCCCAGGCCAGGGGTCGAATCGGAGCTGTAGCCACTGGTCTATGCCAGAGCCACAGCAACGCGGAATCTGAGCCGCATCTGCAACCTACACCAAAGCTCACGGCAACGCCAGATCCTCAGCCCACTAAGCAAGGCCAGGGATCGAACCTGCAACCTCATGGTTCCCAGTCGGATTCGTTAACCACTGAGCCACAACTGGAACTCCTGCCTTTCTCTCCTTTGCATTCTCCTCCCTCTTGGGCATTTCTGCCTGTGTCCCCACCTCTCCCTCCTCTCTTCCTCCATTCTGTCCCCCAGGAAAGGGTCTTGCATCAGAAGCATGGTGGCAGGGCTCTGCTTTTGCATGGGGCACAGTCCCCACAGAAGCTGGGTTTGGCAGATGCCCCAGGAGGCCTCTGTCTGCAGTTGGGGCTTGAGGTAGAAAAGAAGGGCCAAGAGGGACGGAGGGACGCCCTGGTCCCCAGCAGTGATCTGTTGCTTCCAGCTCGGAGGCCCTGGTATTTTCTTCTCCTTTCTTCCTTTTCCATGCATGTTTCCATCCCTTTGGAGCTTGTCCTCAGCAGGTTGAATGAAACTTGGTGGTTGGATGAAACTGGTTGATGGGAAACTGGGCCTGCAGGGTGCTGGGATATTGTGACCTTGGGGAGCTGGCTTTAGCTCCTGCGCTCTCCCGCCTTCTTTTCCACCTCTGCTTCCTTCTGGCTCCTGCGCCCTCTTGCTTCGGCCTTTCTACTCTGGCTCCCTGGACCTCACCTCCATGCTGGCACAGTCTTTCCAATTCTGCCTCTGCTGTGAAATTCCTGAAGGTGAATTCAGATTTAAGGGACTGGCTGCCCTTCTCACAGGGCTGTGATGGCCACTCTCTGTGGCAAGAAAAACCTGGACAGAGGCAAGGAGAGAAGGCAGCAGCAGGAGGGCCCAGGAGCCTGGCGTGATCCCTCCAAGTGGAGAACAGAGTGAAATCCAGGATCCAGGAGCTGGACCTGGGCTGTCCAGGATGGCCTACACAAGCCGCTCAGAGTAACATGAATTATTCCCCCAAAATAAAAATTTATCCTATTGTCTAGCATAGTATCTAGTATCCTGTGATAAACCATAATAGAAAAGAATATGAAAAAGGACATCTTTGTATAATTGAATCACTTTGCTATACAGTGGAAATTAACACAACACTGTAAATCAACTATATTTCAATAAAAAAGAAAATTTTTTAAAGGGTCACACCCATGGCACATGAAGGTTCCCAGGCTAGGGGTCCAGTTGGAACTACAGCTGCCAGACTACACCACGGCTACAGCAACACCATATCCAAGCTGCATCTGTGACCTACACCACAGCTCACAGCAATGCCGGATCCTTAACCCACTGAGAAAGGCCAGGGATCCAGCCCTCAATGAATTCCTAGTTGGATTCGTTTCCTCTACACCATGACAGGAACTCCAAAATAAATTTTTTAAAAAATAAAAATTTAATTTAAAAAATCCAGTCACCTGCACTGAGCACATTCCAAGTTTTCCTTTAGCCACGTGTAGTGGGTGGTCTCTGTGGCAGGCTGCATGGATACAGGACATCCACATTGTTGCAGGAAGTTCTAGCTGGCAGCCCTGGAGGGCACTTGACCCCTCTCACCCAAGCTCTGGGAAAGTGCTTCTCCTTGTGTGTTTTCATAGCTGCCATAAACGCTCTTAAAGGATGGATTGGGGAGCTCTCCTCATGGCTCAGCAGAAATGAATCTGACTAGTATCCTTGAGGATGCAGGTTCGATCTCTGGCCTTGCTCACTGTGTTAAGGATTTGGTGTTGCGATGAGCTGTGGTGTAGTTTGCAGACATGACTTGGATCTGGTGTTGCTGTGGCTGTGGCGTAGGCTGGCAGCTGCAGCTCTGATTCGACCCTTAGCCTGGGAACTTCCATATGCTGCAAGTGTGGTCCTAAAACAGACCAAAAAGAAAAAAAAGAAAAACCATCAAAGGGAGACAACTGTGTTGAAAGCAGGCTTTTTATTGAAGAATCAGAGATGAGCCTACCTCATAGGGCACAGCTTTCAGAGCAGTATTCTTTTGTTTCCAGTGGATTTATTGTTTTGCTTGTCAAATTCTGGTAGGTTCCCTTCTCCGGCAAAGGCTCTGGGCCTGACTCACATCCTTTTTCTTAAAAAGGAGATTAGCAAACATGAGAAAGGGCTGTGAAGACATGGTGGCTGCACACGGAGTTGTTCTTTTTGGGAAATCAGAAGGAGAACAGGCAGGCCTGAGAAAAGAGTAGCTGGTCTGCTGATGATGAAGTCACTGGTGTTTCCCCAAGCAGGGTCTTTGCAGGGCGGCCGAGGGGAAGAGCGTGGTTTGGTGAGCCTTGGTTTTTGTGGGCAACATCTATGATATCTGCTGTGTTAGAGAGTAAAGCAAAGTTGTTCTAAAAATGTGTCTTCATTCATTAATAGAGACAGTAATAAACCCATTACAGGTCAACATAAATAATATATTTGGTCAAAAACAATTGTTTCCCCAAACCAGCGAAAAACAATTCATGAAAAAACAGTTGTCATGTTATGGTTTCGAAGCGCTAGATTCCCATTTCTGCTTCTGTATTCTGTCCTGTGATATCACATATCAAGTAGTCTCTGGAAAATTCCCCAAACACTCATGAGAGAATAAGGCTGACAAAGGCCAATTAAGGTAAACTTGATTATGAAAATGGTTTTGACCTTGCAGACTCCCACCAAAGGTCTCAGCACCCCACCCCGCCT
Organism: Phacochoerus africanus; assembly: GCF_016906955.1. NCBI lineage: Eukaryota > Metazoa > Chordata > Mammalia > Artiodactyla > Suidae > Phacochoerus > Phacochoerus africanus. The sequence goes on along the minus strand of NC_062544.1, from coordinate 83,007,973 downwards.
CCCGCAAACTCCCACCCCCAAGTTCCCTGGACCAGACTTTGAGAACCACGGGTGAAAAGAAAGTCATTGGACTGAAGGTCTGTGCTCTGCAGCCTGACGCTTCTCTGCGTGTGTGACCTCAGGCCAAGCCACTGCTTCTCCCCAAGGCCAAGTTCTCTGATCTGTAGATTAGGGACCTTCCTTGCAGAGCCTGGCGAGCTTGTCCTCCAGGGGCCTTGTGGGGCCCAGGTCATGCCTGTCAAGTCTTTCCACGAGCAGAACGCAGTGTATTTACAAATGGCATTACCGAGGATCTTTTGAAGTTCGGTGTCATCTTTAATTTGTAAGGACAGTTATTTTTAAAAACTGACGTCCCCTCCTCATCTCGCTTGGTTCCGGGGATGCCTTTGGGAAGGGGCAAGGCTGCCCTTCTCAGCCTACAGGTAAGATCATTGAGGCTGTGGTGAGTGGATTGGCCAGAAAACAGGGGCTTGTCCCCAGTGTGGTGACACCAGCCTGCCATTTTCCAAGGCACAGTGGTGCAGGTCTGGTGTAGCTGGGGTTCTCGGCTGAATCAGGGCTGTATTTTTGACACACTGTGACACATTGAAGCAGTTCTTGGCTTGAATAAATTGCCCTCAGCCTGTCACCTAATGGTTATGGCACATGCTTTTCAGATTTGAAGATCTGAGGCCTCATTTAGGCCCAGGGAGACCTTCAAGTGCTGATTTAGAAAATAATCAGCTGGTAAACAGACCTGGATGATATGTGGCTTATCTTTCTTAACTGGTAAAAGGTCTGCTCATTCTCCTGAGATGAGCTTGGAGTTCAGAATCGCTTCCCTCCACGGATCATTTACTGCAGGGAAAACAGCCAGCTTCCTCTCGTCCCTGGAAGCTCCTGGGAGCAACCCCCACCCAGACCGTGAGAGACACATTTGCCTGTAATTGTAATTGTAACAAAGAATCCTGTTCCAGTCTGTTCTCCAACTAGGAAATAAGGCAAACAAGCACAAGGCCAGTTGTGGCCAGCTGGCTTTAAGATGCATTGAAAGAAAGAAGTGCTTTTCACAAGTTAGGTTGAATTGAGTTCCCCAAACTCTGTTCCTTATAAGCTTGGCTTTACTGACAGGGGCAAAAATCCCTCCAGCAGTCACCTGTATTTAGTTACAGTACATGACTTTCCCCTCCCTGAATACATTAGCATGACTCCTTTAAGGCATATTTTTCAAAAAAAAAAAAATTTTTTTAAGGGACTCTGAGAGATTCAAATTTTTTTGAAGGCTGAATTCAATTGCAAATGGAAGAAATCCAATTGCAAGTAGCTTAAACAAAACAAATCAGTGGTGACACTGTGTGTGTGTGTGTGTGTGTGTGTGTGTGTGTGTGTGTGTGTGTGTATGTGTGTATGGGTGCTCTTTTGGCTCTGGGGAAGTGGAGTATAGGGTTAGATTGTAAAGTATTGGTAGGTCCAAGATTTCACAGTGTCATTGGGACTTCTTCCTTTACTCCCTCTCTCCCTGTTTCTGGCAGGCTCTCCCCTCATGGTGCCAATATAGCTGCCATCTCCCACAGCTTTCATTCTATCCTCTCAGTCATCTCTGTGGAAAAGTTTCCTCTAACAGTTTCAGAAAAGCCCCAAAATAAAATCTTTACTGGTTCTGATGGGTCACATGCACTCCCTCAACAATCACTGAGGCTAGGAGTATCCACGACTGATTGGTCAGGTGTAGAACCAGTTCTGGGACCAGGGTGAAGCCCAGGAAAATCAGGGCTGTTATGTTGGGACAGGCAGGAAAGATTTTGGTTTGTGGGTTCCTACACCTTGAAGAATCATTGCTCATGTAGCCAAGACCCATTGTGGGATGGTAAAAGAACTGGGTCCACTCTGTTTTATCAGGGAGAAAGCTGGCTTTGTGTTGAGCTTTTCATGCGTCTTGGATGAATAGACTTGGTGGTGGTTGGCTGTTGGCCAGCCATGCGTCACCATCCCTGGCAGCACAGCCTCTTCTGCAGAGGCAGATGCAGATGTCAGGTCTCTTGGGTTCAACATACTTTGATGGTCACACACTTAACCAGGCTGGAGGTCCCTGAACCTGCTGACCAGACTCATCTGAGGACCTCAGTCCACTCTTTGGTGAAACCCAGATTTGAGCTGGTCACACCTCTGCTTAAAAATCCACTGTGGTATTTAACTACAGTTTAGAAAGAGGCAAAAGACAAAACAAGTAAAACACTCCCGTTAGTATCCCATCCTCCCACCCCATCCCCATTTTTTTTTCTCCCCTAAAGGCAGTTCAATAGATTAGTTTAACTTGTTTTATTATTTAGGTATTTACTTCTTTGTCTCTAAATAGCAGGCTTTGTATGGCTACTACCACTACTTTTTTTTTCTTTTTAAAAAGGGCCTCACCTGTGGCATATAAAGTTCCCAGGCTAGGGGTCCAATCGGAGCTACAGTGGCCAGCCTACACCACAGCCACAGCAACGCCAGATCCGAGCCACATCTGTGACCTACACTACAGCTCATGGCAATGCCAGATCCCCGACCCACTGAGGGGGGCCAGGGATCAAACCTGCATCCTCCTGGATAATAGTCAGTTTCCAGTGTGCCATGACCGGAACTCCCTCTGTGGCTACTTGTTGACTTTTTAGTTTTAGATTTTATTTGCCAACACCATCCACGAAGTTTTTGTCTCTTTCTTCCCTCTTTCACCACCACACACCCACTTTTCCCATTCTCTTTCCTCCAGTAGGTCGGTCGGTCTCTCTCTCTCTCTCTCTCTTCTATATATATATATATGCATATATTCTTTTTTCCTGAGTTTTTAAAGAAGGGAAGACCTTAAAAGGTGTGTTTAAGACATGGAACGAAGAAATGACCTGTAAATGATGGAAGCAATGTTTTCTTTTTTAGGACTTTCTTTCAGTTATCAGTTTTAGAAACATCTTGGTTCAGTGAACTGAAACAGCAGACAAGTTACATTTTCAGTGTCTCAGTTCCTTTAAGTGGTCGATATAGTACTTTGAGATGCAGAGGATGTAGGAAGGAACCTGAAATAAGAGAAAGGAAGAAGAGTAGAAGGCAGTAGGGAGAAGGGAGAAGGCTGGGTCAGAAATCAGTGTTCAAAAAATTTCACCGAGTCAGAACTAGGAAGGAATTCCATAAATTCAAAAAAGTGTATCTACTAAGAACCTAAAGAACATGTTACTTAATGGTGAAGCTTTAGAGGTAATCATTATATTTAGAGTCAGATAAGGGTGCTGTCAGTAATGGCTTCTTTTCAGCATTGAACTGGAGGTCTAGCCAATACAATAAGACAAGAAAAAGGAAGTATATGAATCACAGAGGAAGAAATCAATGTCTAATGCCCACCTACTATTAATTTAACCCTTCAATTCGAAGGAGACGGTGTGGTGCATTGTTCCAACAGAACCATACTGTAGTCAATGTTAGGTGTTTACATTTTGCAGCCAGGGAAGTCCTACTCACAGCTGCTGCCTAGTGAGCAGTGATTACTTTTCCTTTTTGTGGCAGACCAGTCTTCAGGCATTTCTGAAGTTGGAAGTCAGTTGAAACTCAGGAGAAACCCACCCTGTCTCCCATTACTCATGGGATCAAGTTCTAGCTCCTTAATGTGGCGTGTGTGCCCTTCGTTCCTCCAAGACCCCAGTCCTTGTACCTGCTGCCCTTTTCCATGGCTGGTCCCTCAGCCTCAATGCCCCCTGTCTCTGTCTGGTGAGATCTTCTTCCGTACAAGGCCTGGCTGGGATGACACTTTCTTCTGGTGGCCTTTCCAGTTGTGGGTCTGCTACCTAGTGGGTAGACTGAGGTCTTAGTTCTTACCACACTTATTTATTTACTGCTTGAGTTTATTTTTTTATTATTATTTTTTAAATTACTCAAATGAATTTATCACATCTGTAGTTGTATAGTGATCATCACAATCCAGTTTCACAGGATTTCCATCCCACAACCCAAACTGCTTGGGTTTAAATGTTGGCTCCACCACGCCCCAGTTTTGTTACCTTGGGCAAGCTACCTGTCTGTCTCTCTGCACCTCAGTTTCCCTCTTTGTGAAATGTGAATAACAACCATAGCACCTTATTGCATGCACTGATTCAATTAAAGCATTCATAACATCCATGTCTGCTCCACAGGAAACTGTACCATCTGTTCCCTGCATCCTCCTCTCACACAGACAGGGTTGGTGGGTTATAGTCACTGGAGCCCAGAATAGCTTGGGGCAAATCCACAGTCAGGGAGGGCTGGACGGGGTGGGGGGAGCTCATCGAGTAAAGGAGGCTGGGTGTGCCTCAGGTACAGAGGGTAGGGGCTGGGAAGGACAGGCTCTAAGGGGTATCTTCTCCATTTCCAGCCAGTGGTTGCTAGGGAGGAATGGGGGCTCAGTGTTGCCAGATCATCTGATTAAAAAATGTTTTGTTTTTTTTTTTAATGAGAAAATTTCAAATCCACATTAAAAAAAAGGAATATGGGAGTTCCTGTTGTGGCTCAGCAGAAATGAATCTGACTAGTATCCATGAGGACATGGGTTTGATCCTTGGCCTCGCTCAGTGGGTTAAGGATCCAGTGTTGCCATGAGCTGTGGGGTAGGTCACAGATGAGGCTCAGATCTGGTGTTGCTGTGGCATAGGCTGGCAGCTACAACTGTGAAAAAAAAAAAATATATATATATATTTCCCCCCGTCCCCCTGATGTTTAGTACACAGCATACACACCAAAAGCACTAAGCCTGTTGGCCCACAGATTATGGGCTGCTAGTTTGGGGCCCAATTCTCATTTCCCAGAGGAGTTGCAGAGTGATGGGGGACCTGCCCTGGGTCTCATGATGACTGATGTGACCCCGATTTTCCCACCTGTGGTCTGGATGTGAGTGGCATTGGTGTTCCCTCCGCCCGGGCGGTGAGGGGGAGGATTCACTGGTGCGTGTGGGTGCATCTGCAAAGCATCTGCCTACACAGTGTAAAAGGCCATTACCTCCATTGTGTCGGCTGCCCCCACCTCACAGCCACTCTCTTGGTGTTGTTTAATCAGATCATAGGTCTCTTTTTATGCCAGGGGACAAAAGTTGAGTTGTGCTGATTGTACCTACTGTGTGCCTGGGAACCATTAGGTGTTTTGCCTTTGCATTCTCCTTCGCTCCTTCCAGCAGCCCTCCCTCTGAGATGGAAAGTAACTGTATTATAGGTAATAGAAATGATTCATAAAGAAGTTACCTGGGAGTTCCCATTGTGGCACAGTGGAAATGAATCTGACTAGGAACTATGAGGTTGTGTGTTCCATCCCTGGCCTGCCTCAGTGGGTTAAGGATCTGGCGTTGCCGTGAACTGTGGTGTAGGTGGCAGACACGGCTCGGATCCCTTGTTGCTGGGGCTGGTGTAGCCAGCAGCTGTAGTTCCAGTTAGACCCCTAGCCTGGGAACCTTCAAATGCCACAGGTGTGGCCCTAAAAAAAAAAAAAGGAAGTTACCTGATCAGGGCCTCACAGAAGGTGGTTCACCAGGCTTGGATCCATCTTTCTGATAGAAATCCTGAGCTTTGGACAACATGCTGCCTCCCATGTACTGGAAGTCAAGTCCAGCAGAAGCTCAGTGAAGCTGGGCTTGTCCCTGGGCAGCCCTCACATCTTCATGGACAAGCCTGGTCTTGTTCGGTCTGTGGCAGTGGTAGCAGTAGCATGTGACAGCAGGCCTGGCCACATAGGAGGGAAGGCAGGGAAAAATCAAGCCAAGGTGCACTGGGGGCGGGACCAAGGCCTGGGTCAAAAGCAGGATGGGGCCCAGGAGGTGAGATGCTCCTGTACAATCAAAGGCTGTATTCTCATCTAGAACCTTCAAATCCATCTAGAAAGCCCACGGCGTGAGATGATGGGCAGAAGGAAATTAGATGTGGCCAGGGCCTTCCTTACCGCTGCAAGCCATCCCACTGGCCCAAGAGACTCCTCTGATTTTATGTTTAGAAATAGTTTTCACATAGTGTGACAGTCCCTTTGCAGCCAGAGGAGCACACGTGTTTTACCAGCAGCTGTCTGCTCTTGGGGCTGCCCCACGGCTGGTGATCATGTGTTGTTCCTTCTTCTGTGAGCACCATTTGCCTTCTCAAATGCACGCATGATCCCCCCACTCCTGGGTGTGGCTCTGTCAGGCCAGTGGCCAAGGGAAGCAGGTAGAGGGGATGTGGGGTCTATGAAGCCCTGACCAACTGTCCAGTGTGTCCTTCTAGACCTGGGTCTACATGTCTTCTTTTGAATTTTGTTTTTCATCCTGTGACATCCATAGATGTGGTTTCCTGACTGCCACGGTGTGGTTAAGCCTGGCCTGTTCTTCCCGCCCAGCCTCTTTCGAGGTGCACCTTTCTGCAGCATCTCCAGGAGGGGTGGCCGCCCTGATCTCTGTGGAATGACCTCCACATTCCAGACTTCCAACTTCCTTCGGCTTCTGGAAACCATCACACCAACTCCCTCCCCCTCCCGGTGAGCATGGCTTCGCTGCCTGCTCTGGACTCACTGTTTCTTCCCCATCCTAAGTGCCCATTCATGCTTCAGGCTTCTGTGCAGATGGTCCCCTTTGGAAGTTTCCTTGGAGTCTCTCTCTAACCCCTCGCCTTACCTGGCCTGGTGAGGTTCTCTACCCTGTGTTCTGGGGCACCTAGACTGGGGCCCTGTTCCCACCTTGTCTGGGGTGCCTAGTCTGGGGCACCATTCCCATCCTGGTCCAGAATCTCCTGCCTGCCTCACCCACCAGATCAGAAGTGCCCTGAAGGCAGGGGTCAAGCCCAAGGCCGAGCACAGGGGTTTGGCATGTGGGAAATTTGTACCCACTGTTTTTTTAATATTTTTTGAAATATCATTAATTTATAATGTTGTGTTAGTTTCAGGTGTATAGCACTTTGATTCAATTATCTATATTATATATAATAATATAGGTAACATGTAATATAGATAATATATATTAATATATATTCACATATATACACATATATTTATATTCAGTTTTTTTCCCTTAGAGGTTATTATAAGATATTGAGTACAGAAGGTTCTTGTTGGTATCTGTTTTATATGTAGTAGTGTGTATGTTTTAATCCCAAACTCCTAATTTATCCTTCCTTCCCCACCCGCCTCCTCACCTCCCCATTGTTTAATGTTGACCATGCTACGTGGTTGAGGACGCTGTGAGAGGGCAGCCAATGGCACTCTCATTAGGTTCTAAGTTGCCGGCGGTGTCTGGACTGGACATCTTCTCCTGAGGACCTGGACAGAGCCTGATAGAGTGGTCACTGGGCACATTGTTTAAATTTAAATAGATAAATAAAATGATAAATTTAAATAGACATTAATTAAAAACTCATTTCCTCAATCTCAGTAGCTCGTGTCCAGTAGCCACATGTGGCCAGGGGCTGCCACGCTGGCCAGTGCAGATGATAGGACACTTCAAATATCATCAAAGGTTCTCCTGGACGGTGCTGCTCTAGACACAGCCTTGTAAAGGTATTAACTCAGGGCTTTGTGGGTCTCATGGAGGCCCTTGTGGATATTTCTTGTTAGGTAAAGCAGATTTCCACAGGTTCCTTTTTTTTTTTAAAAATTTATTTTATTGAAGTGTAGTTGATTTACAATGTTGTCTTAATTTCTGCTGTACAGCAAAGTGATATGAACCATATCATATTCTTTTGCATATGGTTTATAGCAGGATATTGACTAAAATTCCCTGTGCTATACAGTAGAACCTTGTTGTTTATGTATCCTGTATATAATAGTTTGCATCTGCTAACCCCAATCTCCCTGTCCTTCCCTCCCCCTCCATCCCCCCCGGCAACCATAAGTCCATTCTCTATGTCTGGGGATCTGTTTCTGTTTTGTAAATAAGTTCATTTGTGTCCTATTTTAGATCTGACATGTAAATGACATTATGGGTTATCATGATATTTGTCTTGCTCTGTCTGACTTACTTCACTTAGCATGATCATCTCTAGGTCTGTCCATGTTGCTGCAGATGGCATTATTTCATTCTTTTTTTATGGCTGAGTACTATTACGTTGTATGTATTACCACATCTTCTTTATCCACTCTTCTGTTGATGCATATTTAGGTTGTTTCCATGTCTTGGCTGTTGTGAATACTGCTGCTATGAACATTGGGGTGCATGTATCTTTTCAAGTTACAATTTTGTTCCATGGGTTCCTTCTTAAGCTTGAACTGTGTCCTTGATTTCCCATCTGCAGGACATTCGTCAGAAGTTCCGCTCTGTTCTGGTTGAAGCGACAGTGAAACTGGATGAACTGGTGAAGAAAATTGGCAAAGCCGTGGAAGATGCGAAGCCCTACTGGGAGGCAAGGAGGGTGGCGAGGCAGGTACGCTTCTACCCATCACCCTGCATGCACGCCATGGGTACCTCTGACTCTTGAGCCTCCCGCTGAAGGTCCGGAGTGCAGAATAGCCATGACCTTGTCAGTAGCTGCATTTGGAGTCAGCCTCTTATTTTATTCCCCCCACAACCTGTCTTTACTCCAACTTTTGGTACTATTAATAGAGCATGGTTGCTGGCATTTGGATGTCTCTGCCAGTGAGTGCCACCTGGCTGCCGGTGTGGGTACTGGGGTCCCCCTCTCAGATAGCTGGGCTGGCTCATGTGAACCAGGGTCTGTGTTTAGAACATCAGGTTTATCCTCTGCCCTCGCTAATGACTGCCTGTCGGACATCAGGAGGGACAGCCCCTCTCACGTGTTCTCCTTCCTAGTTTGGAAGAAATTAGCCATTTGCTTCTCTTGAAACACTGATTCTTTGTCCTGAAAGCCCAAATAGGCAACTGAGGGACGGGGAAGGAAAGGGGTGGTAGAGGGGGCTCTGGCCAGGCAACTGCTGGGGCCTTGTGGAGCTCTGTTCTGGTTTCAGAGTGTGTCTTCCTTGGATGGCCACTGACGTGGGGCATCCCCCAGTCTGATAGCCAGGTCCTGTGAAAGGGAAGGAAAAGAGTTCCCGACACCTGGAGGTGCCTGCTGTATGCTGGGCCCTGGGCTGGGACCTTTCATATCTCTTAGCCCATATGGGCTTCCTGCTCAGGGAACTCTTAGCAGTTAGTCTAGATTGAGTTCCTGTCCCTGCTCTGTGCTTATATGATTGGAGATGCTACCCCACCCCTGCCCCCAGCATCTCTACTTGTAAGCAGACGCCCACTGAGGGCTGGTACTATGTGAGCCCTACTGTGTGCACATCGCGCAGGACGGGGGTGATGGGAAAAGAGCCCTTGGAAAGCGAAGCCCCAGAAACCGAGAAATATGTTGAGATCAGTGCCATTGAGAATGAAGGGCCAGGACTTGGGCGTTCCTATTCCTTCACCTGCTCCATGTACCCCTCAGATTTGAACCCCCCAGGTGCATTGGTGGTTCTGCTGAGATCCTAGCTATGTGTTCAGGTTTTACACTCTGAACCCTGAGCTGAGCTGTCTGGTTGGAATGTGCCAGATGTGTTGCCTTTTTTCCCAGACAGACTGGCTGCCCGAAGCCCTTCCTCCTTCCCTGGCCAGCTGCCCTGGGCTGCACAGCATCAGAGTGCCCATTACATGTTGGTCTGTGACAAGCCTGAGCAGTCAGCCCTCTCTCCGCCTCCCCACCCAGACCTCCAGCTTTTCAGGGACAAAAAAATCTTCTCCAGAAGGTGCTCACCAGTCCCTAGAAACTCCCCAACCCTCGGGCATCCTCCCTCCAAAGTACCTGTGTGCCACAACCTTCAAGGTGCCCCCATGTTGGGGATGTGTCTCCTCCAGCTTAGCCTAGGGTAGTATTGGTCTTGACCTTGCCGTACAAAGGGTTCTGGTTATGTGTGAGGAGAAAAAAAAATTCTTTTAACAGTTCCTGAGGCATGCGGAAGTTCCCAGGCCAGAGATCGAACCTGAACCACAGCAGTGAAAATGCAGAGTCCTTAACCCCTAGGCCACCAGGGAACTCCAGAAATTTCTGATAATTTAATGTAAACATTGGGTCAGTGCTGCGGAGGTCATGAAATCTCATCTTCTGAAATTCTTCATCACTTGAGTTTGTGATCTGTTAATTCTTTTGAGGCCACAGATATCAATTTCAAAATATCCCTATGCTTATGCCATGGAAGACTGAAGAGTGGTGTGTGTTAGCTTCCCCTTGGAGCCGAGGCAATGGCTTCCTTACCTGGAGCTGGCTAAAGGGACGTTGGTGTTCAGGGACCTCTAGAGGTTGGCTCCTCAGGTGGCCAGGTCCAGCTGATGGGCAGTGTCCCTCTTTAGCTGAGCTGGTCAGATGCATTCCCGCCATGGCGTCTTTGAACTTGTGGTCCCTCTGCCATTGTCTTAAATGCAGGATCTGTGGTCCACTCCATCTTTTTTGGTTTTCTGCTCAGGTGTCACTTTATCAACAAGGCTTTCCTGGGCTAAGAGTTAAGTAACAACTGCCAGCCCACCATCTTCACCATCCCAGCCCTTGCTCCTGGTTTGGCTTGTCTCCATAGCAATTATCATGCCCCAATCTGTTGTTATTGTTCACTTGTTTATAGTCATGAAAGTCCGCAAGTTCCTAAACAGGGGATTTGGTCTGTGCGGATCATTGCCATGTTTGCAAATACCAGCATACCAAAAGTGTTCAGGTCCTGAGCAAATGAACAAATGAACCGATGTGTGAATGATGAGGTTGACCAGATGTTCCTCCTGGCCCACCCTTGGTGTTTTGAGCTTTCTGTCTCTGTTGCTGCTTTACTCACGGGTTTTTTCCTGTTCATGGCTAGGTGAGCAGAGGAATTAGGAGTGTGACCAGCAGATCCAGCTTTGTCTGGGTTGAGTTCATTCAAATCTAATTTGGCGGGTGGGTCCCCAGTTGGCTGTGACACATCTCAAATAGATTTCATACCACTCCCCAATTGTCTTTGATGGAAAAAGAGGTCGGAGGGAACTGGATTGTGAGGGTCCCACTCTGGGCTGCAGAGAATTGTGGCTTTTCTCCTTCCTCTCTTCTCTTGGCCAGCAAGGACAAGGGTTGTGACAATTACTGAGTCCCTTGGACTAGCCTCTGAGTCATCAGGTCTCATGAGATAATTACCCAGACCCTGGGGCTGAGTGACTCTCCATCAGCTGGCAGAGCCCAAGATGAGTATCGAGGGAATTCTACTTGGCTTTATGACTGCAAACCCTCCCCTTAAACTGCCTCCTTGCAGGTGGGCAGGAAGAAGGCTCAGAGTGACCCCTTCCCTCAGCCCCAAGGGACCTTGCTGGTCTCTGGCCGAGGAACTGGAAGGATGCTCAAAGGCTGAGGCTGGGAGTGGATGTCGCTTTTCATTTCTGAGGATGGAGGGCCTTCTGGGCTGGGCTAGGTGGCTAAGTTCTTTCTGTGCATCAGTGTCCTCTGACCTTCCTAGTGGTGAAGGGGGTGGGATTCCCCCCCTCCAGCTGCTGCCAGTTGGGGTTTCCTGTTTTCTTCCTCTGGTCTTATTCCCACCCCTTCCTTTTTATATTTACACCACCTCCTGACTGTGTGTAGCAGGGATGGTCTCTGAGAGATGCCTTTGAAGTATCTTCCCCAAGTGTGTATGTGAGGCACTACATACACACTCATAGCCTCAGCATCCTCATTTCTGTGAAGGCAGTGACCTGAAAACAGTGAAACAGATATGGTCATGAACCATTACATTCACAAGGTGTTCTTATGACTTAATAAGATAATCTTTGATGACAGAATTCCTACATAACCTTAAGTTTTGGCTTCATTTAAAAAAAAAAATTGTAGAGGAGTTCTTTTATGGCACAGTGGGTTAAGGATCCGGTGTTGTCAGTGCAGCGGCTTGAGTTGCTGCTGTGGTGCGGGTTTGATTCCTCGCCCAGGAACTTCCACATGCTTCAGGCACAGCCAAAAAAAAAAAAAAAAAAGTAGAAAATTCAGTAAATACACACAAAAAAGAAAATAAGTCCCTATGCCATCTTAATATTTGATGTATATCTCTTTTTTTTTTAATAAGAGATTATACCATAGTGGTGGTTTTATAATGTCTGTCTCAGTAGAACAATAGATACTTACAAAGGGAAGGACTTCTACAGTTTGGTTTTCTGTGAAGAGTTTACAAAGATATGCAATCACTGGGCCAAGTAGAAATTATGTCTGCTCATCAGAAATTTGCACTGACTTTCTTGTTCCTGATGTCAATTCATTTTCCTACCATGAGTCATGAGTCAGATTAGGTCCTGTGATCTTGAAAACCCTGTCCAAATTCTTCCAAGAGAAGGCAGAAAACTTTTTTTTTTGTTTTTTTTTTTACTCTAGGCTGGGGTGGGAGCAGGAAACTGGCTTTGATTTATTTGAGGTTTTTGTCTGTGAGCCAGAGCTTGTTTTTAAGGTGGCTTTGACCTATCTGCCAGCCCATCTGGCCTTCAGTGTGTGGCTGGGGACATTCTGACGAGGGGGGCGGAACCCTTGTGACTCAGGAAAATTAACTGGCAGAGAGTTTCTTGCTTACTCTGCTCCCTGGGTTCTAACTGGTCTAGGAGTGGCTCTGGGCCTGTCATTTTATCATTGCTGGTCCCAGCCCTTGAGAATATTTTCCTCTGTGGTGAACTGTATTTAATATAGGATTTACCATTTTAACTTTTACTTTTTAGGGCTGCATCCATGGCATATGGAAGTTCCCAGGCTAGGGGTCAAATCGGAGCTATAGCTGCTGACCTACACCACAGCAGCAGCAACTTAGGATCTGAGCCATGTCTGTGATCCTTAACCCACTGAGCAAGGCCAGGGATTGAACCCAAATCCTCACTGATACTAGTCGGGTTCTTAACCTGCTGAGCCACAATGGGAATTCCAACTATTTTTTTGTTTTTTGGAGTTTTTTTTTTACTTCTGTTTTGTTGTTCAGGTATAATTGATTTGCAATGTTGTGTTAGTTCATCAGCAAAGTGATTCAGTTATATATGTCTTCCTTTTTTTTCAGATTCTTTTCCCTTATAGGTTATTACAAAATATTGAGGGAATTCCCGTCATGGCACAGTGGTAACGAACCCCACTAGTATCCATGAGGATGTAGGTTCTATCCCTGGCCTCTCTCAGTGGGTTAAGCATCCAGTGTTGCCATGAGCTGTGGAGTAAGTCACAGACGAGGCTTGGATCTGGCGTAGCTGTGGCTGTGGTATAGGCCGGCAGCTACAGGTCTGATTTGACCCATAGCCTGGGAAATTCGATGTGCTGTGGGGGCAGCCCTAAAAAGACCAAAAAAAAAAAAAGAGTAATAGTTCCCTGTGCTATACAATAGGTTCTTGTTGGTTACATTTTTAACTTTTTTAAATTTAACAATTAAGTAGCATTAAGTACATTGATATTGTGGTGGGGACACTATCCATCTTCAGAACTGTTCCATTTTTCCAAATGCAACTCTGTACTTGTTAAATAATAACTCTCCATTCCTCCCTTCCCCCAGCCTTTGGGCAACTGCCTTTCTGCTTTCCTGTCTTTTTATGAGTTTGACTCCTAAGTAGACCCCATGTAAGTGGAAGCATGTAGAGTTTGTCCTGTCGTAATTGGCTTTTTTCACTTAGCATAATGTCTTCTAGTTTTATCCATGTTGTTTATGCATGCACCAGAATTACCTTTCTTTTGAAGGCTGAATGATACTCCATTGTATTTGTAGACCACATTTTGTGTATTCATTCATCCATTGGTGGACATTTGGGCAACACCTTGTTATTTTTAAATGGTTGGAATATGTCAAGAAGACTTTGCAACCCCGAAGGCCAGCATAAATGCAAAATAGTGAGGATTATTCAGGGCTGTTCATTGTCCGTTTTGTGTTTATGGGACCAAGTAAGTCCATGTCCTTTAACCTCCTTTGGGGAAGTGAGTAAGTGAGGAAATGTTTGAAACTTAGAGTGACTTAGCTGTAGGACAGCTGATAAAGCTCAGCCTCTGAGCCTGACAGCCTGGCTCTGGATCCCAGCTTTACCACTTAATAGCTATGGGACCTCGGTAGGTTCCTTAATTTCTGTGCCTCATTTTCTTCATCTGTAAAATGGAGTTGTATATCAGTTAGCTTTTGTTGTGAAACAAATCAAACACAGTGGTTGAAATATTCATTTTGCTCGTGACTTTGCTGGGCAGGTTTTCTGATCTCGGGTTTGGCTGATTTCATGAATATACAGTCAGTTGGTGGATTGGCTGGGGGCTGGCTGAGCTGGGATGGCTTTATCTGTCAAGCAGTTGGTGCATTGTCAGCTGAGGCTTCAGGGGTGGCTAGACCACATGCATCTCATCCAACAGGCTAGCTTGGTCTTCTTCCCTTGGTGCTCGGATTCTGTGAACAAAAAGGGCAGGCCCTTTTCAAGCCTCTGCTTGTATCACATTTGTTAATGTCTCCTGTTGGGCAGAGGAAGTCACATAGCTAGTCCAAATGCAAGAGGTGGGGAAAAAATAAACTCTACCTGCGAAGTACCTGCAAAGAATTATAGCCATTTTTTGGTTGTTGTTTTTTTTTTTGCAATTCACCAGCGTGATTAAGTTAGTAGGTGTAAAGCATTTGGATGAACGAAAAACAGTATGAGTTTTTATTCCAGATGTTTTTTTTTTTGTCTTGTTGTTGTTGTTGCTATTTCTTGGGCGACTCCCGCGGCATATGGAGGTTCCCAGGCTAGGGGTCAAATCGGAGCTGTAGCCACTGTCCTACGCCAGAGCCACAGCAACGCGGGATCAGAGCCATGTCTCCAACCCACACCACAGCTCACGGCAACGCCGGATCGTTAACCCACTGAGCAAGGGCAGGGATTGAACCCTCAACCTCATGGTTCCTAGTCAGATTTGTTAACCACCGCGCCACGACGGGAACTCCTCCAGTTGTATTTTTATATCAAATACTGTATCTCTAAAGTCAGTCTGCTACATTAAAACAAAACAAAACACCACAACCACAACTGCAAAACCTACTCTATAGATAGAAGATAGCAGAACAAACAGTCTTCTTTGGCTGGAAGATGTGGAGACAGAAGGGTGACCCCAGGCAGGATGGGAACGGAATGAGATGCTTGTGAAGATAAAATGTGGCAGAAGATTGAAAATGATGATGAGAGGGTAGCTGACTTAGCTTGTGATGATGGAAAGCCCTTCATGCCTGAGTGGATGAGTGGTGCGGACCTTGAATGCATGGGAAATCAGGTTTCCAATGAAATGAGGCAGGTCAAGTGCATCACATCCTTATGTTAATTACAAGAGGAACAGAGGGCTGTGGTCTCTGTTGGGAAATCTGGACTTCGATTTTGTTTGCAGAATATCTGTGGAGAATAGGAGGCCCAGGCTCTGCAGAGCTGGGATGCACACTCAAGGGTATGTCATGTCTGGGTTATACTCTTTACTTGTCCCGCTATTTTTTTTTCTTCTAGTTCATTGTTTTCTTTCATTAAGCAAGTATTTACAGGGTTCCCTCTACATGTTGGGTACAGTTGGGCCACTTGTCAAGAATAGAACAAATGCTCTGTCCTGTAGAGCTGACATTTCCCTCTTAACAGTCTTTTTTTTTTTTTTTTTAATGGCTGCACCCACAGCATGCAGAAGTTCCCGGACCAGGGATCACACTTTGCCACAACAGTGATAATACCAGGTCCTTTAACTGCTAGACCACTAGGGAACTCTGCCTTTAGCAGTCTTATAAAAGTTGTGTGGGATGGCATATTTTGGACAAAAGTAGGATTTTTATTACTGATCTGCATTGATATCTGTGGTGTATGTGTGTGGGGGGGTGCCATCTCCCCCACCCCCATTTGAGAAATGGAGTGAGGCCTTGCTCCCAGGGAAACAGAGGGTCCTTCCCGAGAGCCTCTGGTCACCATTTCATCAACCAATCCATTCACAGTCTTGTTCCATGTGTGTTTCTCTTTCAAGACACCTTCTTTAATCTATATTTCATACACACAATTAACTCTACACAGTGTTTCTTTACAATAAAACATTAGCCAAGAAAGGATGAATGTTTTCTTCATCCTGGGGATGTAACTGAAAAGTTCCTTAGCTTTCAGCCTCACGTGCTGTTGCTCGCTGTGCTTTTTGTTTTTAAATTGAAGTTTAGTTGATTTATAGTGTTGTTAGTTTCTGCTGTACAGCGAAGTGAATCAGCTAATACATATATATATATATATTCTTTTTTCAGATTCTTTTCCATTATAGGCTATTACAAGATACCGAATATAGATTCCCTGTGCTATACATAGGTCCTTGTTGTTTATTTTTTATACACACACACACACATATATGTATATAGTAGTATGTATATGTTAATCACAAACTCCTAATTTATCTCTCCCCCTTCTTTCCCCTTTGGTTACCATAGATTTGATTCTGAAATCTGTGAGCCTATTTCTGTTTTGTAAATAAATTCTTCAATGTCGTTTTTAAGATGAAATTCACATGGTGTTTGTCTTTCTCTGTCTGGCAGACTTCGCTTAACATGATCATGTGTGTTGCTGCGTGTGGACCACTACACCGTTTTGATTGGTGGTGACTCTCGGGCGTTGTTGCCACGTGGAGTCCACACATGTAGCCACGTTTCTGCAGCATCGTTGTCCACTGCAGACTCTACGTTAGCACTGACCAGAGCTGCCTCTTGTGTAGATCTGCAGATTTCCTCTTCGTTTTTCTGAATGTGCCGCATTGTTGATTCATTAACACCGAACTAACAACCAGTGTGACTCACACCTGGAAGCTGCGCGTCTGAAACATGCATTTTCTCCGTAAGGGGGTCAGCCACCTTCCTGTGCTGTGAACCCTACACAGCACTTAGCACTAGGCTTGGGTGCCAATTCAGAGAGAAACCGCTAATGAAAAGCACAGAAACATGAAAAACGTGGCACCCAACAGGACGTGTGTTTGTAGCGTGAGAGCTGAGCCAGAAGGCAGGGGTTCCGCCATGTTTGGCCCCCGCTGGCATCGTACACATTGAGACATACATGATTTTGCTTCCCTGGGCTGGTCCATGAATGACCCTGACAGTGCCATAAATAAATGTTGGTTTTGGGGGTTACAAATAAATTGTAGCAGGTAGGCAAGTTCACAGATGCGGGATCGATGAATGATGAGGATCAACTGTACTCAGAGAGTGGAGAGCCCAGTGGGGAGGATCATCTGCTAGAGAACAGGTTTGATGGCACAGGTGTAGACAGCACCAGAAGACCAGTGGAATGAGGCCACTGGGGGCATGTGTGTCTAGAAGGCTGGGGAAGGCACACCTGAGCCCCTGCCTACGAGAGATTCTGGGTCAGAGACAGAGGAGCTGTAATCCAAGGAGGACTCCAGCGTGGATGTGACCTGGAGTGAGTCCATCTGGCGGGGTCTGGGGGAGCTGCAGGACCAGGTGGGGAGGGAACCGTGTGGCCTGTTGAGGGAGGGCCTGCAGCCCTAGCCCGGCCTCCTGACTGGGCTGAGAAGCTGCAGCACAATTGTGGTGGCTCTGGTATGTGGGCTCTGGTTGTGCTGGAGAAGCTGATGTGGCCCTGATGCCCATGTCGTGTCTAGGAGTGTGCTGGGCACCACGGGTCCTGCTCTAGGCAGGGATGCCATTTAGCTCCATCCTTTGACCCCACAATACAGACAAGGAATCTAGTCTTGCATCCCGAAGACCATTCTTTAAGCCTTCACCTGAGCCTCTGTGGTGTCATGATCTTACCTGGGAGGGTATGGAGGGGGACTGGGTCTGACTAGGTGGTTAACCAGCTGCTAAGTGCAAGTCATGAGAACTCCAAGGTCTGACTCAGATAGGGGGAGCATGAGATGCAGCTTTGGGAGAAGGGGTGGGCTCACTCTCCCGAAGGTTCTGGCAGTGGTGGCTGCCTCAGTGGGAGCCTTAGGACGATTTAGGCACATTGCCAGGAGGGTGTGCTCGGTGTCAACAGCACAGAGGTGACAGTTGACTGGTATACAGTGTGTGGAGATAGATCCGAGTCAGGGATCAAGGACAGAGGGGAGGAGGAAGAGAGAGTGTTTCAAAGCTCTTTGTATTCCAGGTACTTTCCCAAGTGCTCTATGCGCACCAGGGCACTGTTTTTAAAAAACCTTTTTGGAGAGGAGGGAACTGAGGCTTAGAGAAGTCAGGTTATTCAAGGGGCTCCCATGGCCCCCATTTATCAGGATCTACAGGGCTCCTGGTCCTACAGGGGTCAGTCCCTTGAGGACATGAACCCATCAGGCCCTCTCAGGAGGTCATTATTGTCGTCACATGGCGGGGACAGTCACTGAGGCTCAGGGAGGTAAAGGAACGTTCCCAGACCACGAGCCTTGTTAGGACAAGAGGGGAGATTTGAACCCTCATCTTCTGGATGCTGCCTGTTGCTCAATGCCAGTATTTAGGGGCTTTAGGAAACTTGACTACATGCTGACACATCTTAGGGGTGCATGTAAGAGAAATAATCAACTTGTAGGGCTAAAAGGAGAGGTTGAACTTATCTGTAGGAATCTCGCTGCCTTTTCTGCCCTAGGTGGTTTTCGCTGACTCAGTGGTGGCCCTTGGACACTTGTTCCCCTCCTGGGACCTGAGTGTAGCTGTATCCTGACCCCCCTTGTTCCCAGTCGCTGTTCCTGCCTACTTGGGTGGCAGCTCTCCGCCTGGGGCTTGGGTGAGGAGGTCGGTTGGTGACGTCCGTGCCCCTGGCCCTGGTCACATTCGCATTGGGTGGCCACAGGCCAGTTCCTGGGAACCTCATCACCCGGGCGCCTGGGCTAAGGGCAAGCAGCTGGGTGACCAGCCACGTGTCCCCAAGCAGTGTTCCTGGTGATTTACGACAGGGTAGGGGGTGTGCTGTTAACCCTCCCTTGCCCGCAGGACCGTGTCCTGCCTTGCAGTCTTGGTTGGAGATTCTGGGGAAGCAGCAGCCCAGAATCTTGCATCAAGATGGGGTCAGTGGGAGAGTGCCTGCTGTCACGCAATTGGGGCAGCAGCATCTTGGGAGCCCTGGGATGCAGGTTTCATCCCCAGCCCAGTACAGTGGATTAAGGATCCAGCTTTGTCGCAGCTGAGGCTTAGATTGCAACTGCAGCTCAGATCTGACCCTGGCCTGGAAACTCCGTATGCAAAGGGGCAGCCAAAAAAAAAAAAAAAAAAAAGATGGGGTCAGTGAGGAGATGAGGGGCAGTCTTTGAACACAGGTGAAAACTCCTGATATAGAACAGGCTTAGAGGCTTCTGTCAAAAGGACCCACCCCTTTTGCCTACCCCACTGCCTCTCCTTGGTGGGCTCTGCCTCAAGCATCCTCCATCTTCCTGTGGCTGGAGCAGAATGTGGCTAATCTGCGGTTTTTCTCTCCTGCGGGGTGAGGTCCACTGGCATTTGACCCTTTCTTGCCTGGCAGGTGGCAGGAAGCCAGGAATGAGGCTGGTGGCCAGCAGAGTCTCAGCGGGGCAGCATGAAGCTGGAGATGCTCCCCAACCCGTCTGGTTGGTTGGAAACTTGTCAGGGACCATCTCCTTTTTCCTTCACTGAGGCCTGGCTGATTACCTAAAGTCCCTCTTGGTGGGTGACATGCTGCCTGAAGCTGACAGATGTGGTGTGTCACCGCAGGACGGCAGTTGGAGGGGAAGCAGGATGTGGAGTTTTGCACCAAATCTGAAACCACAAGGCTACTGGGATGTTTCTCTTTTTCTTTTCTTTCTTCCCTCCCCACCTCCCTTTCCACTTCCATCAGTCACCAGTAAAATCAATATAATCACTGCATGGACATGGTTCACCCCTTCCACTCCCCCTTGTAAACCAGTGGCATCCCATGGAGGCAGCACTAGGGTGACTGGTTTCTCAGTTGCAGAAAATCAGAGCATGGGATATGTTTTTGCTACAAGTTTCTTCAACACAGGCCTTTCATGTTGCCAGGCAACAAGGTTTGGTCTCCAGCTAGTGGTAACATTCTCTTGAGCATTTTGACCTAACTTTCTTCGCCTGGGTCCCCACCCCCACCCCACTTTCCTCCCTTCCTCTCCTCTCCCCCACCCCTCCCAGTGTGACTTCATGTCCCCCCTTCTCTTCTAGGAAAACCTCCTCCTCAGAATCTGATAGGCTCGTTCCTTCTGAGAAGTGGGTGAATAATAAGGCTTTGAGATTTACGCTCTTTGGACATTTGAGTTCTGCTTGGAAAATACTCGCATAGCTTAGGACATTCTGCTTCCGGCCTGGCGGGATGCTGATTCCCAGCTTGAGGCCAGCAGGAGCTTCTTGGAACGTGTGTGAAGGAACCATGAGCGTCATACCAAGAGGGAAGGGCTGAGGAGTCAACGCTGTTGATGAGTTTTCATTTCCGCCTAGTGGAAGGTCCTGGTGGAGTCCAAGCCAGAGGTGGGGTTAGCAGATAGAATACTGGGCACCTGTCACCCTGCTCCATTTGAACTTCAGATCGTTTCGGGTTTTTTTTGGCGTTGCTCTGTCCCATACAGTAGTTGGGGTACCCTTCACTAAAACAGATTATGTGTTTACCTGAACTTCAAATGGAGCGGAGAGTCTTGTATTTTTTATTTGCTAAATCTGGCAGCCCTGCCGAGGAGGGAACTTGCGGTTTGAGTCATCAGCCAGATGGAGAAAGTGGTTTCGGAGTCAGCCGCCCCTTCTCAGGGCTCCTGAAGTCACAATGCGTGGAGCTGTGGAGAGGGTGTGGTTCCCGCCTGGCAGGTATGGTGAAGGTGCAGGTCAGGGCAGGAGGTGGTTCAGTGCTGCTAAAACACCCTCAGGTCGCTCACCCTGCTGTCCTACTCCTCAGCCTGGCGCTTCTATGAGGAAATGGGGTTGTCAGAGATAAGTGGGCAAATCTGAGACCGTCTCTGTCCCCTCCTGACCCCCTTTCTTGACCGATGATTTCTGAAGGGCTCCATGGGTGGCCACACCCACTGAGTATCTTCTGAATCACCTTCCAGAAGGTGGGCTCCTCAGCCATTCTTCCTCTGACTTCCCCAGTGCTGGCCTCCTTCCAGCTTTCCCCTCTTCCCCATCCTCGAGTGCCTTTATTAGTTAGTTTGGTCATTTCTTCATATGCTTGTTTATTCATTTTTCCATTTAGAACTTCCCTAGGCCCAAGGGAGCTTGCATTCTCATGAAAAAGGGTGCCTCTTTGCTTCATTTAAGGCAGTGATCTGCTGGTTTTAGGAAGCCTCACTTTGAGGAAGTGGTTCAAGTGGAAGTAGCAAAAAAAATATCATGTGCTCATCAATTCATCACCAGCCTCCAGCGTGTTCCCCGGCCTTTTGGTAAATCACTGTGCTGCAGAGAAGGTGCCAGGCGTTTTTTTATTTCTAAAAATCATGGTGTATCTTCTAAGAGTTTCTCTCATTCTTTGAATTTAAGTTCCTTGACCTTAGGCTTAAGCCAGCTGAGTGAAGTTTCTCTTTAGATAGAGATGACTGGGAGACGTTTTCACACTGACCGTGAGCACTCAACCAGGGTGGCTGAAGGCATCTGTAGTGGGCTTCACTGAGGGCAGTTGTTGGAAGGAAGTCATGAGATGTAAGACACTGTATTAATTTATATAGATTCTTCTTCTCTCTGGCCCCATACTAACCCCAAGGCCATATGAAGATATACAGATGAACTTCTATAGTCTAAAATTCTGAAATTTGTATTGCCTTATGTACAAAATAATGGATTTAGCTTGTATCAACCAGGAATTGCATTGGCTGCAAGTAACAGAAGACTGAACAACAGTGGCCTAAACACACAAGAATCCCTTCTCTCACCTAAAGGAAGACCTGAATTAGGCAATCTAGATTGATGCCATGAGCCCACGATCATCTGAGATCCAGCATCCTACGTATTGCTTAATCTTAGTATGTGAGTCCCATCGTCAAAGTCACCTCATGGTCCAAGATAGCCCCAGGAGCTCCAGCCATCACATCTGTATTTCAGGATAGAGGGAGGAAGAGAGGAAGGGGAAGGGACATGTGCCCTTTCTATTTTAAAGCATCTACTGAGAAGTCCCAGATGATACCCTGCTTCTGTTTCATGCCTAGGACATAGTCACATGGTCATGGGGAGTGCTCCATGGCTTGAAGTTTTTTAGCTTGCAGGGTTCTTTCTGAGGATGAAGGGAAGCATAGGTTGGGGGCCAGCTAACCAACTTTTCCAGGTCTGTGCTGTGGTTATTTACTTTTGAGGGAGGCTCTTGGTTGGAAAGAGTGAGAATTGGGCATATGTGACCCACAGAGCAGGCACAGCACTCCTCTAAGGAGGGAAATGCAAATGATGCAAATCCTGTATCTCTCTGCTGCATCACTTCCATCCCTGTGTGCTATTTACAAAACTTCCTTTCCTCTGCATTGTGTTGGAGTCCCAGGAGGAAATTCTAACTTCCTATAAAGGTGTGTGTCTATGTGTGTTTGTGTGCGTGTGGTCTTGTCAAGTCACAGAATCCATTCATACTTTCTTTTAGCAGATGCTAATTGAATCATTTCCCCATCACCTCTTCTTTGGTGGAAGCCCTCATGGCTTGCCTGGGTTATTTAAATCGCCTTTCAGCTGATATTCCTGTCTCCCAGTGCCCCCTTCTCCACTTCTCCCCACTCCCTTCCAACTGAATCTTGCCAAAGTCAGTTTTGCTGATAGTCCTGCTCAAAAACTTTAGTGGATGTGATGGTCAATTTTGTGTGTCAGTTTGGGTGGACCATGGTGCCCAGGTACCTGTTCACAGACATTATTCTGAATGTTTCTGTGAGGGTGTGTACTGGATGAAATTGATATTTACATCCATGGTATTCGAGTAAGTAGATTGCCCTCCGCGATGTGGGTGGGCCTCACTCAGTCAGTTGAAGGCCTGGCTAGAATGGAAGACTGACCTCCCCTGAGTCAGAGGGAATTGTGCAGCAGAGGCCTGTGGACTTGCCCTGCAGCACCAGCTCTCTTCTGGGTCTCTATCTAGCCTGCTGGCCCACCTTGCAGATTTCAGGCTGCCAGCCTCCATGATCATAAGCTAATTCCTTAAAATAAATCCCTTTCTATACACAGCTTTTCCTCAATTTATAGTGGGATTGTGTCCCAGTAGACCCATCATCTGTCGAAAATATCCTCAGTTAAAATTGTATTAAAGGAGTTTCTGTAGTGGCTCAGTGATTAACGAACCCAACTAGTAACCATGAGGTTGCAGGTCCAATCCCTGGCCTCACTCAGTGGGTTAAGGATCTGGCGTTGCCATGAGCTGTGGTGTAGGTCACAGACATGGCTCAGATCCCACGTTGCTGTGGCTGTGGCGTAGGCCAGCAGCTGTAACTCCAATTGGACCCCTAGCCTGGGAGCCTCCATAAGACGAAGGTGTGGCCCTAAAAAGACAAAAGACAAAAAAAAAAAAAAAAGAAGAAGAAAGTGTATTAATACACCTAGCCTACTGAACATCCCAGTTCAACCAAGCCCACCGTACACAGGCTCAGAACCTGAACTGAGTGGGCAGAATCCTCTAACACAAGGCCTATATTCAAAGGTCGACTGTCTCATGGAATTTATGAAATGCTGTACTGAAAGGGAGAAACAGAACGGGGTCCAGATGGTCATCAGCGTATTGCTTGTTAACCCTTGCAGCCCCCCTGCCCAGGATCAGAGACAGAGTCATACCCCACATCGCTCAACTGGGGAAAGGTCCACATTTGCACTGTGGTTTCTCCCAAATGCGTATGACTCCCACACCATCATGAAGTTAATAACTTATAAGTTGAACCATCTTAAGTTGGGGACCATCTGTGTGTGAATATCCCGTTGGTTCTGTTTCTCTGGAGAACCCTGCCTGACAGCTGCTTCTGGCTCTGGTGACAAGCCCGGACCTGAGCAGCACACAAGGCTTTTCCCAGCCCGTCTCCTCACTGAGCCTCTCCCCCTACCCAGGCTCCATCACATTGTTTGACTCACAACCTCTGGGTATATCACAGGGTGTTTTGCATCCACACACATCCTGTTTTCCTTGACTGGGATGTTTTCTTCCTCAGACTGACTAGCTCTGTGAGGTCCAGAACGGTGGCCAGTAGCCACATATAGCTGCTTAAGTATAAATAACACAGTGAAATACAACTAAAAGGTCAGTTCTTCAGTCTCACCAGCCATACTTTAAATGCTCAGTAGGCATAGGGGGCTGATGGCTACTGTCTGGGGACAGTGCAGCTAGAGGACATTTCCATCATTGCAGGAAGTTCTGTTGGAAGTACTGCTTTTATCCTTTGCCTGATGACCTGATGAAATAAAGGCACAGGTCAGTGTACCTTCTCAAGACTTCCTGCAGGCTCCTTCGTGCATTAGGCTCTCCTTTAGCTTTGCTTTTAAGAGTTTGATGGAAGTTACGGATGTCATCTTCTGAGAACACACATAGATGTGCATAGGTATAGACATTATAAACACAATTTTATGGGAATCATCAGCTCTTTCTCAGGGTTGTACATGTCCTGTGGGTTAATAACCATATGCAAATACCATCATGCATGCTGGTGTAACAGCTGACACGTCTATGCCACTCGCCATGTGCTTTTTCTGAGCGCTTTACCAGTGTTAACTCACCTGCGCCTCAGAGCAACCCCACAAGGTGACTTCTGTTGTCTGCATTTTGCAGATGAGGAAACTGAGGCACTGAGAATTGAGGTGCTCAGGGTCACCCAGCTCATGAGTGGACTGGCTGAGATTTGACTCGGGCAACCTGAGTTCCAAGTCTAGGTTCCTACCCTTTGCACCCAGGGCTAAGAATCCTGCCCTGAATCTGAGCTCCTCTACAGCAGAGATTGCATCTTGTCCTTTGCACTTCTTCCTGACTCGGGCTGCAGAGAAGAGGTGAAATGAGCACAGAGTGAAAGGAGGGGTGCTGGACCGACCAAATTACTCAGCGGCTTCAGGCAAAATTTTCTCAGTCTTGAGACCTTGGATTCTTTCACAGAGTGTCTTTTTACTTTTTCTTTCTTTCTTCCACTGGCTACAGTTTGTTCCTGATTCCCTGTGGCTGGTCTAAGCTAAGGTCTGAGTCCCTTAGACTGCTTTGCTTAGCCATACCAGGTAGATAGAGGGAGTTTGCTGAGACCTGGTTCTCACCTGGCTGCCCCAAGCCAGGAGCCCCTGCTGCTGCCCTGGCCCTGTTACAAGGCCATTCCTGTCTCTCTCAGAGCTGCCTGGGTGCTTGACGTGGTATGGGCTCCAGACCTTGGATGTGTGTGCTCTGCGTTCTGTCACTGTGACAGCCTCCTCTGGCCAGAGGTTGCTGCCCACAGCCACGTTGACATGCGTGCACTTGTGTTGCAACACCCCCCTCCTGCTTTTCCAGAGACTGAGCTAGGCGGGGGTGGGGGGGAGATGTGTTGTGCTCCCTCATTTACATTAGGCTCTCGTTGTCATCTCTGCCCCCCTGACCTTGAGTTCTTTTGGAGCTGATCTCGAAGGTGGTGGTTAAAATTAAGCCCAGTCAGGAGTTCCCTGGCAGTCTAGCAGGTTAAGGATCCGGCATTGTCACTGCTGTGGTTCGGGTCACTGCCATGGCATAGGTTCCATTCCTGGCCCAGAAACTTCTGCATGGCATGAGCATGGCCAAAAAAAAATGGAGCCAAGTTATGCTGACCCAGAAGCAGAAGATGGGTTGGAGGGGAGGGAGGCTGACCTTTCAGTGAATCCCTTGCTCCTTTGGCTGTGCTCAAGCATCCCAGCAACCCCTGGTGCCAAGTGACCCAGGGAAGGAAGGCTGAAACCCTGAGAGGGTGGGAATGGGGCAGCAAAGGTCCCCAGGCTGATGAAGGGCCTGTTATAGTGCATGTTTCCAAGTCACGGTTCTGGTGGTGGGGACTCACAGATATACAAAACATCACTGCCCTGCGTTTGCAGTCTTGTCAAGAAGACCAAGTGAAGGATAAAATAATTTGAGAGGGGTTGTCAGTATGTTCATATGTTGCACAGTTTTTTCAGAGTGTTTTCCCAGATCCACTATCTCATAACATTGCAGATTGTTGAATTATAACTATAGAAATTTGATCCTATGAATTGAGGGTAATTTTCACCCACGAACAAATTTCCCAAAGACCCATTGGGCTCTGGGTTATATGTCATTCAACTTGGAGGAGACCAGGCAGAGTAGAAGGGGGGATTATTTAGATCTGAAGAGAGTGGTATTCACACCGCATGGTTTGGTGTATACAGTGAGGTGCATTTTCACACCACATAAATGGGCCCTTTATTATGATACATGGGCCCAGAGGCATATTGACCTGATTGTGGGAGCTGCAGAAGGTGCCCTAAAATTACTGACCACCAGGAAGTTGTTTGTGGTTGGTCATTTGTACCCTAGCTTGGTACCTAAATTAAATAGATTTTTTTTTTATTACTCAAATGAATTTATCACATCTGTAGTTGTATATAAACAGATATTTTTAAAACGTCTGCAGTGTACTGGCCCCTTGGCTAGATTTGGAGAATTAAAAAAAAAATCAGTAACACAGTCTCTCCATCACCACGGCTCCACAGGCACTGGGTGATGCTCTGGAGAAAAATCACAGGACCTCCCTGCCAGCTTTTCTGCTGTAGCACCAACTCTGAGGATCCTTGGCCTAGGGGACTGACCAGGGGTCTCTGGTCTTTGAGCATGTGTTGGTGGCCCCAGGGGCTGAGTTGTCCTGCTGTTCGCCCCCGGCCTCTGGTCTTCCTTTCTGCCCTCTTTGTGGGTATCTTCCAGGCTCCCAGGCCAGGAGTAGAAAGCTTTGAGGACCCTCTTCCCAACCATCCATCCCTAGTTGCCCAGTGAGTTGTGTAAATGGAAGTCACTTTGTCTGAATTGGGTGTGTCTCTGCTTTTGTTAACTGTAGCCTCTTTGGAGTGAGGCCAGGTAGCTGTGCCAGGGAGGCACCGGCTGGCAGAAAACTGATCCTGGCCAGTGTCTGGAAGCTTTCCAACTGAGAAGTGCCTTTTTGAGAATTCCAGCCTGGCAGGGAAGGGGTCCTTGACAGATCCTCCCATTACAGGGCATTTCTTGTCTCAGAGGCAAGAGGAGTGTTTTTGAACCATTTTATTTTATTTTATTTTATTTTATTATTTTTAATTTTATCGATTGATTGATTGACTGTCTTTTTTAGGGCTGTACCCACGGCATATGAAGGTTTCCAGGCTAGGGGGTCGAATCAGAGCTGTAGCTGCTGGCCTAAGCCGCAGCCACGGCAACGTGGGATCCTAGCCACATCTGCGACCTACACCACAGCTCAGGGCAGCGCCGGATCCTTAACCCACTGAGCGAGGCCAGAGATCGAACCTGTGTTCCTCAGGATGCTAGTCAGATTCGTTTCTGCTGAGCCATGACAGGAACTCCCCCATTTATTTTAATTGTGTTAGACGCTGGAAACATCTGCGGAGGTCTCCTTAGAGCCCATTGGGTCCTTGGTACACAGCTTGGGGTGGGGAGGTTAGGCAGGACTTGTCCAACCTTTGGATGCTTAATGGAGAGAACATCTTGGCCAAAGTGGATGTGCAGATGGTGTTATGGAGACAGTTTATCGAACTGGGGACAGCCCAGTGGGGTCTGTGGTTTCTCATCAGGATTCAGAGACATCAGGTCTTATCAGCCTCCCTGCTGGAGAGGTGGACTGATACAAGGCCAGTGCTGGTGCTTTTCCTCTCCAGGGCACTGGGGTCATGGGGCCTGGGTCCGAGGCTTGGCCTCCCTCCATCCCTCCTTCTCTCCCTCTCTCCCTATTTACAGTGTCATGTTAGTTGCAGGTGTACAGCCCAAGTCGTTCAGTTAAACATACATACTCTTTTTCAGATTCTTTTCTCTTATTACAAAATATTGAGTATAGTTCCCTGTGCCATGTAATAGGACCTTTGTTTATCTGTGTTTTTTTTTTGTTGTTGTTGTTTGTTTTTTGTCTTTTCTAGGGTCGCATCCGTGGCATATGGAGGTTCCAGGCTAGGGGTTGAATCAGAGCTGTTGCCGCCGGCCTATGCCACAGCCACAGCAATGCAGGATCCGAGCTGCGTCTGCGACCAACAGCACAGCTCGCGGCAATGCTGGATCCTTAACCCACTGAGCGAGGCCAGGGATTGAACCCGCAACCTCATGGTTCCAGTCAGATCTGTTAACCACTGAGCCATGATGGGAACTGCTGTTTATCTGTTTTATTTATAGTACTGTGTATAATCTAAACCTTCTAGTTTATTCTTTCCTTCATCTTTCCCCTTTGGGAACCATAAGTTTGTTTCCTATGTCTGTGAGTCTCTTTCTGTTTTGCTAAGTTCATTTGGGTGTTTTTTGTTTGTTTGTTTGTTTTTTGTCTTTTTAGGTCCTTACCCTTAGCCTGTTGAAGTTCCCCGGCTAGGAGTCAAATCAGAGCTGTAGCCACCAGCCTACGCCACACCCACAGCAACGTAGGATCCAAGTCATGTCTGCAGCCTACACCAAAGCTCATGGCAACACTGGATCCTTAACCCACCGAGCGAGGCCATGGATCGAACCCACATCCTCCTGGATGCTAGTTGGGTTCATTACTGCTGAGCCACAATGGGTATGATTTTTAAAGATTCCACATAGAAGTGAACTCATAATGATATTTGTCTTTCTTTGTCTGATTTACTTCACTAAGTATGATAATCTTTAGGTCCATTCATGTAGCTGCAAATGGCATTATTTCACTTTTTTTTATGGCTAAGTAGTATTCCATGGTATATATGTACTGCATCTTTATCCATTCCTCTGTCAGTGGACACTTAAGTTGCTTTGGTCTCCTTTCTTTGTAGCCATGAGACTTTCCATCAGTTCCTCAATCTCCATTTCTTTGGGTGTAAAATGAGTACAGCAATACTTACTAGCAGGGGTATTGGCTAGATTCTGTAGGTGAATACCTGGTATGACAGGGGTTTAATAAACACCCCTGCCCTGGGTCCCTGTATCCTCCTGGCGAGAGAAGTGAGGTGCAGGGCAGGGTAGGCTTACTCAGGTTTCTACAGCTTGGTTTCTGCCCTCCTTGGAAGTGCTTTCTATCAAAAATATGCTTTGTCATTGTAAGTGGGTAGGTTTTTGTTTGTTTGTTTGTTTTTTGTTTCTTGTCTTTTTTGTCCTTTTTAGGGCCACACCCATGGCATATGGAGCTTCCCAGGCTAGGGGTCGAATTGGAGCTACATCCGCCAGCTGACGCTGGAGCCACAGCAAATGCCAGATCCGAGCCACGTCTGTGACCTACACCACAGCCCACGGCAACGCCGGATCCTTAATGCACTGAACGAGGTCAGGGATCAAACCCGAAACCTCCTTGTTCCTAGTCGGATTCGTTTCCCCTGCACCATGACGGGAACGCCATAGTGGGTGTTTTTTTTCCCCCTGTCTCTGCCAGGGACAAAGAGCCGAGGGTTTTACACCATAGCAGAAGAGACCAAGATTAGAGATGAGAAATTCCAGACAGCTGGAGTGATTTGGCTTCTAACAGGATGTAGGGGGCCCAGCATGGGACTCCCCAGACTTTTGATATGTTGTATTTAAAGATTGCATATGGGCAAGGTGGGCTATGAGGGGTCGGGAGCCCTCCCAATCTCATAAACCTGTCTCCTGCTTGGCTAAAATTTGCCTCTTTACTTCCCCTCATTGGCCATTCTACAGGTGTTTTTTTGTTTTTGTTTTTTGCTTTTTCGGGCTGCACCTGTGGCTATGGATGTTCCCAGGCTAGGGATCGAATCAGAACTGCAGCTGCCAGCCTACACCACAGCCATAGCCATGCCAGGATCTGAGCCATGTCTGCGACCAGCACCACAGCTCATGGCCATGCCAGATCCTTAACCCACTGAGTGAGGCCAGGAATCTGACTTGAATCCTCACAGATACTAGTCAAGTTTATTTCTGCTGAGCCACAACGGGAACTCCTTTATTTATTTAGCTTAAGTTTTGCCTTTAGTAAGGACCACCCTTGACCAATATCATTGTTTTCCTTAGTCTTTTAGTGGATAGCATTTTCTTGAGTTTTGTAATGACGTAGCAGGTAAATAGCAAAAGTGGTCGTGACAAACCAAAGGCTTTAAAAAGCATTTCTTTCCCACTTTTTATTATGGAATGTGTCACGTGTGCACAACAGCGGAAAGATTAATCACTGCTCATCACCAGCATCAGCAGTGGTTAACCTCTTGCAGTCATGTGTCAGTCACCTGCCCTCCCCAGTTTTTATTCACAGGGAGTTCCCATAGTGGCTCGGCGGTAAGGGACCCAACTAGTATCCATAAGGATGTGGGTTCGATCCCTGGTGGCCTTGCTCAGTGGGTTAAGGATCCAGCATTGCCGTGAGCTATGGTGTAGGTCACAGAGGCAGCTCGGGTCTAGTGTGGCTGTGGCTGTGGTATAGGCCGGAGGCTACAGCTCCAATTAGACCCCTAGCCTGGGAACCTCCATATGCGGCAGGCGTGGCTTAAAAAGCAAAAAAAAAAAAAAAAGCTGACATCACTTTACTCATAAATGCTTGATATTTAAGTATTTAAGCATTTACCCATGAATACTTGCTATTTAAGTATTTACCCATAAATAGTTGATATGTAAGCATTCTCTGTAACAGGTAAGAACCTTTACAGGATCACATTTTACACCTAACAAAACTAATAACGGTTCTTTTAGTACCATCTAGGGCCTGTCCTTTTTCAGATTTCCCTGATTGGAAACGGCTGTCATGTTTTGATTTGATAAATAGGCTCTTTGATAAAGAGCCTCCCCTTTTCCCTCATATTGTGCTGTTACTCAATGGCGCTGACATAGTTTTTTGAATTTAAGGAACGAACTGTGTGGTAGATAAATAGCAAAGGAACAGCTGATTAAGAAGTGCACCAAGAAGTAATTTTGTAAGCTTTTTATTCCTGCAAGTTTGCAGATATCTATAATGAAGCTGACAGCAAAAGCAAAATAGCTTGGTGGCTATCTTGCTGGCTGCTGACTGTTTGCACACGTCTAAGCCAGACACTGCATTCCAGAGCGGGCCTTAAAAGTCCCACTGTAATTACGTGACCATGGGACCCAGCCTCCGTGGGAGTCACAGAGCCCTCGGTGTTCCAAGCTCAGGACTCCAGTGACTTGTTTAAGGTTGTAGACCCAAGACAATGGTCATTGTTGGTGTGGGGAGTATCCCCCACTGCTGCCAGTCCTTTGGAAGCAGGACACTGCCTCTTAGTGGCCCAGCTGTCCCCTGGCCTCCAGGCCAGTTCTGTGCAGGACAGGGGAATGTTTCTTTGGTGGGCACTATGGTGTGTATTAGCAGTCGGGGCCCTGGGGTTGGAGAACTGCAAGGGGGCCTGTTTGTCCACATGGTAGGACCACCTTCTGGAGAGCAGACCCTGGAGATGCTGGCAGCTCTGCTCATGAGCCCCAGGTAGAGGCAGAATGGGCTGAGGGTCAAATGGCTCCTGGCTGGAAAGGAAGGAGAGGAGGAGGAGGTAAGGGTAGGGACAGAGCTTAGCCAAGGGCGTCTGATGCCTTCAGATGCATGACTCTGGCTGTGGCTGAGTGGAGTGAGATGCGGCTCCCCGTTCTGACATCCTAATTTTCTAGATCTACCCACCTCTCGGCTCCCACACTCCATCCTCCTCATGGAGCTAGGAAGGAGGGCACCATCCATAGTAGATCAGCGCCCTCCCCTGCCTCAAAACGTCAGGCTATGGTCAGCCTCCTCCCTGCCACCCTATCCCGGCCAGGGTGCGCCGTTTCCCAGGGAAGCTCCCCTGATGGGTGTGTGTGTTTTTCTGACATTGAGGCTGGGGGATGCTGTGCTTCTTATGTGCTGGGAATGACTGGGGGTGGGGTGGGGGGAGGAGCAAGACTGTGACAGAAATAAATGCAAGGATTTGCAGGGAGGAAAGCACAGCCCTGCTGATTGGGTGAAGCTCCCCACAGCAGAGGGACTCCCAAGGTAGCACGTATTTAAGAAGTTAGATGTGGTAGGTGACTCGTCCCTCTGAGCAGCCAGTTTCCTTGTGAGGTTCCTGAATTTTCTTTTTTTTTTCACTGATAATTTTATTTAATTTATTTTATTGCAGAGAATATTCCATTATTTTTTTCCTTATCAAGTAGTCTTAATTGTAATCAATTGTTATTTCCCCAGTACAATTTTTTAAATACTGTACAGCATGGTGACCAGTCACACATACAAGGATACAATCTTTTTTCTCACATTATCATGCTCCATCATAAGTGACTAGACATAGTTCCCAGTGCTACACAGCAGGATCTCATTGCTAATCCATTCCAGAGGCAATAGTCTGCATCTTTAACCCCAAGGTCCCCATCTATCCCCCTCCTCCCTCCCCCTTGGCAACCACAATGAATTTTCTTCTATGAAACAAAATGGTTGGTCCACATTGTTAGCTCCTTGGGCCCAAAGACTCCATGATTTGACCCCCGTGGGCCGGGGATCCAGGTGTGGTGGCAGCACCTGGGGCGCTGTTAGGTCACAGGGGCCTTGGCCTTGGGCACTGCTGCTGTCCCCTGCCCCAGGCCTGCTCTGGACTTGCTCTCACCAGCTTGGAGCCCAGCCAACCTGAGAGGAAGTGTGGGTGAGAGGAACCCTGGGGGGAGATGGGGGCATACTTCTGGCTGAGGGGAGCTGGTGCAGAGAAGCTCAGAATCTGTTGTGTCCCCATAGCAGCAGAAAGGGTTTGATTTGGGGGCCCATGTGAGATGTGCCATTCCAAGGCTGACCAGCCCTGACCTGCTGACTTGGGCTAAGAGCCCCATGCCCTCCTGCCAGGAGCTTTTGGCTGGACCAGGGACCTTCTGTAGCGAGGCAGACGGTGCCTGCCTGAGACCAAGGGATAAGTGGCGCATGAATGGAATGAGACACCAGCAGGTGTGCTGTGGACATGGGTGCTGGTGTCCAGAGGCTAGGTGCAGGCTGATGCCTCTCCCAGGAGCTGGACAAAGTAGACTCCATCCCAGATGTACCTCCCTGAAGCCCCCAACAGAAACCCTTGAGTCAGACCCAGTCCTGGTCAGTCTGGGGCCCTGGGTGACTGGGCTGAGGTGGGGGGAGTGAGGATCCTTCCTTCCAGAAACTGGGTCACAGCACCTTTTTGGGTGGCTGGGCCTTCGCCAAATACAGGGTCTCACCACAGTGCACCCCCAGGTTCCCTTTATTATTAGTTTTAAAATTTAATTAATTATATTCATTGATTGATTTAATTTAATTTATTCTGTTGTATTTGCCACATCTGCAGCATGTGGAAGTTCCTAGGCCAGGGAGAGAACCCATGCCACAGCAGTGACCCAAGTGCTGTAGTGACATCGCCAGGTCCCGAACCCTGTGCGCCACAGGAGACCTTCTAAGTAGGTGTTTATTTATAACGGAGCAGGAATGAAGATGCTAGGTTTTTTAAAAAATTATTTTATTGAAGTATAGTTGATTTACAGTGTTGTGTTAGTTTCTGCTATACAAAAAAGTGACTCAATTATACATATATATATATTCTTTTTCACAATGGTTTATTATAGGATATTGAATATGGTTTCCTTGCCGTGCAGTAGGACTTTGTTGTTTATACATCCTATATATAATAGTTTGCATCTGCTAATCCCAAACTCCAAATCCATCCCTCTCTCAGCCCCTCCTCCCCCTTGGCTGTTCTCTGTATTTATTATCTCTGTCTTTATGTCATAGAGATGTTCACTTGTATCATATTTTAGATTCTACATATAAGTGATTTATGACATTCGTCTTTCTCTTTCTGCCTTACTTCACTAGGTATAATAATCTCCAAGTCCATCCATGTTGCTGCAAATGCCATTATTTCATTCTTTTTTATGCCTGAGTAGTATTCCATTGTGTATATGTACCATATCTTCTTTATCCATTCATCTGCCTATGACCTTCATGTTGTTTCCATGTCGTGGCTATTGTAAATAGTGCTGCTATGAACACAGGGGTGCATGTATCTTTTCAAATTATGGTTTTCTCTGGATATATGCCCAGGAGTGGGATTTCTGGATCCTATGGTAATTCTATTTTTAGTTTTTGAGAAACCTCTATCCTGTTTTCCATAGTGGCTGCACCAATTTACATTCCTGCCAACAGTGGAGGAGAGTTGCTTTTTCTCCACATCCTTTCCAATATTTGTTATTTGTAGACTTTTTAATGATGGCCATGCTAACTGGAGATAGGTGATACCTCACTGTAGTTTTGATTTGCATTTCTCTAATAAATAGTGATTATGAACACAAACCAGAGATTACGGGTGGTAGCTGAAACGTTCCCCCAGTCTTCATTTCAGTGTTGGCCAGTGTCTGGGCCAGCACTGTCCAGTAGAACTTCCTATGATGGTGGACATGTCCCGTGTCTATGCTGTTCAGTGTGGCAGCTACCAGCCACACGTGGCTCTTGAGCACTTAAAATGTGGCTGATGCAACCAGGAAACTGAAATTTTATTTCATTGCAATTAAATATAAATAGCTACTGGTGGCCAGTGTCTCCTGCATAAGACATTGCAGTTCTAGAGAATCATAAGTAGGCAATTACAAATGAGAACAGGTTTTTTTTTTATTTTTCCTTTTGTATAAAATCGAGAGTTCCCTTCGTGGCTCAGCATGTTAAAACCTGACTAGTATCCATGAGGATTTGGGTTCAATCCCTGGCCTCACTCAGATCTCTGGCCTTGCTCAGTGGGTTAAGGATCTGGCATTGCTGTGAGCTGTGGTGTAGGTTACAGATGTGGCTTGAATCCCACCTTCCTGTGGCTTGTGGTATAGGCCAGGGGCTACAGCTCTGATTTGACCCCTAGCCTGGGAACCTCCATATGCCACCAGTGTGGGCCTAAAAATCAGTCAGTCTATCTATCTATAAAATAGAGTAGTGTTGCAGAGCCTGTAACACTTCACCCAGCTTCTGCAATCACTACCCCATGGCCAGTCTTATTTCATCTTTATCCTCCCACCCCCAGTTCTCACTTCTAGCTGTATTATTTTGAAGCAGGTGATAGCTTTTTAGTTTTTGTTTTTTAACATCTCATCTTAAACCCAGGACAGAGTAAAACTATTTGACCTTGATATTTTTTCTTATCCCTTGGGGCTCTTTTGGCATTACCATATATTGAAGAACTTTGTAGCCTTCCACTAAACCAGCTGCAGGCCCCATATTATATCTCTTTAAACTGCTCACGACTTTCTCAAATTTCTCTAATGAGAAATACATACCACAGATCTTTAATTTGTAATATATATTATTTAATATGTTTATATTATACAATTTAATATTGACTGGTCATGACTCCAACTGTACATAATAACATGTACACTGATTGAGACTGATTAAAAATTGACAGCCCATATGTTCAACAGATTTTTAGAACTGCAAAAAATTGGTCCAGGAAAATTGAATTTGATAGAAATAATGGAAAACAACATAGCACAGGCTATAATTAGTAAGGTTGGTGTATGAAACTGTTCAGTGGCTCAGATTGATCTGAAATTGAAAAGAACTGATCCTAATGAAAATAATTTTGTGTGAAAAAAATGAAAAAAATTAGGAACACTGGATATGAAAAATGATTAAGAAACTACATGGACTTCATGACAGTTTGTCTAGGAAATGCTTCTGATTAAAATGTTTGTGTCCACAAAAGAACTTATTTACCACACAGAAACAGATTCACAGACAGAGAGCAGACTTGTGGTTGCCAAAGGGGGAGGGTGGGGGGGGAGGGAAGGATTGGGAGTTTGGGGTTAGCAGATGAAAGCTGTTATATGTATATGATGGACAAACAATAAGGTCCTACTGTATAACACAGGGAACTATGTTCAATATCCCGTAATAAACCATAATGAAAAAGAAATTTTTATGCATAATTGAGTCACTTTGTTGTACAGAAATTAACACAACATTGTAAATCAACTATACTTCAATAAAAAAACCAAATGTTTGAGAACTCCACTTGTGTCTTAGCAGGTTAAGAACCCGATACTGTCTCTGTGAGGATGCCGGTTCCATCCCTGGCCTCGCTCAATGGGTTAAAGATCCGGCATTGCTACAGTATAGGTTGCAAATTTGGCTCAGATGTGGTGTTGCCGCCGCTGTGGTGTAAGCTGCAACTGCAGCTCTGAGTCGACTCCTGGTCTGGAACTTCATATGCTGCAGGTGCGGCTGTTTAAAAAAAAAAAAAAAAAAAAAAAAGAACAAAACAAAAACATGTTTTTGTCCAGAATATCCTCAGGGTCAAAATGGCTGATGCCCATCTCTGGCTACTCTTCCATTAACCTCAGACAGCTTTGAAAGGATGTGGCAGGAGGAAACTTTCAGAATCGAAAGTCTTAGACTCTTGCATTGCTCAGAGCATAGGGCAGTTCGAGTAAAGCTGAGAATGACGCCCTGTCTCCTGCCCACCTTGATGTTCGTCCTGGACATCCCCTCCTTGCTGGGGCCATCAGGTGTGTTTCTTCTTCCTTAGACGGCTTGGAGAGGCATCTGGGACTTTTCTCCATGGGCTTTGAGCTGGGGGAGGAGGCACAGATACAGTTTTAGCAAGGTTGGTTTGTTTGTTTTTGCTTTTTAGGGCTGCACCTGTGGTATATAGAAGGTCCCAGGATAGGGCTGAATCAGAGCTACAGCTGCTGGCCTACGCCTCAGCCACAGCAACTCGGGATCTGAGCCTCGTCTGCGACCTACACCACAGCTCACAACAATGCTGGATCCTTAACCCACTAAGCAAGGCTGGGAATTGAACCCACATCTTCATGGATACTAGTCAGGTTCATTACTGCTCAGCCACAATAGGAACTCCCACGAGCAGCTTTTAATGCTTTTTCCATAAAGCTGTCTCTCTGAAAGCCGATAGCGCTCATGAGTCATGAATAGAGTTGACATTTTTCCTGTGTTGCACCTTATAGCTCAAGCCCAGCTCTGCCAGCCTTTCCTCAGTGCGGTGCCAGACAGGCCTCAGCTCTTGCTACCTGGGTTTCCCTGCCATGAATGAGCCTCTGGGCTATGTTCACACCCAGGAGCTTGCAAGTATAGGTCTCTTATCCAGATAATGCATTAATTCCAGGGCCTGGGTCCTTTGTTGGAGTTGAAGGTACAACATCACTGATTGTGCCAAAGATTTCATATGATGGAGAGAACTAGGTAGCCTGTTCTTTTCTGGACTCTAAACTAGCTTCTGAGTTTCTAAATTGGCTCTGTCATGCATCCTGTTAGGTCCCTGGCAAGTGATCTCCAAGCCAGGCCTCCTCAGTTAGACATGTGTAAGCTCTTGGATGCCCCCTGTTCCATGGCCAAGCCTGGTGCCTGACACCCTCTCGTCCGAGGACTTCCCTTTGTCTAAGAAACCTGAGACAAGTTACTCTCTCTTTCTGATATTCCCATGTGCTTTACTCCTCTGTCACTTGTTGCGATCTTGTTTTGGAGTTTGTAATGAGCATTCTGCTTACCCAACTGAGTCAGAACCCCTTATTTTGGTGTGGACCCCTCCTGCATTAAGAGCTTCCTCATCAATGCTGAATGGCCTCCGTCCTGCTGTGGGGGAGAGAGGGCATGCTCCCCTCCTGCCCCTTGTGTGCGCATGCCTGGTCCTTCCTCGTGTGTGTGGCTTTAGAAAATGTTTTATGAAATGCCTTACAAAGAGGCCATGATCTTTGGAATTCTTTAGGAAACCCCCTAAAGTTTGTTTCCTTGGGCTTAATAGTCATAGGATGGGCTGTGAACAGCCAGAAAGAAGTTGAAGGAGATTTGACCAGTCTATGTGGACTGCTGTAGTCATGTCTGTCAGGTTTGCAGAATAGCTCAGCTGAGGACGGGAAGGTGTATTATCATTTAGGTTGGGATTTGACTGAATATAACAGAAAACCCCAAATAACACTGGCTTCAACATGAGATTTTATCATCTCTGTCCTGTAAAAAGTCAATTTAGGGCAGGGACCTAATTTACTATTCCTTCATCCTTAGAGTTGCCTCATGATCCAAAATGGCTGCTGAAGCACCAGCCATTGTATTAATATCACAGATGGAAAGACAGGAGGAGTGCTCTTGGAAGTCTCACTCAGTGTCAGTTTATATTTCATTAGCTGAAAGTAACTAGCTATCATGACAACTAGGAAGTAGGGTCTTGGCTGGGACATTGCTTCACCTGGAGACATGAGGGCTCTGTTACCAAGAAAGATGGAGAGAGTAGAGAGTAGAAACAGAACAGATGTCCAGCACTTACTTGAATGAATGGATGGATAAGTGATAGATGCCATCTGGCTTCTGTAGATTAAATATAGACCAAATCCTCATATTAACAGGATCCACAATATGACAAGGAAGGCACATTTCTGATACCACAGGAGGGAAGGAACCTTGTGGAAACTTCAGAAACTCCCCAGGAAGTTGACAGATCATGTTCTTCCAGGTCACTTCAGACAGGCCTCCTCTTTTCCCTGTTTGTAGGAACATGGTTTCCTTGTTTGGAATGCAGCAGATGCATGGCAGTGGGTGCGGAGGGGCTGGGTTCAGGTCACAGCAGCCGTATTCTAGAAAGTCCCTACGAGAGCATCTTTTTCTTTTTTTTTGCTGCTTTATTGGAAGAAAAAAACTTCACAATTCAAGCAGGGAGACCTAGAGAAAGAGTTTACCCTTAAATGTTGCTGAATTGCAATACTAAAATTTTTTTTAACAACTACAGATCCCTTCTCAGAAAATGGTAAAATCCTGTGGGGTTAATTATGGCCCGTTGATGCTTGTTTGAAGTTTGTGGGTGGTCTGTGTGCAGTGGGGGGAGGTGCCCTCCAGCACAGTGGGGTAGGGGTAGGGCCTTGAGGGCTGTCCTCCCATGGCAGAAGAGCAGTGGGCCTGGAGCCCAGGCTCTGGAGCATTGAGTGTGCTGTCCACTGTCTTCTCAGGGCATATGTCAGTTCTTGAGGGTGGCCTCTGGTCCCCACTGTGTCACTGAGGCGCACCTGCATGGTCCCAGGACCACATGATGGGTCTGAAGCAAGCAGGTCTCATGCTTGAAGCTTTAGCCTGGCTTTCACTCAAGGCCTCCATTCTTTTTTTTTTTTTCTTTTTTGTCCTTTTTAGGGCCATACCTGCAGCGTATGGAGGCTGCCAGGCTAGGGGTCAAATCGGAACTACAGCTGCCAGCCTTTGCCAGAGCCACAGCTAAGTTAAATTCGAGCCACATCTGCTACCTACACCACAGCTCACGGCAATGCTGGATCCTTGACCTACTGAGCGAGGCCAGGGATCAAACCCGCAACATCATGGTTCCTAGTCAGATTTGTTTCCACTGCGCCATGACGGGAACTCCTCAGGGCCTCCATTCCTGACTCCCTTTTGACACCTTGATGGGAGTCTTTGTCAAGCCTTCTGCAGACAACCTGGTTAAATATTCTGTTCTTCCCTGCTCCCTTCCAAGCCGTGTTTTCAGATCATCCTGTCTCCAGGCCTCAGTTCAGTATCATCTTCCTGTAAGAGGTCTTCCTGGATTCTCTCCAGGGAAGGAATTTCTCCGTCCCCTCACTGTGTTACTTTTTTTTTAATGACCACACTCACAGCATATGGAAATTCCCCAGGCTAGGGACTGAATCTGAGCCACAGCTGTGGCAATGCTGGATCCTTTAA
Organism: Phacochoerus africanus; assembly: GCF_016906955.1. Classification (NCBI taxonomy): domain Eukaryota; kingdom Metazoa; phylum Chordata; class Mammalia; order Artiodactyla; family Suidae; genus Phacochoerus; species Phacochoerus africanus. The sequence continues at coordinate 82,968,491 of NC_062544.1, read as the reverse complement.
TCCACAGGCCAGGGATGGAACCCACGCCTTCTCAGCAACCTGAGCTGCTACAGTTGGATTCTTAACCCACTGTGCCACAGTGGGAACTTCTCACCTTATTACTTCTGAATGTCCATGCCCAGTTCATCTCCCTGACTGGATCGGCTCAGGCGTGACCCAGTTACATGGTCACTGAAGGATGGAGGGGGCACCCACAGGGTCACACAGCTGTCCCTCACCCTGGGGGCTGATGGGCTCCAACTGATTTTGTTCCTTTTAACTGTCTTTGGAAAGTGTCCTGGGCCTGTAGTTTCTGAGAACTTCCTCTCAGTCATATGAGACTTGCTCTGGGGATGGGTGGGGGCCCTATTGTTCCCTTTGCCTCTTGAGTCCCAGGGACAGCCCCTGGGGTGTCCCCAGTTTATATAACTGACTTAGGGATCCAATTAGCCGAGGCAGTTGGGTAGAAGGCTACAGCAGACCAGCATCTGGTATGGCCTTACCTGAACTCTGGTGAGGAGTTCAAGGTGGGCCTGCCAAGAGCAGTGATGAGGGTTTGTTGCCAATTTCGGTTGCAATTGCATGGTCCACTTTTGGGGGATGTGTTTCTGCTGTATAAAAGCAATAGACATTCTAAGTAAGTTCAGCTATGAACTTACTGTTTTCTAGTTGTCCCAGTAAAAAATTGCAAATAGGAGGTGGAATTAGTGTTAATAGTATGCTTTACAAAATATCATCATTTCATCATGTAATCAACATGGACATTATTAAGGAGATAGCTATTCTTTTTCTGGACTGAGTCTTTAGTAAGTCTTTGAAATGTGGAGTGTTTTCCATTCAGTTTGGATTCACAACGTTTTCCTTTCTTCCTAGGCCAGGCTATCGGCTGTCGTTTCGGTTGATTCTCCCACTTGACGTTCCTTGAAAGCAGGGATGGTGTTGTGACAGGGCCTTCCTTCCACCCATCCCACCCACCACTGGTGTCAGCCCGTGTGATTGGAGTGCAAGCCTCTCTGGCAGAGTCACCACTCCGGGGGTGGGAGACGGAGCTGCTGGAATCTGGGCTCAGCTTTGTGAGCTCAGGGCAGGCCCAGCCTTTGGGAGCCACGGTTTCCATTCAGAATGACACCATTGGATGGTGCTGTCTGGGGCCTTTCTCATTCTCACATGGGGTTGGGGAACACTGCTACCGTTGACCTCATTAGCAAATGAGAGCTGCTCTATGAAGGGCCCCAGCCAGCTGTACCTGCCGCATGTGGGCTGGTTTGCCGTCTCTAATCCTGACCCAGAGCTGGCATGTTTATCTGGTCTGTTGGGTCCCAGGCTGTGAAGACCCTCCACTCCCTCCATCCAGGATCTACAAGGACCTGCAGGTACCTGGCCTATTCCCAGGCTGGACAGGCAGAGGAGGACAGGACCGGGCCAGGCCCTCAGGAGGGCAGGATGGGCCAGCAGCAGCAGCCCCTGCTGGGTCTGGTTCCTCATGAGGTTTCTCTTGTACAGGCACAGCTGGAAGCCCAGAGAGCCACCCAGGACTTCCAAAGGGCCACGGAGGTGCTCCGTGCCGCCAAGGAGACCATCTCCCTGGCTGAGCAGCGGCTGCTGGAGGATGACAAGCGACAGTTCGACTCAGCCTGGCAGGAGATGCTGAACCACGCCACCCAGAGGGTAGGAGTCATGCTGAGTGCACCTGTGGTGCCGGGGGCTGGGCTGGGGTAGGGTGCTGGGCTTGTGCCAGCGTGTGCACGTATGCATTGCACAGGCATAGGGGTGGGAGTCAGGAGGTTGGGTGGGTGTCTGTGTCAGGGGTGCCCACACCCGTGGGTTATGGTGTACCCATTGGATCCCAACTCCTTGCTGGTTTCTCTGAGCAGAGGAGACACCTTCCCAGGCATGTTGTACATCATAGGTGGTCATCTCCACGGGGTCTCTGCAGGCCTGGGACTAAGCCGTACTGGGCGATGACAGTCACCCAGTGTCTGTACCCCTTCCCCATCACTTGAGGTGCATCTAGTTCAGATCACCCCTGATGGTTCTGACTGGATTAGGCTTCCCAGAGGGATGAGGTCATTCCCCAGGGTCCCCTCCGAGTCCTGGGGGACTGGCCAGGTTTAGAGTGCCAGGTGGAGGACCTGGGTTACTTTGCTGGGCCTGGACTCACACATGTGTGCTGTTGGTGAAAAGTAGGGTTCATGGTAGATAAAGCCAGAACCAAGGGGGTCCACAGACTGGTCTTCGGGCTGGGCTGAATCTGGGGAGCCAGCATGTGCACGGAAAGTGGGCTGTGCTGGATCTTCATCCGGTTTTGACTCCTGTGTTTGGTGCCAGCATTTTTTGGCCCTTTACAATCTCCCAAGACCTGCCCTCTGGCCACATAGCTCAGGTCAGAAGTGATGGGGACAGCACTTGGAGCAGCTGGACATGTCACTTCTCCTATCCCTCGTAGGCTCCTGGGCGTTCTCCTGCAGCCTGTTTCTCCTTACACCCTGTCTCCCACCCCCGCCATGTTTGTTGCAATGGGGTGAGGGGCAAGGCGACACATGGCTTCTGTAGCTCCAACTGAGGCCTTGGATGGAGGGTGAGGGAGTGGGTGGGGGCTGTAACCCTCGTCTGGACTCCCCAAGAGGCTGCCTTGCAGGGCTGGAGTAGAAATGTCAGGAGTTTGGAGTTCCCGTTGCGGTATGCAGAAACAAATTTGACTGGGAACCATGAGGTTGTGGTTCAGTGGGTTGGGGATCCGGCGTTGCCGTGAGCTGTGGTGTGGGTTGTAGATGGCAGCTTGGCTCCTGCATTGCTGTGGTGGCAACAGCTCCGATTAGACCCATGGCCTGGGGACCTCCATGTGCCATGGGTGCGGCCCCAGGGGGACAAAAGACAAAAAAAGAAAAAAAAAGAAGAAAAAAAGAAGAAATGTCAGGAGTTGGAGTTCCCATTGTGGCTCAGTGGAAATGAATCTGACTAGTATCCATGGGGATGCAGCGCAGGTTCAATATAGGCCTCACTCAGTGGGTTAAGGATCCGGTGTTGCCGTGAGCTGTGGTGTAGGTCGCAGATGTGGCTCGGATCTGGCAGTGCTGTGACTGTGGGGTAGGCCAGTGGCTACAGCTCCGATTCCACCCCTAGCCTGGGAACCTCTATGTGCTGCAGGTGCAGCCCTAAAAAGACAGAAAAGAAAAGAAATGTCAGGAGTTGATGGCAGAGGCTCTCTTTTCAATGTCACCTACAGTGGCTCAAGCCCTTGGGGACCTGAGAGTTAAAGATGGCCTTGTGATTCCTTAAATAGAATGCCTGACACACAAAGACTTAGACTTGGTGTCAAGTCTCTGTTGCCTGTCCCACCTCTCCTGAAGCCTGAGGCTCCTGGCCAGGCTTGCATGGCCTGGGGACTCCTGCCCCCTAGTGGACAGGATGCTTAGAGAGCCAAGCACAGAGTGGTACAGCTTTCCTGGATCCACTGGGGAAATACCAAAGGGGAGATGGGAAATCTTAGAAATCTACAAGCCTGACATGTGAAAAGGACAGAAAAAAGAAAGAAAGGAAGACGGAAAGAAGGAAGAAAAAAAACAGTAGCTCTTTCTAAGAAATAAGCTAAAGCCTGCTTTTTCTTCCTGCCCTTCTTCCACCCCAACCAAGATCCAGATCAGCCAGTCAGAAATCATTTCAGAAATTACTTAATGTTCTTTAAAAAAGAATGTGTTTCTGCTTTTCTTCCCTTCTACTTTTAAAGTCCTGGGGCCCTAGTGGATGGTAAGTGGCAGTCAAGGAGAGATATTCTCAGGACCTCTGTGTCCCAAGACTCCAGAAGCACCATCCATACCAGTCACTGGGAATGGTGCTTCTTGGGGTTGTGCAGTGCACAACTTAGGTGACTGTACAAGACAGCCCTGGGCCTCCTGATGTTATGTGGGGCTCCTGAGGGTCATCTGATGTGTGCCTTCACTGAGGCCACAGAAGGTTTCTTGCTCGTGGGGGTAACCATTGCAGATGAGCAGGTTTTCTGGGTCACAGGCCAGGATTTCCACCTTGGAGCTGCTATTCCTCTTCCCAATTTCATGGACCCGAGATGCTGCTCCTTGACCTGATGAAGGAGAAGGAGAAACAGCAAGAGATAGAGCCAGTGGCAGAGCTGTCCTCGGCCACATCCCTGTGTCATTGAGAAACCCAGCCTAGAGGGGGCATGCTCTCTGGATGTGATGGGGGTACAGATGCCCCTATGTGGCTTTGCTGTGAACCACCCTCTGATTGAGCAGTTCCTGGGGCTGGTGGGCCTGGCACATTCAGCTGCCTGAATGCTGGTAGCTGAAGACAGTGTAAGGTCTAGAACATGGCCTCAGCTGACCTCTGGATCCTCCAGGAAGCCTGTTTCTCCAGGTGAAAGACGCTTCAACTCACCCTCTTCTCCTAAAGAAAGTGCCATGTGAGGGTCTGAGAAAGATGCAGAGCTCAGAAAGGCACACGCTGTCTTGAGGAAGTGGCCGAGCTTTGAGCTTCCTGACCCCCACCCAGGCACAGTGGAAGAGCTCTGGGGTCTCCATGTTCTTTGCCTGAGGCCTGAGTTCTGTTCCCTCAGACTTGGGGTGACAGCCCCTCTTGGACCCAGGCTGAAGTTGACACTCTCAAGACCATAAAAAGATGCCAGAGCCCTGGGCTGTGGTTAGGCTGCATGGAGGCCCCAGGAAGGTACAGAGGAACAGTTCTTCACTCAGTGCTGGGGTCAGCAGGGCTTTGGGGGGCACTGGAGTGGCCTCCCTGGGGGTGAGGAGTCCCTGCTGCTCCCATGTGTGCTTTAGGCAGCAGAGGCCACCCCTCCAGCTTCACCTGGTTTGTCCGCAAAGCAGCCATTATAGGGAGGTGATAGCTTTTCATCCTCTGGGAGGGAGAGGAGAGCCCTGGCATCCTGGGAGGGAGAAGCTGGCTTTTCTGATGTCTGCGCAGAGAGGCTGGAGAGAGGAAGATGATGTAGCCTGGATGTGGGGAGGCTCGAACTGTTAGGAACCAGCAGCTGCTAGCGAGGAAAGAACACGGAGTCAGCCTCTTCTCTGGGCCCCACAAGGGGCTGCCTGGGGCTTGGATCTGAGCCCTGGGATGCACACAAGTCGTCAGGCCAGGTTTCCTGTGCTGGTGGGCATGGACCACCCATCCCTTGCAGCCATGAGAAGCTACCTTCGCAGGCCCCGTGTGCCCAGGGCTGCAGGAAGAATCTGAAAGCAGCCTGAATGGGCCGAGAATCTAAGGAGACCATGACACTGCCTTCCTGGGAGCAGAGGACCCTGCTCCTGGCTCTGAGATACTGGGGATGAGGGTGGAGGCCTCAGGGTTGGGAGAGAGGCTGGGAGAGCTTAAGGTGAGGCAGAGCAGCTGTGCTGGCTGGACATCTCCTGGTCAGTCGAGGTCCTTCTGCTGGCAGGACACCCAGCCTGGCTGGCACGGCCTGGCTGGCATGCCCATTGGCATCCTGGCAGGAAGTGTCTGTTGGAGTGTCTTCTGTGTGTGGCTGTGAGCAGAGGGCCTGGGCTGCCCTGTGGCTCCCAGGAGGGGGCCAGTCAGCAGTGTTGGACCCCCATTCTGTCTGTCCTGCTGACCTAGGAGGAGGCCTGTGGCTCTTCAGAGTATAAGCACCAGCAGCGGCTGGCCCACATGCTCTTTACAGGGCCCACTGCACACTGCCTGCCTGGGGCATGGTGCTGTGTTGTTCTGGCCACTCGGGCCTCAAACCCGGGGCCTCAGACCTTCCCATTGGGCAGTAGCAGGTGGTCAGGTCTTGGGCATTTGAGGCTAATAACTAAGGGCTGGAGTACAAGTCTGCTGTTTGGGGAACCCCAGGAATGAGGCACCCAGAGGTTAGCATGGAGCTCGTGGGTCCTCCCTGGGACCCAGTCCTCTTTGGGAAGAGCGAGGCCAGGACTGTTGTGCAGGACAGTGATTTCTTCCAGGTGTCTGCCAGCTGTGGAGAAGGATGCAGGAAGCCCAGTGTTGCTCCTGTCTGGATCCCCATACAGAGTGGACACGTGGCTGGACCAAGCCCCCCAACCCTTTCCCCCAGGACCTCACACCAAGTCCCCCAGTGCCACCTCTGCTGCCAAGCCACCCCCCCAGGCCACCTTGGGCCCAGCAGCCTGGATCTTAGCTGCCTGAGTGATGCGGTACTGTTGGGCATCTGTACCATGAGGCTTGTGGCCCGGGGTTTAGTCTCTAGTGCATTCTGTGCCCAGAGTAGGTGCTTAATCAGTATGCGAGGCTCGGAGTTGAATATGCTGGTGGGAAACTGGAGAGCATGGTGCAGAGGTGGGCACAGGGACCTGGAGTCCAGGCAAAATGGCCAACCCTGGCCTGGTGCCTTGGAGTTGGGCAGCACTTGCATTCTGGCCGCTTGGAGGCCTGCAGAGACATCTGCATTGTGCTTCCTTTTGTGGCTTCCACCTTCTGGGCAGAGACTCCCCATGCCACCCCCTACCCTTACCCCCACCTTTCTTTCCTCCTTTGGGGCACAAAGTTCATGCCTGATTCCAAGCTTCAGATCCAGGGGCTGCTTGGTTACCTAGGAGACATAACTGAGGCATCTGCTTGTGACTTTCCCCTTGGGGGCCAGAAGTGGCGCTTCTCCAAGATTGGGATTGCTTGCATGTGGGGTCGGGGATTTGGGACAGGAGATGGTCACTGTGGCCTGGTAGGGGTGAGGCAGGGGACACTGCTGCCTCATTCTGCACTGGCAATATTGCTAAAGGCTTGGAGCCTTCTGAGTGTTTAATTTTAGAATGCCTGTGCTGCGTTTTGCACACTAGGAGCCAAGAAAGCACGAGGGCCTGTGTGCAGCCAGCAAGAACCTTGCTTCTTGCCGGGGACGCTCTGTACCACAGGCCTCAAATCACAGCTTTCGTAGATCATCTATTTAAAATGTTTTCAGCTCCTTAAAGGGGAACCTTGCATGGAATCCTCTTGTAGTGAAACAAATCGCCACAATACGTGGTCTTCATTCATCTGTCTGACATGCCTGGGTTTTGAATGTTGAGAAAGGTTACACCAGTAAATGCTTAAAGCTAAGACTTAAGGCTAAAGAGGTACTGCTGGTAGTTCCCTTTGTGGTTCAGCAGTTAGCAAACCTGTCTAGCATCCATGAGGACTTGGGTTCTATCCCTGGCCTCACTCATGGGTTAAGGATCCAGCATTGCCCTGAGCTGTGGTGAGGGTCACAGACATGGCTTGGATCCTGCGTTGCTGTGGCTGTGGTGTAGGCCGGCAGCTGTGGCTTCAATTCGACCCCTAGCCTGGGAACTTCCATATGCCGTGAGTGCCATCCTAAAAGACACACACACACACACACATAAGTGTCTCAGACATTAAAACCATTGTTTAAAGATGTGTATTTTAAAGAAGGTAAAGGTTTAATTCTGATAAATATAAAATGTTCCCCGGTGAGATTTTACTTAACTTATTAATTAAGAACAGAACTAAGATGTTGTAAATAGCTCTTGTAAAGGAGAATTTAAAACACACACACACACACACACTCATACAGAAGGCTAGGAGTGCTGAAATGAATTTACAAACAGAGAGTTGGTCAATATTTACACAGTAGTCAATAATCAAATGCATCTCCATTGGACACGCTTTACCTTCATTTGTAAGGATAAGAATCATTTATCTTACTATCAATTTCCTACAACTTACAGGATGGCAAAATAACTCCAAGACAGTGAAAGCCAGAGATAACCTGAAGAGGGCATTAGATAGGACACCCTGTCATTTTTATGCTTGTATTAAAGTCTTTCAGAATTTTTCCTGACACTTAAACCCTTATTATAAGTGCATAAGTAGGAATTCCCATTGTGGCTTAGTGGTAACAAATCTGACTAGATGCACGTTCGATTCCTGGCCTTGTGCAGTAGGTTAAGGATCTGTCGTTGCCATGAGCTGTGGCATAGGCTCCTAGCCTGGGAACTTCCAGGGGCGGCCCTAAAAAATAAAAAAGACCAAAAAAAGTACATAAGTAAACTACTTATGGGCTGACTGTGGCTGTTACCTAGAGGGGGTGATAGAACGCTGGCCACCTCCTGGGTGGTGTCTTCCTGAAACTGTCCTGCTGGATAGTGGGCTGAGGATCCTCTGGGCTCCTCTCTGCTACTCTTCAGATAAAATAAAGCATGGCCCTCTAGACTCACTTTGCTTCTTTTCCTCCAGTTTGTCTTGTAACACTTGGGTGAGTTTTAAATAGAAGATGAGAAGGAAATTGAGAGCTGCTTACCTGGCCCACATGCATGCCTTTGAGCTGCTTGGTTTGGGGCCATGGAGAGCCCCCCTTTTTTGGCAGTGCCCACAGAATGTGGAAGTTCCTGGGCCAGGAATCAAACCCACGCCACAGCTGTGACCCAAGCCACAGCAGTGACAACACCAGATCCTTAACCCAGTGAGCTACCAAGGAATTATTTATTTATTTCTTTGGAGAACCCTTGATTACTGGCTTTTTAACTCATTTAAAAAATATCCCTGGAGTTCCCTTTGTGGCTCGGTGGTAATGAACCTGACTAGTACCCATGAGGATGTGAGTTTGATCCCTGGCCTTGCTCAGTGGGTTTAAGGTTCTGGCATTGGCATTGCCATGAGCTGTGGCATAGGTTGCAGATGCAGCTCGGATCCCGCATTGCTGCGGCTGTGGTGTAGGCCAGCAGCTGCAGCTCCAATTTTACCCCTAGCCTGGGAACTTTTGTATGTCGCAGGTGCAGACCTGAAAAAAGAAAAAACAAAAAATTCCTACCAGAACACTGATGCGTCTCCGGCTCATAAATTTTTGTGAACATCAAAACCTGTTCAGTTTGACCCTTCTGGATCTTGGATTCTTGTGTGCATACCAGTCAATTCAGGATATTTGGGAAGGGGCCAAACAGCTGAGGTCACCCTTGCCTTGCTGTCCTGACGTGTGCGCATATGCTTGGTTTTGTAGGGCTCCTGGTTTTATAGGGTCTCTGTGGTCTGAGTTCCCGTTGCTGCCACCTGCCTGCTATGCCCCAGGGCAGGAGCCAGAGATGCCCATAATGACTTCTCAGAGGAAGTGGGCATGGACTGAATCAGAGAATATTTCCTGTGTTTCTGTGATTGTTGTTTTCCCTTCTCTTTTTTTTTCTGCTCAGCCAATTTGGCTATTTAACCTAACCTGACATGACTTTTCCTTTTCCAGAATAGGTGAATAGGGAAAGTCATCCTATTTTCTTTGGGAGTTTGTTTGATCTTAGGCTGCCCACTAATTTCCATAACTAATTTGTTATTATTTAGTTTTTATATATTTAAATTTCAATTGAAGTGGAGTTTATTTACAATGAGTTAGTTTCTGGTGTACAACAAAGTGATTCAGTTAGACACATGCAAACATATATTCTTCTCCAGATTCTTTTTCTTTATAGGTTATTACAAGATATTGACTAAAGTTCCCTGTGCTATACACCAAGTCCTTGTTGGTTATCTAATTGACATATAGTAGTGTGTATCTCTTAATCCCATACCCCTAATTTTTTTTCTTTCTTTTTTCTTTTTCTTTTTTTTTGCTTTTTAGAGCCACTTCTGCGGCATATGAGGTTCCCAGGCTAGGGGTTGAATCGGAACTACAGCTGCCGGCCTTTGCCAGAGCCACAGCAACGCCAGATCCGAACTGCGTCTGCGACCTACACCGCAGTCATGGCAACACCAGATCCTTAACCCACTGAGCAAGGCCAGGGATCGAACCCTCAACCTCATGGTTCCTAGTCAGATTCCTTTCCACTGCGCCATGACGAGAACGCACCATACTCCTACTTTTTAAAAAATGACTTAATTAGCCAATGAGGGGCTGTTCTGGGTTTGGCCAGGCTGACCTCTGCTGTCATTTGAAGGTCATGGAGGCGGAGCAGACCAAGACGAGGAGTGAGCTGGTACACAAGGAGACAGCGGCCAGGTACAACGCAGCCATGGGCCGCATGCGGCAGCTGGAGAAGAAACTCAAGAGAGCCATCAGCAAGTCCAAGTGAGCCTGCGCCGTGGGGTCCCTGGGCTGTGTGCTCATTCCTCTTTGCATCTTCTCAACCGTTTCTATACAGTGCACTTGGGCTGGCTCACCTGAGCCCCTTGCCCAGGCTTCCTATGCCTCTCCCCCGCCCCCAAGTCCTCTGTAACCACCTCCCAGGGTGGGGCTGCTCCAGGTATGACCCACCTGGGAGGCACAGAAAAAGGAATTTCAAAAGCAAACTGTTAGTTGGCTCATGGGCTGGGGCTGGGCTTTGGGAAACTCAGTTTGTGCCCTTAGCCTGCCTCTCACTTTACCTGTCAGCAGGATGGGGTAAGCTGTATACATAATACACATCCTTCACAGACCAAAAGCTGGGGAAGTGGCGCGAAACTGGTTTCCATGGAGTTTTTCCTCCAGCTCCTGTGTATTTTTATATGATAGTGGTCTTAGGGACAGGCGCCTGCTTCACTCAAAATTGCGGGGCCTCCAAGCAGAGATAGGACCTAGGCCTCACAGCCAGAGATAGACCCCAGCTTCATGGAGGGGGAAGAGCTCAAGAATAGAGCACTGTCTACTCCTAAAGCTACAACACCCAAGTTCCTGAAAAAAGCCAGCATCTTCCCGCTGACCTATAACCCAGGGGACCAAGTAGAATGTTGGCCTTTCTTGTCCTCTGTCTTGCCCATGACCTGGCTGGGTCTGCAATCCCTCCCATCCTGCACAGAGTCCCAGAGGCCAGCCTGAGCTCCGGTCCTTGCAATGGCCCCTGGTGTGCTCAGCAGGGAGTCCAGTCCTCTCCCTTCCCTGAGTGAGCTTGGCAGACCTAGGTGTGCATTGAGGTGGCTCCTTCCTGGCCTATCTGCTGTTCATTCTTAGAAGAGGAGGTCAGGCCACTTTAGCTGCCGGGCATAGCCTCCCGAGGGGACAGTAAGCCAGGGTGTGGGGCCCTGGGGTATGTGTACACCTTTGTGGGTTTCCCACATCTTGAGGTGGGCCTTCTGGCTCGGCCCTGGGTGAGTGTCTGTATCCATCAGGCCCAGGAACTGGGAGCAACCTCCTCATCTCATGGCTCGTCAGAGCTGAGTAGAAGCTGGAGGATGACCCTGCCAGCTGAGCCACTGCCTCCCAGATACCCCATGGGGTTGACTGGGGTCACTGTGTTATCGTGCTCTTACATGTTTTCTTCCTGTCTTCTACAGGCCTTATTTTGAACTCAAATCAAAGTACTACCTGCAACTTGAGGTATGTCTGGCCTTGGCTTTGTAGTGGATCAGAGTTTTTTGCACACAATGCCCCCTTTCTGTAGTGGGCTTTCAGACAGCTTCACTGTTGCCGGGGGGAGTGAGGAGACATCCTGTAGGTGTCTGAAGGGTCTTGTTGCCTCCTCAGTGGTCTCTGACACTCTCTGAATCTGCATGCAGTCACTTTCCATCTTGAGCTCGGTCCGTGGTTCCCAGTGCACCCCCAGCACCGGCAGCATCAGTATAGGAACTTGTGGGCCGTTCATGTTACAGACCCTCCCCAGACCCACTAAACAGAGGCTCTGCAGGTGGGGCCCAGCCTTCTGGGTTTTGGCACTCCCCCTTGCCCCCCCAAGGGGGTTCTGATACAGCTCAGGTGTGAGAACCACAGCTCCTAGATCTGGTGGCTGGAATGTGGGACTTCTGTGGGTCCCTGACGCCCTGATGGGTTTATTCCCAGTAGTGGTTTCTGGGTGACCTACTTAAAGTTGTCACCAGGCTGGGAGCTGGTGGGTGGTGGCTGCTCTTGTATCTGATGCGTGGAGAGCTGTGGGAAGGGGTCTTGAGAGTGGAGTGATAGGCGCACGTGTTTGAACCTGTCAGTCACTCAAGAGCACCCTGAGGCTGAGGGTGGGAGTGGGTGGATGGACCGGCAAGCCTCGCTCACTGAGCCTCCTGTTCTCTCTGAGCAGCAGCTGAAGAAGACAGTGGATGAGCTGCAGGCCAAGCTGGCCCTGGCGAAGGGCGAGTACAAGACGGCCCTGAGGAACCTGGAGACCATCTCGGATGAGATCCATGAGCGGCGGCGCTCCAGTGCCATGGGGCCCCGCGGGCGTGGCGTCGGCGCTGAGGGTGGCAGCACAGCCACTGAGGACCTGTCAGGGGGCAAGCCTGAGCCCGATGCTGTTTCTGGTGAGTTGGGGGTGCATGTGGCCTGCTCCTGCTCTTCTCTCCCCGACTCCCCTCCCACCCTGTTTTGGAACACTAGTCACCAAAATGCTGCTGTGTATCTTCAGAATCAGGATTCTGTGGTCATGTTTGGAAAATGTCACACTTTCATCCCCAAGTAATATGAGGGCATTCCAGGCTCTGAGAAGTCCTGCAGGGATGAAGAGTTGTCTGGAATAGGGACTTTGGAATCAGATTTGATTGAGTCCTGGCCTTTGCACCATGACTAGCATGTGATGCGGGCAAGCATGTAACTTCTATCTCTTTCTTCCCCAGTAAAGCAGGGCACATGATAGTCCCTGATGTCCACTGTGTAGAGCAGTGGTCAGGATTAATTGAAGGAGTGCCAGCCCCCAATGGACAATGCATGTGGTGTCTGGCCACCCCTGGGAAACTGATACAGAGAGTTGCTTCGGCTCCCCCTATGTCAATCCAGAACCCCCCCGCTCTCTCCCCCAGTGCCGCCTCTGTGACCTTTTTTCGCCCCTTCTGTGGAGTGATGGCTTTTGGCTCTTCCCACCTTCCTTAGGTGGGCTTTAATTCAGCCAACAGATGTTCACACATCAGGCCCCAGGTAAAAGAAGGAATTATAATTTGAGCATCAGTGATGTGAGCACATTAGTGCACACCATCTCGTAAACCTGTGAGGAGAGGAACATGAAACTGAGAGAGGTTCAGTAACTTGACCTGAGGCTACAGAGCATATAGTGGAGAAAGGATTTGATCTCAGATCTGAGCCCACTGTCTGTGCCCACCATCACAGTACTTCTCATGGGCGCCAGTCCTCCATGGGATGCTACCTGTAGGTTGTTTTTAAAGCTGAGGGAGGAGGACAAGGGCGTGGGATCGCATGTGGGCTGAGGAGTAAATAGTTTAAGGCTGAGGCAGCTTTTAATCTCTGGGCCTTGCTTATTCTGGTCCACAAAACGAATAAGGCACAAGCTACAGAGCAACGTAAAGGTATTGTGGGTTTGTTTTTGTTTTTGTTTTGTGGCAAATGGTGATCTCTGTGGGCTCTAAGCATGTCTTTTATGGGATCACAAGTTACTTGGAGGGAGACAGAGGTCCCAGCAGACATTCCACACAGAGCTATCTCGTCCAGCAGCTCCTGCTGTTCCCACAGAATGGAGGAAGATTCCTCAAGTCTGGCTGGCTTTGTTTAGGATGCATTGGGCAGGCCAGCCCTCTTCCTGTGCTCTTGGGGATCTATCTTGGAGACTGGGGTGAAGAAAAGCCCCTTATCTTTGGCTGAATTCATCTTCCATCATGAGGCAGGGTCTGGTGACGGTGACTTCCAAGGCAGGGGCTATAAAGTGACGGTAAGGATACTGACTAGCCACGGGGCCCAGCGGCTTCTCTTCAGGGTGCTCCAGAGCCTGGTCACTCGAGTACAGGCGAGCCACGTCCCTTTCATCAGGTGCCCACAGTGGCCGTCCTGCAGTTCCCAGCCCCTGCCCAGCTCCTCCAGCAGTGGACACATTTGGAGGTGTGTAGGGGCCGGGCTGCTGTCCTTCAGACCTGTGTGACGACTGTCCCCTCTCATCCTAGTGGCCTCCGAGGCCTTCGAAGATGACAACTGCAGTACCTTCGTGTCTGAAGATGACTCGGAAACCCAGTCTGTGTCCAGCTTCAGCTCAGGACCCACAAGTCCGTCCGAGATGCCTGACCGGTGCCCTGTGGCCGTGAGGCCGGGCAGCTTGGACCTGCCCAGCCCTGTGTCCCTGTCGGAGTTCGGGATGATGTTCCCGGTGCTGGGACCTCGCAGCGAGTGCAGTGGGGCCTCCTCTCCTGAGTGCGAGGTGGAGCGAGGTGAGTGCCCGTCCTGGATGCCGGGGTGCTGGGGACGTGCTGGGGTGGGGACAGAGATGGTCCCCAGCTCTGTGCCTGACCAGGACCAGCTTCCTTCTGCCTCTCATCACAATAGTCCTCTTGACAAGCACCTGCTAGAGAGGTCTGTTTCCCAGCTGTCACAGGGGTGTGACAAATTTCATCTCTAAAGATGAGGAATATACGGAGTTTCTCAAGAAACACAGGCAGTGAGAAGTTAACACGATGGAGGGGCTTCTGTGACATGCTCGGTGGACTCAGCATTGGGAGAGTCTGGGTTGAGCCGGCTGACTGGCTTGGTACTCACTCCTTGATCTTTACATTTTTACAGGAGACAGGGCAGAAGGGGCAGAAAATAAAACGAGTGACAAAGCCAGAAGTCATCAGGGTCTCGGGAGCAGCAGCGGTGACAATGGCAAGAGCCCGAGTGGCCCGTCCGAGGCCCGGGCCTTGGAGGACAGGATGCGGCAGCTGTCCCTGCAGGGCTCCAAGGGCAGAGATGAGGTCATCGTGGACATGAGCATGGTGCAGGTTGGCTGATCCAGCCGTGGCTCTGGCCTAAGCACATAGCGATATTTATACATGAAACTGTACGGAGAGCATTGTGCCAATAATCATTTGATGTATGCCAAATCCTAGCATTTCCTCTAAACTGCACTAATAACGTTTCAGTGACCTTGAGGGCAGAAGATGTTTCTTCTGGGTGACAGCTCTTGGGCTGGAGCGTTTTTCAGCGCAGAGTTATCGTTGCAGGTGGGCTGTGAGCAGGCCCACAGCCTTTGTAGGACGTTCCTTGTCACCGTGTCATGGAAGCAATAACTGGTCCCTGGGAAAGACCCCGAGTCAGGAAAAGGGATGGGAAATCGAGCCCGGCCAGGGTCATCTGGGAAAATGACCTGTTTTCTCCTTTATATCCCAAGGGATCTAAAGGAAAAAAATACATGAGACAAAACTCAACACCTTTTTGACCCAGTGAAAGCTTTCCAAAAAAAAAAAAAAAAAATCCGAGAACACAGTTCATGTTCATTATCTCTGATTTATGGAGGGGGATTTTAGAAGAGTATATTTGCTGGGACACCCATTAAAATCATTTTCTATATAAGCTTACCATGAGCTGCACTTTTTGGGGGTGGGAAAGGTGAATGCTGGTCTGGGGGTGGGGAGGGGGACGAGGGCAGCAGGGGCCTGTCACAGAAGGGGGTTCGTGGCTGTTGGGGAGAAGGTTCTGTAGCATAAACCTCATCCCATCAGCCAAGGGGACTTATTCTAAGAGAAGTTGCATGTGAGGAATGGTTGCCAGTGTTCTAGATCGACAAGGTGTTAATTTCTCCATAGGTTGTAACTTTAACAATAAATTATGATGCACTAGTATTTCTTAGAGGAAACTGTTCCTTCCAGCTAGGAAAGGGAGTAGGCATGTGTTGGCAAAGGCTGTTAAATAGAAGCAGTGGCGTCTGTTATGCTAATAGTATGTTATGTGACTGCTGTTCTTGTTTTCATGGTTACATGCATTTAGAGCTTTGTATTTCATTTGTCCTTTTCTGTTAAAACTTCGATTTTTAAAAGAAAAAAAAGCAACCCCATTCAAGTTGTCCATTAATTCTGTCAGCTTATATATCTGTCATTTGTAAATCTCTTCATACTATCGTGTTTTCTCCTTTTTTAATGATTGATACAGTATCCTAATTATGAGGTTATTTTGTACTTGTCTTAATACCTTGAGTGTAATAAAAATGGCTTAAGAAAATGTCTAACTTTCTTTGACTTCAATCAGAAATCCTGATGTTGCCTAAATCTTCTATTCTAGGCAACCTTCTTGCCATAATGAAGAGCATGGAATGGAATGGCCATTTGTTCTTTTATTCACTTAGGGTCCTGGATCCTAATAACTTAAGCCCTGATTACCAGGTTTGAACTAGAATTCCACTTCACTACTAAAGCCGAGTAATGCAGAGATGCACTGGCAGGAAAACAAAGATGAGGTGCTCAAGCTGGAGGCCTCTGAGTCTCCTAGGCCTCAGCCCTAGAAGCTGAGTAAGTGATTCCAATACACTTGGGCATTGGACTTTGAGAAGCTCTCCAGCTGATTCTACTCTTTCTGTACTGGTCCAGCCAAAATGAATCTTTCCCTTCCTCATACGTTGTAGGCTCTACTTAGAGCTGTTACAAAATTCAGCATTACATACAGTACAGTAAACTGTTTATATAAGTCTCCATTGGATTTTTGAGGGCAGGAGTTAGGTCTTAGTTTGCATTCTATATAAGATCTTTTGACACAAAAGGTTCAAGTCATACTTATAATAAATATACTTATGCTTAGACTTTTCTTTTGAAAAATCACAGAAAATCCACTAAAATATGCTAAAAGTGAAAGCACCAAAAATATTTACCAAAGTGAAATTTCATTAGTGCAACAATCTAACACCACCCTGAATGTAAAAGAAGCCTTTTTTTTTTTTCATGAACATGTGAATTTTCCTGCAGTAATAACTTCTCTTTAGATGGAACGTACCAAAGGAAGTCCTTTAATAATTTCTCTAGGTTAAACTATGCAATTTCCGTAAGTATAAACATTTTATTTCAATGAAAGGTAATAGAAATACAAAATAAGGAGTTTTTAATAGAGATGATGAAAAACACCACTGAAATCATTTTTAGATCTTTAAAATATTAAGCATCATTCTACTCTGATGAATTTTTATGTAAACAACTGGGAATTTACACATGACAGTATCTTGGCATTTTTTTCCCCAATGCAACCCACTCGCCATATATTAAATTCTCAATTGTATTTTCTTTCAAGTGCTGTTACCGTAAGAGCACTGAACTATAGAACTATTAAAGAAAGACTATAAAAACTTAATTGTAATGTCTTCAATGTCTCAGACTACTACTTTCATCAACCTGATAAGTAAAAACTGCATTGATGAATCACTTCAGTTCTCTCTACATGATTCAATGGGAGACAGGGCACCAACTTCAACAACCTTTACTCTGAGCATGAACCTTTTCATGCTAAATTAGTATTTTTTCTTAAAGCTTTATTCCTCATAACCTCCGGGCAACAATAAACATTTAAAGTCATAAATAGTGCAGGATTAAAATCTTCTGGTTAATAACATGGTTTGTTTGGCAACCAGATGCCCAGGATGTACAGTAGAGTCACAACACAAGCAGGCTTACCTTTAAACATGCTCTGCCCGAAACACGAACATTGTGTAGATATCTCAGACTATAATCCTGGCCTCCTGTTCCACTCAAATGAGCTACATCCCTCACTCTCCTCGTCTGGTCTCAGTTCCCTCTTCACAAGGGCATCTAGCTCAGTGCATGACTGAGTCTAATCTTCAATCGCCTACATTTTTTTATACAATGTGGCCCTAAATGCAAGCCCGCTCCATGTATACACAAAACCGCATAAATGGTACTTCTAAGTGGTTGCAGGTAATTGTGACTACACTCAGTTCTCACCAGACACCCTGATTTCAGCACCAGATTCCACAGGAACATTTTGAGAGATTTCATCCTGTTCTGATTGTTCAGTGTCCCAGAGGTGTGCATCCTCATTTGAAGGATTGATGTTTGGCAAGTTTAAAATTTAGCAACTGCTCTGATTCCTTCATCACTGCAGTTGTGTTGTCTTGATGGGGATAACACTATTAAAGTCCAAGAAAAAGGGTCCTTCTTGTTTAGGTAAAAAAGTGCTGGGAATGATGTTGTAGATCCCAGCTGGTATACTCTCTAGTTCCAGGTAGCAAAAGCCACACCTGTGTTCAGGGAAAATCAGAACAAGGTTTGTAGGAGGTGATGCCATGGAAAGTAAAGTATAAATTAGATAAAAGTGCCAATCTTACCTGTAGTCACCACTAGATTTCCTCTGGAAGCCATGAGGACCGGGGTCTCCCACCACAGAAACAGTTACAACTTCAAACCCAACACTGTATTGCCTAGATGTTACAAAGAACAGAATCACTGCCGTTTATTAGGTAGTCTCAAATACATATCCAGAATAACCATACCTAAGGTGTGGATGGACTATTCAATTAAGTATATGCTTCTGAAGCTTCAGTAGGAGGAAGCAGTACTCCGAGACACATGCATACTATTTTTACTCAATTAATTGCAGAAGACACCATTTATATTTTTAAACTGAAGCCATAAAGATTAATATTTTATTAAGCTTACTTAGAAGAGACTATATTTTTATCATAGACTCCCACAGAAAAATGTTAAACTTAAATGATAGAATTCCAGACTAGGCAGAAAAAGTGGCACGGAAGAGAAAACCTTGAAATAAAATCTAAATTTATGGAAGTAAATAGCCTTTGATAGACCAGGCATTCCAAATCAGGGTAAGGATTATTTATGTGGATACCGATAAAGTGACAAAACTCAGGAAAACATTTGTTAAATTATATTTCACACCTAATATAGAATACACTCCATATGGATTTTAAAAATAGAATGTAAAAAATCCATAAAAGGACCAGAAGACAGGCTGTGTGAACATTAATTTGATATTAGAGCGAGAGTTCCTGCCCACAGCAAAATAAACCAGAAGAAATAAATTTGATTACTTTAAAATGAAAATTTTTTCTATGTGAGAAAAAAAATCTGGGAAAACGACCTAAAATATATGAAGGAGTTAATACCCTTGCATACATACCCTTACTGATGCTTACAATTAAGAAAAACATGGAAGTTCCTACTGTGGCTCAGTGGGTTAAGAACCTGACATAGTGTCTTTGAGCATATGGGTTCCATCCATGGCCTCGCTGAGTGGGTTAAGGATCCGGTGTTGCTGCAAGCTGCAGCATAGGTCACAGATGCGGCTTGGATCCTCAGCTGCCATGGATGTGGCATAGGCCAGAAGCTGCAGCTCTGATTTGTCTCCTAGCCTAGGAACTTTCATATCCCACAGGTGCGGCCCTAGAAAGAAAAAAAAAAAAAAAGAAAAGAAAAACAGGACAATTCCAACAGAAAAGTGGGCAAAAGATATGAACAGGTGTATGAAAAGCAAAAAAATACATGTTGTTAATAAACATTTTTACATGATCAATCTACCTAGAAATTAAATACAAAAGGGTAATTAGGTACCTATTTCATCTATCAAGGTAGTTAAGTTTTTATTTATTTATTTTGGCCACACCTGTGGCATATGGAAGTTCCTGGGCCAGGGATCGAATCCGAGCCTCAGCTACAACCTATGCCACAGCTACGGCAATGCCAAATCCTTAACCCACTGTGCCACAGCAGAAACTCCTAAAGGTTTTTTAAATGTCTAGAAAAATAGCTTAGTTTTACTTAAAGGGTTAGTGGCTCCTTTCAAAATAGTCTGTACTTACAGGCAGGCAAAATTAAGGCTAGTTTTATTTAGAAGCTAGTAAGTACTTTTAAAATTTGTATTCCTTGTATTTTGTTTTTATGGCCACACCTATAGCTTCCTATATTTTTTAAACCTTCTATAATTGCGAAATATAATGCAATGCACATAAAACAAACACACAGCTTAGCAAATAATTTGTAAAGTGAACAAACACCTGAGTTACCACCTTGACCAACAAAACCCTTTCAGGGCCAAAGTCCCTCTGTGCTCTTCTGATCACAGCCCCTGTCTGGCAGAGCTAACCTGTCTGGTCGTCGCTTTCCTGCTCTGTCTGTAGTCTGACTACCTAAGTGTGCATGTAGTTTAGTTTTACCTGCTCAAAACTGCACGCCAGTGGGATCTCATATTCTGTGGTGCAGCTTCTGTCGCTCAGCATCATTCCTAAGACTGTCCTGTCATCTTGTGGGGAGCTGTAATTTATTTTCACTGTTACATATGCCTGTGTTATAATCTTAAATGCCACTGATGAACATTTCACATTTTTGCCTCTTACAATTTACTGGCTGTTTGGATAATTTCTCTTATGATATACCTGTTCAAGTTTTTGTTTATTTTTGGTTTTCTTTTTTTAAAAACTGTAGACTTTTTTTCTTACTAGTGTAGGATATTTACAAATCTTTTAATGTGTTGTTCTTTCAGTCTTAAGAAATCTTTCCTGGTCCTGAAGTTATTATCTCCTACATTTTAATCCACTTGCAGCTGATTTTTAGGTTTGATGTGAAGCAGGGATCTCATCACCTTTTTGGTATATGGATATTAATTATTTCAGCACCATTTACTGAATAGTGTTCTTTCCTCACTCCTCTGTAAGACCACCTTTACCATAAATCAAAGGTCCACATGAGTGAGTGTGTGTGTATATATGTGTGTGTGTGTATGTATGTATGTATGTATGTATTTCAAAACCCTATTTTGTTCCACTAAACTCATTTTAAATATAACATTAAGAAAGTTACTTATCACAGACCTTGGTCCTCTTAGTTCAATCAGCAGTGGCCCAGACTTTTCTATGTGGAATTGGTAAATGGGGTTATTTTTATGAGTCTCTTGGAAATTTCCACATCCTCCAGCACTCTGACCACTCCACTTTCCATTAATCTAATAAAACAAAGTTGTATTAACAACCTTCACATTCTTCAACTCCTTTGCACCTTAAAAAAAAAAAAAAAAAAAGCAGCAACTTTCCACTCGGGCTTCCCGACTGCCAGGCTTTATTTGCCACTGAGAGCATGTAACTCTCCATGTCAGCTCAGTTGCTTGGCTGCTCTCAGCCCTATCTCCATCTCTCAACCCTCAATCAAGTTTTCCCTGCCAAGAATCTCTGCCAAGTTCTCCCTCAAATTCTGTTATACACGTCCAGCCCACCCTGCAGAATCCACCTCAAACTCTGCTTACAAGGTTCATCCACATGGCCTTCCCTGCTGCATTAATCTCTTTTCTCTAAATTTATTTTTTTCCCACAGAATTACTTAATAGTGCTCATGAGGGATCTTGTGTTCCAACCCAGACTAGAGACTACATTTCCCTTGTACACCTGTTCCCAAATTGTTAAATGTGGGAAAAAAATGAGAAAAGGAGAAGAAGGAAAGGGAATTCTAAGAGTTCAATGTGATTCTGACCCACAGAAGAAATGCTCTTACCTGTTTTGATACGGTGTATGGTGAAGGAATTTTTGAAAAAGTAAAGCTGCACGCTGAGTATACCTAGAATTAAAAAAAACTATTATGATGATAAAGTTTATACTTATAAAAATAACTAAAGTGAAAAAAGAATGTTTTGGAAGGCTAAAAACTTATTTGGCCTGTATAAAAGTCCTAATTCTATAGGCAGCCTGGGATAAGGGCAGGATTAAAGAACTGAGTTGGGCAGCTAGGGGTCTTGTCTTGGCTTTCTCTGCTCACTCTGTGTGACTCAGGACACACCACAATCTCTCTAGGCCTTGGCTTCTGCATCTGAAGAACAAAGCATTCTTTATTCCCAATGCAGCTCCTCAATGTCCCCTCATCACTAAAAAAAATCTGTTCAAATTGAGCTTCTTTACTGATCTATGGCAAACAAATCTATGCAGAACAAAATTACAGTGACCTTCCCAGATGAATGAGAGCAGTACGTTTAGAGGCAACTGATTTCCTTTCACTAAGTTTAAAGTCTTCTCTTTGAGCAGCGGGGGGCGGGGGGATGGCGGTGAGCCCACAGCATGTGGAAGTTCCCAGGCCAAGAAGCAAACCAGAGCCACAACAGTCACCCAAGCCACGGCAATGAACAATGCCAGGTTCCTAAACCACTGCACCAACCAGGGAACGCCCTCAAAGTCTTCTTTTTTAAAGCAAATAAAAGTACTATGTAGACTTAGACTAAAGGAGTTTTTATTGCTTACTCTGTAAATCTATTAGTCCAACATACCTTGGGATTAATTATTACTCTGAAAACTAAAATGTTCATTCAAAATGTTATTCACAGGGGCTCTTGTTGTGGCGCAATGAAAACGAATCGGACTAGGAACCATGAGGTTGCGGGTTTGATCCCTGGCACTCACTCAGCATTGCTGTGAGCTGTGGTGTAGGCCGCAGATGCGGCTCAGACCTGACATTGCTGTGGCTGTGGCATAGGCTGGCGGCAGTAGCTCCGATTCGACCCCTTACCTGGGAACCTCCATATGCCTCAGGTGTGGCCCTAAAAAGGAAAAAAAAAAAAAAACCAAAAAAGCCCAAAATGTTATTCACAGAAAAACATTACTGATCAAAAGCATTATTTTCTGCAAGAAGCATCATAATTTATTATTAAACTATTATACAGATATATAAAGATCACACTCAACAATATATAAAGATCAATTTTCAGAAATACACTTTTTCTGTAGATAATCCTATTTAGAAAGCAGAGCATGTTAACGTACTTTCTATTATTGTTTTGTCATGATACATTGCTTTACTCACCCGGACTGTGTAATGGATTGTGTTCTGTTTTTCATACTGAGAAACCACTAATGTAAAGGTATGGGTCCCAGGTGTGGTTAGCTTTATCTTAGTCAAATAATGAGGGCTGTTAATTCGAATCCCATCAATGTATGGAGGTGGGTCAGCTGCAAATAAACAAGTAGGTTTACAGATGACGGGCCTTTAGTTTTAAAATCTAAGTTTGATGGTAGGAAAAATAATTAAATGGATGGACATCCCTTTTCTACCTTGAAAATATAATGGTATAAAGAATTACAAGTTCAATTTAAAACTTAACAAAATTTAAAACTTTAAATAGTTATAATAAGCAAAAAGCAATCTTTCGGAGTACATTCAGTGAGGTACAAGATAATCCCTGCTATTTGCTCTATCTTGCATTTCTCTCTCCCAGGAGAGGATTATAAAATAGAGATTAGCTTTTTTTCTTTTGAGGAAAGTTTTAAGAAGATATAAAGAAGTATATCAACATATATCTATATTCCCTCCCACTCAGAATTAACATGGTTTGGTCATACTATCTTCTTTACAAAACAAAGTTCCTTTTAACCACCACCCTGAAGACTTATGCCATTCCACTCTGAAGGATCTGATGGGCATCTTTTCTGACTTACGCACACACATACACATGTATACACACCCCTAAAAACAATGGATAATGTTATTTCTGTGAACATATAACTAAAAAAATCAGATAGTATATATCTTGTTTTCTGTCTTTCATTTTCCACACGTTTTGAGATACATAGATATGGTTTATTCCTTTTAAAAGGATATGTGTGTGCAATATCATATGCCATCATGAATAGGACACATTTTATCTATACACCCCCATTTAGTCATGCAGACAATATGTTAATTCAGATTATTTCCAGTATTTTTCCATCACAGACAATGCTACCTGATACATTCTTTGACAGTCTCATGAATCAAGACAATAAAATCACTTCATGCATATCAATTAAGATATGTCATTTAGGATCAACGCTACATCACTCAGCTTATTTAGGAACACTTATAATGTGATTTGTAGGAAAACTAAACATTTTAGTACCTTAAATAGGCAGTAAGTCTCTCATGCTTTAGGTGGTGTGATGTAGTGTGAAGGGTTAAAAAAAATACAAACCAGGCATATCTGTGACCCTGAACAGATTCTGACCTATGTCTTAGTTTACTCTTCTGTCAGATGGAGAAAAATAAGCCCTGTCCAATTTACCTCAGAGTGCTGTGATGAAAATAAACTGTAAACCAGAAAGTACCCTGAAATGGCAGTCACAATGTATAAGAGATGAAGCACTGTTTTAATAAAAAATTCAAGTAAAAAGAGTAACAGGTTGTTTGAAATTCAAAAGCCATGCTACGAGTATACACACAGCATTTGTGCTTTTTTTGGTTGTATAATGACCAACGTGAAAAATGGAAAATTTGGCTAGTTTAACTGGGTATTTGTCATCCTACATACCATGCCCATTCCAGAAAATCTCAAGATACCAGCTAGTAAGAAGCAGTGACTGCCCTCCACACAGCATAACTGGGGAGAAGGCCATGTTTTCCTATGATCGAGCAAGATGAAACTTGACAGAACCACTGGGACCCCAGCTCCCTCATCACTGCCCATTTCTCTGCACAGCCTTCTTTCAAGAACTGTGGGTGATGGCTTCATCCACCCTCAAACCACTCATCCTGGGCTTCCAGCCGACCCAGTGATGCTGCCAGGGTGCTAGTCCAACAGTCTCTTCTCTAACCTAGTCTCACTGGACCTCAGATACAGCAGTGTATGCAATTTTCACTCTTTTCCCCATGGAATGTTTTCCTCCCTTGGGGTTACGTGAAACCTTACGCTATGTGATCAGGTGTTCTGTTCAAATTCTTCTGAGGTAAACTGTCCTCTGCTCAACCTAAGATGCCAGAGTCCAAGAGCCAGGCACTGGGTATTCATCAGTGTACCCATGACTCTGTAGACATGACTCGTGTACCTTACCCCGACTCCCCGACCTGTTTCTGCAGCTCTAACCTTTACCCCAGAACTAAAAGACCCAACTGTCTACATGGCTCCTTCACTTTGATGGGTAAAGAGCATCTCCAATTTAACAAAACCCAAAATTAACTTTTAGTTTTACTCCACAACAACTCCTGCTGCCTCCCCTGCTCCCACCAACACTTACTGTCTCAGTAAATGTTCTATTGCCTAAGGCAAAAAACCCCAAACAAAACCCAGGAATCATTCTTCATTCCTCTTTGCCTCGGTGTTAACCCAACAGTCCTGACAATCCTAACCCAAATCTGTCAACTCTTCACCACCCTAAGTTTACACCACCATCATTTCTCACATAAACTAAATACCTAATCGATTTCTCGGCTTCCATGGTTCGTCCCCTCCTATATATTCTACAAAGAATTTTGTTAAAAAAAAAAAAAAAAAACAGATCGTGTCACTTACCTGATTAAGAGTCTTCAAAGATTTCCCACTGCATATAGAATAAAATCCAAACCCCTTCCTGTGGCTTTTGTGCCTTCATGTGATCTCTGTCTGCATGCTTTCTGACCACTTCTGATACCACACCTCGCTAGGCCTGCTGGCCTTTCTCTGTTCCCAGAAAACACTATTTTTTCTTCATTTTAAGGTTGGACTTGCTGTTTCCTCTGCTTGTAATGATTTTACCTCTATTTCTCTGTGAGACTGATGCCTGTTTGTCATTATCTTTTCTTATCTTATCCTTTCTCAGAAGCTGTCCATGGCCATGCAACTGAAGTAACCTAAGCAGTCACTAACATGTGATCCTATTTATTTCTTTACACACATGTATCACTCTCTGTTGTTTTTCTCATTATTTGTCTCTCGGACTAGAACATAAACTAACAGTTCCTATCATATAGTAAGTGATAAAAATTTTTTTTATTATGAAAGCAAAACAGTATCAAAATGTTAACAAAATGTTAATGCCTGAGGAGTTCTGCAGAGGGAAAGATTTACCTTGCCTGGCAGGAAGGCTATCACAGAGGGAAAAAACCCAAGCTGGATCTTAACCAAGTTCATTACTCAGAATAGGGTAAAAGGAGTATGTGGGCGGAGGGCAGGGAGAAGAGAGGTTCTTGGCAGAAGAAACTGTGTGAAAAGGGGTGCAAGGGCAACAGGGCATGATGTGTCCAGGAGTGGGCAGTCCCTTGCCGAGGATACTATGAAGAGATGGGACATGAGATACAGGGGATCAGCAAGGCCAAGGCCAGAATATAAAGAGCCTTAGACCCCACACTGAAGAGCCTAGATTCATTCAAGAGTCTATGGAAAACCACAGAATTTCTGACCAGAGAAAAAGGTTTTGATTTAAATTTTGGAAATAAAGCTCTGATAGCAATGCGCAAGGGTGTCGAAATCCCAAGTTTCTGAGGTCTCTAAAGCAAAAATGAATCAAAACAAAACACTAAGGTAGTTTCGATCAGTTTATCAGCAAATTTACTAATTTCTCCACTACATAGTTTGTCATTTTCAACTGCATGACACAAACAGAATTTTAATGTTTGTTTGAATGTCTATTTACTAAACATACCTGGGTAATAAACTTTTTTCCCATCAGTCTTGTATACGACCATTGTGATAAATTCTCGATTATTTGCAAAGTCATCCTGAAAGCACAAAGAATACAATGTGTTTAGGAAAATGGGCTCAAAAGTGTGTATGGAATGGGGAACAGGAGAGGAAGGAGATTACTTCAAATTTTAAGAGCATTTTTATTTAGTGCCATAAAAAATGTTTTTCTGAATTAAACTGTCATTTCAATAGATGACCACATTGTAAGAAGCAATATACTAAAAAAAAAAACTCTGCAACCATTAAAATTGTGGTTATCTTTTACAATACCAGGCCAATGAATCAACATTTTCAAACCTTCTTCAGCATATTTTAATGTTAATATTCTTAAAACCTAAAGCACATATAATCAACACTAAAACCCTCACTGGAAAGCATAAACTCCCTCATATTTTTCTTCAGAGATGATTCTGGTATGAGAATTTTTGTAATTACAAATTACCAATTTCCTTCAAGGAAAACATTCATTTATGAAAACACTATATTCAAGCCATTTATATAAATGAAACAGGCTGATGACCAAGTTATTTATCTCACTCACAAAGGTCTAGTAATATTTAAAAGAATTCCTATATGGGACAAAAGAAGGGTATCAGTACCTTGTCCGTTATGTGTCTACTAAGCAAAACCCAAACTGCAGCGCCGCCTTGTGGACACTGCACCTCCAACTTGTACTGGGGGTTGTTGGCCAGGCTATAGGCATCTTTCACAGGTCCTTGCTTAGCATCCCAAGTACTAAGAGACAAAATCAACAAAGACAGTAAGAAATAAATTTATCATAGCGCTAAAATGAAACACTACTTTAAAAAGTGTTATGTTTCGGGAGTTCCTGTCATGGCTCAGTGCTTAAAGAACCGGACTAGGATCAATGAGGATGAGGGTTCAATCCCTGGCCTCGCTCAGTGGGTTAAGGATCCGGCATTGCTGTGAGCTGTGGTGTAGGTCACAGATGCGGATCAGATCTGGTGTTGCTGTGGCTGTGGTGTAGGCCAGCAGCTACAGCTCCAGTTAGACCCCTAGCCTGGGAACCTCCATATGCCGTGGGTGCAGCTCTAAAAAGACCAAAAAGACCAAAAAAAAAAAAAAGTGTTATGTTTCAAATACAATCAGGTTATCAGATGTTCTTTTTCAAAAAAACTTTAGCATAACCAAGAAGCATATAAAGGAAATAACTATTACATGATAGTAATCTGTAGGTATGATAGAAGATAGAACATCAATCTTCCCAAATAATTTCATTTTAAATGAAAAAAAGAGAGACTATGATAAAGCATATTCTGAAATGTACAAAAAAGTTACCTGTGAATACATGTTGATTCTTTAAAAAGACCTGGATTCCAACTCAAATAAATCACATCATAATATTGGCAGAGATCATCCCATGAAATCCAAAATATTCCTAAAAATTAGATGTCTTTGTTAATGTAAAAAAATCTTAATGATAAATGATTTAAGTTAAAGTACATTTAATATTATGAAAGCACATTATTTAAAGATTAAATATTATTAAATGAAAAAGATATTTACCATTGTCTATTTTCTGAGCTGTTCGAGGATCAAAGTTTAAATATTTTTGCAATTCTGGGGTCCAGTTTTTTACATCATTTTCACTGTATCTTCCTTTCCAACGTAAATGACTCCAAGGATTTTTAAGTTGGATAAACCGCAGCCCCTGTTAAAAACAAAAAACAAAAAACAGGAGATACAAAGTTGCAACACAGTTCTATCATATTTTTATTAGAGCATTCTCCAGTAAGTATGCAATTATCAATTCTTTTCCCTCCAAATCAGTCTGAAACTACTATTCCTTAACCAACGCTTCTCTGGGTCCTACATCTAATCAAAAACTGTAAATGGCTACCTACCCCTAGAGGAGTTGTGCTGTCCATATGATAGTCACAAATCATACGTGTTTTGATTTGGTTTTTTCTTTGGCCTTGCCCATGGCACATGGAAGTTGCCAGGCCAGGCATTGAACCTGTGCCAAAGCAGTGACAATGCTGAATCCTAAACCCACTAAGCCACCAGGGGACTCCTCACACATGGTTATTTAAATTAAAATTAAGTTTACAAATCAGTTCCTTGGTCACACTAGCCACATTTCAAGAGTTCAAGGACCAAGTATACTAGTAGCTAATGCATTGCACAACACAGATACAAAACATTCTATCATTGCAGAAGTTCTACTGGGCAGTGCTGCCTTAGGGCAGCAAGCATTTCCTGTTCTTCTAAAGCCACTCTACTTTGGCCTCACTATTTTCCTGTACTCATACCCCATGGATTTGGCTCTAATCTAGTCCTTCCTCTCACAAGCCCATAAATAATCCTTACTCAATTTCACCTCTAGATGTACTTGCTCATGCTTGCTCCTGTTCCTAGAAGGCCCTCTCTCATCCCTTTCAACTAATCTTCCTTTCAGATTGTCTTTGGTTTCTTCTTCTACTATCTAACAGTGAAGATTAAAGTGATGAAAGAACATGCACTTTGGAGTCAGAATGAAATAAGACCCAATTCCAGCTCTACTTTTTATCAGCTTTATCATTTACTCTGAGTTGTTGCTAAGATTAAATGGAATAACATATGCAAAGTCTCTAGCACTTAGTACTTCCTTCTCCTTTTAATTACTACCTCTCTTGTAGAGTTCATAGTGCTAACAACCCATATTATATTAGTTTATCACAAATAATATGCCCTTATACCATTTCGTACTTGTGCAAATACAGGAGTCTTGTCTCTCCAGGGTGACTATAAACTCCTTCAAGTGGTAAAAACAACATTAAAATTCTTCAGAAGTCTCTGTTGAGTTTATGGAATATAGTATGTGCTCAATAAATACCAGATGTGTCTAAAGAGTTGATTACATTGATTCAGAAAAACAAAAGAGCTTGCAAATACAAAAGAGTATTTGTCTTATTTTAAGGAGTTAACTTCGAAAATTATATTCTTGGAGTTCCCGTTGTGGCTCAGTAGTTAATGAACCTGACTAGGATTCACAAGGACATGGGTTCGACCCCTGGTCTTTCTCAGTGGGTTAAGGATCTGGCATTTCTGTGGCTATGATGTAGGCTGGCAGCTACAGCTCCCATTAGACCCCTAGCCTGGGAACCTCCATATGCCGCAAGTGCGGCCCTAAAAAGACATAAAAAAAAAAGTATTCTTTTCAATGTGGCATATCATGGCCTGGAGTAGGTGTGATTTCTGGACATAAACCAGACTCATTTCTCTCAGGCCACATCCCCTAGAATCTCATAAATAT
This sequence comes from Phacochoerus africanus, assembly GCF_016906955.1. NCBI lineage: Eukaryota > Metazoa > Chordata > Mammalia > Artiodactyla > Suidae > Phacochoerus > Phacochoerus africanus. The sequence goes on along the minus strand of NC_062544.1, from coordinate 82,939,338 downwards.
AATTTCTGTTCTACTCTTCTATGTCACTTGTGTCTCACCTTCACCCCTGCCACACATCATCCAACAAACTTTGAACTCTAGCGCCTTTCTTTTCATAAAGCCTTGTTCAGCAATAAATCTCCTTATTTCAGGATTCTATCATTGCTTAACAAGGGAGCATAATGAAGAGGAAATTGCTGCTCAGCTTTTCAGAGGCAGGTCCCAGGTATCACTGACATTCAAGGGCACTAAGTTTTTGTCTGGAGAGAAAACCAGCAGTTCAGAGGAACCTGATTAGGAGAAGAAATGCTGGAGAACTAAAAAAAAGAATCTTGTTTCTGATGAAACATCCCATTTCCAAAGTTACTTCCAAATGACAGCAAAGGAAATGCCTTAGATAGGTTCAGAAATTCCTTGGCAGGATTCATCCGGACTTAGAGACAGCAGCTTAAAACAGAGATGTACCATCACCTCAAGGAGGAGGCCAAAAAATGATCCAAATGAGGATCATTGCAACTAAAATCTAGATCTTAAATACACAAGAGGTCAGAGGCAGTCAAACAAGAGAACAGCACTTTTACTCAAGTATTAATAAGAAAATACTACTAAAGTAAAGAAAGTTACAAATGATATAAGATTAGGAGTAGTTTCAAGTCAAAGGTGAGGCCAACCTGCACAAAAAAGATTCTAGAGAAAAAGTCTGAATAAATACAGAAATGTTTTAAAATATAAGTCAGAACTAAAAGTATCTCAAAACAGACAACAAAGTAAAATAAAAATGATGAACCCAGGAAATTCTTCACACATACCCCAAAATAATGAAGACAAGCCTCATTAATTTTAATAAACATTAAGAACACTGACACCAGAGAAATACAAAGGGTTATAGGAAATTATTAGGAACAATTATACACCAATGAAGCGGACAACCTAGAAGAAGTGGATACAGTCCTAAAAATGTGCAATCTCCCTAGATGGAATCAGGAAGAAACAGAAAATATGGACAGATCAATTACCACTACTAAAATTAAAACAGTAATTAAAAAACTGTCAACAAACAAAAGTCTAGGACCAGAGAGCTTCACAGGTGAATTATGTCAAACACTTAAAGAAGAGTTAACACCTATTTTTCTCAAACTATTCCAAAAAACTGAAGAGGAGGGAATGTGTCCAAACTCACTCTTGGAGGCCAGCATTACCCTGATACCCAAACCAAAGACATCACAAAAAAGGAAAGTCACAGGCCAAAATCACTGAAGAACACAGATCCAGGAATCCTCAACAAAATATTAGCAAACCAGAGTTCCCGTCCTGACTCAGTGGTTAACAAATCTGTCAAACATCCATGAGGACTCGGGTTTGATCCCTGGCCTCGCTCAGTGGGTTAAGGATCCAGCATTGCTGTGAGCTGTGGTGTAGATCTCAGACAAGGCTTGGATCTGGCATTTCTGTGGCTCTGGCATAGGCCAGTGGCTACAGCTCTGATTAGACCCCTAGTCTGGGAACCTTCATATGCCACGGGTGTGGCCCTAGAAAAGACAAAAAGACCAAAAAAAAAAAAAAAGAAAGAAAATATTAAAAAAATTAGCAAACCAGGAGTTCCCGTCGTGGCACAGTGGTTAACGAATCCGACTAGGAACCATGAGGTGGCGGGTTCGGTCCCTGCCCTTGCTCAGTGGGTTAAGGATCTGGCGTTGCCATGAGCTGTGGTGTAGGTTGCAGAAGTGGCTTGGATCCCGCACTGCTGTGGCTCTGGCATAGGCTGGTGGCTACAGCTCCTATTAGACCCCTAGCCTGGGAAGTCTCCATATGCCACGGGAGTGGCCCTAGAAAAGGCAAAAAGACAAAAAATAAAATAAATAAATAAATATATATATATATAAAATAAAGGATTGGAAAGATAAACTGTTAGAGAACTTACTAAGAGAGAAATAAAAGGTATATGTTACAAGGAATGAGGAATGGAATTCTATTTTATCAAGGGAAAAGAAGAGTTAAGTCTGTCTTCTAGCTTGTTCTTTTAAATGGAAAGTGGGGGACAAACTAATGGATACAGAAAGTTCTGGAAGGCTTGTGGGAAGGAGACATTGAGAGAAGGGTTATACACTGTCAGAACTCAGTTTAAAATAAGTTTAACTGAGCAAATAAATTTTAAAATAAGCTGGGACAAAACTTGAACTTGGCTTTTCTTTGTTAAGAAAACAAAGTTTCCTTGGAATGCTACTTTGACAACAGATTACATAATGTTCTTTTAAGTGATCTGCTGTATTTGCTTTTGAGATCTCTTGTAACTTTAGTTAAGAAAGAAGTATTATCCACAGAGACCTATGATTCTAACTGAACAAATTAAAAAAAATCATTTATTTATAAACACTACCAAATTCTAATTAAAGTGCTTTTAACTCAGCTAACTTTAAAATGCTTCCAGGGATCCCTGAGGCATTCAAAAAAAAGGTTAAATTTACTAGAATTATTTGGAATGTTTAAAATACATAGAGAATTATCAAATGAGTGATAAACCTCAGATTATATAGATAAATAATGTTTTTAATACAGATATTCTAGAACTTTTACAAGTTTCTGAAATTTGGATATATACTGGTACTATGTTATAATTCTTTTTTTTTACTATTTATTTCAAATTGTTATGTCACAACAGTTACCAAGTTTCATTTCAATTTGCACTGTAAAATGTGCCTTAAGCCTTTTGTCACTGTTAGTTAATGGCTTTACTCTGGTACCTTTGCAAAAATGTTTCCTTTTCTAGAAGATCTATAGAAAGTTTTTTTTTTTTTTTTTAAGAAATACAAGTTTCTGCCTTCCAGACCTTAATGATGAGCTGGATAAGAAATTAAAAAAAAAAATTCTAAAAGGGAAATTGATGATTTCATAAACAGTTAAAAAGGATAGGTTACACTGGACTGTGTGAACTGGTGAATATGGTTATAATTTTACGGTTTCCATTTAAAATAATACTGGCTTTTAATCTGTGTTTTCCAGGTATAAAGAAATTCTCCCCAACAATCAATTTGGTAAATTATACCTTTGTAAAAGGAACTAAAACATTTCTCTCTTCTCTACCTGACTTCTTCAGAGAATGGAAACTCTCAGGTTCCCAGAAGTTTTGTCAGATAGTTAGGAAGGCCACCTTGTATGTAGTCTGCAAAAATCTCAAGGTATCTGGGTTTTTAAAAGGGAAGGAATTTACCAAGATCTTTAAGATAAAAATCTTTAAGACAAACCCTTGGCATGACTTTCCTGGCCCTGAGGTGCCTTTTAAAAGCTTAGTCTAAGATTCTTCGTAAAGTTCTAACAAAGCCAATTAAAATATATATATATACATGATCAATTTTATTCACGTAAATGATGAGACCAAGGTTGTCGACACTAGACTTAATTGGCAAATAAATTAGTCTTGGTTTGGCTAATATTTGATAAAAATGAGAGTAAATTTAGAGAGAAAGATGTTTCAATGAAAACTTGCTAAATCTGTTAATCTCATTCTTTTAATTGTGGTCAGTATCACTAAGATTTACTTCTTAGATAGTTCTTTGCTATTATGTTACATTGTTGCAAAGTTTAACTGAGATTCTAAAAGAACATTCTAAACTTTTTTCTAAACTTTATCTCAGTAATCTATTTTGGATAAAAATCAGATACCCCAAAACCCGCAACAAGGGGACTATGTATACTAAAAAGGACATAATATAAAATGACTATTTCCAAGCTTGTAGAGGAAGACCCCGATACCTTCCTTACTATGAAGCCAGGAGGAGGTACAACAATTTAGGGATTTAAGAGAGGTGCTGACAGGTGCCCCTCTTCTGGCTCTACCATCCTTTTGAAAAACCTTTTCATTTATTTGTAAGCATGGGCTGGGGGACGGCGCTAGGGGTCCTCACACAGAAACATGGGGAAAATCAACAGCTGGTGGCCTTTCTTTCCTGCTTCCTGGACCCTGTCGCCAGAGGATGTCTGAGTACATACAGTTGGTAGCCGCCACTGCCCTATCAACTGCCCTTTGGAGGAAGGCTGACTATGAGTATGAAAACAGGATATGGGGACACAAATGCGTGATTGAAATGGATAAAATACTCTGTGGACACACTACACAAAGGCAGCTTTTACGCTTGTGCCACAGGGAGACCGGAGACCCAAATGGTTCCCTTTCCTCTGGGATGGTCATCAGACCCACAGGGTCTTGAATGTGTGATGGCCTGCTTCCAGGACAAAATGGCTTGAAATAATGAGTCCAGTCAGCCTTTGTCACTGCTATTCCCTGAGGTCAAAAGTTCTGCGGGTCAGCCCCCAAGAACTGTTCAGCAGCCAAATGAAAATGTCAACTTCTCCTCATGTCTAAAATGACAAGAGGCAAAGGTGACTTTCTTAGGCAACCTGACCAGGTCCAGTGAAAGCCGGTCCTACATCACCCGCACAATAAATCCCAGTTCCAAGTGCCCCAGGCAGATGTCTGGTTGTATTGTGGGAGTCCACAAACAGGCATCCTTCCAGAAAATCAAAGTGGTACCTGTACTTTGGTGCAATCGGCCATCCCTTTCACCCTGGCATTTAGGCCCCATCTCAAACTCAGCCAATCCTGAGGAAATGAGACATTACCCCTATGGGGGGGGGGTCCTTTGACAACCCCCCCCCAGGTCTATATTGACTCAACAGGTATTCCAAACAAATTTAAGACAAGAAATCAGGTAGCTGCCAGGTTTGAATCTGCTCTCTTTTGGGGGGTCAACCATAAACAAAAATGTTGACTGGATAAACATCTTTTACAATCAAAAAAGATTCATTAATTACACTAGAGATGCCATTAAAGAAATAGCTGAATAGCTAGCTAGGGCCAACTAGTCAAATGGCATGGGAAAACAGACTTGCTTTAGACATGATGCTGGCAGAAAAGGGTGGAGTCTGTGTAATGACTGGTGTCCACTGCAGTACAGTCATTCCCAACACCACCCCTATGTGGATTAACAACCTTAGTAGATGAGCTTTCAGAGAATTCTGGTATTAATGACCCCTTCACAGACCTTTTAGAAAACTGGTTTAAAAAAAAAAAAAAAGAAACAAAAGGTACTAATAGCTTCAATCTTTACCCCTCAAATTGCTGTAGTTAATGTCCCTGTCTTAATTGCATGTTGTATAATTCCTTGTGCCAGGGGACTTATTAAAAAATTAATAGAAACTGCCCTAACAAAGCAACTGGGACCCCCCCCTCCCCACCAAGCCAATATACTCCTGATGGACACAATAGAGCATGAGACACAAAAAAATGCTCAAAGAGTTTGAAGAAAAGAATATTTGATTAAAAAAAAATGAAAGGGGGTAATTGTGGGAAGTAACACAATGTCTTTTCTATCAAAGGAAATCTTGGTTACTCCATTTTGCTCTGTTTCAGCTGAAATGCCTTCCTGTGATCCCCCTCCTTTTTCCCTCTTCTCCCAGTACCAATTTGTTTCAAATTAGCCAACTGAGAAAAATGTGTGCCCTGACCTGACCAATGGGAAGGGGACAGGCACATCACCTGTGTTAGGAATAAATAGGGAGGGTCTTTTCCTCTCTGTGTGCACTTTTTGAGCACCCGCGCCCTTCTGCAGAAGTAAAGAGCCTTGTCGAGATCTCCTCGTGTTCACATGTCTCATTTTTCGACACTGACGATCCGAGCCATGTCCCCAATACCTAGGAATAAATCTAACCAAAAAGATGAAAGACCTTTACTCTGAAAACTATAAGACACTGATGAAAGAAACTGAAGATGACACAAACAAACAGAAAAATATATCGTGCTCATGGATTGGAAGAATTAATATTGTTAAAATGACTATATAGTCCAAGACAATCTACAGATTCACTGCAACCCCTATTGAAATACCAAAGACATTTTCCCCAGAACTAGAAGAAACAACTCTAAAATTTGTATGGAAGCACAAAAGACCCTGAAGAGCCAAAACAATCTTGAGAAAGAAGAACAAAGCTATAAGGCCTCACACTTCCTGATTTCAAACTATACCACAAAGCTATAATAATCAAAACAGTACAGTATGTCACAAAAATAGAATGTCACAAAGCTATAATAATCAAAACAGTACAGTATGTCACATATCAATGGAAGAGGATGGAGCCCAGAAATGAACCCACAGTGTACACAGTCAACTAGTCTATGACAAAGGTGCCAAGAATATACAATGGGGAAGACAGTTTCTTCAATAAATGGTGTTAGGTACTGGACAGCTAATATGCAAAAAAATGAAAGTGGACCACTATCTTATACCATACACAGAAATAAACTCAACATGGATTGAAAACTTAAATGTAAAACATAAAACTCCTAAAGGAAGAGAGAGGTAGTATGGTCTTTATTATCAGTCTTAGCAATATTTTCTTTGTATCTATCTCTTCAGGCAAGGGAAGCAAAAGCAGAAGTAAAGTAATGGGATCATATCAATACTACAAAATTTTGCAAGGTGAAGGAAATTATCAAGAAAATGAAAAGGCTGCCTACTGAATGACAGAAAATATGTGCAAACAATATATCTGATTAAGGGTGAATATCCAAAATATACAAAGCACTCATACAATTCAACATAAAAAATAACCCAATTCAACACTGGGCAAAGGACCTGAATATACATTTTTTCCAAAGATGATAACAGATGGCCAACACATACAGGAAAGGATGCTCAATATCACTAATCACGGAAATGTAAATCTAAATCAAAATGAGATGCCATTTTACACTTGTCAGAATAACTACAGTAAAAAAGATAACAAATAATAAGCATTTGCAAGGATGGGAAGAAAAGGGAACCCTCATGCACTTTTGGTAGGAATGGAAATTGGTACAGCCATCATGAAAACATATGCAAATTTCTCATAAGTTTAGGAAATAGGAGAGCCATCAGATCAAGCAATTTCACTTCTGTGTAGCTATCTACAGAAAACAAAAATACTAATCCAAAAAAGACATAAGCTCACCAATGTTCATTACAACATTATATATAATAGCTAAGATACAGAAACAACCTGTCTATTGATAGATGAATGGATAAAGAAGTTTCTTGTGTGTATATATGCAATGAAATGTTAGCCATAAAAAGAAGAATAAAATTTTGCCTTTTGTGGCAACATGGATGGACCTGGAGAATAGTATGCTAAGTGAAATGTTAGAGAAAGATAAATACTATATGGTTTCACTTATATGTGGAATCTGAAAAACAAACCAAATGAGCACACATAACAAAACAGAAACAGACTCATAGATACAGAGAAAAAAACCAGGTGGTTGCCAGAGGTGGGATGGGGTGGAGGGATGAGTAATACAGGTGAGGGAGATCAAGAGGCACACACTCCCAGTTACAGAATAAAAGGGATGTTCAGCACTGGGAAGACAGTCAAGAATATTGTCTTAACTTCGCATGGTGAGAGGTGATCCCTGAACTTAATGGTGACTACTTTGCAATGTGTATCACCATACCTCCATTTCAAATAAAAAATAAAAATGTTAAAAGAAAAAAATACAACAACAGCCTTAATCATTAAAAAAACAAAACAAAACCAACAGCCCTAACAGAATAACTGACATGTGGAATTGATACTGTGTGAATAACGCTAATGATTTTTAACAAGGCTGTAATTTGAAGTTCTTACTTTACTATAACTCAACAGTTTTCAATATTTTGTTTTCTTTTTTGGCCATGCCCATGGTATGCAGAATTTCCCAGACCAAAATTCCCCCACCACACCAGTGACCCAAGCTGCTGCAGTGACAATGCCAGATCCTTAACCCACTGCGCCACAGGAGAACTCCAATGTTTCTCCAAGTCACACTATACATACCTATTTTTCTCTTTACACATGTTATTTTTCTAGTTTCTCGAGTAAATGATATAAAGAAATTTTCCTCAAATTCAAGCTTACTTTCATATTGACTCTTTCATAATATAAATTTAAATCTCTTGCCAAATATTTTCTTAAACACCTATCGCACAGGATGTTCTAACAATAAAATCCTTACTAAATAATAGCAACTGTTATTTCCAATGTTTTAATTGTTTACAGCAAATTGCATTCCTATAACAAACACAAACATCTCAGCTTATTCAATTTCACATACATTTTTATATTTTTTGCTTTATGTAGTCAATTTTCCTATCACTTTTAAAGGAACAGACAATTCTATGGTTGGGGGGGTGCCACAATGGTGGCTGATTTAGAAAGCCTAGAGACTATAAATTTTAAAATGTTGCAGCAGGTCCCTACTGCCTTCAAAATTCAAATAGTTCCACGTGCCACATAAGAAAATCAGTCTAGGAGTTCCTGTCGTGGCTCAGCAGAAACAAATCTGACTAGCATCCATGAGGACACAGGTTCGATCCCTGGCCTCACTCAGTGGGTTAAGGATCCAGAATTGCCGTGAGCTGTGGTGTAGGTCGCAGACACAGATCTGGTGTTGCTATGGCTGTGGTGTAGGCCAGCAGCTGTAGCTCCAATTAGACCCCTAGCCTGGGAACCTCCACATGCTGCAATTGCAGCCCTAAAAAGACAAAAGACAGAAAAAAACAAAAAAAGAAAATCAGTCTAATTAATACACAGTAGTACTGTACCCTGTTATTGCTGGTAGGTCTTGATTTCTTTCTGTATATTTAAGCAGAAGAAACTAGAACACGCTGTTAGTTAAGCTTTCCAGTAACTAGACAGCTTAGGATCTATATCACCGAGGAAAAAGAGTTCTTTCTTAATAATCTTTATTTTTCCTAATCCATAGGACAGAGCCAGTTAAAAAGACTAATCCCTAACATGTTAATGAAGTCAACCATTCCAACACCTGAACACAGAGAAAGGATCTGAAAAAGCCTCACAGGATGCAAGGACTGCTGGGAAAACACTTGCAAACCCACAGGCATGTTTCTTATTCACAGCTATTCTCTTATTTTTTGTCGTCACAAAAGTATTTACTAAATATCTATTAGGCTCTACGGCCTAACACTGCGACTGACTCCCAAGGCCAACAGCCAGCCCAAAAACCTTGAGGGATGTGTGTTCACCTCAACCCTGCTACTTTTGTGGAAAAAGTTTCTGTTCTGTCATCAATATCTGTGCTGCCACCGTCGTTATACTTCCCCTCTTTTTATTTCATAGTTTCCAATGGTAGAGATCAAGCTGTTTAATGAAACAGATGGAATGATTTTAAAACTTGGCCTAAACCTTGATTTGTCAGTATTTAAAAGTCTCATGTATCACTTGGAATCCTTGCAATATCTTATCGTGAACAAGAAAAAAGAGAAACAAATGTAAGACAACACAATACCTTGAACTCTCTAATGTCCAACACAGCATAAGCATGTGTGGGAACAAGCCCCCACTTCTCGCCTTCAGCTTCAGTCATCACTCCAGTGGATGCGGTGATGAGGACATCCCCTTTGTGAAACCTGGAATGAACCCACCAGTAATCAAAGAAAAAGACACCTGCAACCTCAGAGCACCTCATCTTTCCTTCAGTCTCATGGCTTACATGAAACTTTTCACAAATTGGAAATCTTTTCTAAAACGGGTTATTTCCAACACCCACCCACCCCGCCCCCAGAGAACATTCAATAAGAAGTATATTTCTATTTCACAGTATATCAGAAAAATAATCACATTTCCTTTTTTTCCCCTCCTAGTTTTAGACAACTTAATGCTTAGATAGAAACCTATCAATGAAGGAAAATGAACACTAAATTTTCAAATGATTTACAAATAAAGATGAAGAGGTGAAATACTACATGTACTTCTTCCAAAGTCACATCATTTTATTTATCAAATTACTGAATTCTCTGGTTTCAGTAATGGATGTGTATTACTGCACACAGTCCTTCACGTGAATTACCCATTTAAGGCTTAAGCTACCTTCCTCTTTATATTCTCTTCTCTTTTCCCACCTTCCTTCAGATCGTAAATACTTAGGAATATGATATATTCCAGATTCAAATATTTGGGTTACCTACCATTTGGATTAACTGTACCCATCACTGAGGATGACTGAGGGCTGGCTGGAATGAGTGCATCAAGTGAAGTCTATTTTAAAAACACAAGTTCCCCAGTAACTGAAAATGATAGCCGCTGCAATATCCATTCTAAAGAAGGCACAATGGTTTTCAATAGTCTCTTTTAGTATGGCAAAGGGAAAGGTGGGGAAGGGAGAGGTTTACCTTTGATAAAGCATCCGGAAAGAATTATCCTTACTGAAAGACTGACTATCTGAATGCATGGCGATCCTTTCTGGTATCCACCCAGTCAGTGCATGAAGATCAATATTCTGCAAGGTAAACACAGTCAGGAATGTCAACATTGTTCTCAAGCTCTTGAATAAATCCCCAGGGTAGTTATTGAATCTCATTGATTTGATATGGTGATTCTGACAGGAATAAATCAGAAGGTAGTAAGCTGTTCTCTACCAGTAATACACTACTTTTGGTGGGGGGGCACATGCGCGGGATGCAGAATTTCCCAGGCCAGAGACTGAACTGGCGCCAGAGCTATAACCAGAGTTACTCTAGTAATAAATTTCTTAGTGAACTCAAATTCCTATTGGATTTAACTACAAGCTTATCTTTTCCTTATAATCTTTGCTGCTTTTTCTAAATAAAACAGAATTGTTTCACTGATAAATACGAAAACTCAAAACATTTCAAAGAAAAGACTGCTTTGATGATGATGATGGCAGTGACTCACCATTTAGTGGGTTTTTACAATATGACATCACTTTTCTAACGTTTTACAAGTATGCTCATTCCTTATCTTGTCAAGCTGCATTGGGTAAAATTAACAGGCAATGGATAGAAAGCTAAACTCAAAATATTTAAAGGACAGAGCAATTTAACTTGGAGGCTAGGAAGAAATTTTAACTTCCTATAATCTACACATTCTTTAACTAGCATATATTGTAAGAACCAGAAAAATGTAGGACGCTAGATACTAGGCAAGGATATTAACCAGGTATGAGTAATGGGTGATTTGCATATATTACTTCATGTAATTTTTACACTTCTTGAGAGGTGGGATCCTCATACAAGCTAGTCTAATTTCTGGCATAAGTAGTTTACAACTAAAGGACACTGGCTCATACCTTGATTTTACAGGTTAAGTTGTGTTAAGTTTGGGAAAAACTAACCAAAAAACTCCTTGCACCTGAATTTACAAAAAAAAAAAAAAAAAAAAAAAGGATGACACATCCCTTTGATCTGAAGAGGCTTCTTTGCAAAGGTACACTATAATTAATTGGCCCTGTATCCCAACAGAACAGTCATACACTTCAGGCTTCCCCGACTACCAAATCTATACAATATGCTAATAACCTCATAAAAGAAAATACACACTCCCATAATAAGGTGACTGATCAATATTTTTTAAAATATTTTATGCTTATCATGGTTTTTACTTTTAATTATCATTGATGATGTTATTGGTAGTTATATGTATAATATCACAGAGTCAAAAATCAGCTAAGCTGACTTTTTAAATGTTTACACAAAAAACGTTTCTTAATGATTTCACTCAGGATTCAAAAGTGGGGAAGAGAGAGAGAAGGGTCTGGAATGCAGAAAACATGATAACGTTTTCATTTAAACCAAATACATCACACCTATAATCTTTCAAATTTAAATGCCATATTAGATAGCCTAAGTCTGTGCCTGGACGATCATGTTACTTACTGAGTTGGACCCTGGGAAATCATATCCTCCCATGACTTTCATGTATGCTTTTTCTATGAGAGAAACCCACAGTTCGCTTTTGTTGTTAGAGTAAGAACACAGCAACTCTCCCTTATGATCAACGGGTAACTGGTCATCAATTATCACCTGCACAAAGAGAACATTAATTTCCTTAATGGGTACAAAGTATCTCAAAATTCTATCAAAAAACCCCCACACCTTTCATACTGGTAAAATAAAAGGCATGCTAACCACTATGAGGTATCACCTAACACCAGCCAAAATGGCCATCATCAGAAAGTCTACAAACAAGATGTGCTGGAGAGGGTGTGGAGAAAAAGAAATCCTATTACATTGTTGGTGGGAATGTAAATTGGTGCAACCACTGTGGAAAACAGTAAGGAGATTTCTCAGAAAACTAAAAATAGAATTACCATTGGATTTAGCAATCCCACTCCTGGGCATCTATCTAGAGAAAACCATGACTCAAAAAGACACATGTACTTCAATATTCATTGCAGCACTATACACAATAGCCAAGACATGGAAACAACCTAAATGTCCATTGACAGAGGAGTGGATAAAGATGTGGTACATATACACAAAAGAATATTATTCAGCCATTAAAAGGAAAGAAATAACATCATTAGCAGTAACATGGATGGACCTAGAAGTTATCATGCTAAGTGAAGTCAGTCAGACAATGAGACACCAACATCAATGGCTATCACTTACATGTGGAATCTAAAAAAAGGACACAATGAACTTCTTTGCAGAATAGATGCTGACTTACAGACTGAAAAACTCATGGTTTCCAAAGGAGACAGGCTGGGGGGTGAGGGGATACACTGAGGGTTTGGGATGGAAGTGTTATAAAATTTGGTTGTGATGATCGTTGCACAACTATAAATGTAATAAAATTCATTGAGAAATTAAAAAAAAAATAAATGTAATCTTGATAAAAAATAAAAGGCATGCTCAATTACAAAATGTTATGTGATGTCTTTCTTCAAGTTTACAAACTAATCTGTCAGGAATTAACTTTGAGCCAATTGGTTAAATGTTACAGATCTACCAGCAAAATTATTAGGGATTCTAGACAGGTATGTTATATCTAAAATAATTACAAAAGATCCTGACTATTAAGGTAAATAACACTATTAACATAACCTGCAAAAGGGCTCATGCTATGTTAGTTGTAAAATATTATGATTAAGAATACATTTACATAATATAGATTTCTATATTATAGAGGTAGACTTCTATAACATAGAAGTAATCACCACAAAGATATGGTTTCAAATTCACATTAAAGAGTGATTTGGGAAACAAAAAGAAAAGAATTTTGATCTAATGTTAACAATATGCAAGTGCATTCTGAAATATTCTTTAAACAAGAGTTTATCAAAAACTTAAAATTCATAAAAACCATTCTCAGTAATTCCCTTTAGTTTTTAAGAAATTAGCTAGAGTGGTGGTTCTGAAAGGGTACTCTCAGGCAACAGCATCATCCTAACCTAGGAACCCGTTAGATATGCAAATTCTGGCTCCTCCACAGACCCAGTGAACCACGCACTCTGGGGGTGGGACCCAGCAATCCATTCTGCAGTTGCTCCAGGTGAGACTGTACACATTAAAGTCTAATTATTTTTCAGCTACTCAGCATCTTTTTGGCTTCTTACACTGGAATCACTAAGGGATCTCCTTTAAATGCCTATTTTGATTCAGTAGGTCCAGGATGTGGCCTAAAATTTTGCAACTCTAACAAATTCCCAGGTGATGCTGATATTGATCCATGGACCACCAGCAGTCAACAGAAGCTAGAGAAGCCTAACAATTCAAGGCCTTTACAACGTGGTTCAGAATCCTTAAAGAAATTATAAAGTAGTGCAATTTAAGACTATGTATGTATTTCACAAAGGAAAACAATATTAAAGTGTCTTTCATCTCAATTTATGATTACACATACATAAATTGTTCTAACCTAACAGACCTGGTTGGTCTAATATTCTTTTTTTTTTGGTCTTTTTGCCATTTCTTGGGCCGCTTCCGCGGCATATGGAGGTTCCCAGGCTAGGGGTCTAATCAGAGCTGTAGCCGCCAGCCTACACCAGAGCCACAGCAATGCAGGATCTGAGCCATATCTGCAACCTACACCACAGCTCACGGCAACGCCAGATCCTTAACCCACTGAGCAAGGCCAGGGATCGAACCTGCAACCTCATGGTCCCTAGTCGGATTCGTTAACCACTGCGCCATGACGGGAACTCCGGTCTAATATTCTTTCAATCAAAAAGGTGATTAATCATCAGATTAAAATGCATTTTAAGCATTAGCAATCATTAGCTCAGTGTTACTTCTTGGAATCTTCTATAAATTTTCTCAAACCCATTTTTTAAAAGATTTTATGCTTATCATGATTTTTACTTTTAATTATTATTGATGATGTTATTGGTAGTTATATGTATAATATCACAGAGTCAAAAATCAGCTAAGCTGACTTTTTAAATGTTTACACAAAAAACGTTTCTTAATGATTTCACTCAGGATTCAAAAGTGGGGAAGAGAGAGAGAAGGGTCTGGAATGGAGGGAGACATTACTCACCTTTCTAGGGACACCATTGAGGTGAAGTTTTACCATATACTTTCCACATGGATTGTACTCTGGCTCACCATCCTTATTCTGAGGGTAAATGATGCTTTAGTAAGGAAAGAAATATTGAAAAGCCAACATTAATATTCAATATAAACTACTATACAGAATAGTATATTTTATTTAGACATAGGCTATTATCTTAGCAATTTTATAAAAAGAAACCTAAGAATATTCTTCTTTAAGAGGCCTATAATAGAAAAAGAATTTTAGGAGTTCCTGTTGTGGCTCAGCAGCTAACAAACCCGACTAGCATCCATGAGGACATGGGTTCGATCCCTGGCCTCGCTCAGTAGCATAAGGATCTGGCATTGCTGTGGCTATGGCCCTAGAAAGACAAAAAGTAAAGAAAAAGAATTTTACCCTAGCCAAAGGGCATATTCAAGATAAATAAATGAAGAATGTATCTTATGAGATCATATAGCAGGGCATAAATTTCACAATATTCTGAAAAACACTAAGTTTTTAATTATATACCCTAGTAAATTTTCTAGTAAGTAGGTATGTTTTAAGTCAGTTAAAGTAACCGGAATTCCCATCATGGTGCACAGGAAATGAATCCGACTAGGAACCATGAAGTTGAAGGTTTGATCCCTGGCATCGCTCAGTGGGTTAAGGATCTGGTGTTGCCATGAGGTATGGTGTAGGTCATGGACAAAGCTCTCATCTGGCATTGCTGTGGCTGTGGCGTAGCCTGGTGGGTACAACTCCAATCAGACCCCTAGCCTGGGAACCTCCATATGCTGCAGGTGCGACCTAAAAAGACTAAGAACATGTAAAGCAAATTGAAGTGAAGTAAAGTGAAGTGAAGTGAGATAGAAGTGAAGTGAAGTGAAGTGTAAGGAGGTAAGAGAAGTGAAATGATGCCAAGTAAAAGGAAAGTGAAAATGAAGTGAAGCAAAGTGAAAAAGGAAGTGAAGTGTGGCAAAGATGAAGTGAAGTGAGGTGAAGAAGTTAGGTAAACTGAAGTGAAGTGAATTAAAAAGTAAAGTGAAGCAAGGTGAAGTGAAGTAGAAGTGAAGTGAAAGTGAAGTGAAATAAACCTACTATTGGCCCTAAGACATAAAGAGAAGCCCCTTTCAATTAACCACAACTAAGGTGACTAATTATAACTGACAGTAACAAAATTAGCACAATTCTTTACTTAGCACAAGATACTTGCAGAAACTATCATATTAATTTTCTTTCACAAATTGCATATGATTTACTTACACAGTCTGTTTATCCAAGATGGCAAATAGCTTGAAACTAAGGCCAGTACCTAATTCACTTTTGTTTTTTCAGGACTCAACAGACAAAACCCCCTTAGGAAAAGTTGTACAAAAACCATAATGTTTTTTTTTTATAGTGAATGATTTTAAGCTAATAAAACTTTTAAAAATTGAAAAAAAAGTATTTCAGTAACATTTCAGCACATGCTAAAGCAGTCCTAGCCAAGAGAAATGTTATTTTACATTACAAGTGTTTTACATAAAAGTTTCATTTTACTCAATATATGTAAAAATATTATGATTTCAACATGTAATAAATATAAAAATTTGAGATACTGGAGTTCCCGTCGTGGCACAGTGGTTAACAAATCCGACTAGAAACCATGAGGTTGCGGGTTCGGTCCCTGCCCTTGCTCAGTGGGTTAACGATCCAGTGTTGCCGTGAGCTGTGGTGTAGGTTGCAGACGCGGCTCAGATCCCACGTTGCTGTGGCTCTGGCGTAGGCTAGTGGCTACAGCTCCGATTGGACCTCTAGCCTGGGAATCTCCATATGCCACGGGAGCAGCCCTAGAAAAGACAAAAAAAAAATTTGAGATATTTTCCAATAGACTTTTTTTTTTGCTATTTAAAATCTGATACATTTTATATTTAGAGCCTATCTGATTTCAGACTACGTCATTTCAAGTGTTCAATATCCACATGTGGCTAGTGGCTACCACATACTACAGTGCAATTATAAGTATGATGTGATTTTAATTTGGTCAATTTCATTTATTTCAAAACATATGTATCTCATATATATTATTCTAACTACATGTGCATGTTTTTCAACTGTCCTAGCAAATCTTTTCATATTCACAAACCATCTGCTTGACACACCAGGGCTACGATATTCTAAGTTATATGCCCTCCTCACTTTCTGTGCAGATAAAGCCTAAGTTTTCAATTTCCAGTTAACAGACAATTATATGAAAAGGGCTAAAGGGACAAATATAAAATTTTACCTGGTAATCAACTTCTTATTAAATCGTCTTTCATAAGCTGCACTGATAGCCAGTGATGCCACAAAGGAACAATCTGACACTATTGTCTGTTAAAAGAATTTATTAATATATTCATTCATTCATGTAATTTCAACATTACTACAATATTTTAAGTATTCTACCTAGAGCCTGACTTCTTACACTAAATCTCTTGACTAGGAAGAGATTTATGCTAAATCTCTTAAGAATCTCATGGATAGGAAAACAATAAATACAAGTGTCACAATGCCCATAACACCTATTTTGTTCAAATAAATCCTAAAAAAAACAAAGTATTTCATTGAAGTTAATTTAGATTAAAAAATGAATGATGTATTCCTACATGGATAAAAGCATACTCACTGAATCACACTCTCTTTAATGACAAAAAATTAAAAGCATTTTCAAAAAGTTGGTTATTATAATACGGCCAATTAAAATGCATATGCACATCAAAAGAGTCTTGAATTAGTGTTAACTAATGTGGAAAACATCTGTGCCTTCAATGCTAAAATGTAATTAATAAAGTTTGCAATAAAGCCATAGAATTGTTTTGCCTCTAAACAATATCTTTCTGTTTTACGTCTATTCTACCTTTTTTTTTTTTTTTGTAATGTTTGCACTTGCAACATATGGAAGTTCCCAGGCCAGGGACTGAATCCAAGCCATAGCTGCAGCGATGCTGGATCATTTAACCCACTGCACCAGGCCAGGGATTGAACCCACACCTCTGCAGCTACCTGAGCTGCTGCCATTGGATTCTTAACCCACTCTGCCAGGAACTCCTCTATCTGTTCTCTTAACAGTTAAAATTCAGACTCTCAACTTTCTCATCTGCAAGCACATTTTAATAAATGGAGTGTATATAGAAATTTGTAATTGTTTAAAAGTTATATCTCAGTAAGTTTAAGTGTTCAGAATATTTTTTCCAATTATACTATCTGAATACATAATAAAAAATCTAAGAAAAAAGTCAAATCTACATATAAATTACTTTAAAAATGTTAGCTTTTCATTTAAAATATATGTTTACCTGCTTTATGCTGAAACTGGACACAGTATAAATCATCGTAGGATTGTTGGTCAGATCTTCTGGTCGCACCCACTTAGAAAATATAGCTTTCTGTTTAGGTGATAATGGTAGCTTGCCACATCTATCACTGAGATGATAATAAAAATTATACAATAATAATAATAAAATTAATCTCAAAAGATGTCTCAAAAGCAAAGTTAAATTTCCAAGAAAATTGGTTTTTTGGTATAGTGGTTATAGCTGTACTATGCAGTCCTATAAAATCTCTCTGGTCTCTCTTTACATTGAAGCTTGAATCCAGTCAATCTGATCATCTTCCTCAATTAAAAAAATGTACCATGAGGTTGCGGGTTCAATCCCTGGCCTCGCTCAGTGGGTTAAGGATCCAGCATTGCTGTCAGCTGTGGTGTAGGTTGCAGATGCGGCTCAGATCTGGCATTGCTGTGGCTGTGGCGTAGGCCGGTAGCAATAGCTCAGATTAGACCCCCAGCCTGGAAACCTCCATATGCCAGGGGTGCGGCCCTAAAAAGACAAAAAGACAAAAAAAAAAAAGAATACACTGTAAAAGTTTAATTTAGCATGGTTATATTCAAGAAATTCAGTTTCAATAAAACAGAGCCATTAACAATACAATTTGATTCATTCAAAAGGACAAAGAAGGCTACAGATCTTTATGCTGGCTCTTGACAAAGTCTTCTCTGCACCTAATTTCTGAGTAAAAATCACATACCAGGTGTTTCTGTCGTGGTACAGTGGTTAACGAACCCGACTAGGAACCATGAGGTTGAGGGTTTGATCCCTGGCCTCACTCAGTGGGTTAAGGATCCTGCATTGCCGCGAGCTGTGGTGTAGATCACAGACAAGGCTCGGATCCTGTGTTGCTGTGGCTGTGGCTTAGGCCAGCAGCTATAGCTCCAATTTGACCCCTAGCCTGGGAACCTCCATATGCTGTGGGTACGGCTCTAGAAAAGACAAATAAATAAATAAATAAATAATCACATGCCAGGCATCATACAAAAGTTTTCACATGTATTTTTCGTTTAACCTTCAGAACAACTCTATTAAAGCAATATTTTTGCAAAAGTTTTTTTTTTTTTTTTTTTTTTTTTTTTGTCTTTTTGCCATTTCTGGGGCCGCTCCCATGGCATATGGAGACTCCCAGGCTAGGGGTCAAATCGGAGCTGTAGCCACCGGCCTACGCCAGAGCCACAGCAACACGGGATCCGAGTTGCATCTGCGACCTACACCACAGCTCACGGCAACGCCAGATCCCCAACCCACCGGAGTAAGGCCAGAGATCGAACCTGCAACCTCCTGGTTTCTAGTCAGATTCGCCAACCACTGAGCCACGACAGGAACTCCACTGGAAAAGATTTTAAGTGATTAATAATATAACTTGTGACAGCTGTAGAGCTGTGGCAGGAAGGATATCTGAATATAGTTCTCTGAGGCCACACCCATCATTCCTTTTTTTTTTTTTTTTTTTGCTTTTAGGGCCGCACTCACAGCATATGGAGGCTCCCAGGCTAGGGGTTGAATCAGAGCTTTAGCTGCCAGCCACAGTCACAGCAACACCATATTCGAGTGATGTCTGCAACCTACACCACAGCTCATGGCAACACAGGATCCTTAACCCACTGAGCAAGGCCAGGGATCAAACCCACAACCTCATGCTTACTAGTTGGATTTGTTTTCGCTGTGCCACAACGGGAACTCATACATCCATCATTCTTATCCACCACCATCTACTCACAGTGTGTATGGGACAGACTGGGTAATATTGTTCTAAAACTGATGTATAGCACACATTTTTAAAAATCTACCTTTTCTCAAAGATTTCCTAGAGGAAGGGAAACAAATCTTTGGGTTTCAAAAGATTTCTAGGATAATATATGGTACATGATATGCAAACTGAAACAAATACAACATTTTTTAAAAAAAGAATATTCATAGATATTAGGAGAAAGAGTTTTATGGTCAGGTGTGATCTGAAAACTTCTAGTTCAAGTACTGGCTTTTTTCACTGGATGAAATCTCTAAACCTTTAGAGATTAAAGAACTACCTTTAGAACTACTCATGTTTTAGGCAACATTTTGGTACCTGTGTAATATCAGCAGCTGAGTGTAAACAGACAGCTGAGTGAAGCTAAAAGAATTTATAGACTACCATTACAAAATTCTGAAGAGAAAAAATAAGGCTGATTCAAATCTATAACTGGATTACAGTTATTTTTTAACTTGCCATGTGAACCATAATTCAGTAAAACCAATATTCTTTAATATTTTTTAAAAGTCACCACTAAATTACCAAATTCAATGCTTTTTCTTAGAACTTTAAAAATGTTTAATATTCTATAAATATAATATTTATTATAACGCATGACCAGAAAAGAAAAAAATTTAACCTTTCTAACCAAAGATTCATGAATTGTGGAGCCTTTTGCTATGAATTGTAAAATGTTTACTGTTACTTTTTCTTCTGATTATTCTCACTGTAAAATAATCCAGAAAACAAAAAAAGGAAAAGTCTCACCCATTAGAATAATTTTACTCTTGTTTTTACTTCAAATTTAATTAACTCAGTAAGTATTCACTAAGCACCTGCCAGAGGCTCTACAAAATTCTTGTAGAGAATTTGTAGGCACTAGCTCTACAAAATTCTTCTTAGGGACATTCTGCTGTATGAGCACTAAAAATATGATCTATCTTAATCTGTTACACAAAGATTGAAACTACAAGTTTACACTTGGATGTAAACATTTACGAGCATCCTAGAATAACTGACTCATATTTTCATAATTATAACAATACTGATAAATAGCTTTTACATAAATTTTTGACTACATCTGTAAATAAATACTTTCCAGAATTGGTTTCCTGAGGAGAAATCACCAGTCAAAGGGGTATAAACATTTTTAAAGTATTTGAAATGTACAGCCAAATTATGTAATATAATTTAGTATTTAACAAAATAATTATTTTTAACAGTTAATTCTTGGAGTTCCCATCGTGGCGCAGTGGTTAACGAATCCGACTAGGAACCATGAGATTGCGGGTTCGATCCCTGGCCTTGCTCAGTGGGTTAAGGATCTGGTGTTGCCATGAGCTGTGGTGTAGGTCGCAGACGAGGCTCAGATCCTGCATTGCTGTGGCTCTGGTGCAGGCCAGTGGCTATAGCTCCAATTAGACCCCTAGCCTGGGAACCTCCATATGCTGCGGGAGCAGCCCTAGAAAAGACAAAAAGACAAAACAAAAACAAAAACAAAACCAGTTAATTCTTACTATATGGTGCTTGCTATATAATAAGAACCTTTATAAGTGCTTTATATTTTATCAACTCATTTAATATTCATATTAACACCCTGAGAGGGATTCTATTTTTATTTTAAAATCTGAAACAGATTAAAACCTTGCAAGATCACACAGGAAATGACACTCTGTGATGTGCTTGGCTCTGGACTCTGTGTCCTTAATGTCAGTGCTCTAAGTTTCTTTGACAGAAACATTTCTTAGATCCCAATTGTCACCAGCATCACATGGTTGCCTGAGTGAAAACCTTATAACTTTTGGGCCCTGACATGTCTAACTTGGACTAATCTAAGAACAGTAAAACACCTGAAATGAGAGAGCAGCTCTTTTGTTCTTTATAGAGCCTTTATATATTCTGTACATAATAAGCATTCAACTCTCTGATGTTTTTTGATAATATACAGAACATGCTCATTGTAGAAATTCTGCAAAATAAAAATGTTTTAAAAAGTAAATCACGTTTTGCTGCTTAGAGAAAACCACTATAAACATTTTGCTGTATAACATCATTTTTTCTGTAGATCTATAAAAAATGAGAAAAGAAAAATAAAATTTGGATGTAACTTTCTTTTAAAATTTACTATATTGTAGCATTTCCCCTATATTATTCAGACTTATTTTTTATGGGTAGCATAATGAACCCTTCCTAGAATTGAATTTTCTTAGTAAGGAACAATATATCGTCATTTTCCTCCCCCTTTCCATTCAATGCCTCTGCTGACTTGCATTTCTGCTGTGATCCAACACCAAATGGACAAACATTCATCGACTTGTGCCAGGTACCTTGTGCCAAATACAGTGGGACACACTGTGAGTG
The DNA here is from genome assembly GCF_016906955.1 of Phacochoerus africanus. Taxonomy (NCBI): domain Eukaryota; kingdom Metazoa; phylum Chordata; class Mammalia; order Artiodactyla; family Suidae; genus Phacochoerus; species Phacochoerus africanus. The sequence continues at coordinate 82,917,612 of NC_062544.1, read as the reverse complement.
TAACGTCAGGCAAAAGGAGACCCACACATCCCATGACTGGGAAACTGCCCAGAGGCACTCTCTCAACATTTCCCCATGGCCTTCCCATAGCCACACCTCTTTTCCAATCAAATTTTATTACAAATGTTAATTTCAAGGCTATGAATTTAGTTGGACTTCAGAGGACAAGGTAACATACTGAAAAATTAAAACAATCTTGAAAGTAAAAATTGCGATTGTGCTTACTTACCAGAAAGGCATTGGATAGGCAAAACGTTCCCGCAGATCAATATTCATGAAAGGAACATATTCTATACCATTTATTTTTGATGTTGTCCTTTAAAACAAAAGGAAAAAACTAAAGTAAATGTTGAAGTTGGCCTTAATTACCAATATTATTTAAACTCCTTAAAATGGCATGTATGGTACTGTAATAAAATTGACAATCTTATGTAATGTTGATAACTTTAAACAAAATTTTCACAAAGTACTTGAATACTAGAAAATAACTGATCCAATTCAATTCAGTTATTCTTTTAAGACTAATATCCTTTACAACAAAAAAACCATCTCAAGGTAGACCTATGCTAGAGGTACTGAAAGTGTCACAGGACACAAAGCAAACTGGATCCTAGGCCCAAGAGAGAAAGTAGTTGTTTAGTTATTTGGAGCTTTAAAAAACATGACATTTATAATTCTGAGAAATACGTTCTTTATATTTTTTGGTTATGAGAATAAGGACCAGGTAGTAAAGAAGGAAGCTGCACAGATAACAGTTATGGCCTCTTAACAAATTAAAGAAATGTGGTTTGTAGAAGCTTTGCACATTCTCTTTTTATTTTGTGTATTTGCATATATTAGCTATTTCTTTCTCTTTCCTTTTTTTTTTTGTCTTGTCTTTTTGAGGGCCGCACCCGCAGCATATGTTGGTTCCCAGGCTAGGGGTCTAATCGGAGATGTAGCCGCTGGTCTATGCCAGAGCCACAGAAAGGCAGGATCCGAGCCTTGTCTACACCACAGCTCACAGCAACGCTGGATCCTTAACCCACTGAGTGAGGCCAGGGATCAAACCTGAAACCTCATGGTTCCTAGTTGGATTCGTTAACCACTGCACCACGACGGGAACCCCTCTTTCTGTTTCTTTCCTTCGTTTTATTTAGAAGGAGTTGGGGGCTAACTTCATAATTCAGTCTCTAGGTAACAATACTCAGTGAGACTGTAACTGAATTTGAAGACAAATTAATACAGCAGGTGAAGGATAGCTGTGTGTAACCTTATTCTGGAATGATGACAGCTTTGTACTTACATGAAGGATAGCTACATCTTGTTAGGCAGAAATACAAAGTCGTTCTAACTGTAGTGTGGAATTTCAAATGTGTGCAGCAGGGAGCATGGGGATGCTTAAGTAGCCAGACTGTTAAATGTTAATGTCTCTCAGGTCAAAACCACCCTTTCTGTCCTGCTTTGTGTTGTATTGGTTCATACACATTTTTTTCTTAGGCAAAGAGGACCAAATTAGTAGGAGTAAAATTAAAATCTTCAGCTGGAAAAGAGAGAAAAATGTATTCAAATGGCTGCCACAAAGGAAGGAACCCCTCTGCCAACTTCACTAAGTGTATAGCTCTGAGCAGGCTAGAGCCCAAGGGAAAAGCGGCCACACTGGCTCAAAATGCAGTCAAGGATTTCCACGGCCTCTGGGGTTCTGTATTTATAATATCCCCTGAGGCTGCTTCCAGACACTGAGCTGGCTTCCCAGCCCAGAGGCTGGTAAACCTTTTCTGTCAGGGGCCAGACAGTATATAAGTTTTGGCTTTGCAGTGAGGTCTCTGTCACATATTCTGGGCCTCTTCTATTTTCTTTTTTACATCTCTTTAAAGAAATGTAAAAAACCATTCAGAGTTTAAGACTGCCCTTTGCTGCCTTTGGCCTAGACTGCTACTTCAAGGTAACAATTTTTTCCCCGTTAGAGCTCTGGTCACAAGGTGGCAAAGATGATGAACAGTCTGCCACAGCTCTACTTTGCCCCATAACTTTTATTATTCAATTTTGAAGAATGCTAGGATTTTCAGATAAAACTATGTCTAATGGAAATGTGAATATGAAGGTATATTAGAACAAATTTCAACTATTCCAAGTTGTGACAATGACAAAATAATTTATAATTACATAATAGCATGACACACTATAACAAAGGTGTAACTACAACTCAGCAAGCCTAACAAGAATAATATTTAGAGCACTGATTATGTTAACAAACTTGTTCATTACAATGAATCCTAAACTGATTTACCTGAGAACTTCTATTTCTTCTGCTGTATATCTCTGTCCTTGTGCATCACATGACTGTGGACTTATAAACGGCTGAGGTCTTTCCTGGAAGGGATTAGTTCCTAGAGGAAAATGTGTTCTTGTTGGAGGTGGCTTTGGTTTAATATTCGTTGCCTTGACTTTGCATAATGGCTTTGTTAAAGGCTCACTCAATGCTTCCGCTCTATAACAGAGAGAGGTACAGAAAAACCATTCTAGTTTTTCTCACATTAAAATTTTCCAGAACACAAAATTTATCTCAAGAACCAGTCGAGCATCCCTAATATAATATCAGTATATAAAATTCTTACATACTAGTCAACAATTCACTACTCAAGCTATTCCCAAAAGTAAGGTGAATATATATTATTTTTTGCAAGTAATATTCCACTGACAACATTAATTGAACATTTGTAGCATGTCAGATAGAATGTAAGGTAAGGAGGATACAAGAATGTATGGAAGAACCCCTGCTCTCAAGGTGCTCCTAGTTTTGTGGGAAAAGAAAGACAACTGCATCAAAAGTGACAGATGTGAGGCTGGAAAAATCCCACATGGGCAAATGCACAGCAGAAGTTACTGACTTAACGTTGGAAAAATAATGAGTCAGTGAACATTTTTATGAATTGATGTTAGAGTCCAGAAGAATTCACCTGGGGAGTGGAGAAGGGTTCAAAGTACAGCAAAAGATGTGCACACATGCAGACATGTGAAGCAGCAGTGAGCAAAGGAGGGAGCCCCTGTGAACAGTGCAAAGAGAGGCAGCAGGAGGTGAGGCCAGTGGCAGGGATTAGATCATAGAAGGCATCACTTGATATTTAAAGGAATTTGGACTTCCATCTGTCAAAGAACTAACAAGCTCAAACACAGAAGTCATTAATCTGAGGTCCATATATGAGACTTAGGAGTCTTGCAAATGCTCTGAAACTACATGCAAAATAAATAAATAAATAAATGTTATGTACCTTTTTTCTAGAGTGTATCCATTCTTTTGAACAGATCCTCAAAGGTGCCCATGACTGACTGATGCCCCTGTGCTGAGGATGCAACTTAGAGATACTAGATGGGTTACCCACATATGTAATGAAAGCCACCTATGCTTCTGACTGGTGAAAGAAGTCAAAATGGAGAAGACAACTATACATCAAGGGCCTACATCTTCATTAATGTGGAGAAACAAACTAAATGCTATATGATGGTAATGAAAAGGAGGGAGAACAGTTATACCTCAATAAAAAAAAGAAGGGCCGGGGTAGCACAGCTACCTAGTCTGAACCTCGAAAGGAGATGTTTTATTAATTCATGCTACAACTATAAATGTCATTTCCACCCTTTTCCTTTGTCTGTAACGCTTTGTCTATACAAGAGGTATAATTCTCTGGTGCAAATCCATTCATTCTTTCAACAAACACCTAGAGAGTACCTTCTGTATGTCTGGCGCTCTGCTAGGTACCTGGATAAAGCACTGAACAAAGACAAAATTCTCTGCCCTCACAGAGCTTGTGTTTGGGGGGCTGGAAGGAACACAGACATTAGTAACAAATTTGATACACTAGTAAATCTCATATACCTTAGAAAGTAATAGGAGTTTTGGGAAAGAACATTAGAACAGAGTAAGCAGAATGAAAGTACGGGAGGAGATTCAATTTTAAATAGAAAGGAGGAGTTCCCCTGTGGCTCAGCAGTAAGGAACCCAGCTGGTATTCATGAGGATGTGGGTTCAATCCCTGGCCTCGTTCAGTGGGTTAAGGATCCAGCGTGACCATGAGCTGTGGTATAGGTCACAGACGTGGCTTGGATCTGGCACTGCTATGGCTGTGCTGCAGGCCAGCAGCTACAGCTCCAATTCAAACCCTAGCAAGTAAACCTCCATATGCCATGAGTGTGGCCCTAAAAACACTAAAAAAAAAAAAAAAAAGAACAGAGAGGGCATGCCTCATTAAAGAGCAATGCATGGAGGGAGCTATACACATGCACGACCTGGAGTATGTACATGGTGGCTCACTCTCAATTTCTCCATTTCCAGTAGTAGCACTGGAAGGCTCACTGGAAATTCTCCTCTTTGGAAGTCTGAAATTACACAATGGAAGGGAAGCCTTCCATTTCAAATGCCATATTCATTTTTTAATTAATTAATTAATTTTTTGTCTTGTCTTTTAGGGCTGCATCCACAGCATATGGAGGTTGCCAGGCTAGGGGTTGAATTGGAGCTACAGCTGCCAGCCTACGCCACAGCCACAGCAATGCCAGATCCTTAACCCCTGAGCGAGGCCAGGGATTGAACCCGTGTCCTCATGGATATTAGTTGGGTTCATTAACCACTGAGCCATGGGAACTCCTCATTTTTGTTTTAGACCCAGCAAAAACTAAATAAAATGATTCTTGACTGACTTGTTTTTTGAGTTTCAAGCAGGGATGAGGACACAGGTGAAACTCCTCTGCTCCCCTGAGTAGTTTATCATCTAATGAGCCAAAGTGACATGTGGAAAAAGCAGCAGGGAACAAGAGAGGAACAAATTTACTTGGAGAAAGAAGGCAGACTTGCTCTGGATCCCAGGTTTGTTACCACGAACTCCACCTCACATGCAGATAAACCTGTTTCAGTGAAGTGACACAGCACACTGCTATCCAAGGATAAGAACTCAAGGGACCAAAACTCACCTGTCCAGTGCTTGTCGAGCCAACTGTTTCAGTTTATTTTGCAGAGTTTTATCAGCAGTCTCATAAGACTTGAAAGAAAGACATTCCAAGGTACAATTATTAATGTGCTTCACCCATGATAATTCTAAGCAAGAAGAATTTACAATGTACATTACACTTCTTAAAATTATGAGGGAATCAACCAAGACATTGTATTTTCATCCTTCAAGGTAACATTTCAAACTGTGCTGAGCGCTCATTACTAAGGTAAAGTCTAAAACCAATAAATGTGGGCAGGTGATAACTGGATCACAACCATATAATCACAGTGCCACATAAGGCTGGGCATCAGGAACCTGGGGAGAGTAGGGCTACTGCACTAAGTGACATAGTCAGGAGGAGAAAGACAGGTACCACAGGATTTCACTCATATGTGGAACCTAAAAGACAAAACAAATAAACAAACAATAACACAAAAACAAACTCAGAGAGACAGAACAGAGGAGTGGCTTCCAGAGCGGAAGGGGGTTGGGGGGATGGGCAAAGTGGGTGAAGAGGTCAACTGTACAGGGATGGAAGGTAACTAGGCTGTGGTGGTGACCACTTTGAAGTGTATACGGATGTGGAATAATGCTGTACATTGAAATTTATATAACTAAACAAAATAAAAACAGACTAGCATTTACTCGCAGGCTCAGTTACCTACATACATGAAGCTAGATGTTCCTCTGAACAAAAGACCTTGAACAGAGAGCCAGTACTCTGATCAATATACTGAGAATACCACTCTTGCCCATGTCACCACATCCACCTGCCAAATGAGCTGCTCTCAAATACTAGATGCTTCTTGGAGCTCCTCAGGAGGCAGTAAAGACTACACAACAGACGGACTTTACACTGCATTAATAAAGCTCTCCCAAACCATTAGCTCGGTTCTAAGTGTATAAAACCAAAAACAGGGGGATGTTTATTTTAAATTCATAGATTTGTGATGGTGAATTCTTCCTGTAATAAATTTACTTTAGTTATATGGGTATAAAAAGGTTAAAAATGGCACCTGTAATTTAAAAAACAATTGCCTAATGACTTGATCTCAATACTGCCAAATTTTGAACAAGATGTTAAAATCCATTATTCATTTCTACTGTTCACTATCTTTTTTTTTTTTTTTTTTTGCTTTCTTTTAGGGCCTCACCCGCGGCATATGGAGGTTTTCAGGCTAGGGGTCAAATCAGAGCTGCAGCTGCTGGCCCGCACCACAGCTACAGAAATGCAGGATCCGAGTCTGATCTGTGACCTACATACACCACAGCTCATGGCAACGCTGGATCCTTAACCCACTGATTGAGGCCAGGGATGGAACATGCATCCTCATACATACTGGTCGGATTCATTACCACTGAACCACAACGGGAACTCCTTCATTATCTTTTAAGGAGGAGTAACTTAGTTTCATTTGTAATAATAGGACGGTTTGTTTTCTTTAAAGAATTAAGTGAAATTTACTAGTAAGGGGAGAAATTTCTTAGTACAATTCCACCAATGTAACTTGTAGCTATTATACATACAGTTTTCAGACAGAGATCTACAGCTTCTGTATACAATTCTATAGCATCTTCAACATTCCCTTTTTCATCTTCATCAAAAGCTTGCGTAACAAGGAAATGAGCCCGTTCTAAGTCCAACTGATGTTTTGATTTCAAAGGATCCGCACTCTTTGACTGAACTGGGATAGAAAAAGAGTCACACCAAAGAAATTATTACACATATATATGTATCACAGGGAACAACATAACCATTTTACTACATTCTTTATCCTTCATTTAAAAAGCTTAGCAAAAATCCTTTAAAAATTTTTTCCCTAAATTTTTGCCCCTATCAGCACTTTCTTTGTTTAAAAAACATAGGAGTCCTCCTCTCACACACCCATCCCACAAAAAAAAAAGTGGAAAATAATAAATCTAAAGAAACTCAATTATGTTTCAAAGTAATTAAAAATTTTTTTCAGTACAGATAATAGTTATAATATACTAGACCTTGATGATAAAATTCATGCTGTTTCCTATTCATCTGGATCCAGAATAAGCGATCATATACTCTTACTGCTCTTTGAAATATGCGTGTTTTGTTTTGTTTTTTGTCTTTCGTCTTTTTAGGGCCACACCTGTGGCATGGAGGTTCCCAGGCTAGGGGTCGAATTGAAACTACAACTGCTGGCCTATGCCAGAGCCACAGCAACGCCAGGTCCAAGCTGCATCTGTGACCTACACCACACTTCATAGCAACACCAGATCCTTAACCCACTGAGCGAAGCCAAACATCAAACCCACAACCTCATGGTTCCTAGTCGGATCCGTTTCCACTGCAACACAATGAGAACTCCTGAAATAAGGGTTTGTCCCTAACATAAAGATACATACCCACGAAGGACCTGCATCTAATAAAAAGACAAGCCCAATTTAAAACAGGGGTGAGGATTGATGATGTCATCAACTTGTGTTGATGTGACTAGTCCATAGGTTACCCAGCTTTTTGGCTAAACAAGACTTCTGGGTAGTCTGTGAGGATGTTTCTGAATAAAACTGGCATTTGAATTGGTGCTGAAAGTGGACAGCCCTCCCCGGTGTGGGTGAGCATCATCTAATCCACTGTTGGCCTGAACTGAGCAACAGGCAGAAGGGGAAGGAGAATCTGCCCTCACTGCAGGACTGCTCAAGCTGATACACTGGTTTTCTCTTGCCCTTGGACTGGAACTCACATCAGCAACCCAGGTCTCAGGCCTTTGGACCTGGAGTGAACCACACCACCGGCTTTCCCGGGGCTCCAGCTTGCAGAGGGTGGATAGTAGGACTTATTAGCCTCCATAATTACATGAGCCAATTCCTCATAATAAACCTCTTTATATACACCCCAATGGTTCTGTTTCTCTGCAGAACCTGACTTATACAAAGAGCAAAGGATCCATATAACCATTTTGCCAGAGCAGACAGGTATTCAAAGGGCCAACTGGCACATGAAAGATGCTCAACATCATCAGCCATCAAGGAACTGCACATCAAATTCACAATAAGATACCAGTTTACACCCACTAGGGTGGCTAAAATAAAAAAGACAGAAAATAACAACTGTTGATACAGATGTGAAGGAAATGGGACCCTCATATATTGCTGGTAGAACTATAAAATCATATAGCCACTTTGGAAAACAGTTTAGCAGTTCCTCAAAAAGTTAGATATTAAGCTACCCTATGACCTAGCAATTCTACTTCTGGGTTTATATCTAAGAGAACTGAAAATATATGTCCCCACCCAAACTTATGAACAAGTGATCAGAAGAGCGTTATTCATAAAAGCCAAAAACTGGAACCAAGCCAATGTCCATCAACTGATGAATGGATAAATAAAATGTGGTATATTAATACAAAAGTAACCATAAAGAAAAATGAAGCACTGATATATGCTACAACATGGAAAAACTCTGAACACATTATGCTAAATAAAAGAAGCCAGACACAAAAGGCCACATACTGGATGATTCCATTTACCTGAACTATCCATAATAGACAAATCCATGGAGACAGAAAATAGATTAGTGGTTGCTAGGGCCCAGGGGGTGGGGAGAATAGGGAGTGACTAAATAAGAGGTTTCTTTTAGGGTGACAAAAATATTCCGAAATTAGAGAGTGGTGATAGTTGCACGACTCTGGGAATACACTAAAAACCACTGAATTGTACACTATAAAAAGGTGTATTTTATGGTATATGAAATATATCTCAATAAAATTGTTATTTTTAAAAGCTTTAAATTGTCTCAAAATTGAGTTTAATCTTTTAAAAACTACAACCCTCAGTAACACACTAAAGTATGTACTAAACCCATTTATAGAATAAATGTTAAACTGTCTAGCTCAAGGTTTCTCAGCCTTGGCACCACTCACGTTTTCAGCGGGGTAATTTTTTGCTGTGGACAATCCTATGCACTGTAGGCTCTTCCCTGTAGCACTATCTCTGCTCTCTATCCAACCTGATGCTAGCAGCATACTGCACCCCCTGGCATAAAAAATCAGAAATCTCTCCAGGCATTGTCAAATGTCTCCCGAAGGGCAAAAATCGATTCTAGTTGAGAATGACTATCTAGCCTCAAGTTTCATAGCTAAAAGTAGAAGGGCAGGAACTCAACTTAGATCTTTTATTTATTTATTTATTTATTTTTGCTTTTTTATGGCTGCACCCATGGCGTATGGAGGTTCCCAGACTAAGGGTCGAATCAGAGCTATAGCTGCCAGCCTGTGCCACAGCCCCAGCCACATCAGATCCAAGCCACGTCTGTGACCTATACCACAGCTCACGGCAATGCCAGATCCTTAACCCACTGAGCAAAGCCAGGGAGCAAACCCACATCCTCATGGATGCCAGTGAGATTTGTTAACTGCTGAGCCGCGATGGGAACTTCCTCAACTCGGATCTTTTAATTCTGAGTCTTGAGTTTTTTTAAACTACACTGGAGAATTTCAAGCTGGGTTACCTTTCCCCAAACCAAAAGTCAACCCATCTCTCAAGTCACCTGACTGTCAGCAGATTTCATATTTTAAAAGCTGGGGTTTTGGGGAGTTCCTGCCATGGGTCAGCAGTAACGAACCCGACTAGTACCCATGAGGACGCAGGCTGGATCCCTGGCCTTGATCAGTGGGTTAAGGATCCGGCATTTCTGCGAGCTGTGGTACAGGTTGTAGATGTGGCTCAGATCTCGAGTTGCTGTGGCTGTGGCCCGAAGCTGCACCTCAGATTGGACCCCTAGCCTGGGAACTTCCATATGTTGCGGGTACAGCCCTAAAAAGCAAAAAAAAAAAAAAAAAAAAGAAGAACTGGGGTTCTGAACAAGATTTTTATTTGATAAAGGACTCTTCTGCTTGAAATGATAATACGATATTTAAGTAAACCATTTAATTCACCAGATTACATTCTACTTCTTGAACAAAATAAGTCAAAAAGCTGACAAAACATTTAAGGTATATTATGCTTTATTTATTTACTTATTTGAAATCTTTTCAGGGCCATACCATGGCATATGGAGGTTCCCAGGCTAGGGGTCAAATGAGAGCTGTAACCTCTGGCCTATGCCACAGCCACAACAGTGCCAGATCCGAGCTGCGTCTGCAACCTGCACCACAGCTCACAGCAACACTGGATCCTTAAGCCACTGAACAAGGCCAGAGATTGAATGTGTCCTCATGGATACTAGTCAGGTTCATTTCCAGTGAGCCAAGATGGGAATTCCAAGGTTTACTATGCTTAGAAATCCTTTTTGAACTTCTGTTTCACTGGCAAGTGTTCACGCTCCAAGAGATTAGAGCTCATTCTGTGCCTAATATAAACACCACATTTTATAAGTTTAAGAACTTCATTTACTTAGCTGGGAAGATGAAGTGCCTTTGAATTACATGGCATTCTGAATACATGAATCAGTGTAACTTTGCACTACATGAGGTCCTGGTGCACAGGCAGACCACTTTTCAATGCATGCCATTTCTGCACACTGTTTTAAATGAAACTACCATGTCTGTAAGGAGATTGTCCTAACAAGAAATCCAATGATCAAATCAACTTTATCCTAACTATGAGCTTGAAACTGCTCATATGTCCTCAAAATGAGTGGTGAAAAGTAAAGCCTCCCCTGGAGTTCTTGTTGTGGCTCAGTGGTTAACGAACCTGGCTAGTTACCATGAGGTGGCAGGTTCGATCCCTGGCCTCGTTCAGTGGGTTAAGGATCCGGCATTGCCGTGAGTAGTGTAAGTCGCAGACATGGCTCGGATCCTGTGTGTTGCTGTGGCACAGGCCAGTAGCTGTAGCTCTGATTCGACCCCTAGCCTGGGAACGTCCATATGCCACGGGTGCGGCCCTAAAAAGACAAAAGACAAAAAAAAAAAAAAAGAAAGTAAAGCCTCCCCTAAGCTTGTGGCTTTATTATACAGCCACAACAAAAAAGTGGTTAAAAAGAGCCCTTAGTAACATGAACGCTTTTCTAAAACAAAGTGTCAGTAGATGGTCATTTTCTTTTCTACCCATGTGAACAGCAGATTTTACCAGGAGCCATTTACCTCTAAGAGAACAGCAATCACATAGCCTGTGTACTTGTTTCACAGCCATTTGCCACACTGTTTACAAAAATAAATACAAGTTGTTCCAGGACTCTACTTACATGTTGCTTTTCCAAGATACCATTTTAAAAAAGAGTTTAGCTAAGGTCTTAAGGTTGAGGATAATGATACAGTAAAGACTGTGAACCCACTGCTAAAGTCTTTAGACACTAAAGAGGAGGAGTCATTTAATTTTAATAGCAGGAGAGGGCATGTGACAGATATTTAAAAGCAGACTTGAACTAGGGTCCTAATCCTGACGCTGCCCATGATACACTGTTAGAAGGTAGATAATTCATCCTCATCTGCTGGGAAATTAGGAGGCTGGCCTCTATCACCTCTAAGGCTCCTCTTCACAGATGTATCACTTATTTCCATATTATGATTTTTAAAAATGTGACTATCCAAAGAGGAATGAGCAGCAAGAGAATAAGGATCAAGAATCAAAGATGAAAATAAAAAAGAAAGAGAATATGTGGGAAAAGTAAGATGTGATGGGAGAGAGGAAAAAAAAAAGTACAGTGATACAGTGAAGTCCTTTACCAACCTGCTGAATGTAGAGCCTGCACTCTTTCCAGATATTCATTTATTTTTTCTTGAATGTGTTCTAGGCTTGATCCTGCCATCTCAGCATAAATTAAGGCTTGTGCAGCTTCCTAAAAATTAAAAAAAAAAAAAAAAGAATTCAAGGGAATCTAACAGATGAGTTATAATTTGAATTTTTTTACCACTTTCTAACTCACTACTGCTTTCTACGAATGACAAAACAAGAATGTCTTTAAGATAGCAGTAATATTTTGATAAAGTAAATGAGTTATAGAATCCTTCAATACCTTTTCTCGGTTCTGAATACTCTCAATTTTCTCATACTGTTGAAAATGTATGAAGTCAAATAGAAGAAAGTCATTGTAAACATTTTCTTAGAATAGCTGTGGTTTATATGTTTTTTTCTTTCTCTCTTTTTTTTTTTGTCTTTTTAGGGCTGCACCCGCAGCATACGGAAGTTCCCAGGCCAGGGGTCTAACTGGAGCTGGAGCTGCTGGCCTATATCACAACCACAGCAATGCCAGATCCAAGCCATGTCTGTGACCTACACCACAACTCGAGGCAATGCCGGATCCTTTAACCCCCTGAGTGAGGCCAGGGATCTAACCTGCATCCTCATGGATACTAGCAAGATTCTTAACAGGAACTCCTTTTCTTTTTTATTTATGCAACAGGTCAGACTCGAAATTATACACCCCAAAAAAGTGAACTGAGTCTTGAATGCATCAGAACAGATAATAATCAATAAAACTAAACATCAATAAAAAAGATTTTAAAGGTTATCTCACAGTGGAAAGAAAATCTTTTCCTCTACAGAAAATATTGTCAAGGGGGGACACACTGTATGGTAGATTTCAGTTGTATAAAATAAACATTTTAATTAAGAAAATCTGGATTTGTCTTGCCACTATTCCATAACTTCTTCAGCCAGTTAGGCTGTGGCTAGTGAGGAAATGCCTTCATTCTCACCATCAGCATTCTGAGAGGGTGACCAATGCTACCACACAGAAAGTCCACAGAGAGACTTTCCCAAGTACTACCACCTTCTCTGCAGTAACCTAAGCAAGTGTACTTCAAAGAACCTCATGCCTGATTATCTGGATCCAAAGAAGCCACCCACTGATCCAGTTATGAGAGCTGGCGTTGTTTCCTTCAAACTACAAAATCAATAAGAAGAGTAAAGTTTTGGTCCAAATTGAAATTGGGGATAGAAAAAATACGTTTTCCTCAGATTTCAGTAATTCAGATATCTCAGGGGAGAGAGGAAAATATAACCTTATATGTAAATATTACAGCCAATTTTTAAAACTGTTGGCATCAACTTTATTTTACTCATTTCATTTATACTTGAAAGTGACTAACAATTAAGGAACCCCTTTTAGAAGAGTATGAAGACAGAAAACACTAAATATCTGATAGTTTACATAAACAGCTCCTACAAGCACAACCACTTTTCTGACTCTCAAGGAAAAGAAATTCTTCATAGTAACAAGCAAATCTTACAGCAAAACAAGAGGCACACTGCACAGTATTTTCTTTTGCCTTAGCTATTTCAAATGGCACTATTTTCACCTACAAACATTGGTCAGTTATTTCACAAAACTAAAACAGAGTTTTACTTTTTAAATAGCACTCTCATGAAATTGTCAACAAAAAGTCCAAAAGGAATGATTCTAAAACACATCAAAAGTCTCTAGATTATAAAGGCAATTAAATATTAATCTGAAAAAAAACCACACGTTAATGACAGCATATACGTTTATAGGAAAAAGTTACTACTACTGTATAATCAGTCGACATTCCTTCTAAAAGAAAAGGTAGTAATATCAAGAAGATACAGCTACCTCAGCAGGGAGGCGCAGGGCAAGACTGCAGCGAGACAGTTGTGTTTGCAAATCCTCAGGATTAGGGAGCAAAGAGTGGACTGTGAAGCTCCTAGTCTTTAATAATTCTGGCCCCAATAATTATCCAAATGAAATATCAAAGAAACATGTAAAGCATAAGGATATTATGATGCTGAAGATCAAAATATAAATGTTCATAAATGAACATAAAATGACCGGAAGAGTTTGTAAATACACCAAGACACAGCTATAGAATGCATCCACTAACAAGGTAATATTATGAATCTTAAAAAAATTCATAACTTTTTAAAAGTTTCAATGAGAAGATTAAAACAGTATAAACAGTACGATTTTGGTTTTTTTTTAAAGGTGTGTAGACACATAGGCGTAGAAAAACAAAGATACAGGTCAAATGCTAGGATATCCGATGTTTTATTCTTTTTAACTGACTTTCTGAGTCCGTCTGAGCATGCACTGTTTCCGTGTACATCCAAGACAGTGAGAACCAGTGAGCTGACAGCTCAGCCCCGCCTTCAGGACGGAACCGACCCTGGAGAGGCTACCAAGCCCAAGAGAAGGACTCAGGGGCGGGGGCAGGGACAGGCCTGGCCTCTCAGCGGGGCCACCGTCCCCCACCCCCGAAGGACAGCGAGAGCGGTGATGCGATGCGAAGCCCATCAACCAGCACCTGGGCCCGCCCCGGGCCCACCTTGTAGTAAAACACCGCCTCTGAGTAGCGGCCTTCGTGGTCGCGCTGCACCGCCAGCCGCGCGAACTGCACAGCATCCCGTTCCAGCGCCGCCGCGTCCATGGCGGCCCCGCGGCGAGGTCCTCCGCCGCCTGCTGCCCAGGCGAGGCCCGGGCCGCGCAGAAATGCTGGAGCTCACTTCCGGAGGCTGAGGAAGGACAGCGGCCGGCCCCTCAGCACAGATCCGGCTCCTAGCCTGCGAGCAGCCTAACTCCACTGCCGCCGCATTCCCCGCCCCACCCACCGGTCCCACTGCGCAAGCGCGGCCGGCCGGGTAAGGCGTGTTCGTGAAGCCCGGGCGCCGAGGGCGGTGGGCAGGACCCGGCCTCCGCGGGGCCGAGTGCACGTGACCGCCACTGCGCCCAGGATTGGATCGACGCAACCGGTGCCACGTCCGAGCGGACGCTGCCTCCGCCCTCTACACGCAGGTGGTAGTGCCCTGCGAGGCTGTTGCTGGCCAGATTAGGGAGGGGGGGGCGCATGCGCTTTTCGGGGCTCTACCCACTCCCGCCTCCCACCCGCTCCCGGAGAGCTCTTCCCATCTTCTGGGCTGCTTTTTCAAAAATTAGGGAAATAGACATAGGATTCTTGTGCGATACTCTTTAATAAGTTTATAGCCGCAAATTCAATTTTAACCCTGTATAACTTTCCGAGGGTATAGTACTGATTGAATTGTGTAATAACATTTTCATGTGTACTTATCCTTAGGTTAACAATGCTGTTGTAATACTCAATTAGGTGATAACTTGGCTAATGGTCTTTCTCGTTAAAACTCTGTATTCAGCAATAATAAAAATAAACTAGTGAGAGACACCACAATATTGACAAAACTCGAAATTCATTGTATGTTAAGATGAGAGAGTACAACTGTGACTATGTTTATAAGAAACACCAGAAAAGATGAATCTAATCAATAACGTGTGAAGCTGTTAGGGAACCATGGACCCAAACCGCCTGCCCTGGCTAGCACCATAGTAGCACCTCGGCTCAAGTCTCCCACACAGGATGTAACACCTTTGCTTAAGTCTCCCACATCAGGATGCTTCAAAAGAACACAAAACCAGTGAAGGGCCTAAAACCAACCTGGAGAAAGCTCAGGAGGGGCCAAGAAGGGCAGGAGACTCCAGTTTATAATATGTCTTGCTAACCTCCTGGAAACACTCATGCTGGAAACTACCTTGACTAAGAGATGCATAAGCCATCAGGAAGGGCTTTGATCAGAACAAATGAAGGCAGGAGCAAGGTGACTGGCCAAAGACAATCTGGAAATCTGATGCCCCCGCCTACTACCACAAAAACCGGAGAGTGTGTGCCACAAGGCAGAGTAGTTCTCCTGGTTTCTGTTACCTGCTGCTCTCTGCTGAAGTGCCCCTTTTCAACAGTCTTTTGCTTTGTCAGTCAGGTGTCTCCTCGGACAATTGATTTATTAGTGTTGAACAAGAGCCCACTCTCAGGGGACTCATCCAGTGACAAAATCACATCAATGTTTGGTAACGGATAAGAGAATCTTTGGAGGCGATGGAAATGTATTATGTCTTGAAGGTGATGCCAAAAACACATGCATTTGTTAAGACCTGTTATTACACTGTACATTTTAAATGCATGCTTCTAATTTTCCTTCATTATATCTCAATAAAAATTTTTTAGTCAGTTGGCTTGCATTTAAATGGGACGCAATTTCCATAACTGTTCCTTCACATTTGGTGAAGTTAATAACTATCTCATTGGATGCTTGTAAAGAGCACAGATGGAGAATTTGACTCTGCTTGCTTCCCATTATTAGCTGCTACAGTTTAATAACTGAAGCAGGGATGGTTTCTGTCTCTATCAGTTTAAACCCAGAATTAAGCCCAAGCTTTGGTCCAGAGTAGGTGTTGAATAAATATTTCAAAATGTTGAGTGAGTCACTCCCCTGCTAAATATACTCAATACACCCTCCCCTATCTTGATTCTAAAGAATGAATCAAAAATTCCTTAACACAGAATAGAAGTTTCCTTAGAACTGGAGCTCAGGGTGTGTTCCCAAGATATTTGCAGGAACTGATCCCCAAGCTGCAGGAGACGAATGCAGTTTTGCTTACTCAGAAGAGGGCTTCTGTGTCTACTGTTCCCCCTTTCATCTCAGCTTGTAGAATTCCTATCTCCCCTTGAAGGGGGTTTTTCTAGCTCTCCCTGGATTTGTGATCCCTCCCTATACCTTCTCATTTATTCCCTTACTCCTTGTTCACTTATTTGCTGATCACTGAATGCCTACTTGGTGCCAGGCACAGAGCAAAACATTGAAGATACAAAGATAAATGAAAGAGAGTGAGATAAGTCTGGGAAAAGCAAGTTAAAGCTTCAAAGTTATCTACAGTCTTTAAAAACACTGAGACTTCCATGAACATGGTAAACCTTGTCATGTATTGAGAGCTTCTCTTATTGCTCTCAGCAAGGTTTTATAGGGCACAGGTCTTACACATCCATCTTTTGACAGATTTATAAGCATTTCTTATTTCTGATGCTATTTTAAATGGTGTTACTTATTTGGAGTTCCCTTCGTGGCGCAGCGGAAATGAATCCAACTAGAAACCGTGAGGTTGTGGGTTCCATCCCTGGCCTTGCTCAGTGGGTTAAGGATCCGGCGTGGCTATGAACTGTGGTGTAGGTTGAAGACTTGGCTTGGATCTGGCATTGCTGTGGCTCTGGCATAGGCCAGCAGCTACAGCTCTGATTAGACCCCTAGCCTGGGAACCTCCATATGCCGTGGGTGTGGCCCTAAAAGGACAAAAGACTAAATAAATAAATGAATAAATGAAATAGAACAAAATAAAATAAATGGTTTAGTTTCAATTTCCTCTTGTTTGTGTTAGTGTATAGAAATAGTGTTAATATGTATATATTGACTTTATATCTGGCAATCATAGATTATCCAGAAAAACCTGAAAGTGAGGTGGTGGAGCTTCATGACAGCTACCTGCAGAGAATGTTTACCAGGATGTCCTATATAGCCTCTACCTTGTCCACCAGGTCTGTGACATTTACCCTGGCAGAATTTGTCCCATGTTAAGCACTCAGAGTGTCTTGATTAAAATTCCCTCATCCTAAAATAAATAAATAAATAAATAAAAATAAAAAAAATAAAATTCCCTCATCCTACAGCATGAGAGCTCCACACCCCAGAGAGCTAGAAGACACCCTGAGAGAGAGGTGAGCTTGAGAAAACTGGTCACATCCTGCTCAGGAATCCCAGGCTATTGTGAGTCCCTGGCTTCCTTCCTACATATGGCTTCACAGGCAGAAGCAGCAAAGCATCCTTGTGAAATCTGGACTTGCAGAGGCTTATGGAAATAGCACTGCTCTGGGCCACAGTAGGTAGAAACAGAGTAGTAGTAATAGTAATAGTAATAATGGTAATAGTGGTAATAGTAATGATAGTAGTGACAGTAGTAGCTGTGTTTATTATTAGTAGTAATAGTAATGATAGCAATAATAGTAATGGTATTGGTAGCAGTAGTAATTGTGGTATTAGTAGTAGCAGCAGCAATTGTAACGGTAGTAGTTAAGGTGGCCATAATAGTAATGGTAGCAGTAGCAAATGTACTGCTAATAGTATTGTAACGGTAGTAGTAGTAGTAACTGTAGTAGTACTAGTAATAGTAGTAGTAACAATAGTAATGGCAGTAGTAGTAGCAGTAATGGTAGTAGTAGAAGCAATGGTGATGGTAGTAGTAGTTGTGGTAGTAGTAGTAATAGTAATGGTGGTAGTGGCAGTAGTGGTGGTAGTAGTAGTAATGGTAGTAGTGGTGGTAGTAGTAGTAGTGGTGGTAGTAGTGATATTACTCTTTTTTAAAGCTGCCAGCCCAGTAATGGTAATTTATTACTTCTTTCAACAAATAGTAAGAATTAGCTTGGCCAGACACTGGAGATTAAAACGAAATGATGAAAACCACTCACTCTGTAGTGAGTAAGACATGCAGAAGCCAACAGTTCAAATAGCCTTTGATATTGGCTGAGAGAAAGGTAAGTTAGGGGCAGAGGAGAGCATCCAAAGCAGCCCAGTGGACTTTTACAGAGTGTCGCAGAGGAAGAAATGCTGTTTATCAACCAAAAAATAATGCAGGAGGCTGCAAACAAGAAAAGAGTTTATCTGGAGTCTTGTTTACTACAGCACCTTCATTAATGATCTTAGCTGCATCTCCTGGATAACTTGCTGCAGCTTCTACATCAGCACTTGCTGCTTCATTGCATTTTTATGTTATAGAGATGGCTTCTTTCCTAACCCTCATGATTCAACCTCTGCCAGCTTCAAATTTTCTTCTGCAGTTCCTTACCTCTCTCAGCCCTCTTAGAATTCACAGCTTGGCTAATTGTTTGGCACAAGAGGCTTAGCTTTCAGTCTTCCTCACTGAGTTTAATCATTTCTAGCTTTTGATTTAAAGTGAGAGATGTGACTCTTTCTTTCACTTGAACACTTAGAAGTCATTGTAGAGCTATTTAATGGCCTAATTTCAATACTGTTGTGCCTCAGGGAATAGGGAGGCCTGAAGAGAGGGAGAGAAAACAGTCGGAATACAGCTACAGCTCTGATTAGACCCCTAGCCTGGGAACCTCCATATGCCATGGGCGTGGCCTTAAAAGGACAAAAGACTAAATAAATAAATAAATAATTTAAATAGAATAAAATAAATGGTGTTATTTATTTAGTTTTAATTTCCTCCTGTTTGTGTTAGTGTATAGGAATAGTGTTATGTTACCCACAGCATTTATGGATTAAGTTTGCCATCTTTCTATAAGCATAGTTTGTGGTGCCCCCAGAGATTCCAATGTAACATCAAAGATCACTGGTCACAGATCACCATCACAAATTCAATAATAATGAAGAAGTTTGAAATATTGCCAGAATTGCCAAAATGGGACTTAGAGGCACCAAGTAAGTGAAGGCTGTTGAAAAAAATGGCACTTTTAGACTTGCTCAATGCGGGGTTGCCACCTTCAATTTGTAAAAAATGTACCATCTCTGAAGCATAATAAAATGAGGTCTGCTTTTAATGGAAAAATGAATGATTTCCTTACCAAAAAACACCACTTGGTGACATCACACACTGGTTCCTGGTTTCTTATGAGAGTTGCTCACTGGTACGGTCAGTGACCAATTTTTCAAACCACTGACAAATTGGGGACACTGGAACTAAAAACAGAGAACAGAAGATTCTGAGGGAAAATTGTACAAAATGAGCTTCATTTTTCAGCAGATATGATTATTCTGGCCCATTTGAAAGATTAGTTTAGACTATATGAAATTGCCATTTTTCTAGGTCAAAACAGTTGAATTTATGCTATAATTTTTAATTTCCTATGGTTTAACCTGAATGTACATATATATATCCTAATTATGTTTATATCAAAAATGTATATATAAATCCCAGTTATATCTGTATATTCCAAATATATATAGCTTAAATCAAATATATACTCTAATTATATACACATATATTAATTTTAAACATATCCTCTGTGTAAATCAATTATATATTATTAATTAAATATATGTAATTACACATATAATAGCTTATATTACATATAGCTTAATTGTATATCCTAATCAAATATATACCTAAAATTAGAATATATATGTGTGTGTTTTGTATGTGTGTGTATATATATTTTTAACTATATCCTAACTGTAGATAATTATCTTCTTTTGTTAATACATACTTTAAATGTATTTGTATACATTTAATATACACATTTCATAAGCCTAATTTTATATAAGCTTATTATTATACACATTCTAATTATGTAACAACTCATACAGTCCTGAATTTGAAGTCTGGCCAGTAATAAAAATTGAGAAAAGGCTTGTTTGGACACAGGAGTATGTTGCTATTTCACCAAACAAATGGACAAACAAACACCTCAAGAACTGAAAACCAAACAAAAACCGAAGGAAATGGGTTTGTAGGACAAATCCTATTTACTGCAACACGTTAGCAGCCATAATGGATTTGTGCAAGCACATTGCCACCTTGTGTTTCGATGTGGCACTGCAGCTTTATAGCTTGGCAGGTTACGGCACAAATGTTATTATGGTCACTAATTTATTCTTTCAACAGACATGTATTTACTTATTTTTGCTTTTTAGGGCTGCACCTGCAGCAGATGGAGGTTCCCAGGCTATGGGCTGAATTGGAGCTACAGCTGCCAGCCATAGCCACAGCCACAGCCATGCAGGATATGAGCTGCCTCTGTGACCTACACCACAGCTCACAGCAATGCCGGTTCCATATCCCGCCAAGCGAGACCAGGGATGGAACCTTCAACCTTAAGATTCCTAGTCAGATTCATTTCCGCTGCGCCATGACAGGAACTCCTCAACAAACATGTATTTGGAACACTTACAGTGATGAAGACCATGATTATTCCCAGAGCCTCCCTACGGCTCTGTGGGGCTTATAGTTCTATCCCTGAGGTGAGAAATGGAGAAAGGAAGCAGGTTCAGGGTAGAGCCCCCTAACTCTACCTAACTGGGGTAGCCACTGCTCAGCTGGAGGCAATTCAAGGTAACATGAGCCCAGGGATCAGATGCCAGCCGTACAATGCTAGAGCCTTTAACCCATTGTGCTGGGCAGGGGATCAATGTCCTGGTGCTGCAGAAATGCCAGCGATCCCACTGCACCACAGCAGGAATTCCGGCCTCCAGTTTTTTAATCAAGGGAAGCCAGAAATTCAAATTTTAGCATGAAATCCCTGATTTTTAAATGGACACAACTTTCAGTGTCTTTTAAACACTATGAGCCAGCAGAGCAGATTTGCAGGTTACCTGGGCCCACGTTTTGCCATGTCAATCCTCTGGCTTGTACATTATTTCTCTTCATAATTTTAGAGCGGTCTTGGCATTCCAGTCGTGGCTCAGAGGTTAATGAATCCGACTGGGAACCATGAGGTTGCGGGTTTGATCCCTGGCCTCGCTCAGTGGGTTAAGGGTCCAGCATTGCCATGAGCTATGGTGTAGGTCGCAGTTGCGGCTTGGATCACACGTGGCTGTGGCGTAGGCCAGCAGTTATAGCTCCTATTAGGCCCCTAGCCTGGGAACCTCCATATGCCGAGGGTGCAGCCCTAGAAAAGACCAAAATAAAATTTTTAGAGGGGTCTCAGGGAGAAGGTAGGTGACTGCCAACAGCTGTGGATGCAATGGTTCCTGAAAACAGGAAGAGCCCTCCTCTCATGGGGCTTTGTATCTCGTAGAGAAAGAGATGTCAATTAAAAAGAAAAAAAGCTAGTGAATAGTTACAGATGGAGAAGAGTCGTCCAGAGGTAATCAACCCCATCCTGTAAGAGCTTATGAAAAGGAAACTGACTTAACTAGGCAGTCAGCAAAGATGTCTCTGCAGATAGAGAGGCCTGCTTGTACAGTGGCCCTGTGACAAGGCTGAACAAGACTGGAGAGAAGGCCAGTGTGGCTGGAGCAGAAAGTGTGAGAGGAGCAAAGTGGGGGCCAGAGATGTGGGGGTCAGGCACCGACCATGCAGGGCCTTGTTATCCGAGCTAAGGGTTTGGATTTTTTTTTTTAATTGAAGTACAGTTGATTTACAATGTTGTGTTATTTTCAGGTGTACAGCAAAGTGATTCAGTTATATATAAACATTAATAATTAACATAGTAATGCATACAAATATTATTTTTCAGATTATAGGTTATTACAAGATATTGAGAACAGTTCCATGTGCTATATATATCTATTTTATGTATAGTAGTGTGTATCTGTTAATCCCAACCTCCTAATTCCCCTTTAATAACCATAAATTTGTTTTCTATGTTTGTGGGTCTATTTCTGTTTTGTGAATAAGTTCATTTGTATCTTTTAAAATTTTTAATTATTTTAAAATTTTATTAAATTGTAGTTGATTTACAATGTTGTGATAATTTCTCCTTACTACAAAATGATTCAGTTATACATATACACATATTCATTCCTTTTCAGATTCTTTCCCCATATAGGTTATTCTAGAATATTGGGTAGAGGTCCCTGTGCCATACAGCAGGTCCCCATTGATCATCCATTCTATATACAATAGCCCGCATATGACAATGGCAAACCCTCAATGCCCTCTCTTCCGCTTTTGTAACCATGTTTGTTTTTGAAGTCTGTTAAGTCTGTTTCTATTTTGTAAATAAATACATTTGTATCATTTTCTGCCCAGATCCTCCAGCAAGTTGCTGCTGAAACTAACTGCACCACTCAGATTGGGGCTTGAACCTACAGGTTGGAACTCGAATCTAGCCAAAACTAGATTGGGACTTGAATCCAGCGTTTTCATTAAAATCATTAACATGGTGTCAGGACTTAATGAAGTTCAGGTTCTTTAGGTCTCAGCACAGAAGGAATTTAGTGAGATACAAAGTAATGGGCAAGAGGAATTTCTATCATGGCTCAGTGGAAACCAACCTGACTAGTATGCATGTGGACGCAAGTTCGATCTTTGGCCCTGCTCAGTGGGTTAAGGATCCGGCGTTGCCGTGAGCTGTGGTGTAGATCACAGACATGGCTCAGAACCTGTATTGCTGTGGCTGTGGTGTAGGCTGGCAGCTACAGCTTTGATTCAGCCCCTAGCCTGGGACCCTCCATATGCTATGGAGGCAGCCCTAAAGAAAAAAGTAGTAATAGGCAACAAGTGGACTTATTAATATAGGATGTTTGTGAGGTGCACAAGAGGGCAGGCCAGAGGGCTCTTCCCAGAGAACTAAGTGGGAAAACTGGTTTATTTAGGGAGGGGGTGATGAGTTTTTACTGGCCGGAAAATTCCATAGGCTAATGAGTGGGAGGATTATTCCAACTATTTCAGGGAAGGGGTGGGAATTTCCAGAAATTGGGCCACCACCCCCTTTTTGGCCTTTTAAGGTCGGTCTGGGAATTGTCTTGGTGCCTGTGGGCATGTAATTTAGCTAATGCATTGCAATGAGTGTGTAATGAGGCTCAAGCTCCACTGGAAGTCAAATCTTCTGCCATCTTGGGTCTAATTGGTTCTAGCTACTTTGTATTATGTCCATGGCAATGTCATTCTTTCAAAGGTTGTGCCCTGCCCCCTCCCCTCCTGCCTCACCCTGATAGGATATGCATCCCCAAGCAACCACCCCCTCTGCAAAATCACCTTTAGCTCAGCCTTCCAGTGTATATGGCCCTTGCCTAAGTTTCTCAGTTCCTCCTTCTTCACCTTCTCTCCGCTGTAAAAGTAGTATGGCTTCCTGCTACTGCTACTTCCATAGGACTGAGAACTACTAAAAGGGATTTTTTAAAGGGTTCTCAGTCCTAGGAAGTAGCGATCGCAGAAAGCCATAATGCTTTTACAGCTGAGAGAAAGAGCTAATATTTCTTCATGTTTTTTTTTTTAATTTTTTTATTTTCCCACTGTACAGCAAGGGGGTCAGGTTATCCTTACATGTATACATTACAATTACATTTTTCCCCCAGCCTTTCTTCTGTTGCAACATGAGTATCTAGACAAAGTTCTCAATGCTATTCAGCAGGATCTTCATGTTTAATTTTCCTATTCAAAGTACTTCTATCTTAATTATTTTTTTATTATACAATATAGTTAACGATGCCAGATCTGATGGTAAGATCTAGAGCAAAGAAAATACATTGTTTCTAGTAAAGGAGGTCAGAGTTCTTGCAACTAGATGACAAAATTCTCATTGTTTGGGTAGTTACAGCATCCCTCTGGCTGACATCTACAACAGTATCCACAGTCTCATTCTGGGTAGCACAGTGAAAGTGCTTCCTTCCACTCTACAAATTCCCAAAGGTGTGTTAACTGAAAAAACTGCATGACGTAAACATTGAAAATTATGTTTTATTCGACAGACTTCCTGAGGGCTTAAACCCAAGAAACAGTTTCTCAGCTCTGAGGGGCTGCTCCAAAGAGGTAAGAGAGGAGCCAGGAAATATAGGAGTTTTTGCAACAAAAACCAGGTAATCAGAACATCAAAAGATTGCTGTTAATTAAAGAAAAAACAGATGTCTCGAGTTAATGAATTCAACATTTTCCATGTATGGGGAAGCATCTGGGTTCACTGAAATTGTTCCTTTGATATACACCTCAGCTCTCTAGGGCTAGAATCCTGCTTTTCTCCATCCTGAATCCCCTCAGGGTGCACAGTCAGAGTGGCTGCAGTGGCTGCTGGCTTAATGGCTGCAACATCCTTTGTTTATTGATATGGCAGGTGACATTCTTCATCCACAGGTGATGTGCATAGTGATATAAAATTGAGTTTATACTTTTCTGATGATCTCAAACTAGTTTATTAAGTAAGCACTGAGAATATGATTGTTTCCCCCCCTTTCCAAAGAAATTAGGTTTTGCTATAGCAGGTATTCCTATTATCCAATAGATGACAATTGTGTTGGTTTGTACAAAGGGAGCCAGGTTATGTGAGCAGAATTAAAAACATCAGTGAGAAATGACAGGCAAAGCTCTCAGATGGCAACCACCCAGGCAGGATCCTTTTTAGCTCTATTGTAAGAAAGTTGACCATGAACACCTGTCTGATTTGCACACTGCTTGGTGGAGTCATGCAGGTTCTAAGTAAGAGCAGCCACTGGCTCAGTGGGAATAGGGATTCCACCAGTGCTGTCTCAGAATGCCATTCAGGATCCCACATAGTGTCCTGGTCCATTTACAAATATCTTCTGAGGCAGCCACTAGACATCTGGAAAACCTTCCAAGATGATTATCTCAAGATAGCAATTATCCCTTTTGATAGTGCTTCGGTGACAAAGTGGCTTAGGTTATGAATGATCCACTCATAACCTCTATTTTTCTCCATAGGTCTTCAGTACTTAATTTGCAGAATATAAATCCTGCCAGAAACACTGATCACGTCTAGAAGAAATGTTTAGTACAGAGTATTAGAAGGTACAAATTTTATAACAAATGCTGGAGAAAGGGTGGAGAAAAGGGACTCCTCCTACACTGTAGGTGGGAATGTAAGTTGGTGAAGCCACTATGGAGAACAGTATGGATGGTCCTCAAAAAACTAAAAACAGAGTCACCTATATGATCCTGCAATCCCACCCCTGGCATACATCTGGACAAAACTATAACTCAAAAAGATACATGCACCCCTATGTTCATAGCAGCACTATTCACAATAGCAAGACATGGATACAACCTAAATGTCCATCAACAGATGACTGGATAAAGAAGATGTGCTACATATACACAATGGAATATTTTTCTCTTCCATAAAAGAGAATAAAATAGTGCCATTTGCAGCAATATGGATGGACCTAGAGATTATCATACTAAGTGAAGTGAGTCAGAGAAAGACAAATATAATATCATTTATATGTGGAATCTAGAATATGACACAAATGAATTTATTTATGAAACTTAAGCACAGACACAGAGAACAGACTTGTGGTTGTCAAAGTGGAGGGGCTTGAGAGAGGGATGGAGTGGGAGTTTGGGCTTAGCAGATATAAGCTGTTACATGGAGAATGGATAAACAACAAGATCCTACTGTATAGCACAGGAAAGTATATTCAATATCCTGTAATCAACCATAGTGGAAAATAATATAAAAGTGTATATGTTAACTGAATCACTGTGCTGTACAACAGAAACTAACACAACACTTTTAATCCACTATATTCAATAAAATAAATTAAAAAATAAAAAAACACATGATATTTACTTGCTTAAGTATGGCATATTTATCCATTCCATTCTTAATGAACATTTGGTTGTTTCCAGTTTTGTGCTATTATGAATAAAGTTACCAAGAACATTTTTTTTAACCTAGCTTCTAGTGGACATATACACTCATTTCTCCTGGATATATACCTGGGAATGCAATTGCTGAATCAAAGCTATGCATATGATCAGCTTTAAAAACAGTTTTCCAGAGTTCCCGTAGTGGCTCAATGGTAATGAACCCCACTAGTATCCATGAGGACACAGGTTTGATCCCTGGCCTTGCTTAGTGGGTTAAGGATCCAGTGTTGCTATGAGTGCTGGTATAGGTCACAGACATGGCTCAGATCCCACGTTGCAGTGGTATAGGCCCGGCAGCTACAGTTCCACTTTGACCCTTAGCCTGGGAACCTCCATATGCCTTGGGTGTGGCCCTAAAAAGACAAACAAGTAAATAAGTCAAAAAAAAAAAAAGTTTTCCAAGGTGGTTGTAGTAATTTACACACCCACCAGCCACACATGAGCATTCCAATGGCTCCACATTCTCATTTACACTTTAGATTGTCAGCCTTATTAATTTTAGTCATTCCAGTAGGTTCTAATTTAGATTTTTAGTTCCAAATTCTCCCCATCTAGCCCCAATGAGTGGATAGCCAAGCCACCAACACTGTAAGGTATGGTTGTCTAGCTTTGTGCATTTTTCTTCCTATTGACTCAATACCCACCTGGGATGGTGAAATGTATTTAAGAAGATGCTTCGCTCTTTTATTAGAATTCTTGGCTCCTCTTTATCACCTTGTCTCTGTTCTGTGGCTTTCAAAGATTCAAAACTGGCAGATGTGCAGGTTGTTCCCGAGTAGGGTCAATGGGGATGCTTTTTCCAAGTCTAGAAAATTTTATCATTAATGTAGGTATTAGAAAATTGTCATTTATCCTGTTCACATTAAGGTTCTGCTTATTGATGATAACTTTAAATCATCAGTATTTTTGTTTTATTTTTTCCTTTTTATTGAAGCATAGTTGATTTACAATGTTGTGTTAGTTTCATGAGTAGAGCAAAGTGATTCAGTTATATATATATATTTTTTTTTCAGATTCTTTTCCCTTATAGATTATTACGATATTGAGCAGAGTTCCCTGTGTTATACTGCAGGTCCTTGTTGGTTAGTTATTATATATACAGTAGTGTGTATATGTTAGTCCCGAGGGATAAATCAGAAGTTTGGGAGATTGCCATTTTGTAGCCTCCTACCATGAGGACTGTGTCCATTTTTGCTCTTCACTGTATCTCAAGGGTCACAGCATTTGCCCCCTCTCATTCATTAGACGCCCTAGAATGATCAGAAGAGACAAAGAAAACACATACCAGGGGTTCTGGCCTGGCAGTGTGTGAGCTGAATGTAGCCCACCGATGCCCCATGTGTGCTCATGGTTTTTAGAAATAATTAGAATTAGTTGTTATTAAAAACCAGGGAGTCTCACACTAACATTTGAATTTATGGATTCTCTTGGGGAAAACATACTTGGCCACATTCCCTTCTTGGAGCAACTGTCTAGGGCTGAGCAGTGCTGCCCCAGTCCGGAGGCCCACTCATGAACTCCCATTCTCCTCTCAGCCTGCTTCTCATACTGACATTCTTTGTCTGGGGCATGGAACTAACGTGCCCTGAGAGTCCCAGGGAGGCTTCAGACTGGATATAGCCATGCTCTGAGTCTATCCCAGGGTAAGTTTCATAGCATGTGCTCAATAAATACTTATTTAATGAATAAACTAGGGACCACAAGTCCTAAGGCAACACATGTAGTTCCATAAAGAGGCACATGGTGGTGCTGTGCCCTCAGAAATCCACCTGTGGTCGTGGTGCAAACAGGACCAAACAGAACCATCCTGATTACTGGCTAGACTTTGAATTCCATCTGCTGTGACTGTGTGCACATAACTTTAATAGTATAAATAGATCATAATTTTACATTTAGCCTAATGTATATATCTATATCTATCTACACAATACATACATAATAAAGTTTAGGTGATACATAATTAGAATATAATTAACATGTAATTAGGATATACATGATTTAGGATGTATATGATTAGGATATGTAATAGAATATATATAGCTAAAATACATTTAAAATTATAAGTATAATTAATAATTAATATATTACAGATATGTAATATCTTACACTATATAGTTAGAATATTTGTGAATTTTGATAGAATTGGATATGTATTTAATATTTATTACAAATTAAGATGTATATAAAATTTTATGTTTAATATAATTCAAATACATAATTATGTCAAAACATGTGAAATTGCAAATATTTTGCCTGTTTTGACCTTCTAACATGGCCATTTTATATAGTGATCTAATATTTCAAATAGTCCAAAGTTATCAAATCTGTTAGAAAACAAAACCTATCTGTGTTCTCTTTCACTGGAATCTTCTCTTTTGGTTTCTAATTTTAATGTTCCCAATCTGTCAATGAAATGAAAAATTGGTCCCTTATCGGAACAAGGGAGCCAACATGACCAAGAAACCAAAGGACCAACAGTTATTTTTGCTTTTCACATGTGGGAAGTCACAGCAGTATTTGTGGGTTGGGAAGTTATTTCATTTTCCCACCACATGGGCAGGGAAGGAGGTCACTGGGATTGACAGTTTCTCTAAGATGTTGGGGACTGAGGCACCAGGGGTAGGGTCTGGAGGGGGCGTGGGAACACCTCAGGGTTACACGCCTGCACCCAGATAGCTCTTCAGAGCTCTGTATAAGTTGTGCAGATAGTGGAGCCTGAAAAAGCAGTGGTCATACATATTCCAGGATCAAAGCAAAGTAGCCTGAAGGGTGGAAGAAGAAGCCACTAGGAAGGAAGGAAGGACGCTTCAAGGACACGGACACGCAGAGCAGAGGTGGGACTACAGGGAAGGGACTTAACTCACCCTGTCTTGGCAACATTACCAGGATGTGCTGAGTGTTTAAGCACTGAAATTCCAAGGTGATGGGTCAAGGTCAAGAATCTTGGCTGGGAACAGACCTTGAGTTTCCCCTGCTTCCTTTCAAACCTAAAATGATGGTTCTCAACATGCAGCCTCTGCACTAGCAGCATCAGCCTCATCTAGGAATCTGTCAGAAATGCGCCTTCCGCCCAGACCTCTGGAACCAGAAACCCTGGGGGCGGGCCCAGCACTCTGGGTCTGAGCTGGCCGCCTCCCCAGGTGATCCTGATTCAGCCCAAGTATGAGAAGCACTGACTGCTCTCAGGTCTCGTGGCCATCACATCCTCACAGCAAGAATCAAGCATTCCCAATCCTTCCTATGCCCTGGGCTCAATGCTCCTGCCTCTGGTAGAGCCCCAGGCATCCTCTCTTCCTCTTCTTTTTGCTTTTGTTCCACCTTTGGGACTCGACTTGCTTGCATTCCTTCCTTCGCACACAATGTGAGACTTTGATGCTGCTCTTCCAGAACTTACAGCTCCTGACAAATCTCCTTCTTAGCAATTATCAATGATGCTTGAATTGTGGGTGTGAAACTTTCTCTTTCTACCAGGTGAGCTGTTGTTTCCATTTCCTTAAAATCCCCAGTGTCAAGCCCATGGAATTTTAAAAGTGTGTTGAATGAAATAATAAATTACTATTGCTTGGCTGGCAAATTTAAAATGTAATAATAAGGATAAGAAAAATAAGAAGTAATATTTATGTAGTCCTTTTTATTTTTTTACATATTAAAAATCAGGTACAATTTATTAATAATGAAAGCAATGCCAGATCCTAGCTCTGTCTGTGACCCACACTGCAGCTCTTGGCAACACCGGATTCCCCCAATCCACTGAGCAAAGTCAGCGATCTAACATAGATACTAGTTGGGTTCCCAACCCACTGAGCCACAATAGGAACTCCAAAATACGCATGTTTAAAGCACACAGTTCAGGAGTTCCTTTTGTGGCTCAGCAGTTGACCAGGCCCGACTAAGATCCATGAAGATGTGGGTTCAGTCCCTGGCCTTGCTCAGTGGGTTGGGGATCCGTCATTACTGTGAGCTGTGGTGTAAGTCGCAGAGGTGGCTTGGATCCTGTGTTGCTGTGGCTGTTGTGTAGGCTTGCAGCTGTAGCTCCAATTGGACCCCTAGCCTGGGAACCTCCATATGCTGTGGGTCTGGCCCTAAAATAGCAAAAAAATAAAATAAAATAAAAATAAGAAAATAAAGTACACAGTTCAATGAGGTTTGACAAATTTGTATACCCCATGTAAACACTATCACTTCAAAAATTTCCCCAGATGCCTTCTCAAATCAATCTCCCACCCCTCCAATTCCAGGCCAGCCCTGACCTGTCATTCTATGTTAGTTTTGTCTTTCTTAGCGTTTTAGAAATACACAATCCCAGTTTATATTCTTTTATAATACGTTTGAGGTTCATTTATGTCTTCGTGCCTATTAGTAATGATTTCTATTTTTATTGCCAAATAGTATTCCATTGTGTGGCGACACCAAGATTTGTTTATTCATTCACTTATTTTCGGAAATTAGGGTTGTTTCCAGTGTTGGGCTTTTAAGAATAAAGCTGCTGGAGTTCCCATCATAGCTCAGCGGTTAACATACCCAACTAGTATCCATGAGGATGTGGGTTTGATCTCTGGCCTTGCTCAGTGGGTTAAGGATCCGGTGTTGCCATGAGCTGTGGTGTAGGTCACAAACACAGCTTGGATCCCTTGTTGCTGTGGCTGTGGTGTGGGCCGGTGGCTGCAGCTCCAATTCCACCCCTAGCCTGGGAACTTCCATATGCCTCAGGTACAGCCCTAAGAAGAAAAGTATAAAGCTGCTCTTAACATTGGTGACCACGCTTTGGGTAAAAGCACTTTTTGCTTTTTAGGTAGTTTCATAGACACCTTCTTTGAACCTGTCATGGAAGAGTCTGGCACACACTGAGTCCTGATAAATTTCTGTTGAAGGGATGGATAAATATACAAATATATCGCTATCCATTTGAAAGAGGAGTGCATCCCTCCAATCAGTTTAGGGCCTTGTCCAAGTCATGTGGTTAGTTTGTAATGGATCTTCTGAGGCTAGGACCCAGCCTTGAGCATGATTACATGGAAGGAAAGCCCTGTGCTGAATGCTTTGTAGAGCTGGAGTAGAGAAGTGCTTACTGCTGGGCATGGGACTGTAGAGAGGGGAAGGAGAGGGTGACAGGGCGCTCACCCTGATACCGACTAGGCTGGAGGCCGGACCTATGTGCCTTCTGGGGCTGCTGGCCACAGCCTTGGAGGCCAGTTCCGGGGATGCTCTGTATATGCTCAGTGACCTTACTACTCAAGATATGGTCCCTGGACCAGCAGCATTAGCCACACACACCTGGGAGCTGTTGGACATGCAGATCTTCTGGCCCCACCCAGGTCTGCTGAATCACAGGCAGCGTTTAACCAGGTCTTTGTGGGATTCCTGCATAGGTTACATTTCTAGAAGCCCTGCACAGTGATAGGAGGTTGTGCTTAAATCTTAGGAGGATGAGGACAGGACCAGGCTTATCTTTTATCCTGGTCCTTCCATATCACATCACTCCTCAGAATGTATGATGCTACAGTGTGTGTGTGTGTGTGTGTGTGAGAGAGAGAGAGAGAGAGAGAGAGAGAGAGAGAGAGGGAGGGAGAGACAGATCTGTGTGCATGACGGGAACTTCCTTGTGTTCCATAAGCATGTAGGAAAAGCCATGCTGGGGAATTCCATACTCAGGTGGAGGATGAGAGGCTGAAATTCTAAGGAAGCTGAGGAGGAGAGGACCCGAGGGTGTCCCCCATCTACCTGGGAGGATCCCCAGTGCTGTTTCCGTAAGCCTCTGCAAGCCCAGGTTTCACAAGGATGCTTTGCTGCTTCTGCCTGGGAGGGTGTGCCTAGGAAGAGAGCCAGGGATTCACAATGGCATGCTCACAACCTGAGCACAGTGTGGCCCATCTTCTCAAGCTCACTCCCCACCCCCAGGGTCTCTCCCAGCTTTTTGGGGAGTAGTGCACCCCATACTGCAAGATGAGGAGATTTTGACCGAGCAGCTCTGAATGCTTAACATGGGATGAATTCTGCCCAGATAAATGTCACAGACCTGGTGGAGCAGGTGGAGGTGACATAGGGCGTCCTGGGAGGTGCTCTATGGAGGCAGCTGTCATGTGGCTCCACTGCCTCACTCAGGGTTTTCCGGATAATCTGTGAACTGCCGAAGCTGTGTTCCTTCATGTGCCTGGTGTGTCTCTTCAAGCACACAAGCTTCACTCTGGGCAGACTGCTCCTTTGCCAGCTGTCAGCTAAAAAATTATTCAATTAAAAAGCGATTGTAAGTTTTGTAGTCTTCCCAGCTCTTATAAATCCTGCTTTTGTCTTTGTTCCTTCACTCACTGACCCCCTCACACATGACTCAACAATTTGCATGGGAAACAACTACATAGCCACAGATTTGCTAACTCTATGTACGATTTATTCTTTCACGAAATTAAACGTTCTGGGAAGATATCCACGATATATTGTTAAGTAAAAAAAAACAAAGCACTCAGAATCATGCTGAGTATGATTTAATATACGTAAATTTAAAGAAGATTTGTATTCCTGTATATATAAATATTTATTTGTGTATGTATACATACATGTATATGTATGTATACATAAATGCATAAAGAGGAGCCTGGAAGGATGCACACAATGTTATTGATAGCAGGAGGGGAGGAGTGTGTGGGGAAGGGCTGGGAGGGTTTTTGAAGGAGGATTTCCTGTACTGCTCAGTATGCCTGCATCCTGCCTGGACACTAAGTGTTGCAGTTTGAGTTCCCTAGAGAGCAGGCTCCTCTGCTATTCAGAAGGGCAAGCCCAGGGAACTGGAGCAAGGGTGATGGTGAGGCAGGGAACAAGGGGGAACCTTCTCAGAGATGCCACTGAACTGGCTCTTTACAAACTGTTTTCGCCCCATGGGAGTCCTCTGCAAGAAGCTGTTGAAAGAACTGAGTCTCAGGACTGTCAGGTGTGGTGGAGGAAAGGGGGAAGCACGTATCTACCGGTCCCCACTGGTCCATGGGGTGCTGACTCTTCTGGCCCTTCTGGGTTGCATGAGTGAGGGTGCTGAGTGGGCTTCTGCAGTGGATTCAACGGGAAGCCAGTGTAGCTGCTATGAGCCACAGGCTTGAGGAAGGTAAAACCCACGAAGAACTGACAGCAGTCTCAATGGTTGTAGTGAGAAACTGATGAGGCCAAGAGGGTCTGAAATGGTGCCTAGCAGCTGTTTGATGCTTTGTACAATGAGGGTGTATTTATGTATTGCACATATACGCAAAAACACCAAAAGATGTTAATTTTGCAAAGCACTGAAATGCTGAAATGAGGTCTGTAGGCTGTATTTTTGATTTCCCACGTCTCAGATAAACACACATAAGCGCCATTTGCCACTTCTCTGCTTCACCTTGGTCATGGGATGGAATGTCTGCATTGTCATTGGAGGTAAAAACGGTCCCCTCCCTCATAAGATTATTGGGAAGATTAACTAAGTGCATATATATAACACACATGACAGAATAGCAGCACTTAGTACATTTTAAATGTGTGTAAGCCGGTGTTTTATTGACTATTACTATGTAGCAAAGCAGCCCAAAGTTGGTGCATGACACACAAATGCTCGTGGTTCTGTGGGTCAGGAATTTGGAAAGGGTACAGCAGGGACAGCTTGTCTGTGTGCCACAGTGTCTGGGGCCTTGACTGAGAAGCCCTGAAGCCTGGCGCTGGCATGACGTGGGGGCGGGACTCACCTGAATCTTGTTTCCTCACGTGTGTGGCTGGAAGGACGCAGAGACTAGGCCCACTGCCCAGTGTGCCCACGCATGGCTTTTGTGCCTGACCTGGCTTCCTCACAGCGTGGTGGTCCAGGGGCCCTTGTCCCACGGTGCTGTGGGGCTCCAAGCACCAGTGCCTTGGGAACCAGGCAGAAGCCTCATGGCCTCTTAGGCTCCAGCTTTGGAAATCACACAGCATGTTCCTGCCACATTCTGCTGGTCACAGGTAAGTGAAACTGGGAGGGGCATGGACCGGGGAGCAACAAGAAAGACAAGTGCAGGGGTGTGGGGTGGGGATGGAGCTACTGCCACAGCCATTCCTGGAAAACACAATTGACGAAAGTTCTGTTATTGCCAGTTTCCACAGGGCAGCAAAGCTTGTAACGTTCAAGTCCATCAATATGTTTGCTTTTCTGCTCTCTTTCTTTGTCTTTGTGACTAAAACCTTCCAGTAAACTATTTTCTTTCTTTTTTTTTCATTAATTAAATTTTTTTTTTTGCTTTTTTTTAAGGGCCACCCCTGAGTATATGGAAGTTCCCAAGCTAGGGGTCGAACCAGAGCTGCAGCTGCAGGCCTACACCATAGCCACAGCAATGCGGGATCATTAACCCACTGAGCAAGGCCAGGGATCCAACCTGAATCCTCATGGATACTAGTCGGGTTTGTAACCCGCTGAGCCACAACAGGAACTCCTAAACTAGTTTCTAAGAAAACATTTCAGAGGAAAGATGACAAATTTCACCTCATGAAGGGATTTGTATTAGCTTTGTCCTAAACCATCAGTTTATGAAAAGAAAAAGTTGGTACCAGGGGATCCCAGGAAAGCTCAATCCCACCAGAGGTTTGTATTTTCCATTTTCTCTTTTTACAGAGAGGAAGTTTTTCACTTTTTCCTCATCTTGGCATGTTTCGTTAAAGAATAAAAGGTAAAGGGGAGATTTAGGAGAGCATTTAAAAAATGTATTCTTTCAAGAAAATAATTCCTGAGAGGGGAAGAAAAGGTTAAAATTGCAGGTAGAGGCTTTCTTTTAGCCTGCAAATACTGAAACATTCAATTATCAAATACCCCCATGCTGACTTTGACATCATTTGCTAGTGTGTGAAATTCGGTCTCCTTAACACAAGTGTTCAAGCCATGCTCTGGGTTAAACCTGGTTTCACAAGAGAGATATCACCTTTCATGGAAAAAAGCCTTTGCTTTGGTGGCCAGAGGCACACATGGTCATCTTAGGGATAATCCCCAGTAGTTCATTCTTAGAAATGATGGCAGGGTTTAGTGTTAATAGCCCTGCTTTCCTTATACTAGGAATCTTAGGAGACAGCCATGACCAAGGGTCCAGCTGTCTTTGCCTGGTGGGTGTGGGCAGGAAGGTCATGAGGAAGCCCAGGACACTGCCGTCAGACAGATGCCTGTCCATGTGTGAGGGTGACTTCCAGAGGTGTCACCACAGGAGGGGTGGGAATTGGCTGTGAGGTCCATCAATACCTCTTGAACCCCATCTCAAAGTTTTGTTTTGTTTTTGGAAGCAAAGTCTTTAATATAGGAAAGGAAACAGCTCCCAGGACAGCTGGGAGGGGGAAGAAGTGTCCCTCTCTCTATTGTCTTATAGGGGATTTTAATCCCTTAAAGATGGGGGTTACCAATGTGGGGCCCAGAAGAATGTGATTTTCTCCCATTGGCCTTGCCCAGTTACCTATATCCCAGTCCTTGTCCAATAGGGATCTTAGGGAGGGAAATGTCTGGTAAGTCTTAGCATCTCTTTTCCCTTAGACTGAACCACCATTCCTCTCATTCCTTTTCTATCAGTTGAGGAGTGGGTTAGAGATTAATGTCCAATCTGGGTGTAGCTACACTTCCTATAGTAAACAAGGCCTGTGGAGATGTTATTCCCTGGATCCCTTACCATCTCTAATTTCTCGATAGACAGAATCTTCTAGAAAACTAGATGCAAATGAAACATTTCTCCCTTTGTGGGCTAGTTTGGGCTAGTTTTTTCCAAGGCTATATTCTCAGGAAAAGATATTTTTAGGGACCCTATTTATGCAGAAAAACTGAGTCCCAACTCCTTAGTGTGGCATCTGCTCCCTCTGTGATGTGGCTCTATCTCCCCCCTGCCTTGCACACTCCATGGCCACCATAGTCAGTCCTGTGAAGCCATGCAGACATTCTGTCACCTCTGGGACATTACCTGTGCTGTCCTTGCTGCCAGGACGCTACCACTTCTTCCCAATTACACCTGGCTAACTTCTCCTCCTTTAGGTCACCACCTTCAGGAAGCCTTCCCTGAACACTCCCCATTTCCAGTTGGATCAGGCTCTCCTCATCTTCCCCAGTTATGTAATTGGTCACACTGCATCATGATCCTCTCTCTCTGCCTGTCAGTCTCCCTCACTACTCAGAAATTTCCTTGAAAGAAAAGCCCAGAATTTTCTTTGCTAGTGCATAGTAGATGCTCGCAATGTATAAAGTGGTGTAAAGAACTTAGTGGATGAAAGAAGAAGCTTAATTATAAGGGTTTTTTTCCTTTATTTTTAAATTTTAT
The DNA here is from genome assembly GCF_016906955.1 of Phacochoerus africanus. NCBI lineage: Eukaryota > Metazoa > Chordata > Mammalia > Artiodactyla > Suidae > Phacochoerus > Phacochoerus africanus. The sequence continues at coordinate 82,881,388 of NC_062544.1, read as the reverse complement.
GACTGTACCAGTGACATATGCAAGTTCCATGGCCAGGGATTTAATCCTAGCCACAACTGTGACCTGTACTGCAGCTGTGGCAATGTCAGATCCTTTAACCCACTGCACTGGGCTGGGGATCAAACCTGTGCCTCTGCAGTGACCCAAGCTTCTGCAGTTGGATTCTTAACCTGCTGTGCCATAGCAGAAACTTCAATTGTAAGGTTTTTATGGTTTGTTATTTTTGTAATTTATTGCTAATATAATTAGGGTTAGAATCCAGTTCATCCCAAGGTAATGAGAAGACAAACCACAGACTGGGACAAAATATTTGCAAAAGAGATGTTTGATAAGGGACTATGATATGAAATATACAAAGAACTTTTAAGGCTCAACAATAAGAAAATGAACAACCCGATTAAAAAATGGACAAAGTTCTGCATGGACACCTCATCAGAGAAGATGTACAGATGGCAAATAAGCATTTGAAAAGATGCTTAACATAGAACGTCATTAGGGAAGTGCAGGTTACACAACGATGAGATTCCATGACACATATTAGGATAGTGGAAAATCCCAAATACTGATAACAGCAAATATTGGTGAGAATGTGGAGCAACAGAAACTCACATTCCTTGCTGGTGGGAATGCAAAATGGTAGAGCCACTTTAGAGGACAGTTTGGCAGTTTCTTACAAAACCAAACATGCTCTTGCCATATGATCCAGTAATCACAGTCAAGTGAGCTGAAAACTTATGTTGATACAAAAACCCATACACAAATGTTTATAACAACTTTATTCTTTTTTTTTTTTTTAGGGCCACACTTGTGGCATATGTAAGTTCCCAGGCTAGGGGTAAATCAGAGCTGTAGCCGTCCAACCTATGCCACAGCCACAGCAACACAGAATCTGAGCCACATCTGCAACCTACACCACAGCTAAAGGCAATGCTTGATCCTTAACCCTTGGAGCAAGGCTAGGGATCAAACCCCTATCCTCATGGATACTAGGCAGGTTCATTTCTGCTGAGCCATGATGGGAATTCCCAACAACTTTATTCTTAACTGGCCAAACTTGGAAGCAACCAAGATGTCCTTCAGCAGAAGGAGGGATAATTAAACCATGGTACATCCAGACAGTCAAATATTATCTGACACTCAAAAACTCTCAAGCCATGAAGAGACATGGTCAACAGGGGCTTCCCATTTATTGGATTTTCTGAGGGATTGGGTAGAATGTTCCCCAGAATTTTCCTGAGAATGAAAAGCGAACAACTTTTTGTGGGTTCTGGATCCTTCTGGTTAAGCTTACAACAGGAATGTACACAGAGCTCATAACTTCCTCAGTTGCTCCAAGCCTCCCCTGCTTTAGACAAGCCTTGAGCGCAGACACTGAGAGGTAATTAATGCCACGGAGTCAAGCTGCCATTGCTTCACGCCAGTATGTGGCTGGTGAGTTGAGAAGAGAGGCAGCCAGGCACACAAGAAGGGCAAAGCTTGTAGGTGATGTCTCCATCACCTCCGTCACCTACTTGGGGTTTACACCAAGTTTGCCAAAGTCAAGACTCCATGATCTTTTTATATTTTTAAACAATTAAGGAAGGACACACGGGAAATTCCCAAAGTTATCTGTCACTAAAATTTCAAATTCAAACCATTGGTGATTCCCAAAGTTCAGTTATGACACTCCCAATCACTAAGGATGTCTTGCTTTGTGCTTAGCACGTGCTCATAGTGACCTCCAGGTGGCGCTAGTGCACCTGCGGCTGCTTGGAGGTGGTGAAGTCATGCAGACTGGTAGTGGAGGATGCAATTTGCAGCCATCAGGTTCCATTTATGAACCCCTAATAAATAGAATTCCAAAATAACCTGGGGAACATCATGCTAAAATAAACAGCGATTTTTATTTCCTGCTTCTGCCTTTCTGTAAAGATTTTCTCTGCTGTTTCCTCAGTTAAAATAGCATACAGTCACCTGCTTTGGCAGATAGGAAAGACTTGGGAGTCTGCAAGGTGACTCACAGGCCTCTGCAGAGGTCTTTCTGGAGGTGTGGATCTGCCTGAGCATCTCAAGGTGTTAAACACAGATTCCTGGGATTCTTCCCAGACCTGCCATGCCAGGGTCCCTGGGCATCTGCATTCTCACTTTCACAGTAGGGGATTTTTATGAAGTCTGATTCCTGATGCCAGCCCACATTCCCCATTTCATTCTGCAGGGCAAACGCATAAAGAATCTACCCAAAGCTGTCTCACATGTCCAATTGGTACTAAAACCTGAAACAAATGATACGCACTGAACTTGATAAGGGGGCAGTTTGAACTCTGCTCCTCTTAGCATCTTTTCTGATAATGAACTATGAGGCATGGTCGATTGCCAGCTGATCCTCTGAGATGCAGCAAGGCGGCACACCCTCTTGAGGGGGGTAGAGAATGTGTTCTGGACCCAGTGCTGGGTGAATGTCAGTTCCCCTGGGGTGGGGGTGGATTTCTGTAAGCAGCTTTGGCAGGAAAGGGCTCTTTGCTGGAAAGAGCTGTTTAGGGTGGGCCCCTTTTGTCTTGTTACCAACATGAAACCAGGCACTCCAGTGTTATACTCACCCCAGGCTCTAGAACACCTTTCAAATCTTTTGATCACATAATACCTTGCCTAATCTGTTGGTTCTTTCCATAGATCAAAGAAGTAGAAATGAAGAATAAGTAATTAGTGGATGACCAAATGTCTTCCTTATCTTCCCCTTCAGTAGTCTCCAGAACATACTATATGAACCAGATAACATCTAGAGGAAGATCATGAGCAGTCAGTACGCCTGAAGTAAGTCAGTAAGTTAGTGGGGGACAGCAATAACTCTACCCCCCATCTCAATGATTAACTGAGGTTACTTGCCTGTTTCCCTTTAAAAATCTTCATGGCTGAGCAGAATCTTTGGAAGTGTCTCTGGGGACACTGAGTCCACTATCTTCCCATATTGAAGGCATTCTGATTAAAAGCAACTTCCTATAGTTCTCATTGTGGCTTAACAGGTTAAGAACATGACATAGTGTCTGTGAGGATGTGGGTTCAATCCCTGGCCTTGCTCAGTGGGTTTAGAATCCAGCATTGCCACAAGCTGTGATTTTGGTTACATATGTGGCTTGGATCTGGCATTGCTGTGGCTGTGGTGTAGGCCTCAGCTCAGATTCCATCCCTAGGCCGGGAACTTCCATACTTCCATATGATACAGGCACAGCTGGGAAAAAAAGGTAACTTTCCTTTCCATCCACCTTTGCCTTTCTCAAGTATTGATTTTCTGGGCGGCTGTACCCATAGCATTTGGAAGGGCAGGGATTGAACCCAAGCCACAGCAGTGACAATGCCAGAATCCTTAATCCTGGGCCACAAGGGAACTCTGAGTATTGATTTTTTTTGAATGGCAACCAACCAGACCTGATTTGATAACATATGTACTGTCTCAACTCATCTAAGTCAGACTGTATTGTTCAGAATCCCTTTCCTGCATGATTTCCATCCCACATGGGCCCCAGGAGATGCTTCGTGCGAATGCGGTGGGCAGAAGAGACTCAGCAGCTACAGAATCTTTCAGGTTTGGAAAGTCTGTCCAGGCACCAGTCACTGCGGCTGCTCAGGCTTATTGTCACTCATTACTGGCTCACCTGGGCTGTGGGGCAGCAGCCAGGCCCACAGGTCCTCAGTTTCTGCTAAATCTCCTGTATGGCTTCTCCAACTTCTGGGCCAGGTACATGTTTCCCTCCATGACAAAGGGCTCTTCATTTGCAGATCACTTGCAGATGGAGGTTGGGAGGTGGTGAGAGAAGGATGTGGTCCCTCCATTCCTTGTTTTCCAGCATGCTCCAGCAGTCCTGCTCTCTCCCACTTCATATCCACCCTTCTTTCTGCCAACCAGCCCTGCCAGCTCAGCTCCCAACACAGGATGTGGAAACAACAGCTCTCCATAAACTGTGTAACCAGCTCTCACAATTGGTGTAAGTTCAAATCACTTTAATATAACGTTTATTGTGTGTGTGTGTGTGTGTGTTTTCCCAAACTATAAACTATTATATACAGGATGGATAAACAATAAGGTCCTATTGCATAGCACAGGGAACTCTATTCAATATTTATAACAAACCATAATGGAAAAGAATATAAAAAAGAATATATATATTATATATATTTCTCGTAGTGTTTCTGCCTCTCTGATCAAATCTTGATACAGGCATGGTTTACAAAAAAAACCCCATGGAGTTCCTGTAGTGGCTCAGTGAGTTAAAAGCCCAACTATTATCCAAGGGGATGCAGGTTCCATCCCTGGCTCAGTGGATTAAGGATCTGGCATTGCTGAGAGCAGTGGTATAGGTCGCAGATGCAGCTCAGATCTTGTGTTGCTGTGGCTATGGCATAAGCCTGCAGCTGCAGCTCTGATTCTACCCCTAGCCCCCTAAACTCTGGAACTTCCCTGTGCCACAGGTGGAGCCCTAAAAACAAACAAACAAAAAACAAACAGACACACAATCAAGAAAATGTGATGCCTGTATATACACACTGATGTCTTATGACTAGCACTGTTTTCTGAATTTATGGCTATTGCACCAATGTCATACACTAGATAAAGAGACCTCTCAACAATTACATTGTTTAATGGCTTGATCGACTAAATCAACATTTTTCATGCCCCAGATGTTATGAATAAGATGCTAAGTTTAAAGAAGTGTGAGATCTCCATTTGGAACTGGCAGGAGAAACAATGGGGTGGGAATTTTGGAGGATGTAATAGACTTCCTGGTTTTTTACTTTTTAAAATTAAAAAAAATTGAAGTATAGTTGATTTACAATGTGTGTTAGTTTCTGGTAGACAGCAAAGTGATTCAGCTACATATATATATACACACACACACACACACACACGCACACACACACACGCGCACACACACATGCACACGCACACACACACATGTTCTTTTTTAATATTCTTTTCCATTATGGTTTGTTATAAATATTGAATAGAGTTCCCTGTGCTATGCAATAGGACCTTATTGTTTATCCATTCTGTATATAATAGTTTATAGTTTGGGAAAACTATAGATTATTTTGCTTTTTGTCTGTTAGCAGATTTATAATAAGGTAAAAATATTTCTACAGAATCATCAGTTGGAGAACTTAGTTATTCTGAATTGAAAGTTGACTCACTCACTGGTGTTTAGCTTTGATGAGGTGGTCTTATCACCATGAGAAATGTTATCCTCAACTGCCCCTCCCAGATAAAGACTTAAGTGGGTGAATAAAGATTCATTTAACTTCCTTTCAAACTCTGGCACAGGATGCAACAGCCCTGCCAATAAGTCCACAGTCCAGAGCTTTGTTAAGCCGCAGTCTGGGAATTAGCTTGTTATAGAGGTAATTCCTGAGAAGGTTTACATGTTTTTCTTCTGGGAAGAATAGCTACTGCATGTATTGAGCTCTTACTATGCACCAGAAACTGTACTAAACCCTTTAAAATACGTTATTTCAGTTCTGTACAACAATCCTTTGAAGTAGTATTATCATAGATGAAGAAGCTGAAGCACAGAGAAGTAACTTACCCAGGTTCAGGTAGCTGGCAGGCCCCCTAGTCTGTGCTCTGCACCAGCCATTCTCACCCTAAACCATACCAGCGGCATCAGCATCACCTGGGAACTTGTTAGAGATGCTCCTTCTTGGCTCCAGAATCAGCAGATCTGCTGCATCATGAACGCTGGGGGTGGAGCCCAGCAGTCTATGCAAACCTTCTACATGGTTCTTATCCACGCCAGCATTTGTGGAGGGCTGCACTAGAGAGTTCACAGGGCCATAGACAACTGACTGTTAAGTTGCATCTTAAAAGTCCTAAATACTGGGGGCCATTGGAGGTGGGTAGTGTCAGCTGAAAAAAACTGCGTAACTTAGAAGTTGAGAATTATGTTTTATTCAGTGAACAAAACTGAGCACTTAAGCCTGGATACAGCCTCTCAGGTAACTCTGAGAGACTCCTCTGAAGAGGCAAGTAGGGGAGCCAGGATATATGGGAGTTTTTTTGGCAACAAAGACAAGGTAGTTGGAACATCGAAAGGTTACCATTAATTAAAGAAAACCAGATATCTCAAGTTACGAAATTTAGGACTTTTCTATACATGGGATAATGTAAGAGTCTGGGCTCACTGAAATCCTTCCTTTGATATGAATCTCAGCTCTCTGGGGCCAGAATCCTGTGCTTTCTCATCCTGTGTCTTCTCAGGGTGCACTGTTGGGGGTTGGCTGCAGGGCTGACTGCTTGATGGCAACCTAGTTTCCATCCTGAATTCCCTCAGGGCTATAAAGTAATGGCTTGAGGTCTACAACATTCTTTGTTTACTGATGTGGCAGGTGGCATTCTTAGTTCACAGTAGGGTACTACAGGAAGGCTTTTGGAAGAGCCTGATCTCAGTGCAGACTCAGAAGGCAGGTAGAATCAGAAAAGGTGGAGGAGAATGTAGAGAATGAAAGTGGAGAGACAGCACACAGAAAGCCTGGGAGGGGGAGGGGATTTCATTTAATGCTGGAGTGTCAGAGGCTGGATTAGGTGAAGCTGAAAGCAAGCAAGCTGGGAAAGAGTGATTTTCATAATTTTTTTACAAGTGCTGTTAAATTTATTCACGGGAGAAATTTAGAATAATATTGAGCTATTGTAAATGGGCAGGGATCGTGATCCATTTAGCCTGAGAAACTAGGAAAGAATTTGCTAAGATGGCGCATCTGTGTATTTGTATTTCAGTGACATGAGTAGGGATTAAATTTCAGGTTCAAAGAGTGAGGCTGTGTGTATGTAATGCATGTGTGTGAGTGTGTGAGTGTGTAATTGTGTGTGAGGTGCTTGGATGGGGCGGTTTCTCCGTGCACAGCTCCCTTCAGTGATACTTGTGAGAAGTTGGGGAGTGGAGACGGTGTGGGCTAACTTGCTAAAGCAAAACATTTTTTTTGTTTGTTTTTTTTGGCTGTGCCTGCAGCATTCAAAAGTTTCCAGGCCAGGGATCAAACCCTTGCCACAGCAATGACAATAGTGGATCAGTAACCCACTGAGCCACATGGGAACCCCAAGGCAAAACATTTTTGTTTATGATCTATGCCTACATTTTATTTTGGGCAGTAAAGGAACATTTCTGATCTATATTGCAGTTCTTCTCAAATCTTCCAGCTGCCCTTGTACAGTGTCATCAAGAGTAGAGATGGAGGAATATTTTACCTAAATTCGATCTTCAGGGAATTTCTTAACAAGATATGTGAACTGAAACTGGTTCTACTTACACACTGCAAGAATAATTTCAATTTCTAAGGAAATGTTCAGTACAAACATTAATCTCATGGCCTTTCTCCTTCAAAGAAGTGTATGGAATCATCGTTTTTTGTCTTTTTAGGATTGCACCCACGGCAAATGGAAGTCCCAAGACTAGGGATCTAATAGGAGCTGTAGCTGCTGGGCTATAGCACAGCCACAGCAACTCGGGATCTGAGCCACATCTGTAACCTACACCACAGCTCACGGCAACGCCAGATCCTTAACCCACTGAGTGAGGCCAGGGATCGAAACTGCGTCCTCATGGATGCTAGTCAGATTCGTTTCGGCTGAACCGCAACGGGAACTCCCGGAATCATTTTTACATGTTACTTCTGACAGGAAACAATTTTTAGTGGAATATTCTCTTATATTAATGCAGTGGTTTAAAAATACAGAGAGACTAAGCTTTTCAAATGAAAGCATGTAGCTTTAAAGACTGAATTATAGTCCCTGTGGGCTGGAGGTCAGGACGTAGAGGCAGGCAGAACTGGATCATGAACTTTAGGTCCTCCACTTCACTGGCTGTGTGGCCTTGTGCAAGTCGCATTGCTCCAAACCTCCAGAGAAATAGAAATAATTACACTTAGGGGGTTATACGAAGGGCTAGAATAATGGATGTAAAGCAGGTAGCATGCTGGCCACTCTTGCAGCCAAGAAATATGGTTAGGATTATTGAATATTTATTGAGTAATCCTAACTATTACTTAATAATCTTGTGGTTTCCTTAACTTGAGAAAATACCCCCACTTTGTCTCCAGTGGGAATGCTGGTGCGACATCTTTCACACCCCTGAGACATTAAAGATGACTTGCTGTGATTTGAGTTGACCACACAGTAAGGTAAATTCCCGGAAGTGGAACTGCTCCATCTAGGAGTGTATGCCTTTATAATTTTGATAAATAGTTCCAAATTGGTTTCTATGAGGCTCATGCCAATTGACCTTCCCACCAGCAAAGGATATGAGTTAGGCAGGGAGCTTTTGAACATTGCCAGATGACGACTTCTTCGTGGAAGTTTTTAACACGTCTACAAAGTCTGTGACACATCTCCTATTGAGAGGCGGTGTCTCTGCCCCCTCTCTGAATCTGGTTGGGCTTTGACGATAGTCATGTCAGGAGTGATACTATATGATTTCCAAGGCTGTGTCATCAAAGGCCATGTGGTTTCCACCTGGTTCTCTTGGGATGCTCACTCTACAGAAAGCAGCCACCATGGAAAAAAATCTGATCATTCTGAGACCATGTTGGAGAGGCCACTGGTAGGCACTCTGATTGACAGCCCAGCAGAATGACCAGCCACAGAAAGGTCTAAGTGCTGGCCAAGTACATGATGAGGCACCTTGGATCCTCATCTCAAGGTCAGTGTAGCCTTGAGATGACCACAATCCCAGCTGACACTGGAAACCCTGACTATATCGGAGACCCTCCCCAAGAGAGAGAAACGCTGACAGCTGTCTTGAATTCCTGACCCACAAAATTGTTAGCAAGATACAAAAGGTATGTAAGCATCTAAGTACTGGGCCATTGTTATATAGCAGTAGTAACTTGGACACTTCTCTGTGGTGGTTCTCAAACTTTATTTCCACCCTCCCCAGAAAACCTTTTACATGAGGGTATAAGAGATTGACAAAGGGTAGGTGTTGTTTCTAGGTCCCTGGTTACACTCCAGTCGTCTTCAGCCCAGGAAAAGTAAGAATGATAACTAGTATTATTTAAAAATTTTTTCCTTTTTATGGCCACATCTGCGGCATATGGAAATTCCCAGGCTAGGGGTCAAATTTACATCACAGCCACAGCCACAGCAACGCTGGATCTGAGCCACATCTGTGACCTATGCTATTGCTTACAGCAATGCTGGATCCTTAATCCACTGAGGGAGGACAGGGATTAAACTGGCATCCTCACGGAGACTATGTTGAGTTCTTAACCTGCTGAGCCACAAAGGGAACTCCAAGAATGACTATTAAAGGGGCAATTTGAATGAATACTAACTTACATTTTAGCGAGTTATTCATTAGGTAGTTGCAATCTTCAGCTGTATCTAGAGGCAGTGAGAGGATGCCTGAGAGACCTGGATGTGAGAATTCAGGAAAGATGCTACTTCACCTCTCCAAGACTCATTTTCTTTATCTGTATTGATAACACTTAGCTCATGGAGTTCTTGATTAAATAGTATAAATTTCCCACATGAAATAATATAATGTGTGAAGAATGCATAATAATGATTGTCTCAATGCACAGTATCTAGCAGAGACAGGATGAAGAAGAGTTTCTTCTAACTGCTGCCCAACTGGGCTGTGTGTTCCTCTAGGCAGGGCAGCACCAGGCTCACTATGGGAGCCACTGCCTACAATAGTACTTCTATAAACCCAGTGCTTATAGCCTCTTCAGTGGCTGCCCTACTCCCACCTTTGCTTGACAATAGTCTATTTCCCACCTTACAGGCTGAGCTGTCTAAGTCACTTCCTGCTCAGAGCCTCCTGACAGCTCCTCTTGCATCCAGGGTAGAGTCCTTACCATAGCCTATAACACCCTGCCTATTTTTCTCATCTCCCATTATTCTTCACCTCACTCACTTGGCTCCAGCCACTGGGACCTCCTTGCTGTTCTTTGAGCCCTCCCAGGGCCACCACCATTGTATGGTTTGTGCCCTGTAGGAAGGACCCAGACAAGGGGGCAGGGAGAGCTGAAATCCAGTCTGGGCTGTACCTATCAAGCTATGCTCCTGACGTGATTGACACCAAAGTATCTTCTAGCCCAGTGGTAACACTGACTCCCCAAGACATGCTCCTGCCCCAGGGCCTTTGCACTTGTTGTTCTTTGCCTTGAATTCACTCCCTTCAGAACACATGAGTTTCTCATTCTCAGACCTTTCCTCAAATGCTATCTTATCAGAGAAATCATCTCTGACCCCCACTGAGGTGGTAACCCCCACCTCCTTTCTCTGCTCTGTTTTCTCCACATCACTAATAGCCTTCTGACATATACTGTATGTATTTATCTTTGCTCTCCTCCCTCTGGAATATAGGTCCGGACAATGATTCTGGAAGTGCAGCCCTGGACCACTAGCAGCAGCAGCAGCACCACCACCTGGGAACTTGTTAGAAATGCAAATTCCTGGGCGCTACTCTGGACCTACTGAGTCAGAAACCCTGGAGGTGGGGCATCTTAACCAGAGTTTTAATAAGCCCTTGAAGTAATTCTGATGCAAACTCAAACTTGATTTAGGAAAGGGGTGAGAAGGGGCTTTACCTGTTCATTGGCTCTTGCTTCTTTAGAACTCAGAACAGAATCTAACGTAAAGTAGTTAGTTGCTCAGTAAGTATTGTTGAGTGACTGCTGAATGAATTTATTGAGTTCTGCCTTTTAAGTGTTTTACAAGAACTAATTCATTTAATCCTTAACCTGTGCCATGAGTTAGGTATGATAACTACCCCATTTTACAGCCAAGGATCCTAAGACATAAAAAGATGAGGTAACCAGCTCAAGGTCAAATAGCCAGGAATCTTAGGCTCATGTATTTAGCCCAGGCTATAAACACTGCCTCTGTACAGGACCAGGGGCCCAGCAGAAGACTCAGTTTGCTCTGGGCTGCCAGGAAGGGGGACTTTTTAGGAGAAAAGGACAGAGGGGAAGGTCCCAGTGTTCTCCTGCCACAAGTGGGCTTGGGGGCTTAAGTGTATCAAGTAGCAGGAGACACAGATTCAGTCCTTTTCTGCCATTTCTGGAGAGTGCAAAATTGCAGCCATTCTTCTTCTTCTTCTTTTTTTATTTTTATTTTTTTGTCTTTATGCCATTTCTAGGGCTGCTTCTGCGGCATATGGAGGTTCCCAGGCTAGGGGTCTAATTGGAGCTGTGGCCACTGACCTATGCCAGAGCCACAGCAACGCGGGATCTGAGCCGAGTCTGCGACCTACACCACAGCTCACGGCAACGCTGGATCCTTAACCCACTCAGCAAGGCCAGGGATCAAACCCACAACCTCATGGTTCCTAGTCGGATTCATTAACCACTGAGCCACAATGGGAGCTCCCAGAATTGCAGCCATTCTAATTGAGTCTTTACTGTTCTGTCTTTGAAATGGGTCTGAAGCCAGGTGCCTGGAAATTTGGAACCTGGTGGGAGGCACCCATCTCATCCCATGGTGAGCGGGCATGACTGGCCCCCAAGTCATGTCTCTTTAGGCCACCTATAACTTTAGTGGCAGCTGTGGTAGAGAGTTCTGGAAAGCCAGGATCCCCTCACCCTGGCTTACAAGTGTATGTCCCTATATTTTCCTGCTCTCTACTGCAGGCTGTCTCCAGTGCTAACAGGAATCCTTTGGGCCTTCTAGTAGGCTTGGCTTCAAATTGATGCCTTGGGAGTCACCCTCTATCAACAGGGAATAGGAACCAAAGTGTCCCTGGTCCCCTATCTTTTAGGTAGACAATTCTAGGAGGCATTCAACACACTTCTCAAGCTTCTTGAGTGGTTGCCAGAGGTCCAGCCCCTTGTTCACAGCAGCAGTGATGTGGGTCTACTAACATTGCCTTGTACCCGACTCTCCCCTTCCCTGTCTCATTCTCCCCATCCCCTCCCTTCTACTTTCTGGTTGGGCTCACCTTTGAAAGAATTGCCTCCCTTCAAGCCCCTGAGTCTAAGGCTTGAACTAGGGGACCTGCTTTTCTCCAAAGTGGAAAAAAGGGAACTGTTCAGGGGGAACGTAGTCCTGGGGCCAGCAGTGAGGCTGGCTCAGTGTCCTGGGGCTGTGCACATGCCTGGCAGCCTGAATGCTAGGCCAAGCCCTGCTCCAATAGACAGAGAAACAAAGCCTTTCCTCTTTCACCTAGCAATCAGCTCCTTCATTCCAGCCTTTGAATGGCGCTTTGCAGAGGGACTGATGTCTTGAGCTTTTGTGGTGAGAAGCTGGGGCCAGAGGCTAAAATTTGCTCTAAGTGCAGCTTTTATCCTTTGGATTCAGCGAAGACTTATCAAGAAAAACTTGCCTGCGCTCTGCTCTATGTTGATCAGAGAGATGAGCTTAGGGGCTGGTGGCCAAGCCATGTCTTCATCTCAGCCCTCTGGGCCCAGCTCTTTTCTTTCTCAGCTGCACCCAGCTCATCTCATACCACAGCCAAACAGCCTTAAAGAGCAAAGCAAAGCACACTGTCCTTTTTTTAAAAGGGATCCCTAAAATTATTTCTTGGTGGTGGGTTATAGTTATGGGGGATATTTTTTTCCTTTAGGCTTACTCGTTTTTTGTTTTTTTCTTTTAGATTTTCTGTTAATACTCTGGAACATGTATTTTTTTCATGCAACATAAAAGATTAAAAAATAAATTCAGCTGTACAAATAATTTGTGAAAAAAAGAAATGAATCATCAGAACAGCTGAATATAGAGGATATATATATGTATATATATATAACCATATTCCTCTCATTCCTTAGTTCTTTTTTAAATAGTTTAAACTGTGATAGTTTTATTTCTTCCTAACTCTTATAAGATTCATTCTTTTTAAAAGAAATTTACTGGAGTATAGTTGATTTACAATATTGTGTTAGTTTCAGGTGTACAGCTAAGTGAATCAGTTACAAAAATGAATATATCTGTTCTTTTTCAGATCCTTTTCCCTGCATAAGTTATTACAGAATATTAAGCAGAGTTCCCTGTGTTATACAGTAGGATCTTGCTGATTATCTATTTTACATATAGTAGTGTATATGTATTAATCCCAAACTCCTAATTTATCCCCCCTACAACATTTCCCCTTTTGTAACTATAAGTTTAATTTCAAAATCTGTGAGTCTGTTTCTGTTTTGTAAATAAGTTCATCTGTATCATTGTTAAAACTAGATTCCACATAGAAGTGATAGATATGATATTTGTCTTTGTCTGACTTACTTCACTTAGAATGATCATCTCTAGGTCCATTGAAGATTTCTTTCTTTTTCTTATTAAATTGCATTGAATATAATGGTATTGAATACAAGTGGTAATAACCATCTTTTTTTGGTCCTATTCTTAGGAGAAAACTTTTAACTTCTCTATAAATATGACATCATTCTTCAGTTCTTAAGTCATATTCCTGCAAACTTGGTCCAAATATCTCTCCCAACCCCAACCCCACCACTGCCCCCAGGGCAGCTTCATAAAACAAGCTTTAATCTCCAGAACCCAACTTTCTGAGGAGGAACAAAGTTAGGCACAGTTAAAAGTGAAACACATGCTGAAGGGTAAAATTGTTCCTGACAGTTCATCAATGTGTCCTGCGAATGTGGCAGGTGTGGCTCTGACTCCAAAGGATTTGAGTGTTAGAATAAGAATGACAGAAAATACCTGTGTAACCCTTGTTATGTTCCAGGCATTGTTCTAGTGCCTAGGTTAACTCATTCAAACTTCTTAGCTCTCTTACAATATCAGGGCTCTTACTATCCTCATTTTAGTCACAAGAAAACTGAGGCACAGACAGATTAAGAAATTGGCACAAAGTCACACAGCTAGTAAGAGGCAGGGACAGAGTTTAAATCCAGAACTTTAGGCCCTGATCTCCCTGCACTCAACAACTACACTAAATTTCCTCTGTGTACCTTTTTCTCTCAATGCGATTAGATTTTTCCAAGCATTAACCTTGTCCTGCCTCTTCCTGGTTGGTAGGAAATTCAACCTCACACATTATTGGGATTCTCTTTCCAATCTCCACAGGGTCAAATAAGAACCCTCAGCTTGGAGAAGGAGGGGGTCTTGAGTTCAAGGTCCCCTAAGATCAGCTGTAGCCTCCTGGTTCTACAGTGGTGGCCACCTCCAGACTGGTTCTCCCACTTGCACCCAGCAAGCCAGAGAGGCACCCCCATGAGCTGCCCTGGGATTCAGATTTGCCCTGGTCTCACCCTCACAAGCCTTCATCTCCTGGGGCTCAGTGGGCATGCAGGGCCCAGGCTCTGTCCTGTGTGGAAACTCTCCCAAGCCCTACTCCAAGGTCATGGTCTTGGGGACATTCCTGCCTCCCTTCTCAACCCAAGCAATGGTCTCCATTGCCTCTTCCTCAAACACCCAGCTGAATCCTCAGCTGTGCTGAAACAGGATTTTCACTTAGTTCCTGAGGCTGACTGGGGGAGGTGCAAAGGTTCCTTAGTGCTGATTCCTCCCACCTGGGTGGGAAGTGGGGAAGAAAAGCAAGTATGTGTTTATAAATCTTTTATCCTATTGCAAATTCCTGGGAAGCAACACAGGAAGTAAGCAAATCAGGAGGGGAATGGAGATTCGGGAGCTCACGGATTGGAAGGTAGAAAAGCAAGAATCACTTGAGGAAGAATGTTAAATATATCTGAGCCCCACTCCAAGTTCACAGGGTCACAATTCCCTAGAGGATTTTATGAATACTAAAATTTGAGATCCTTGGTTGTGCTAGACAATTTTTGCTTCACCCAAATTGTTGACCAAATCAAGTTAAGTGATATACAAAGTCCATCAGGACCTCCAGTGCAAGCCTCATGGATATGCCCTGGTTGCAAGGAGTGGCAATGGTTTGTGTGTGTGTGTGTGTGTGTGTGTGTGTGTGTGTAGGGGGGAGTTGTTTCTGGGGTTTAATCACAGCAGAGCAGTCAGAAGGAAAGTAGGTCACTTGTTGATTGAAGTTTGAAAAAAAAAAGCTGTTCAGGAAAATTGCCCAAAAGTTGGGAGTACAGTAAAAATATGATTATCTGACATCTGGTCACTAGAGCATTTTCTAATAAGCCTGCCTCAGGGTCATCTGAATCCAGGGTATATAACTTTGACTTGCTATTTGAAATTTGATTAGATCCCATTGTTTTACATTTCTGAAAAGCTAGAGATGAAGTTGCATTGAACTGAGAAAGGATTTTTTTTTCCTTGTCCAGGGGAGAAGATAACCCCAAAACTTAAGGTTTTATTGTCTTTTATGACGTTAATCAGCCTTGTGTCTGACTTAGCATGCCTTTATTCCAGAATTCTCATATTCTCATTTGTCTTTCTGCTAGTTTCTGCCTTAATGAATTAAATAACACTTTGTGCTTATTATCTATTCATAGGAGAATTATGATAACTTTTAAATTACGCTTTGACAAAATGTATTGGGCATTTTTAGGTCTGAGGAAGAAGCCAAGGCAGGAAACAGGAAACCAATTAAAAGGATAAGAGAAGTGTTGAGAAGTCAGGATGAAGGTCATAAATAGGACAAGGCTGGATAAACAACAAGGTCCTACTGTACAGCACAGGGAATTATATCCAATCTCCTGGGACATAGGTGGTGATGGAAAAGAATATAAAAAAGGAGGTCGATATATGTATAACTGAGTCATTTTGCAGCAGAAATTGGCTCACACTGTATATCAACTATAAACTATAATAATAATAATAATAATATTAAACATGACAAGGCTGTTGGTGTCACTCTATTTGGTGAATCCCCCGTGGGGTGGATCAGGGTTGTTTGAAGGCACCATTCCAGACCAATCACACTACTCTGGCCCTGTTTCAAAGTTCAAAGCCAAGGTCTATGCTCAATTTCTTTTTTTTTCCTTTTTCAAATGATTTTTATTTTTTCCATTGTAGTTTGATTACCCTATGCTCAATTTCTATTCCTTTACTCAGCCAGCAGTTTTTGATTTATTTTCTTCCATTCTTGCTTTTTTGTCTCCCTCTCTCTCTCCTATTTTCTTTGTCTTTCTTTTTTTTTTATTAATAATACATTTGTAGAACTATATTATTTAATTGTACAGTTGCATTATTTAATTATCATTATCATAAATTCTTTGATGGAGAGGAAATCAGAATCAGTTCTAAGAAGACTTCAGTATTTCAAGAATGATGTCAAATGACCCCCTTCATGGTGGATTATGCACTTATTTACTGTGAGATATATTTCTTCTTCAGAGATTCCTTGTTTGTGTATCAATTGTAGATTTTTGGTTTGCAGGTATTCTGAAGTTTTGATATAAGAGTCTAGATGTAGATCAGATTGTTTTAAGTTGTTCGTCTCTTAATTGCAAGTTCATCTCCAGTGTCCTGCTTTTGTACCCACTTCTTCTCATGATTTTTGATTTTTGGTGGCATAATTGCGCATGGATGATTTCATATCTTTACTGTATATGTACCTTTACTGGTGAGCCTTGTCATTTGTGGAATTTTTGTTTCCTGTTGCTGTCTTTTCTTTTCTGCCTAGAGAAGTTCCTTCAGTATTTGTTGTAAGGCTGGTTTAGTGTTGCTGAATTCTCTCAGCTTTTGCTTATCTGTGAAGGTTTTGCTTTCTCCTTCAAATCTGAATGAGAGCCTTGCTGGGTAGAGTAATCTTGGTTGGAGGTTTTTTCCTTTCATCATGTTAAGTATATCATGCCACTCTCTTCTGGCCTGCAGAGTTTCTGCTGAAAAATTTGCCAATAACCTTATTGGGGTTCCCTTGTATGTTATTTGTTTCTCTTCCCTAGCTGCTTTCAAGATTTTCTCTTTGTCTTTAATTTTGGTCAGTTTGATTAATATGTGTCTTGGGGTGTTCCTCCTTGGGTTTCTTTTGTATGGTATTTGTTGTGCTTCCTGGATTTGAGTGAGTGCTTCCTTTCCCATGTTAGGGAAGTTTTTGGCTATTTTCCCTTGGAATATTTTTTCTGTCCGCTTCTCTCTCTCTTCTCCTTCTGGCACCCCTGTAATACAGATGTTGGTGTGTTTCACATTGTCCCAGAGTTCTCTGAGACTGTCTTCATTTCTTTTCAGTCTTTTATCTCTTTTCTGTTCTGCATCCATAATTTCAACTAATCTGTCCTCCACCTCGCTTATTCGTTCTTCTGCCTCCTGTATTCTGCTGTTAGCTGCTTCTAGTGAATTTTTTATTTCAGTTATTGTATTTTGCATCTCTTCTTGTTTAAGTTTTATATGTTGTATCTCTTTGCTCAGTGTTTCCTGTAAGCTATCCATCTTTGCCTCCAGTTTATTTCCAATGTCTTGCATCATCTTCAGCATCAACAGTCTGAAGTCTTTTTTCCTGGAGGCTAAGAATCTCCTCCTCACTCAGCTGATTTTCTGGGGTTTTTCCTTTCTCCCTCTTCTGAGTTATAGTTCTCTGTATTTTCGTTTTTATAGGTTTTTGGTGTGGTGACCTTTTTATAGATAATAGGATTGTAGCCTCTCTTACTTCTGGTGTCTGTCCCCCCTTGTGGCTGAAGTCTGTATGGGGGTTTGCTGTAGGCTTCCCGATGGGAGGGTCTGATGCCTGCCCACTGGTAGGTGGAGCTGATTCTCATCCCTTTGGTGGGTGGGGCTTAGTCTCTGGATGGGATTAGAGGCAGCTGTGTGCCTGAGGGGTCTTTAGGTAGCCTGTTTACTGAGGGGTGGGGCTGTGATCCCACCTGGACTGTTGTTTGTCAGGGCTTCTCAGCACTGACTGATGGGTGGGGCCGGATTTTCCCAAAATGGCCACCTCCAGAGAAAGGCAGCTGCTGAATATTCCCGAGAGCTTTGCCTTCAATGTCCTTCCCTCACAACAAGCCACATTCACCCCTGTTTTCCCATGATGTCCTCCAAGAACTGCAGTCAGGTTTGACCTAGGTTACTGTGGAGACCTTGCTCTGCCCTGGGACCTAGTACACGTGAAAGTCTGTGTGCGCCTTTTAAGAATGGGGTCTCCGTTTCCCCCAGTCCTGTGGAGCTCCTGCACACAAGCCCCACTGGCCTTCAATGCCAGATGCTCCAGGGGCTCTTTCTCCCAGTGACAGATCCCTGCATGTGAGGGTTTGCTGTGGGGCTCAGAACTCTCACTCCTGTAGGTGAGTCTCTCTCTGTGAACCAGTTAGTTTTCAGTCTGTGGAGCTTCCCACCCCAGAGGTATGGGGTTGTTTATATCACGAAATCGCCCCTCCTACCTCTTGATGTGGCCTCCTCTTTTTCTTCTGGAGTAGGGTAATCTTTTTTAAGGTTTCCCGTCCATTTGGGTGGGGATTGCTCAGCTTTTAGTTGTGAATTTTGTTGTTTTTAGGAGTGAAGTTGAGCTCCAGTCCTTCTATTCCACCATCATAATCCTCTCTCCTGTTTTCTTTTTCTTTTTTTGCTTTTTAGGGCCGCAAGTGCGGCATATGGAGTTTCCCAGGCTAGGGGTCGAAACAGAGCTGTAGCTGCCAGCCTATGCCACAAACACAACAAAGCAGGATCCAAGCTGTGACTGTGACCTACACCATAGCTCATGGCAACGCTGGATCCTTAACCCACGGAGTGAGGCCAGGGATTGAACTCGCATCCTCATGGTTACTACTCAGGTTCGTTGCCGCTGAACCACAAGGGAAGCTCCCACTTGGTCTCTCTTTTTGTTCTGTGCTTATTATTTGAGATACCTTTTTATTATAAGCTGCTTAAATTCCTGTTACAGTTAAGCAGAGGAAAAAAAATCCATCAATAGAAAAAAGGTAGACACCTTCCTTTGCACTTTGCATAGTCCTGCACTTTGACCTATGTTGATGTGGTTGTTCTCAATGACTAGGCTCTCTGCTTTTATTTTATTTTAGTCTTTGGTTAATATCTGTAATGTCCAATAGTTAGAAGCTAGAGCTACACATCTAGATATAGATCTTTGCCGTTATGTTAGAAGACAGCAAGTCTCAGATAGAACACATTTAGAAATTTATACTTAATGCAGGTAAAAACAGAGTATTAATTTATACTTAATGCAGGTAAAAACTACTTAATGCAGTGGAGAACAGAGTTTAGTTTATAAACTAAACAATTAGTTTATAGACCTCCTGCAAAGAGGCAAGATGGAGAAATCCTGGTTGGATTTATTTGTCTGGCAGAAATTCCTGATAGCACCTTGCATGAGAGAATGGTTCTCCAGGGGCCACAGGGCTCTAGGGGCACACTTGGTCTCACTTTTTAGGAGAGTGAGGGGATCAAGAATCTTTCCAGATCAGGGCTTGGCAAACCTCAGATATGCAAGTCTCTGGGAACGTTCCCAAAGGACACTGGGCTTGTTAAGTTCTTACACCCTGTTTATACAGTAATGGGAGTGTTTCTACTATTTCTGGCAAATTCACCCCTCTCAACTATCATGAATCTCACCAGAGAAATTCCATTTCCAATGATCATTATGTTAACAAAATACCTTCTGTTGGCTGGAGATAAAGAGAGCTAAAACACTGACTGTAGCCATCTCTGGTGTGTGACCTTTTGATTAAATGCTACTTGAACATTCACCTTAGGGCAATCCACTTTTCCTAGGGCACAGTTGGAAACTGCCACCCACAGGCTCTACTGTGGGAAAGTGTTTTAAAGACTGTACCAACTGTATCACAGGATTCGGGAAGACTCACCGGGCTCTGTCTGGCTGGTGTAGGAATGAACATCTTTGAATCATCCTTGGTTAAAATTAAGTTTAATAATTTCCATAGCAGTAAATCTGAAAGAATAGCAAGTCTGCCTTTGAAAGGCAAAACACTGCTTGATCTAGATTAGGAAATTAGAAAATACTTATATATAAGTTGCAAATAAATTAGGGTTAAACTTATTTTTAACCTGTATCTTGTCACCAGAAAGTTGATTTTCAGGCTAAGTCAGTTTTCTACAAAGCCACAGTTTCCTGTAATAGTCAAACATTTACTTAATACAAACCTTGGAAAGACCATTGACCGTTAACTTTTGGGACAATTAGTTTGCATTACAAGAAACTACATTCGTTAGAATATTACAGAGAGCAGTGTTTATCACTCACAACTCTAAATTATGTCACTGGAGATTAAATTTATGGCCAATCTGGGGATCAATTATCCCCTAAGGCTTTTTGATCTTATAATTTACGTCATATGAAAATTGAGCAACTTTTTCTTTTTGTAGGGAGAAATGCTATTCTTTCTCACACAAGCTGTCTCCTAGTTAATGTTAAACATGTGACTTTGGCAGGCAAAGACACAAAGCCAATTCTCTTTCTTCCACAATGGGTTTGGATCTGTTTCCCTGAAACTTGATGAAGTTGTCTAACAGAATTACTGAACATTCTGTGTATAACTTTGAAAATAATGACACCCTATGAAGGACCAAAAAAGCCTTGGCTTTGACTGCACAAAAGTTAGCTGCTTTTTTTGTTTGTTTGTTGTTTATGTTTGGTTTTTAAGTCCCTTCTTGTCTACTCTTTGTCATGGGTGCAGAAATCTTGACTTTCCAAGCAACATAGCTTTGGGGATTAGTCCTGTTCCCACTGTAGATCCTCAGCCAGCATTTGTTGGGGATAACTGGAACTCTTTGTCTTCACGGGGATCCAGTTTGGGGGTGAGGATGGATGGGGAGAGTTTAAAAATCCTTGATGCCTTCCTGTCTGGCCCCAGTGAGGAAGGTCTTTATGCCTCCATTCCTAGGGGGTGGGGGAGGGAAGCAAGACTGTAATCCTAAGCATATCTTCCAGCTGCCATATCAAGGGGAGTTTGAGAGGGAGACAAGGCTGATGTCACCAATGGAAGATAATTGCACTAATAAGCACGAGTTTTTTATTTTACTTCATTTTTTTTCTTTTTTCTTTTTTGGCTGCCCTGTGGTATATGGAATTCCTGGGCCAGGAATCAGATCTGAGGTGCAGGAACCGAAAATTCTGTCGGTTACAAGGAATAGTTGGAGAAGGTATGTTGGAGTTGAGGTATATCACTGAGGTAATTATTTGCCATTTCTTCACTCTGCATATATTTGTTGAGATCCTACTATGTGCCGACCATTAAAGGGGATAGAATTTCTATCCTTGATGAGCTTACAATTTAGTGATGGAAATATAGTGGAAGCAAACCAACGCAGTAATCACTGATGAGCTCAATAGTGGATTGATTTTTTTACATAAATGTTTGCGAGAGCAAAGAGGAAGTGTTGTGAACTCTGATCTGATGAATTTGTTTCCATTCACAGTGAGAACAGTCAGTGGGAGGGGGTGTCTGAGGTTTTAAGTGAGGATTTTTTTGTTTTCTTTTGTTTTTGCTGCATTCGCAGCATGCAGAAGCTCCCAGACCAGGGAATGAACCTGCGCCATGGCAGTGACTCAAGCCACAACAGTGACGATGCAGGATTCTCAACCCGCTAGGCCAAGAAGGAACTCCAAGTGAGGAGATTCTGCTCTGAAGAAGCTAGGAAGACACCATCAATGCTATATCCCAGTCCCCTCAGTGCACCTCAGAGTTCACTTGTGGCTGCAGGTGGACAGTTTCTGAGCATGCGCACACAACTTCCTTCTGCAGAGACTTTCAGCTTCGGCACCGAGGGCTTTCTCCATCACTAGGCAGGCTTCCGCAGCCTGCCCCCAGGGACGGCCCTCACCCACCAAAAGGTGACTAAGGCAACTGCCTCTCCCTGGAACAGTTCTGAGGGTCATTCTGAGTTTCTCAGAGAGTCCCCAGAGGGACCAGATCCCAATTGCCTACAGAAGTAACACTCATTGAGGCTCACTTTTTGGCTTTATTCATTCAGGTCTTATTTTCTGTATCCCCACCCTTGTTCCAAATGAACTGCCTACACCCAAGACCTCATCTCAGAGAACCCAAACTAAGATGGTAAGCTTTCTCCCTCTGGGAGAAAAGCACACTGGAGAAGTGAGAAGATGGCTTGAAAGTCTGGGAGAGGATTCTGGGTAGAGCAAAAGCAAGGAATGCTCTGAAGCAGTGGAAGAAATAAGGATCTTACTGCCTAGCCAGGGTCAGTGTTGGAGAGAGTTCAAGACCTTGAGCCTAAAGTCATCTTGGGGTCTAGGCTGCTGTCTGGGGAGTAAAGGGGAGACTAGAGGAAGGGGATGCTGTTAGATAGGTGAGTCAGAGGGAGAAGGTGGATGGCATCTGAGCAGAGGAGGGAACAGGAGACTGAAAGCAATGATTGGCATTAAATATCTGAGCTTCCCTGTTTTTGCTGAAGAATTTTACATATGAGAGCTTAACTATTTTCCTTAGACAAGCAGAACATTGAGCAAGCCCCTACGCCCTCTTGGCTACCTGCAAGGGGACCCTACTTCCAAGAAGAAAGTGACTTTGCCCCTTTGTCTCTAATATCATGAGTAATTAAGGGAAAATTAGTGAAGAGTGAATTAACCTATCACTTTAGAGGTTATCCTCTATGTAAAAGGCTGTCTAGGTTTTAGGTCACACTTAACAATCTTGGAAAAACACAGACACTTGAATTCAACTCTATTAATAATATACTGTCTTTCTGTTGACAGTTTGTATTTTTCTTCAGGAAACCTCATTAGACTCCATTTCCTCAAATACTTACACCAGAAACTAAAGAGCACTCTGTTCCCAGCTGGGTCTTCAGATTTTGAGATAATGGTGATAAACTTGTGTACAAATGTGAAGGAGATGGTCACTGATACCCCTCCCCCATCCATCCTTTCTCTCCTCCTTCTGTGGTAATGGAGCTGAGCTGAGCACATGGCTGCCTAGTTGAAAATCATATCTCAAGCCCTCCTTGCTGTGGTGGTTGTGTGGTTGTGAGACTCAGCTTTGTCCAGTGGAATGTGAATGGAAGGCAGGTGAACACTTTGTTTGGGAGGATGTCTTTGGGGTTAGCTTGTTCACTCTTCCCACTTGCTACCCTGGCACTACTTACAGAAGCCTCAGGTCACATGTTGAATATGGTGTGTCTGCATTAGCCTGGGTCCCTGAATGACTGAGTGGAGGAAAGCGGCTTACCAAGCTGGAACACCCACCTTAGACTGAACTATTGGAGAGGGAAATGACTGTCTTTGTTCTTTAAGCCATATTATTGTTAGGTCTCATGCTATAGCAGTTTGATTCTTACCCTCACTCATGCACACACTCCTCTAAATATCTCTATATTTCCTCAGACTCCATCCTAATTTCTAATCTGGTTGGTGTGGGCTAGCTTAGAGCATCCAAGGTAAGTAGAGACACTTCAGCTTGACCCTGAGTGAGTAAAAGTTATCAATGCAGGGAGTGTTTGTCATTGTTCAGTTCATCCATCCATCCATCTATCCATTTCATATGCTGCTTTGAGAACTAACACGTATAAGGCTCTTTGCTAGGGGATAAGAACGACACAAATATGAATGACACACATTTCCTGCTCTCAGCTTATTGCCTAGGGACTTTAGGGGGAGACTAAATCAATGAAATAGGAACAATTATGATAAATTTTTCTTCTAGGAAATTTCAATTAAAATTAAAAAGGCAAGTTTCATTTACACTAATTTATGATTATTATTACTATTTTTGGTGAATGTGTTCCCTGTCAAGTTTTATATTTATTTTTAAGGCCATGTTTACAGGATGAAGGACCATTTTTTATTTAATGGCAATAAATCAAGTGTGAGCACAAGCGATGTGTCAGTCCCCATAAACACAGTCTTTGCTCCTCCCCTCACCCCCCCTTCATTTCCCTAAGGAGAGTATTAAACACTGGAATAGCTGAAATGTCATTGTGCCCTCAAGCCTTCCTATACTCTAGGAAATTCCCAAGGCGTAAGCAGCTTCTTAAGGGATGAAGACAAGAAGGAGAAATTAAAAGGACCAGCTTGAAAGGTTTTGCCAGGTAAGAGGATATTCCCATTCCCAGGACAGTCTTACATAGGTGGGAACTTTAGCTGATTTCCATTTATTTTTGCAAATGTATGGCTTCTCTTTCATTTCCAGGCAGAGAGAGACAGAGATACATAGACAGGCAGAGGAGAAAGAGATAAAGACTGGGAGACCTCGACAGCAAAGAGGTGGAAAGAAATTGAGATAAACATATAGAAAAAACCTCCAAAGAACATCTGTTAGAGATCCAGAGAAGCAGTAACTTCTAAAGCAAAAACTATGATGAAAAAGGGGTCTAACTCTCTGAACTTTTATTGAGCACGTAATTGTGAAGCATTTTGAGATTTGCACCTGGAATTTGCCATCTGTTTGGATAGGGGATCCTGATTTATGTTATGGGGACTCGTGCAAGTTCCATGAATTATTTCATTCCTGCAAATCATTGGGAGCCTTTAAACATGGAGATTAGTATTAGAACGGTGGGGTGAAGGAAGAACACACTAAAGATTTAATGAACAAACAAGCTTGGTAGAGATAGAAAAGTCAAGTAAAAGATGACTCCACCTCTGAGAATCCCCAGGGGCAATGGAGGAATTTCTGAGTTAGAAACAGGAGTTGTTTTCTTCTGTCTAGCTTGCCAGGATTCATATAATTCGACTCCCATTTCCCTTTTCATTTGACTACCATACACGATTTTGATAAATAATTTAAATAATTATTTAGATTAAAAAAATAAAGTATAGTTAATTTACAATGTTTTGTTAGTGTCAGGTATATAGCAAAGTGATTCAGTTATTTTTCAGATTCTTTCCCCTTATAGGTTATTACAAAATATTGTGCTATACAGTAGGTCCTCGTTGGTTTATTTTTAATCCCTCCCCTACTTTCCCCTTTGGTAACCATAAATTCGTTTTCTATGTCCGTGAGTCTCTTTCTGTTTTGCAAATAAGTTCATTCATATATTTCTTAAAAAAGATTCCACATGTGAGTGATATCATATGGCATTTGTCTTCGGCTTACTTCACTTAGTATGATAATCTCTAGGCCCAAGGCCGTGGATTGTTGCTGCAGATGGCATTATTTCATTCTTTTGTATGGTGATTATTTAGAGTTTTAATGAAAAATTGCATACATATAGCAAAATTTTAAAAATCCACAGAGAATACGTATATACTCATCACGTAGATTCACCATTAACGTTTCTATATATTTGTTTAATCACATACCCATTCCTGTATCCATCCATTAATCTATCTTTTTAAAAATGTATTTTATGCTGGAAAGGGTATGGAGAAGAGGAAATCCTCCCACATTGTTGGTGGGAATGTAAGTTGGTACAGCCACCATGGAAAACAGTATGGAGGTTCCTCAAAAAACTAAAAGTAGAACTACCATGTGATCCCACAGTCCCACTCTTGGGCATCTATCTGGAGAAAACCATAATTATTTTTTTTAGAATGATTTTTATTTTTTCCATTATAGCTGGTTTACAGTGTTCTGTCAATTTTCTACTATACAGCAAGGTGGCCCAGTCTCACACATGTATACATTCTTTTTTCTCACATTAGCATGCTGTATCATAAGTGACTAGATATAGTTCGTAGTGCTATACAGCAGGATCTCATTGCTTATCCAATCCAAAGGCAAGAGTTTGCATCTATTAACCCCAAATTCCCAATCCATCTCACTCCCTGCCCCTCCCTCTTGGCAACCACAATTCTGTTCTCCATGTCCATGATTTTCTTGGATAAAACCATAATTCAAACATTGCAGCACTATTTATGGTAGCCAAGACATGGAAGCAACCTAAACGTCCATCAACAGAGGAGTGGATAAAAATGTAGTACATGTATGCAGTGGAATACTACTTAGCCGCAAAAAAGCATGAAATTTTGCCATTTACAGCAACATGGATGGACCTAGAGATTTTTTAAAAATAATTTTTATTGAAGTATAGTTGATGTATGAGTGCTTAATTTCTTTAAAAAATTTTTTATTATAGTTGATTTACAATGTTCTGTCAATTTCTGCTGTATAGCAAAGTCATTCAGTATACATTTTTTTCTCACATTATCCTCCATCATGTACTGTCACAAGGGATTAGATATAGTTCCTTGTGCAATAACAGCAGGATCTCATTGTTTATCCACTCCAAATGCAATGGTTTATGTATACCCCAAACTCCCAGTTCATCCCACTCCCTCCTCCTCCCCCTTGGCAACCACAAGTCCATTCTCCACGTCCATGATTTTCTCCATTCTTTCCTATAGATAGGTTCATTTGTGCCATATAATAGATTCCAGATATAAGTGATATCATATAGTATTTGTCTTTCTCTGTCTGACTTACGTCACTTAGTATGAGAGTCTCTTGGATGGACCTAGAGATTATCATGCTAAATGAAGTAAATCAGACAGAGAAAGACAAACATCATGTGGTATCACTTATAGTGGAATCTAAAAAAAGGATACAAACAAACCTATTCGTAGGACAGAAATAGACTCATAGACTTTGAAAACAAATTTATGGTTACCAAAGGTGGGGGGTGGGGACGGGATGGATTGGGACTTGTCATTTGCACACTGTGGTATAAGGAATGACTGGCCAATAGGGACCTGCTGTATAGCAGAGGGAACTTTACCCAATATTTTCTGATAATCTATATGGGAAAAGAATCTGAAAAAAATGGATGTGTGTATAACTGAATTTCCTTGTTGTATAGCACAAATTATCACAACACTGTAAATCAACTATACTTCAATAAAACTTTAAAAAAGAAAGAAAAAATAAAAGTGCATTTTAAAGTAAATCAAAAAATATCAGTACATTTCTCCCTAATACTTCAATTCAAGAAAATGTTGATTTTGGAGTTCCTGTCATGGCTCAGTAGTTAACGAATCTGATAAGGAACCATGAGGTTGCAGGTTTGATCCCTGGCCTTCCTCAGTGGGTTAAGGATCTGGCGTTGCCGTGAGCTGTGGTGTAGGTCGCAGACGTGGCTTGGATCCCGCGTTGCTGTGGCTCTGGTGTAGGCCAGCAGCTACAACTCAGATTAGACCCCTAACCTGGGAACCTCCATATGCCATGGGCGAGGCCCTAAAAAGTCAAAAAAAAAAAAAAAAAAGAAAGAAAGAAAGAAAGAAAATGTTGATTTTTATAAAGCACTTTAGGGTGAAATTTATCAGGATTAGATTTCGGGTGCAATTTTTAGGTAATTGGGGCTGAGATTTCAACATTTAAAATTCACTGAACACACATAGGGATGGTGATGACTATTAAGATGTGGGGTGAAAGAATTAAATACTGGCTGAGAGCTATGCCACAGGATCTACAGAAGAAAAATATATCACCATTTCATTCTCTTTTGCATGCGTCTTCAGAGGATAGGAAATACGCCCAGGGCATACAAAATACAGAATAACCCTTTTTTATTTCAGCCCCTCAGTGTGTACCTCCCTATTCCTCATCCTTCTCCCATCATCACAGAATTCTGTTTGGTGGTTTCTGACACATAGAATTGGCACTGAAAGCTCTATGGATCTGTTTATTCTGCCACTGGCCAAGAGTGAGGAGGCTTTGTCCACATTTTTGCAAGAACAGCAAGTATGGCACATTACAGAGTCACTAGGAAATGAAATGATGAATGTTATCTACCTGATATTTTGGCCTAATGTATCCTGAACCTGAAAACACGACTCCTTTAAAAAAGATCATACATGGAGTTCTCATTATGGCTCAGCGGAAATGAATCTGACTAGCACCCATGAGGATGCAGGTTTGATCCCTGGACTCACTCAGTGGGTTAAGGATCCTGTGTTGCTCTGAGTTGTGATGGAGGTTGCAGACATGGCTCAGATCTGGCTTGACTATAGCTGTAGTGTAGGCAGCAGCTGCAGCTCTGATTCTACTAGAACTTCCATATGCCTCAACTGCAGCCCTGAAAAGTCAACAAAACAAAACAAAAGAATAGGAAATCATGTTTCTTTTCTAAGCAAATGAATTTCTGCAACAAATATTTGAGGAGGTTGAACTCCTCCTATGTGCCAGGTGCTGGGGATATGTCATGGAAACAAAAATATGCCTCATGGTGCTTCTATTTAGCTGAAGGTGGGGGTGTGGTAATGGATAATTAATACAAACCGTGATAAATATGGTTAGAAGGTGAAAAGAGGAAATACAGGAGTGGGTAAGAGGGGTGGGTGTGCTGGGAGACAAGGGTGGATAGGGATTTTAAGTAGAGTGCCTAGGGTGGACCTGACTGAGAAGGTGACCTTTGGCAAAGACTTGAGGTAAGTGAGGGCATTGACTGTGTGGATATATGGCAAGAAGTGTTCCAGATGGAGGAAACAGTGTGTGCAAAGACCCTAAACAGGCAGTGTAACTGGCTTATTTGAAGAGCAGCCAGGAGGCTAAAATGATCAGGGTATGATGAACAAGGGAAGTGGGAAAACCAAGGTCCAGATCACATAAGGCCTTGTAGCCTATTTCGTCTTTTCACCCAGAGTGAAACGAGCTCTTGGAAGGATTTGAGTGGAGATGATTTAGGCTTTCAAAGGATTTCCCTGGATATATGTTGGGAATTGATTTCAGGGAGAAAGGTTAAAAGCAGGGACACCTATGAAGGTGGCAGTAATCATGCAAGAAAAATAGTGGTTTGACCAAGGCCATTTGCATTTGGAGTGGAGACAGGATGAGTTTCTGGATATTCAGCTTTAGAGATGGAGCCAAGAGGATTTCCTGACAGTTTGAATTTAGGGTGAGCATATGGGAGAGGAGTTAATGGGAACTCCATGGTTTGGGCTGTGCTATGGGAAAGCTGCATTTACATGAATTGGAAGAAATGAAGGGAGGGAGGGAAGAGGGAAGGAAGGGAGAGAAAAAAAGGAAAGAGCCAAGAAGGGAATTGTTCTAGGTGCTGAGCATATGTTAGGGATAAAGACACAGTCTTTTTTTTAAAAAAAGTATTTGTTTTTTATTTGATTTAATTTTTAAATTGAAGTATAGTTGATTCACAAGGAATATATATATATATATTCTTTTTCAGATTCTTTTCCCTTATAGGTTACTACAGAATATAGTTCTCTGTATTATATGGTAGGACCTTTTTTTTTAAATACGTAATAGAGCATATATGTTAATCCCAAACTCCTAATTTATCCCTCCCCCTCCTTCCCCCTTTGCTAATCATAAATTTGTCTGTGGGTTTATTTCTGTTTTGTATGTAATTTCATTTGCATCATTTTATTTCACATTGTTTATTTTTTAAAATTAGATTCCGCATATAATCAATGAGTGTTACTCAGCCATAAGAAAGAATGAAATAATGCTATTTGCAGCAATATGGATGGACCTAGAGATTATCATACTAAGTGAAGTAAGCCAGCCAGAGAGAGACAAATATCATATGATATCATTTATATGATGAAGACAGTCTTAACAAAGTTATTCACTGAAATGGGTACAAGGTTCAGAGGAAGCACAGAACAGGGAGTGATTTGCCATCAGACTTGAGTTAGGGAGGTGACATTTGAGCTGGGTTTTGAAAGATGGATAAGAGACTGCCAGGTGCGTGCACATGTGTGGATGTGTGTGCACGTGGGCACGTGCATTGGGGCTGAGGAATGGTGTGCAGACTCCTAGCAAGAGGAGAGGTGTAAGTGGCATATTCTTAATCCCCAGATTTTAATTATGTAAACTTTAGAAAGTTCTGTAGCCTAGCCAATGCTTTCCATCATCTGTAAAGAAATATCTTTATCTTTCTGAAGGCTGGTGAGTTTCTGTTGCTGCATTTAGTGGGTATTCTTTCAATTTGTCTTTACAAATTTTATTATACACTATTTAACATATTCAAAAACATACAAAGAGTAGTTTAATGGCACTTAGTGTTTTTAAGCAGAAGTTTTGGAGACAAAAGGGGAATTTAGCTCAAAGAACATAGTTGGCTAGTTTCAAAGAGCTTATCTCATCTAGATGGCCACACTGCCACCACCTTGCTGTCACACCTGGTGCCCCACTCCTTTGATTTAGCTGTAAATAGTCTGTTACAATCCAAAAGCTCACTCTCATCATAGCATAGTTATCAGCCTAATGAAACAAATCTGTAGTCACAGCCCCTTGATTCAAGCAAAGCATTTCTCTTGGAATGTAGAATGCTGAGAGTTGGTTCTATCAGTGAGAATGGATTAAATTTAGGGGACTTTGTTTCATACATTATTGCTCAACAAAGGTGATGGTAACCAAGTTTTATGGCTTTCGACCAAGTTCATCCTCCTCCATTAGCTTATGGTGACCTCCCCTGCCAAGTGGTGACGGCAAGTTGCCTCTATTTTATGCTGAGAGATAAGAGAGATCAAGAGGTTTCCAGGAAACGACATAACAAGAATGTAGTGGGGACTGACACTTGAACCAGAAAATTCAAAGTCAAATTCTGTGCAATTTTTACAGTTCCGTATAATACTTTCTCTATACTTTCTGGAGCTGCCTTCTTCTTAAAGGGCATAAATAAAGAACCTTGTATATGATGCCGGTCTAGACAATGGCAGAAGGCCATTGTATCTTGCCTGCTCTTTCTGTGTTTCCTGGTGTCAGGTGGTACAGAGTATCAGAGGGCCCTGACCCACCCAGGTCTTTGGAGAGGCCTGACCTGCCTCATGGATTGTAAACATCCTTCCTGCATGGAATACCTCAGAAAGACAGGGTAATTATTCCTATTTCTCTGATGAGCCTGTGCTCATGAAATGCAGGGGTGATGGAGTTGAAAGAGTTTGAGTAAATATTCTTTTTTCCTTGAATTGAATTATTCAGCCATTTGTTTAGTCTTTTACATAATGATCATAAAAGGAGAAGATTTATTAGTTGGCTTCAATGTATCCAGACCAAGGCTCTGCTCTCTGTGGGTTCACAGTCCTGTCAGGGGATAAACAATTAAGCAGTTAATGACCAAAAATATGACAAATGTCATAATTTAGGTATGAAGCAGGCATTCTTGGGAACTGAATGAATCAGAGGGCCCGGGATAGTTTAAAACTGATCAACAGCTAAGATTTTTTTTCAGTTGCAAAATTGTAAACATCTCGCAAATTAATTGTAGGCTAATCCTGTAATGAGCACAGCTGATGGGAGTATCATGGCCATCAGCTCCTTTATTCAGCATCAGAGTTCAGCACTCCACTGAACTCTGGTTTGAAACCCTCAGCCCTCTCTGGAGGAACGTGCCATGATTCTGCATCTTATTATTTTTTTCTGAGCCTAATGACACATTAATTGTCATTGAGATGTTTGACATAGCCTCCCTCAAATATTTTACAACAAAATTGTATACCTATCCAAACCATCATGAGGTTTCTGAATGGGCACAAGGGAAAATGTTAATGTTTGTGCACTAGGTTAAAGGCTAACCTTTAGTTTTTTTTTTCACTGTCAAACATGCTCTGTGGATTCTAATGTGATGTGTACAGAAGAATCTCTTCATGTCCCCCAGTTGTTTGTCTTCTGGAGCTTCCTGTTGCCCAGATGTGGTACTTTGCAAGACCATCTTGTGAGAAATTCAAGACTGCAGTGCTTAAGTTATTTTAAGTGACCTGCTTAAGTGACTGGAGAAAAATAAAAATAAGAGAAATACCTCTTTATTTCAGAGAATAAATTATAATTAGAAAGCAAATTGAAAAAAAGTTAATTTTGCACATTTGCCTTGGGTCTTTCATTGGAATATTTTGAAGCTTCTGCTTACCTTGCAATCATATGTATACAAAGAAAACATTCTTTAATTGGTCATCTCTTCCCTTTCCCCATGTACTTGATTAGAGACGTTTGATCTTCTCCATGTGGAGCTAGAGATGCTGTTGAAGGCAATTGCAGCAGACATCTGCTTGAGTGAGAACTACTGCATGCTAAATGCATAGAAGAGTGGTTTTCAAAGTGTAGTTCATGGACCATCAAACCAGAAGCTTGTTAAAATCGGAGAACCTCAGGTCCTAACCCAAATCCAGTGAAACTCCGGAGGTGGGGTCCAGATAGCTGGATTTTGACAGGTTTTCTGGGTCATTCTTTTTTTTTTTTTTTTCACCCTGGACGAGGTTTATTAGCGATTACAGTAATGAAGATTTTTCACACTTAACATATTTGCTAGCGTCTGAGCCAAGTCTTCTACTTGACCTCACAAAACTCACAACCGGGGTGGGGAGGGGTTGAAGATGATCTGCACATCCTCATTTTGCGGAGGGGAAACTGAAGCGAGTAGAGATTCAGGCAGTCCGACCCCTGAGACAGCATTCAAGGAGTCCCTCAGAGGGACCATCCTCGCTTCTTCCACCATCAGCCACCATAAACCCCTCCAAATTGGGCATGTGTACTCTTTCTCCAGGGTGGGATTTAGTGGCCCCCGCGCTGGAAGACAAAAAAATACTTGTCCGCGGTCAAATTTGATGGATGCCAGCCCGCCCGCGGCTCCGGGGCCGCGGTCCCCACAGATTCGCGCACACCATGCGCTCTGAGCTCCCTTGAGCGCTGCAGGAGACGCACGCGTGACCTCGGGCGCTCAGAAAGGCCCCACTCGCCGAGTGACCTTGAATCCTCCGCCCTTCTTGGGGCCTCAGTTTACCGCCCTGGTCTCGCGCCGAGGGCCTCCCCGGAGCTCGCTGCCTGTGGAGCCTCAGGCCCCTCGCACACCCAACTCAGCCCCCGACTCCCCGCCCCGCCTATGCTGGGAGGCTGCCGCTCCGGGGACCGCCACCATCGCTGAGCGCCAAGGCCACGTGCCTCCGCCTCCACCCGGGCGGAGGAGTAGCAGCTGCAGGACCGAAACCGCCAAGGTCGCCAACCCCAGCGCCCCCTTTCTGGGTGATTATGATATGATGCTCAGGTTTGAGAGCCCCTGATAGAGAACGTTAGAGGCGGCATCTTTTTATTGTTGAAAGGTCTACAGAGAAGGAACAGACACCTTGAAAGAGATCGCTCTGTAAATCACTGTTGGTCTAATTAAATGAAGTTAAGGTGGCTTATGGTTGAACACTGAGATACTCTGCCCAGGGCGCCCCCCTACAGTCCCTCTTTTAAATCCTACCCTTTATTTATTTATTTATTTATTTATTTATTTATTTATTTATTTATTTATTTATTTTGTATTTTTGTATTTTTGTATTTTGGCTGCACATGCAGCATTTGGAAGTTCCTCGGCCAGGGAATGAACCTGCACTACAGCAGAGACAAAGCTAGATTGTTAACCTGCTGAGCCAACAGGGAACTGCTATCCCACCTTAGTTTTTTTTGTTTGTTTGTTTTTTGTTTTTATGTTTTTTTAGGGCCACTCCAGCGGCATATGGAAGTATCCAGGCTAGGGGTTTTAATTGGAGCTACAGCTGCCTGCCTAGCCTCAGCCACAGCAGTGCCAGATCCGAGCTGCGTCTGCAATCCGCACCACATCTTAAGGCAATGCTGGATCTCCGACCCACTGAACAATGGCAGGGATCAAACCCACACCCTCATGGATATTAGTAGGATTCGTTTCAGCTGCCCCACAACAGGAACTCATCACCTAGTTAGTTAGGTTCAGGCATTTCAGAAGATCAAGGTCCCCATTAGGTTCATCACAGTTGTGATACAGCTTGCCTTGTGAGCACCAAGGAGAACTTGAACAAGTCCTTCACATGCCAGATGCCAGCTCCCGGGGCCTTGGGTGAGGTCTATGTGAGGTGTCTCCTTCATTCTTGCACAGTCTGTCTGCCTGCCTGAACTCCCTTTTTCCTCTTGCTCACTTGCAAATTTCTCCTTTTCTTTCAAGTCTCAGCTCCAGCATCATCTGTGAAGCCTTCAACCATACACAGAGAGGTGTTCCCCACTGTGTTCTTTACCTTGTGTAAAGTTAAGCAATATATTGCTCTGCCCCATGATATTGCAACTTATCCAGGAAAGAAAGATCTCTGCAAGAGCTCCAAGTCCTCGGAGGAAAAGAATTATTTCCTTTTTTCCAATTTTTTTCTCTTTTTCCTTTTTATTTATTTTTAATTGAAGTATAATTTATTTTACAATGTTGTGTTAGTTTCTGGTGTACAGAAAGTGATTCAATACACCAGAGATGAATCTATATTTTCTTTCTTTCTTTTTTTGTCTTTTTGCCATTTTTTTGGGCTGCTCCCGTGGCATATGGAGGTTCCCAGGCTAGGGGTCCAATCGGAGCTGTAGCCACCAGCCCATGCCACAGCTCGCGGCAACGCCGGATCCTTAACCCACTGAGCAAGGCCAGGGATCAAACCCACAACCTCATGGTTCCTAGTCGGATTCGTTAACCACTGAGCCACGACAGGAACTCCTATATTTTCTTTTTCATATTCTTTTCCATTATGATTATCACAAAGTATTGAATACAGTTCCCTATGCTATTTGGTAGGCCCTTGTTGCTTATCCGTCCTATGTATAATAGTTTGCCTCTGCTAATTACAAACTTCCATCCATCCCTCCCTTGCTGCTCTTGGTAACCACAAGTCTGTTCTCTATGTCTGTGAGTCTGTTTCTATTTCATAGATAAAATAACTATGTCTTTATCCTGTTATTTCTAGTGCCTGACATATTGTCTGCAAAGCAGTAGACACTTAAAAAGTTGCCAGAGTATTGCAGTGTTTATTCCTCTCTCTTCTCTCTCTGAGTTATTCTATTTCTACTGAACACTTGAGAGTTAATTTCTGACCTTAAGACCCTCTGCCTCATAGTATAGCACATGTATTTCTTAATAAGGACGTTATTTTATGTGACTACAATACAATGATTGAAATTTGGAAGTTTAACATTGATATAGAATAATATATAATATACAGTCCATATTAAAATTTTACCTGTTGCTAACTTAATGTTCTTTATAGCATTTTTTCCCAATCCAAGATCATGTATTGCCTTTAGTTGTCATATCTCTTTAGAGTGTTTTAATCTCAGTCATTTCCTCAGTTTTTCTGTCTTTTGCGACATTCATATTTTTGAGGAGCACAGGCCCATTGCTTTTTAGACTGTCTGCAAGTTTTAATTTATATGATTGTTTCCCCATTATTAGATTTAGGTTATGGATTTTGAGGAGAACTTCCAATAAATGATGTTGAGTTTTCTCACACATGATATCAGGACTATGGTGTTGGTTTATCCTATTGTTGCTGTTGTTGTTTTTTTGGGGGGGCAGGTTGGCTGTGCTTGTGGCATGTGGAAGTTGCTGGGCCAGGGACTGAACCCTCACCACAGTGGCAACCAAAGCCACCTTAACACACTAGACCACAAGGGAACTCCTATCCTACTGTTGTTGATATTAATTTCGAGCATTGGTTAAGGTCTGTCCATCATATTTCTCTATTGTACTTTTTTGCCCCTTATAATTTATAGGTAATTTGTCAGGAGATACTTTGAAACTGTGTTAAAATCCTATTTCCCAACACACTTTTACCCAATGGTGTTAAAATCTCTTGATGATTCACCCTTGAATCGATTATTACTATGGTTTTTGCAAAGTAATTTTTTTTTGGCTTTATCTGTGGCATGCAGAAGCTCCCAGGCCAGGAATCAAACCCGTGCCATTGCAGTGACCCCTACCACAGCAGTGACAACACCAGATCCTTAACCCACTGAGCCACTAGAGAACTCCAGTTGCAAAGTAATTTTTTTAATGGAATGAATTAATCTGAAGAAACAGATTTTTCAGTTAACTGTTTGAGCAACATAGTTTGAGAGAAGTATCTTTCTACCCCATAGCCAGTGGAATTATTTCCAGAAAGAATTGGTATCCTATATTATCTCTACTTAAATACAATTCATTTAATGGCTTCATTTTTTGTCTCTATGACGAGCCCTACATGTTTAAATATGACTCCTCTCAGCAGCTTGAATTAGATATAAACACCCTCATGAAATAATGTACATAATGTAGATATTTAAGTCAATCTACAGACATTTTTCTCTTCATTGATATAACACATGCACAGCTGTAAAATGTTTATAAACTTTTAACTTTCCTACTAGATTTTCATAAACTATTCTTTAGGTTATTGCTTTATTTACAACTAACTAAAAATACTTCTTGTTTCTTATGACTAATTGCATTAATACCAATAATTAGGACATAATGGAATATGAAAATGTAAACACCCTACTTAAAGATTTTATGTTTCATCTAACTTTATTACCTAAGAGTAAAAAAAATTGAAATTTTGTATCTTATTATAATAACATTCATAATAATGCATGAATTTATTTTGAATCATTGTTCCTAGTTCAAACTCTCAGTCTCTTTACCCTCACACTATCCTCAATCCATCAGAATGGTCCATCCTTTAAGACTCATGCTTTCATTTATTTGCCTTTAGATGAAAGTTTGTTGGGGAATAGAAAATTTATTCTTTTTTTTTTGTCTTTTTTAGGACCGAACCCGCAGCATATGGAAGTTTCCAGGCTAGGGGTCGAAATGGCGCCACAGCCCCAGCCACTCCAGATCTGATCCACATCTGCAACCTACAGCACAGCTCATGGCAATGCTGAATACTTAACCCACTGAGCAAGGCCAGGGATCTAAACTGCATCCTCACGGATACTGGTCAGATTCATTACTACTGAGCCATGATGGGAACTCCGAAAATTTCTTCTTCTTCTTCTTCTTCTTTTTGTTTTTTTAACGATTTTTATTTTTTCCATTATAGTTGGTTTACACTTTTCTGTCAATTAAAAAATTTATTCTTAAAGTATCTTCTTTCAAATTACTCATAAGCCTCCTTAAGAAGGTGTTAATGGGAGGTTGATGTAGAAACTGAGGAACAGAGAAATATCACTTCTTTTTATTGGAAAATCACTGGATCAATACCCTGGGGAACGTTTGTAATATAGTGAGCAGTACAATAGCTGTCCCAAATCACTGCCAACCCCCTTCAGAATCATCACATCAACTTTGAGATGTGAACTGGAATGCTCATGTCCACAGAACCCATGGTCAAGCTGAAACCAGAATCAAGGGCTATGGGCTTCCTTTGAAGACTTCCAGTATTTCCGTTGGCTTAAAATAATAAAAACAGATGTGGTTATCTCACAGCCTTGGATCACTCTCAAGGCACAAATGAAGCATGCACAGTAGAAGTGTGTCTTAGAGAAGCAGGGTGGCTACACTTAACACCTTCTGCAGAGAGGAAGGACTCAGCTGCTGTGTGGCTGCTATTTCTGGGCATTGTGATATCATTTCCACACAATATTCTGCTTAAAGGGCCTGAGACTGCAAAATGATTTAGGCATTGCGAGATTCCTGCTTAAGATCTTTGTTGAGTTTAACTATGTGCTTTAAAGTTTACTGAACATTTCTTATTGTTTCCCATATGTAAAAATGTATCTCCTCCCAAAGATTGTTTACTACTTTAAACATGAGAGTAAGGTTTGTGATTCTGGTCTCTAGAATACCTAATATGGTGTTTTGGACATAAAATCATGCTCTTTGAAGACCTACTTGGTGGATAAAGGAACTTGGGCCTTGAGCTCACATTTTCACCCCCTGGGAAATTGCTCACAGGTCTTCACCAGAGGCAAATGCTGAGGAGCTGAGTGACTGTCTGGGCTTGGGAGATTTTCATTGAAGGGTTTGAAGCAGATGTTTGAGGTGCAGCCATGCACTAGACCTGGGGTCAGGTTACCTGGGACACAACCTGACAGTGCGTGGCTGAGTAGCCCTGGGACTGTACTTAAACTTTTCTAGGAGTTCCCGTTGTGGTTCAGTAGTTAATTAATCTGACTAGTATCCATGAGAATGTAGATTCGATCCTTGGCCTTGCTCAGTGGGTTAAGGATCTGGTGTTGCCATGAGCTGTGGTGTAGGTCACAGATGCAGCTCAGATCCCAAGTTGCTGTGGCTGTGGTGTAGGCTGGCAGCTGTAGCTCCAATTCAACCTCTGGCCTGGGAACCTCCATATGCAGTGGGTGCGGCCCTAAAAAGACAAAAGACCAAACAACAACAACAACAACAACAAAAAAACCCAAACCAAAACAAAACAAAAAACTTCTGAGACTCAATTTCTTCATTTTCACCAGCAATATGAACAGAGTAAGGCCTTCTTTGCTGGCCTTTCCCAGATTTTAAGGGAGGAAACTTACAGAGCAGCAATCAATTGAACTTAAAAATCAAATAAAAATACAAAGTAAAATATAAACAACTGTTGACTTAAAAATATGCATAACTTAAAAGCTGAGAGTTAAGTTTTATTTGGGGCAGCATTTCAGATGGCTCTGAAACACTACTCCACAGAGGTGGGGGGAAATGCCAGTGTATATGTGATTTTGGTGAAGGGAGCAGGTACATGCAGGTATGCACACATTTTACAGAAGTTTGCTGCTGGTCTTGTGGGGTTACTGCTAGTTATCAGGAGCAGATGTCACCATGAAAGATTTTAGTGCTTTTCTAAATACAGGGAGATGCAAGAGTTGGGCTTATGAAATCTTCTCTTGAAAATGTGTAACTATCTGAAGCACAGTTTTCCCAGAGCACAGAGAGCCTCGCTCCTCATCTCCACCCTGAGATCCTCTCAGGGGGTGTTGAAGGTCAGCAGCTGAAGTGGCTCGTGATTCAATCCATGTAGAAGCAGACAGCAAGTGCCAGACTCCAGTTCACACAATAAAATAACGGCTTTATTACTACACAATGTAAAATATTGGGTTTCTATATCTCCACAGATCCTGAGTTTCAAATTAGGAGGAACATGTTTTCACTTTTACATAGTGGGTTTCCAAGAAGATTTATTTTGTTTAAGAAGCACTTAAAGAGTGCTTTTGCTGTGCCAGGCATGTATAAAGTGTTTTGCAATAATGAACTTATTTGATCCTGATTGCAAGACTATGATGTAGATGCTATTATTGCCCACATTTTACCAATGGGGAAACTGAGAAGTGAAGCAACTTGCCCAAGATGAACAATTAAGTAGTGGATCTGATATTCAAACCTAGGTAGTCTGACTCTAAGAATCCATACTTATAATCTTGGACTGCATTCTGCTAAGAATGGTTGAGAGATTGGCTGACTAGGATAAATTTGAGGTATGGAATTCCTGTGTGGCTCAGCGGCTTGGGGATCCAGTATTGTCATTTCTGTGGCTTGGGTCTCTGCTGTGGCGCAGGTTTGATCCCTGGCCCAGGAACTTCCACATGCTATGGACAAGGCCAAGAAAAAAAATATGAGGTGTTTCCTGTTCCAGTTGGAATATCTCATTCAATGTTATTGCTATGTTGTTCTCATTTTTAACCATATGGACTTTCTTAGAGTCAAAAATTAGAAATGGAATTGGGAGTGGATAATTCTCGTGGAGGCCTTTGGAACTAGATCCAAGTTTAGGGGATGAAAGTTCAGCATCCTCCTTCTTCTGGGAACTTATAAAATATTTTCAGGCTAGCTTGATTTCATCAGGCAGATGTGCTTTTGAGGTACTCGAATACTTCGACATGCCACAGTGTTTATCAGGTCATCCAATGCTTGTATAAAAATACAAGCAAAATCATCCAGAAATGTTTATGTTCCATCAAATGAATTCAGAGTGTGAAACGGTAGTTCTCTCTCTTGCTCTATATGCTTTCTCCTTTTATGGCCATGTCTGGGCCACTTTAAACAGTTGAAATCTGAGGTATATTTGGATGTTTACAAAATTCTTCCTGAGTTGGGTCAGCAAGACCATTTTCCTTGCACAACTGAAAAAATGTGGCAACATGTCCTTTATTTTTATAAAGCTTCCGTTGGTCTGGGGAAAGACATAGTTGTGTGTGTGTGTGTGTGTGTGTGTGTGTGTGTGGTGTGTGTTTAAATCAACTGTATTGAGGTATAATGAATATACAATATAATGCACTCATTTAATTCTGAAGCTTCTCTTTCTCTTTAGGTACATATCTAGAATGGAGACTGGGACGACGTTTTGGGGGATCATCTTCCTTGCGACTAGTTTCGGTTTCATCAAATCACAGAGAACTGGTAATACATCAGATTCTTTAAGCCAAAAACAATGACCTTGCCAGGAACATAGTGCTAGTGACAACATTAAAAGAAAATACTACAGGAGTTTCAAAATGAACAAAAGGGAAATGATTCTTTTAAGGAGAACTTAGAATCTGGAAGCTTTTAGTAAATGGTGGGCACACGATTTTTTCTTTTTTCAAAGCTAAACCTCAAATGACAAAAAAATAGATATTAAAAAAGATACTGTCTTTCTGAATGTGTTACTGGGCTCTCAAATGCTTTTGTAAACACGGGCCTGTTCTGTCGACTCAGCATTTTGCTTTGTCTCCTTTGGCTGTGCTCTTCCTTGGAATAATTGTCATTGTAAGATGGATAGTTTCCCTGAGTGCTAGGGACGTGCTAGGGACACCTCTGCAATTTTTTTTTTTTTAAGGGCAGTCATTTTAACTTATGGGGACTTTTCAAGATGAAATTATCAAAAGAAGATTGTATGAGTAGCCTGAAGCTCCCACCGAGACGATATGGAGTCTTAAATATTCAAATATAATTACACAGGCTGTTATTTGTTGGGGGGAAAAAACTAGGAAGCTCTCTAAATTTCCCTTCAGCTGACTCCTCTCACTGTGAACAGAAGCTGACAGTGAATGCTCCCATGCTTCAAATACCTTCCAAAATGACAAAGAACTAGTGGTTCAGAAAGTAAGAATGTATGGAAATGTAAAACATCTCTCAAGTTGCCCATGATGACAGCAACACTTATTTGTCTGGAAGATACTCTACAGCTGTGAGAGTTCTCCTGATTGGGAAGATCAGGGAAACACTTCCTGGTCTGAATTTGATCTCTTCTGAGAGATTTTAGGGGGACAAACCAGTCAGTCCTCCCTGGAGCACTCCTGAATCTTCTCCTCCCGAAAGGATTGCATTTTGCAGGCCAAAGGGCCTCAAGCTCATTTACAATCTCCCTGTTCAATAATCCTGACTTCTCTTGGGTTTGCAATCAAGATTAGGCAAACTTCCTAGAGGTGGGGCTCACTATAAGTGGATTTAAAAAAAAATTTTTTTTTTTTAATTGAAGTGTAGTTGACTTACAATGTTGTATTAGTTTCTGGTGTACAACAAAGTGGTTCAGTTATATATATATTTTTTTCTTTTTTCATTTTCTTTTCCATTGTGGCTTATCACAAGATATTGAATAGAGTTCCCTGTGCTATACAGTAGGACCTTGTTGTTTATCCATTCTATATACAATAGTTTGCATCTGCTAATCCCAAACTCCCAATCCTTCCCTCTCCCACCCTCTTCCCCTCTCAGCAATCACAAATCTGTTCTCCATATCTGTGAATCTGTTTCTCTTTCGTTCATTCGTGTCATATCTGTGTCATTTTTAGAAGCTACATGTAAGTGATATCACAGGGTGTTTCTCTTTCTGAGTGGCGAATGAATTCACTGTCCTTGAAGTACACCAACTTTCTCCAGCCCTTCTCTGCCGAAACTCTCATGTGGTCTTTGTCTTTCTGTAATGTGGGTTTTACATTTAATCTTCTTTATGTCAGTGGACGTCTGGGAACCTGGTTTCTAATACTGGCTCTTTGAACAGATTTACATGGGTTACTTTGCCATTCTAGATCTTATTTTCCTTATCTGTGAGATGGATGAATTTTTTTTTTTTTTAATGGCCGCACCTGTGGCATATGGCGGTTCCCAGGCTAGGGGTTGAATTGGGGCTGTAGTTGCTGGCCTATGCCACAGCCACAGCAATGCCAGATCCAAACTGTGTCTGCGACCTACACCACAGCTCATGGCAACACTGGATCCTTAACCCAGGAATCAAACCTGCATCCTCATGGATGTTAGATTCGTTTCCACTGAGCTGTGATGGGAACTCCTGAGATGGATGAATTGTAGACGTTATTCTATACTTGCACTGTTCAATGTGACGATTTACGTTAATAAATTAAAATTCAGAAGTATTAAATTTTTTTTCTCTCAGTCGCACTAGTTACATCTCAAATACTCAACACTCACATGTACCTAGTGAATACATTATTGCATTGCGTAGTCTTATAGGGTTATTCTAGCTCTAGGATTTTCTGATTCCGTTATTTGGTTTCATTCATGTTAAATATTTCCATCCATGTAAGTGACGTCTTTTCCCTTCCTCTCTCCCTTTCTCTTTCCCAAACATTTCCTTCCTCAAATATTTTTTTGGGACTAGTCTATGCTAGACACTTGAGTGCTGGACAGACAAACAAAACTTAAGGCATCTGTTTTCGTGGAGCGCACAGTCTGGTTGGGGAGACGTGTATAAGCACAGGAACACAGGAATGAATGTTACATCACAAACCAAGATAAAAGAACATCATTCTATGGGAATTTACCAGAAGAAGGAAAAAAAAGAAAGAAAAAAAGGGGAACAAGAAACTTGATGGAGAGAAAAGCAGGTTTTGTTTTTTTTAATTGCAGTATAGTTGATTTACAATGCTGTGTTAATTTCTGGTGTACAGCAAAGTAAAAAAAATATATATATGTATAAAACTTTTTCAGATTCTTTTCCGTTATAGGTTATTACAAGGTAGGGAGTATAGTTCCCTGTTCTATATAGTAGGACATTGTTGTTTATCTATTTTATATATAGTAGTGTATATCTATTAATATCAAGCTCCTAATTTATCCTTTCCCCCCCTTTCCTTTTTGGTAACTATGAATTTTTTTTCTAGGTCTATGAGTTTTTTTCGGTTTTGTAAATGAGTTCATTTGTATCATCTTTTTAAGATTCCACATATATGTGATATCCCATGAAATTTGTCTTTCTCAGTATGACTTACTTCACTTAGTATAATCTCTAGGTCCATCCATGTTGCTGCAAATGGCATTATTTCATTCTTTTTTTTTAATGGCTGAGTAATATTTAATTGTATATATGTACCACAGCTTCTTCATCCATTTATTTTTCCATAGGCACTTGGGTTGCCTCCATGTCTTGGCTGTTGTAAATTGTGCTGCTGTGGACATTGGGATGGGTGTATCTTTTTGAATTAGAGTTTTCATCTTTTCCAGATATTTGCCCAGGATTGGAGTTGCTGGTTCATATGGTAGCTCTATATTTATTTTTTTAAGGAACTTCCATCCTGTTCTCCACAGTGGCTGCATCAACTAACAGTCTCACCAACAGTGTGGCAGGGGCGGGGAGGAACAGCATCTTATAGGCCAGCAGCATGGAGAGTTTGAAAAGCTGGACTAAGAAGCCTGGAACACAAGGAGTGAAGTATAGAGGATAGTGAGACAAAACTAAAGAGATAGCGCTGGGCCAGCCCAAGCCAGTATTTTAAGCTTCCTGGCACAAAATCAAATGCAAGATGTGTTTAACCAGTGTGGGATAATTATGCACTGGGTCACAGAAAAGCAAAGTGGGAGTTGGATGAGATCAGATCATGTGGTCAGCTTCTTATTCTAGAGAAACACAATCCAAGAACCAGAAAGATGAGCTGTTTGCTTAGGACCCGCAGCCACCTGGTGTCTGATTTCCTCTGTGGTGGAGACCAGGGTGGGCCCAGCTGGAGTACCACTTGGCTTGGCCACTGTTGGGATTGTGGTTCCCAGAATTAGAGCTGGTTTTGGGAGAAGTAGTTGCACAATGCAACTTTGAGTTCAGGGGACCAAAGGACAAATGTGAGCCACACCTAGGGAAATGCCAGCCGTCAAACTAAATGGGGCTAGTATGGGCCATGTAACTGAGCAGGACCCTATGGGCCCTTCTGGGGACAGACCCCTCTCCCACATCCTCTGCAGTAGCGCCTCTCTGAAGTACCCAGATAATAGTATCTCATGCATATTTCCTGAGTTTTCCAGATGCTAAAAACAATCATCAAATGGAAGAAATTAACTACTTGAAGATCATGAGCATGTAACCTCCAGACCTTCTGGCATCTAAGGATTGATAATGTTAACTGCCCTGTTACCTCATCATCAACCAGTCAAAGAATTGTGCATGAGCTGATCACATTCTCTGTGACTCCCTTCCCTCACCTGGCTTTTATAAATGCTTTGTTGAAACCCTTTAGGGAGTCTGGGATTTTGGGGGGTCATGAACTCATCACCTCCCCCACCCCGCCCCTACTCCATTCTCCTTGCGTGGCCCTGCAATAAACCCTTATCTGCTCCACACTCCAGCATTTCAGCTAGTTTGGCTTCCCTGTGCCTTGGGTACCCTAACTTGCATTAATGAGGTAGCAGCCAGGGAGTGCAGAGGTCAAAGCTGGAAAGCTAATGCCTGAGGTCAGGTTGCCTAAGCCAGAGACAGGGACAGGGATAGGGACAGGGATTTGGTGAATGTGTTGTTTTGAAGGAAGACTCTTTAGGACTTGGTAAAGAGCAAGAGAAGTTGAGTAGGCTAAGGGGAGAAGCAGCCAAGCAAGGATGCAGCTTCCTCTAAAATCAAGCCTTGGCCTAGACTATGGGAGCTGCTGGAGCATAAATAGCACCGTGGATGATTTCAGTGAAGGCAAGGGGGACAGGGTGTTTGTATCTCCAAGAGATTGGCCACCCAAGGTGGTGGTGGCCATATAACTTCCTACTTGTTTCCCGATGAGGTTGTTCCCAGATTCAGCCAGGAGCAAGTTTCTGGACAGTCTAAGCAGGTAACTTTTGAAGCACTGGCAAAGGGGGTCTAGGTGAGGGTTTCAACAGCGTCCTTTACCAGTAGAAGTGGTTTCTTTTATGAAGTTTAAGGGATGAAAGATGACCATGGTCAGGGGTCTAATTGCAGGGTCTCATGTCTACTAGAATGGAGCAGATGATGACAGGGGAAAAGGGGAGAGGAAGCCATGAGGAAATGTAGGATGATGGCAGTGTGTCTGGGCTGTGTGCATATTAGCTGTCATCAAAGAGCCATGCGGGCATAAAGGCTCTGAATTGGGACAGATGTGTTCACAGCCAGTACCTGCCAACTTGGTAATGTTTTATCTTAAGTGGACTCTCTTCCCCAGTGTGCAGGGAGGCCTCTGTGGGAGACGTCG
The DNA here is from genome assembly GCF_016906955.1 of Phacochoerus africanus. Taxonomy (NCBI): domain Eukaryota; kingdom Metazoa; phylum Chordata; class Mammalia; order Artiodactyla; family Suidae; genus Phacochoerus; species Phacochoerus africanus. Next base: position 82,836,658 of record NC_062544.1, on the reverse strand, counting down.
TGTTTTTGGTGGACACCAGCATCAGCCCCCAAAACACCCGCAGTGTGCGGGGCTTCTTGTCTATGGTGGTCAATGGCTTCAACATCAGCAAAGAGGCAATCCGCGTGGGGCTGGCCCAGTACAGCAACGAGCCCCAATCTGAGTTCCTCCTTTCCACCTACCACCGAAAAGGCGAAGTGCTGAGACACATCCAGAGGTTTCCATTTACGCCTGGGGGCCACAAGATGGGTTTGGCCTTGCAGTTCCTTCTAGATCACCACTTCCAGGAAACCGCAGGGAGCCGGGCAAGCCAGGGCGTGCCTCAGGTTGCCGTGGTGATCAGCGCAAGCCCAACAGAGGACCAAGTGCAAGAGCATGCTGAGGCCTTCAGGAGTGCAGGCATCCAGCTCTTCGCGGTTGGCGTTGGAGATGCGGTTCCAGGGGAGCTCAGAGAGATTGCTAGCAGCCCTTCGGAGAAGTTTGTCTCCTTTGTGCCCAACTTCTCTGGTCTGGGCAGTCTCGCCCCCAAGCTTCGGCAGGAGCTTTGTGATACTTTGACAAAGGCAGCTCCACCGGTTGGCCATGTCTCTCCAGGTACAAAGGCTTTTCCCTTTTAATTTCTGATCTAGAAGTCACCATTTTATTTCTTTTTCATCCCTCCTATTTATCCCTTCCATGTATGTGCTTGTTTAATTCATTACTTTTAATTTACGTATAGTTGATTTACAGTGTTGTGCTAGTTTTGGTGTATAGCAAAATGATTTAGTTATCTATCTATATATCTATCCATTCTTTTTTCAGATTCTTTTCCATTATAGCTTATTCCAAGATATTGAATATAGTTCTCTATGCTATACAGCAGGTCCTTGTTGTTAATTTTTTTTATTTTTATTTTTTCATTCAAAGTAGAGAAACATATTTTACTTATAATTTTTGTTTAGTTATGATTTTTTTGACAACCACAGAAAGTTATTAGCATACTTGCAGTCATCTATATTAATCACCTATTAATTGCACATTCGTTGAACAACATATACAGATTTTGCAATTATTTACTTTGTCCTCTTAGGTTTATTGAAATGTACTGTCTGCTGAATCTGATAATAACAATTAGGTTTTTATTTTGTATGTCTTTTTTGTTTGTTTGTTTATTTGCCTCTCTCACAGCATGTGGAAGTTCTCGGGTCAGGAATTGAACCCTGTTTATTTTTTATTTATTTATTTATTTATTTAGTCTTTTTGCCTTTTCTAGGGCTGCTCCTGTGGCATATGGAGGTTCCCAGGCTAGGGGTTGAATTGGAGCTGTAGCCACCGGCCTACGCCACAGCCACAGCAACGAGGGATCCGAGCCACGTCTGCGACCTACACCACAGCTCACGGCAATGCCGGATCCTTAACCCACTGAGCAAGGCCAGGGATGGAACCTACAACCTTATGGTTCCTAGTCGGATTCATTTCCGCTGCACCACGATGGGAACGCCCATGTTTACTTTATATTTAATAGTTTGCATCTACTAATCCCAATCTTCTAATTTATCCCCCAGCCCCCTTTCCCCTTTGGTAAGCATAAGTTTGTTTTCTATGTGAGTCTCTTTCTGTTTTATGAACAAGTTCATTTGTTTTAATATTCCACATATAAGTTGTATCATATGGTATTATGTGGATTTCTCTATCTGACTTCGCTTAGTATGATAATCTCAAGGTCTGTTCATGTTGCCACAAATGGTGTTATTTCATTCTTTTTTTTGGCTGAATGGTTCTTCACTGTGTATATGTATCACTTCTTTATCCATTCATCTGTCGATAGAAACTTAGGTTGCTTCCATGTCTTGAATATTGTAAATAGTGCAGCTACAGACATTGGGGTGCATATACCTTTTCAAATTAGAGTTTTTCCCAGATATTATATGTATTTAATTTTAATTGTAAAATTTCATGAAACCATCTACACTTTATGCTCCTCTCCAAATATTGGCAAAAAACTTCAATTCTTTTTTATCAATCCTGTGGATCTTACGATGGTTTTATATGTGGGTGTAGTGTTAGTCTGCTTTTGAAGGAAAAAGTATTTGTTCCTAGAATGACATTATCATTATCATCCTAGATTAACCTGCCCATATTGCCTGGATGTATTACGGAAGAGCTCAGAAAAGAATTTGGTGAGGATGTGGAGGATGCAGGGTAGAGAAGTAGAGTAAAGTAAGGAGGGGTATGATCTCAGGTAAAACTTTCACAGAGGGTAGTTATAGCTTAAGCTTACAGGAGAACTCAGTAAGTTATGTTTCAGGGTTTTCTTGACCCAAGGCAAGGAGCTAGGCCTTTGTATATTGTGGGCTTAACAACTCTAACAGCTGAAGAGAAGTCCTCCATGGGGCAAGGTACAGAAATGGTAAAAAAGAAATCCAAGATATATGCACCCTTATGTTCATTTTACCACTATTCACAATAGCCAAGATGTGGACGTGTCCACTGACAGATGAATGGACAAAGAAGATGTGGTATATACAAGCAGTGGAATATTACTCAGCCATAAAAAAGAATGAAATAACCTGCACCAACATGGATGGATCTTGAGATTATCATACTAAGTGAAGTAAGCCAGACAAAGACAAATACCATATGATAACACTTATACGTGGAATCTAAAATACGACATAAATGAACTTATCTGTGACACAAAAACAGACCCACAGACATACAAAACAGACTTTAGTTGCCAAGGGGGAGGAGGGTGGGGGAGGGATAGATTGGGAGTTTGGGATTATCAGATGCTAATTATTATATATAGAATGGATCAACAACAAAGACCTATTTGATAGCATATATTCAATATCCTGTAATAAACCATAATGGAAAAGAATACGAAAAAGAATATATATACAGATATATATGTATATATGTGAATCACTTTTCTGTACAGCAGAAATTACCACAACATTTATATCAGCTGTACTTCAATAAAATAAATTTAAAAAAGAAAAAAATCCAAAGGGACCTGGGCAGAGCACTGATACTCTCTGCTATAGCTTATCCTCTCTCATCCTCAAAACAACCCTATGAGAGTCTGAGGACTGGTATTAAGACTTCAGTGCTACAGAGAAGAAAATTGAGTCTCAAAGAGGTGAGTGATAAGTAGATTACACGGCTACAAAGTGGTAGAACTACAATGAGATGTATTATGGAATATGGAGTGTGTCGAGCTGCCTGACTAGTTGGTTTGGGCACCCTCCTAGAGTCAATGTTTATTCCCTCTAAAAAGAGACAGGCCCTCTCTCAGCATGCCGAGAAGCCTTTACACAAGTGCTTTTCTCCTTAATGAGATTCAAGGGATTGGCCAAATGGATCAAAAGATGGAGGCAGGACAGAAACCTTAGAACACGATGAGTGGAAGGAAGGTGAGGCATGAAGGATGTTGTCACTCCTTTGAGCACACTGTCATTTAGGGGTGCCTGAGAACCATGGCCTGTAGGCTGCCTGGCATTGCCCTCCCTTTCTTTGCACCGTTCGGCTCCAGTGGTTCTACCCATTGTGAGTGAAGACCCACAGGCCCCACCCCTTTTGTCCTCTCTTGCAGCTTGCAGAGAAGCAGCCCTGGCAGACATCATCTTCCTAGTAGACAGCTCAACCAGCATTGGACCCCAGAACTTCCAGAAGGTGAAGAACTTCCTTCACTCTGTCATCTTGGGGCTTGACATCAGCAGTGACCAGGTCCGAGTGGGACTTGCTCAGTATAATGACAACATCTACCCAGCTTTTCAGCTGAACCAGTACCCTCTAAAGGGTGTGGTCCTGGAGCAGATCCGGAACCTGCCCTATCGTACGGGAGGTACAAACACCGGGAGCGCCCTGGAGTTCATCAGGACCAACTACTTGACGGAGGCAGCCGGCAGTCGGGCCAAGGACGGGGTTCCTCAGATAGTTATCCTGGTGACAGATGGGGAGTCAAATGATGAGGTCCAAGAGGCAGCTGACAAGTTGAAAGAAGATGGGGTTGTTGTGTACGTGGTAGGAGTCAACGTCCAGGATGTCCAGGAGTTACAAACAATAGCCAGTGAGCCACTGGAGAAGTTTCTCTTCAATACTGAGAACTTCAACATCTTGCAGGATTTCTCTGGAAGCATTCTCCAGACTCTTTGCTCAGCGGTAGAGGGCAAGATCAAAGGTAAGAAGCTGTGTTAAATCCCAGCATTCCAACTGGGATGTCTAATTCCAGTAAGAGCCAATCTACACCGTTTGTAGTAGGAGCACTTCTGGAGAACGTGGGAGACTTTTCCATTCATGGGAGGAAAAGAACATCTGGTTTTGGAGTCCAGAAGACCTATTTTTTAAATTTAAATTTATTTATTTATTTAGTCTTTTTAGGGCTGCACCCATGTCATATGGAAGATCCCAGGCTAGGAGTCAAATCAGAGCTACAGCTGCTGACCTACTCCACAGCTGCAGCAATGCCAGATCTGAGCCGCATCTGTGACCTACACCACAGCTCATGAGAATGCTGGATCCTTAACCCACTGAGCAAGGCCAGGGATTGAACTTGTGTCCTCATGGATTGTAGTCAGATTCATTTCTGCTGAGCCATGATGGGAACTCCAACAATGGATCCTTAATCCACTGAGTGAAGCCAGGGATTGCACATGAGTCCTCAGGCATACTAGTTGGGTTCGTTACCACTGAACCGCAATGGGCACTCCTGCTATTTTTTTTTTAAATCCTGGCTTTGCCACTGTCTAATTTTGCAAGTATAGACAAGCAGTTTCACTTCTACCCTCTGTTTTCCTCATCTGCGAAATGAAGATAATAATACTGGGCTAGTAGCACGGTTTATGAGGATGAAATCAGATAGTGTAAAAAACCCTGTGGCACAAAGCAATTACTTAGTATAGGTTAATTTCCTTTGCCTCCTCCTTTGGTTGAAAAAGCATAATTGAAAGGCATTTTAGTCTAAAAAAGCAGACAGCAAAGGCAGCAGGGTATGGGGGAGAGAGCCTGTGATAGAGTCTTACACAGTGGATCTGGAGGTACAGGACATACAGTGCTACACAAATATGGTACCTCTCCTTCTTACATTCCTCACACAAGGCCATCCTTGTATTCAATTTTCATGAGATTTTGATTTAATGCGCTTTGTCCTCTGTGTCTTTTCCTCCCCACTTCTCTCATTCCAGAATCTGCCCAGCGCTATGCAGATGTGGTCTTTCTTGCTGACACCTCACAGAACACATCACAGACCAGTTTCCAGTGGATGAGGAATTTCATCTCCAGAGTGGTTGGCATGCTGGATATTGGCAGGGACAAGTATCAGATTGGGCTGGCTCAGTATGGTGCTCAAGGTCACACTGAGTTTTTGCTCAACACCTACTGGACCCAGGATGAGATGATGGCTCACATCCGTGAACACTTTGTGCCCCGGGGAGGTTCCAGGAGGACAGGCAAAGCTCTGCGATACCTCCATCAGACCTTCTTCCAGGAGGCAATGGGAAGCCGGTTTCTCCAGGGTGTTCCCCAATATGCAGTGGTCATTACTGCAGGCAAATCTGAGGATGAGGTCCGCGATGCTGCACAGACATTGAGGGAGAAAGGCGTGAAAGTCATGTCTGTGGGTGTTCAAGACTTTGACAAGAGAGAACTTGAGGAGATGGGGACACTACCCCTTGTATATGAGATACAAGGACAGGAAAGCATTAGACAGGTGATGCAGGATGTGAGTGAGGTGATCCAAGGGACTGGGAAGCTCGAGACCAAAAATGAAGCTGAGAAGGAGCCTGTAATGGGTAAGCTTTGTTCCCTAGGAGTGTGGGCCACTGGGGGTCTTAGCATACTAGGAAAGTCTGGAGAAAGAGCAGAGAAAGAGGGCCTTCTGGGTTCCTTGGTACCAGGATAGTAGCACCAGAGGATGGGGAAGAGGAGGAGGCATGGATTTGTCTCTTGCATGTACCTTGTATTGGTTAACTATGGTCCCAAAAGTGCTTCATGACGAGCCATCCAAAAAGTCGGTGGATGAAGAGTCATTCATTTTCACAGATCTGCTGGGGGTCAGCTGATCTTCATTGGGTTCAACTTCACTAGGCTTTGCTGATGTTACCTGGGGTTATTCACAGATTTGGGATTTGGCTGAGGGTTGGCTGATTTACCTTTGTTCTGCTCTGTAACTGCCATCTTCCTCCTGAGATCATTAGGCTAGTCTGGGCATATCCTTTCCATAGGAATTGTGTAAGAGAGAAAACCCAATTGCAAAAGCATTATTCAGACCTCTGCTTCATCCTCTGCTAACATCCCATTGGCAAAAGCAAATCATATGGCTATGTCGTCATTAGTGGTGTAAGAAAGTATATTCCTCTCATGGAAGTAAGGTGTAGGGAGTGAATATTTCTGAACAGTAATCCAAGTTACTATATACATTTTCCAGAAAGAGCATTCTGACTTCTCCTTGGAGATGAAGTAAACCCCTTCCTTAGGTTAGCATTCAAGAAGCTTAGGGGAGATGCTATTGCATTTTGAGTGATTCAATTCATAGTGCAGGGTTGTCTGGTGCATTGTTGAAGGTCTAATATCCTAGATCCCTTCCAGTAGCATCCCTAAATCTTAGGATGATTCAAAACACCGCCATATATTTCTGAATATGCCCTGGGGATGAGTACAGTGGTTGAGAACCACTGAATCAATTTCCTGCCAAGCACTTTTATACATTCTAACCACTAGCCAAACTGAACTACTCACCGTTTTCTGTGTATGTGTCATGCTTTCTCATCTCTGTCTCTGCCCTTAGACAGACTACACTATCAGCCTGAAATGCCCACAGTCAAAACTTTATCCTTCAGTTTTTAAGTTACCTGCCTGGTGGAGCATCCCCACAGATAGCAGTGATTCCTCCTTTCTCTGAACTGTCATAGCTCTGCCCAGACCTCTCAACATCTAGAGCTTGAGATGGAGTCCTTGGTGTTTTATAATCAGAAAAGACAAGCACATGTGAGATAAGAAGAGGAAAATCCAGGCAGAGATAACTAGGAATGAAGATGCACCTATGGACACTACATGAAGTAGAAATAGAGAAAAGGGAGAGTGTAGTGGAGAACCTGCTCTGGGGGGATTGTGTTGGTCTCTCAATAATGGGTGTGATGGGAAAGTGGAGGAGGACCTTCTTGCTTAGGGGAAGAATGAGGGTGTGGAAGTGGGAATGGGCTGGACAGATGTAGAAGAAAGTGAAAAAAAGGAGCCAGTTGAGATTTGGGGGGAGAGTTTAGAAATAGAGGGATGAGACTGGATGAGGTAGGATGAGCCTCTCTTACAGAATAAAGTCCCAGAGGCACTTCTTCGGCAGGAAAAAAATGCCACGGCCAAAGTGGTCTTTTAGGAAGGCCGCAGCGGGAAGGTGGATTCCATAGGACTCAGAAGGACTTTAAGGCTGGGGGCTGTCATCTTTTTACAAAGGGAGGATGCCTGGGTCTAGCTTGATGGTGGCTCTGATAATGAGGAAATGGGTACCTGCAGGTGAAGGAAGGGAGACATCAGAGATACTTGCAGTTTCTAGAGAAGGCGTTTCACACTTGGAAAAATCAGGGGCAACACCCTCATTTTAAATCTAGGATTGATTTTTTATAAAGTTTGTTTTATTGAAGTATATTTGTTTTACAGTGTTATGGTAATTTCATATCTAGGATTGATTTTTGATTCTTTATTTAAAAAAAGGGCCAAGGGAAAATTTCAGGACATCAGGAGACCAAAGATAAGTCAAAGGGTTATTATGTTCCCCTTATATTTTCTTCTCTAAACTTTGGTTCACACTGGTTTCAGCCTTCTGCATGTGTGGTTTCGGTTCTCTGCTAGAGAGATTTCTGTTTTCTTACGTCAAAGTAGATTTGGGCCTTTTTGGTATTAGCTTTCCCTACATCAGGCCCTGCCTTAAATTGGGAGGGAAAGTTCTGGACTCCCTTTGGAAGGGAGTTGATGCATTTCAGAGCCCCATTAGCCCATTTGAGGCAGGTTAAAGGAATAGTTCTTTCAATAGCAAAATGAAACATCCGGTTGTCTCAATTTTTGGACAAAGATTTTTCACAGCCACTTGCAATATTTCCTGTTGCCTCTGTTAAAATGACATGAAACTTAGCAGAGAAAGGTGTATGAGTTGTCACCAATTTGTTATTTCCATCTTTTACCAAAAGAGGAACAATTGCTAAATCAAGAAGGTGCCAGGCCTGGAGTTCCCACTGTGGCTCAGCGGAAACAAATCTGACTAGTACCCATGAGGATGCAGGTCCAATCCCTGGCCTTGCTCAGTGGCTTAAGGATCTGGCGTTGCCGTGAGCTGTGGTGTAGGTCAAAGATGCAGCTCAGATCTGGCATTTCTGTGGCTGTGGCATAGGCCAGCGGCTACAGTTCTGGGAATCTCTATATGCCTAGGGTGTGGCTATAAAAAGACAACAACAACAAAAAATGTGTCAGGCCTAGAGATGGGAATTTGACCCAGGGCTTCTTGAAACCAGAAAAAGGCAGGAAGAAACAAACAAACCACGAGTCAAACAAGACTCAGATGCTTCTAATGGACTTAGATGAATTGAAAAATGATCTGAAAGCACTTTCTTGTGGCTATTCATATATTTACATATTTTGCAAGTGATGTAAACATACTTGCATGAGAAAAATTTTGAGCCCCGTGATGTTCTTTGACTGTCATGCCAAGTGATGGTCATAAAGCTTCCACTAACTTCTAATTATCATTAATTAAGTTATTATAAGATGTACTATTTACAATTTGTAACACTCACTGTATTATCACAGTATATAAAAGTAGACCATAATACTACTTTTGTGTACAAAATGAGTGTTGTCTTTATTCCTCTATCCTCCTGCTGAAGCCCTTCTTTCTGCTTTTGTTTGTTTGTAGCATGCCCGACTGCTATTCCGGCCGACCTAGTATTCCTCATTGAGGAATTTAGCAGGGCTGGGCAGTCGAATTTCCAACTAGTTGTCAGTTTCTTGAAGACCACCATTGGCTCTCTAATTATTCATTGGGATGTTGTGAGAGTTGGCTTGGTCTTTTACAGCGACGAACCACGGCTGGAGTTTGCACTGGATGCATTTCAAAATCCAGCCCAAATCTTGGAGCATCTGGACAAATTAGCCTATAGGGAAAGAAGAGGAAAGACCAAGACTGGCACTGCTTTGGGTTTCCTAAGGGAGAAGGTGTTCATTCGGGAGAAGGGCAGCAGGTCTGAGCAAGGTGTGCAGCAGGTGGCTGTGGTCATCACGGAAAGCTTCTCCCAGGACAACGTGTCCAGACCAGCTTCCCTGCTCCGAAGGGCAGGGGTGACCATCTACGCAGTGGGCACCCAGCATGACTCGGAGAGCATGGACCTGGAAAAGATAGCATCATATCCTCCTTGGAAACATGTCATCCCCCTGGATTATTTGCAACTGGCCATTGTGGGAAGCAAGATTAAGAACCAGCTCTGCCCTGAGATTGTGGGCACAAGGGCCTTCGTGTCAGGGATGGGCCATGCCCTACAAGAAGGTAGGAGCATCTTTTCCAAATGTAATCTTTTATTTTTTTAAAAAAATCTTTACTCTGCTTGCTCCATACACCTACCTCCTCTACCCCTCACCTAAGAAAAGAGTCTCGAGTCAATTCATTTAAAAACAGAAACAAAGCATAAAATCTTAATTGTGTTTTGATTCTGTACAGTGCAGAGTATGAAGTAAAAAGTGAACATGCGTCCCTCTTATTTTTTTTTTGTCGTGCCCACCACATGCAGTGACTCCCAGGCCAGTGATTGAACCTGCACCACAGCAGTAACCACAGCCACAGCAGTGACAATGCCAGATCCTTACCCCACTGAGCTACCAGGGAACTCCTTCCCTCTTCTTACCCCTCATTCTTTTTAACAAAGAATTTGATGACAATATGTGCATATTTACAGTAGAAGCTGTAGAGATCTGAGTATGGATTGACCAAATATAGTCACTTAAAGCAGGGATTTATTTCTAAAAAGACACAAACATTCTTGAATTTAAACATTTTAACTTAAAACATAGTAAAGGAACCCTAATTTGCCAATCTTCTGCAGGGCCAAGTCTTCTTTGAATATGAGCCCTGCTGATTGGAGTTCCATGTATTTTCTTCATTAATCATCCGATGTGTATTTTCTCATAATTTCCAGCTTGTTTCTTTCATGTGGGAAGAGAACATAACCTTTGAAACAGTCTCAGTACAGAAATCCTTATTGATTTTTATGATCTCAAAATGCAATCATCTTTTGTAATGCTGTCTAGTACATCACCAATTTCTTTTACAACAACTTGCCTTTATTGGGTCTTTTCTAAGCCATTAACCTGGTTTTCATAGATGCAGCAACCTTCTTTTATTCACACTCACATCCTCTTGACTTGCTGTGTAATTACTGTAACAAAACGGCCGTAAATAGGCTGGAGACAAACCCATGTCACTCCTGGTAGGCTTAATCTTCCATGGAGTGAAGCAGAGCTGTATTCAACTGGAGGTCTCAAGGGGAGGCACTCAATGTATTGTGGGAGCAACACTTGTGTTCCAGAGGGAAGAGAGAATATCAGTTATCTGGCGAGTTACTCTTAAGTGACTCCTTATAGAAGTCAGTTAGGAGAGCTGCTCCTATATCCGCAGTTAAAAGAAAAACACGAGAGAAACATACAAGTCAAGTATATCGCCCTGAGGTCAAACTGCCTGGATTTTTTAAATTGTAGTATAGTTAATTTAAAATATTAATTTCTGCTGTATAGCAGAGTGATTCAGTTATACACACACTTTTTTTTTTCAGATTCTTTTCCGTTACAGCTTATTACAAGATAGCTCGCTGTGCTCAAACTGCCTGAATGCCTGAATTTTATTATTTTTGGCCATGCCCATGGCATGTGGAAGTTTCTGGGCCAGGAATCAACCTGAGCCACAGCAATGACAATGTTGAATCCTTAATGGCTAGGCCACCAGGGAACTCCCCAAATGCCTTAATTTTAAATCCCAAATTTGTCACTTCTGGGCTGCCGTAAATATCTTTGTGTCTGTCTGTCTACTTGTCTATTTTTGTCCACTTATGCTAGTGTTTTTTAGATTTGAGTCACAATTATTGAAAAAAGGTGGCAACTTGAAATGTAGATGATTAACTTAAAAATTCAAGGCTGTGATTATCCTCATCTTTGGAGAAAATCACTGAGCTTTTTCCTTTTTTAAAAATAACCATGAAATGATTTTGTAATTTCTTGATTACTTGTGTGGAATCCTAGAGATTTAACAAATCTAAATAAATTCCTGTATTTCTCTTTGGACAGTATTTTTTTTTTTGTCTTTTCTGGGGCCATACCTGAGGCACATGGAGGTTCCCAGGCTAGGGTTCTAATCGGAGCTGTAGCCCCTGGCCTACGCTACAGCCACAGCAAATCCAGATCCGAGCCAAGTCTGCGACCTACACCACAGCTCATGGCAATGCCAGATCCTTAACTCACTGAGTGAGGCCAGGGATTGAACCCGCAATCTCATGTTTTCTAGTTGGATTTGTTAACCACTGAGCCATGACGGGAACTCCCTGGCCTGTATTTTTTAGGCCCTTTCTCTGTTTGGGGAATGAGGAGCAAAATTATTAAATATGAATTTCACTGGCTTGTGCACCCCCTGCCTGTATTTTGTAGGGAAGAGAGAGAGACACCTCCTTTTCCCTCCCTTTGGTTCACAAATGGTATAAAGAGTTGAGAGTTGATTTCTTTTCCAGGCTTTATAGCAGCTAAAAAGAAACATGGAATCAGGAAAATCAGCCCAAAGTCTAGGATGATTGGGGCTGGGGGTAGTAACTTAGAGGTAAATAGATGTTGGGGCTATTTTACCAGAATTTTGTCCTGGGTAATTATAATATTTGCCACTTATTGATCATCTGCTACATGTCAGATCCTCTGCTAAGCATTTTATGTATGTAATAGATGTGCATGCATAGCAGCATCAGACTTAACCCCCTCCTCCCAAATTTCCATCTGCCAAGCTTGGCAGTAATGCATCATATCAGGCAGTACTTGAGTCTCTTGGCTCCTGCGGATGGTACAGAAACCCTGGGTGGGGCTAGCTGTAGAGTTGTCTCTTCTTGCATGGTGGTCCTTTTCTCAGACCCAGGACAGCTACAGACTTCCCACCAGTGGGTGCTGGTAAGGCTCCTTTTTCTGCCTTCTCTTTTCCTAAATGCCTCTCCATTCTCTTAAGCACTCAGCCAACACTTTGAAAGCCACAACCTTTCCTATGCCTGCCCCTCTAGGGTAAGGTTGTCAGATAAAATATAGGAAGCCCAGTTAACTTTGATTTCATTCACATAAACAACAAATACCTTTTTTTTTTTTTTTTTTTAAGCATAAGGATGTCTCATGTATCGCATGGACCAAAGTTCTCCCAAATGATGGCCGGAGCAAGGGAGCCCAGCTCCTGCTTTGGGCCACTTCCCTTTTGGCCAGGAACATGAGAAAGCTTTTGATTCTTTCCTGGCTTGAGGGACTCCAGAGATTAATAACACAAGGCTGAAATGATCAAGAAGAAAATTGTGTCTCATTTTTCCGGGGGTGGGGGGGATGTGCTAGAGGACAAAAATAAAACAATGAGTGATATAACTGTGATTTTTTAATACTTAGTTCTGCTGTGTTTCCATGGTCTTATTGATCTTCACAATAAACTTACTAGGTAGTTGTTAAGATTCTCATTTGAGGAAGTTCCTGCTGTGGCTCAGCGGTAACGAGCCCGACTAGTATCCATGAGGTTGCGGGTTTGATCCCTGGCCTTGCTCAGTGGGTTGAGGATCTGGCGTTGCTCTGGACTGTGGTATAGGTTGCAGACATGGCTCAGATCTTTAGTTGCTGTGGCTGTGGCATAGGCTGGCAGCTACAGCTCCGATTTCGACCCCTAGCCTGGGAAACTCCATATGCCTTGGGTGAGGCCCTTAAAAAAAAGATAAAAAGACAAAAAAAAATCTCATTTGACATATTAGGGAAATGCAGTGGGGTGAAACCTGCTAGTGAGTGGTGGAGGTAAGATTTAAATACAGAGACTTTTGTCCTTTGGAGTCTAGGCTTTAATACAAAATGGTTCATTTAAGTAAGGCTCATTGAAAGTTTTATATTAATTTCAGTTAATCAAATTAAATTAAGTTTTAGAAAGTATACTCTCTTGTCCACGTATTTAAAAAGTATAACTTGGAGCTCCAACTGTGGTGCAATGCAATCAATGGCATCCTAGGATGTGGGTTTGACCCTCTGCCTGGCACAGTGGGTTAAGGATCTGGTATTGCCTACAGCTGTGGCTTAGGTGGAGACTGTGGCTTGGATTTGATCCTGGCCTGGGAGCTCCATATGCTCTGGGCAGCCAAAAAAACCCCAACAGCAACAAAACCCACAAAAAACCCAGTATAACTTTCAGGGGAAGTGCTACTAAATGCAAGTTTGGGTGCCTGACACCCAGTGAGGTTAAACAAAGGGTTTGGTGCAGAGAAAGGCTTGGAGCAGAGAAAGGTTTATTGCAGGGCTATGCAAGAAGACAGGTGGCTTATTCCTTAAAAACACTGAACTCCTTGAAGGCTTTCAGCAAAGCCTTTTATAGGAAAGGTGAGGGAGGGGTGTGGTTGGTTGTTGCCAGCTTCTTAGTGTGGGAATCCTTTGTTCTTGCAGCTGTCCAGGTAGGTCAAGTCACTATGTTCCTGCAAACCTCCAACAAGACAAATGTTATTTTCTGTTCTTTTTATCTCTATATGAATGGACCCATAAAGGTCAGAGGGCTGATAATAGGCTATTCTCTATATTTCAGAGTACAGAAAACATTCTTTCTTTTTTATAGGGTCACACCTTTGGCATATTGAAGTTCTCAGGCTAGGGGTTGAGTCGGAGCTACAGCTGCTGGCCAATGCCGCAGCCATAGCAATGCCAGATCTGAGCCACATCTGCGATGTACACTACAGCTCACAGCAGTGACAGACAGATCCTTAACTCACTGAGGGGGGCCAGGGATTGAACCACATCCTCATGGATACTAGTCAGGGTCGTAACCCACTGAGCCACAAAAGGAACTCCATGGCAACATTCTTTTACAAAAGGTGAGAGCCAGAATGACTGAGCACAGGCAACAGCACAAAAGTTAGTAAAAGAAACAGATCTAATATGGAGACAGATTTGTTCTTCGCTATTACAGAAGCAGGGATAATGGGTGCTGAGACAATCCATAGCTTCAAGTATGCTGTGATATTTTACTGTCACAGCATGTTGTTCAGGATGCTGTTCTCAACATCCTCACTTGAGCAGTGTCAAGTAATATTTACCTCATGTCTCTAAGTGGAGTTCATCAAAAATAGACTCTGAAAAGAAAATATAGATATAAATGATTTATCTGGGAGGTGAGTCTCTGCTCTGTCAGGGGAGTAGAGATGGGGGAGAGGCTGGGAAGGCAGCTAGTACAAGCTGAGTTGGTAAGCTGGTTATTGCTGAAGGCACTGTTGTGGACTCATGGAGGCTGTGTTGTCCCACCCAAGGGGGGGGGGGGCTGGGGTATTTGTTCATTACCCCCTGTCAATCACAGGCTCCTGGCTGCTCCAACTCCCTCCTAGGCTTGCCTAGTGTATGGGCTGATCATGCTCCTGACTGAGAGTATCCTAGGCAGGGTCTCAGGTGTTTTTTAATAACAAGGCAACAATGAGGGCCGAGGGAGTGTGGGAGGATCCATATCAACAGCTTTGCTATGTTCCACCTGATGTGCTGTTCTAATGGGCTGCTTATTCTTGCCTAGGCTGTGTGCATATTGAGAAAGCAGACATTTACTTCCTTATTGATGGGTCTGGCAGCATCTTCCACAATGATTTTCTGGAAATGAAGGTGTTCATGAATGAAGTGATAAAGATGTTCCATATCGGGCCTGACAGAGTACAGTTTGGAGTTGTTCAGTACTCAGATGAAATCAATAGTCAATTTACCCTTAACCAGCATCCCAGTGTGGAAAGGCTGAAGGTGGCCATCGATGGCATCCAGCAGAAGGGAGGTGGAACCATGACAGGTCAGGCTTTAGGTAACATGGTTAAGATATTTGCAGACACTGCTCGCAGCAACGTGCCTTGGTATCTCATCGTCATCACTGATGGCCAATCTATGGACCCGGTGGCTGAGGCTGCAGAGGCATTGAGGGGAGATGGAGTTACCATTTACGCTATTGGAGTCAGAGATGCTAATACTGTTGAGCTTCGAGAGATAGCTGAAGACAGAATGTTTTTTGCGCATGATTTTGATTCCTTGAAGGCCATCCAACAAGAAGTGGTACAGGACATCTGCTCCTCAGAGAGTAAGAATTTTTTCCTTCAATTTCTCTCCCCCTTTCAAGTATATATGTTGAATCTATTTGAATAGGCTTCATTCTCAAAGTGTAGATTCACAGGTCTACAAGTGAGTATTGGACATGGAGTGACCATGACCTAGAATGAACTAAGCCAGTCAAATTTTATATCTTTATCATATAGCTGTGTTTTATTTTGAGACTACTTTGTGCTAGGTCACAGCAAATTTATGTTATTGACTTCCTTTTCTACCCCCTTTAAAAATGCTTTCATGTTGTATAGCTGTCAACTCCAACTCTCTCTAGAGATTTGTAATGAATTGGTTTCAGACTCTGAGTGGATGTTCTGTTTTGCTTCTTGCCCCCTCCCCTCACCCCACAGCCTGTAAGAATAGGAAAGCTGACATTATCTTCCTTATGGATGGTTCAGAATCCATCTCCTCAAAAGACTTTGAAAAGATGAAGGATTTCATGAAGCGAATGGTGAACCAGTCTAATATTGGTGCTGATGAAATTCGGATTGGCCTTCTGCAGTTCAGCTCAAACCCCCAGGAAGAATTCAGGCTCAACCAATACTCCTCAAAAGTGGACATTCACAGAGCCATCTCAAATGTTAAGCAAATCAATGATGGCACCTACACTGGGAAAGCCTTGCACTTCACTCTGCCGTTTTTTGGCAGTTCTAGAGGAGGGAGGCCCAGTGTTCCTCAGTATTTGATTGTGATCACTGACGGGGTCGCCCAGGACAATGTAGCCGTACCAGCCCAGGCTCTCAGGGACAGAAACATAATTATTTTTGCCATTGGGGTAGGAGAAGCCAAAAACGCTCAGCTTTTGGAGATCACTAATGACCAGAGCAAAGTGTACTATGAAGAAAAATTTGACTCCCTGCAAAACCTGGAGAAGGAAATTCTTTACAGGGTCTGCATTCCGCAAGGTAAGTGACAGAGGATTTGTTATTTGAACTTCAAACCCATGGTAGGTGTCAGGGACCCAGCTGGATCTCTTAATAAAATAAAGCTAATCCTTCTAGCCGTCCCTTGGAGAACCTTTTTTTTTTTTCTTAAAAAAACTTATTTTATTGAAGTACTGTTGATTTACAGTATTGTTAATTTATGCTGTATAACAAAGTGATTCAGTTATGCACATTTACTCTTTTTTATGTTCTTTTCCATTATGGTTTATCACGGGGCATTGAATATAGTTCCCTGTGCTATACAGTAGGACCTCATTCATCCATCCTATATACAGTAGTTTGTCTCTGCTAATCCTAAACTCCCACTCCATCCCTCCCCCCTTTTAATCATTCCTATGGTCATCACCACTCTGGACTCTGAAGGGCTGCTCCTTCTCAGAACTGTCTACTAAGTCCTCACAAGTCTTCCTTTATTCCTTGTAGAGAGATGAAACCACACTGGAATGTGCAAACACAACCTACTGAAGACTGGGGTACAGGGAAAGGAAAACAAGTAGAGAATAAGATCGTTTCAATAGTCGCTGTTATGAAACAGAACAAACACATTGTCATTTCCATGTGTCGCCATACACGGGTCTCTCTAGTTTGTTGCCAATCTGTTTCCTTAGGGGGAAGGTCATCCTCAATCCCATTTTTATCTACTCAGTCTTTTATCCCAAACAGCAAGATCCAGAGACAAGAGTTCCTCTTCCCAACAATCTGGGTCTCCTTCTGCTTTTTTCCTAAGACTTGCCTCTTAGGGGCAGTTGACCCAGACAATGTCTTCGTGGACGACCCACCTCCTACCCCTGAGATTCTCTAGCACAACCACATTATTAATCGGAAGAGCTAACTTTTAGATGGTGTTTTTTATGCAGGCCCTATTCCAAGGGATCCCATAGGTTAAAACATTCCATCTTCACATAACTTTTTTAATAGATAGTATTTTACAAATAAGGAAACTAAGACACTAAAAAGTCAGGTTATTTGGCCCAACTAAATCATAGAGATGAGATGTGAGCTGGAGGCAGTCTAGATCTAGAGTGTGTGTACTAAATACTGTTTTCTGTTGCCTTTGGATATGGTATCATAAAGCACAACGGGGCCTGTCAAACTAACATGTATTTGAATCACCTGAAGATCTTGTTAAAATGCAGTTTCTGATTCAGTAGGTTGGGTTGGAATTCTGCTTTCCTTTTTTTTTTCTTTTTTTTTTGGTCTTTTTAAGGCTGCATTTGCGGTATATGGAAGTTCCCAGGCCAGGGGTCAAACTGGAGTTGCAGCTGACAACCTATGCCACAGCCACAGCAAGGCCAGATCCAAGCCGTATTTGCAACCTACACAGCAGCTCACAGCAATGCCGGATCCTTAACCCACTGAGCAGGGCCAGGGATTGAACTTGTGTCCTTGTGGATACTAGTCAGGTTCATCAGCACTGAGCTACAATGGGAACTCTAGATTCTACCTTTCTAACAAGCTCCCAAGTGATGGTGATAGGACTGGGATCACACTTTGAATAGGGGGTTGTATGGCATAGTATAGTATGGTATGGTTAGTAAGGAATAGCATAGAATGCCATAGAATTGTACAGTAATGTGTAGTAAAGTATATTATAGTATAATAAAGTATACTATATAGTATAAAATCATACAGAATAATATATAATGAAACCCATTAAAGCCCAGTATTCCTATATCAACCCCATGTGAAGTAGATACTATTATATTTTTTTGGTATTTTTTTATTACAATATAGTTGATTTACAATGTTGTGCCAACGATATTCTTACCAACTCAATTTCCATATGAGAAAAACAGGGAAGTTAACTAACTCTGATAGAGAATAATGGAGGCAGTGTTTGAATTTCCCAGCAGTTTGGTGTCAAAAGCCAGAGCCAATTTTTTAGAGTGTTATTAATTTTGTTTGTATTGTATAAAGAATATCCTGACCTTGGAGTGTGTTTGGTGAATTCAGAATTCAATTGAAATGAATGCATGCATAAAGTTATTTTTTTTTAAATAAGCACAGATTATGGGATATCCTGCATTAAGCAGCTCACATTCTTCAGGAATCAAAGTCCTATTTTTTGTTTTGTTTTGTTCTTATGTGCTTGGGTATTATCCTGGGGGAGCAGAAGAGATATAGGATTCCAGCTTCTGTTTTTAGATTATTTTGAACCAAGGATTTATATTTATTTCCAGCTCTGTCTTAGCTTTAATAATGGCTAAAACCTAATTAATTCTAGAATCAAAAATCTGAATCAGAAAACCTTAGAGGTTATCTGGTGAAGTTCAACCCTCTCCATGAACAAGGAAATAAAATGCTACTGGTGTTACAGGATAAAGCCAGCTGAAAATGTTCCTAAGGAAAATGTAAATTAGAAATGTTGGAATAATATGCCATACTCAAAAATTCCTTTTTTTTCCCCTGAATTTAGATCTGATATAGAAATAAAATTTGTACCTGTGAGAACTCCTTTTGGTGACTTTCAATCAGAGACTTAAAAATCAAAAGAAAACCAAGATGTTTTATATGGAGGGAGGGGCAGAAGGTATTTTATATCTTTTCAATTCCAGAAACATATTTGGCCAGCTAACATGGGTATGACATTTTGGGGATTGAAAACTCCCGGGTCAGCCCTGGATCTCAGGGCCCTCAGAAATTTTATGCCACTCTTTTAACCCTTTTCACTGATGAAGGGTCCAGTGTTTATTTATTTTCATCAAAAATCCCCTCCATTACCCCTATCTGTAGTTTTGTTTTTATTGATTTTGAGCCAAATACTCTAATATGTGCTGATCTAGGAGAAACTATCTACATGTCCCAGCTTGCCCTGATAAGCCCGTGTTATGCCTGGTTATCCAGGAGTAGTTAATAATAGTGGCTCTTTTTATGGTTATTAAGTTATGTTTTAAGTTACTCACCCAAATTCTGATCCAGGTACATGTGTTATGATCAACTTTTGTATCCTCAGTGGAATTTTATGGATGGTTTTGTTATGAGTGGATGGGTATAGCCTGAAAGATCAATGGCCTTTAAATTCTAGTTACACCCTTCCAGGAGGACTTAAATATTTTCAAACAGAAGAAACATAAAATTGGGAATGCTTATCAGTCTTGATCATGTCTAATATGCCTCCACAAAACAAAGGTACGTGTGCAGGTGATGGAGGAAACTTCCAGGGGGAGAAGGATATAGTACAGCTCCTGCTTAAAGAGGCTCAAGGCTCGGGGTTTCCATTGTGGCTCAGGGATTAATGAATCTGACTAGGAGCCATGAGGTTGTGGGTTCAATCCCTGGCCTTGCTCAGTGGGTTAAGGATCCGGTGTTGCTGTGAGCTCTGGTATAGGTCACAGACTCAGCTTGGATCCTGCATTGCTGTGACTCTGGTGTAGGCTGGGGGCTACAGCTCTGATTAGACCCCTAGCCTGGGAACCTCCATGTGCCGTGAGTGCGGCCCTAGAAAAGACACACACGCCAAAAAAAAAAAAGAGAGAGACTCAAGGCTCATTCATATTTTCATCTTTGTTCATTGGGAAGTCATGTAATGAGCAAATGTGTTAGACACTGGGAAAGTAAGGTGACATAATCCATACTATGAGGGAATCTTTGTTTAGAGAAGGACACTTCAGGTAGACGGACTAGGACCTGCAGAGGCATAGTTATGTAACAGTATATATGTATTGGTTAGCTTTGCTGTGTAACAAGCCATTCCCCCCAATTAAACAATAAACACCACTGTTTAGCTTACACTTCTGTGGGCTGGCTGGAGGTTCTTCTTGCAGGGCCAGCTTGGCCGATATCTTCTGGGCTGGGTCATGAATCTATAGATGACTAATTTGATTTTCTTCTCTCTCTTCAAAGGATGCAATGTAGACTTGTCTGTAGGAATTGATCTCTCCACTCCCACAAGGCAAGTTCAGCAGAGGCTTCAAGGGTTACTGCCAGAGCTGATGCAGGAGCTGGCTATGCTTTCCAACATCAGCTGTGGCGTTCCTGGTCAGACTAACGTGATGCTCCGCTACCTGGTTCCTGGCTTAAAAGGCCAGCTTATCTTTGACTCGGGTTTTGAAAAGTACAGTGATGAGGCCATTCAGAAGTTCTTGATTCATCAGGCTGCCAGTAGCAACCATATGGATGTGGATTTTTTGCATTCCCTGGGAAATAATGCTATCCGTCTTTCTTCTGCCAGAGTGAAGGTAATAAATGCTGAGAACCCATGTTGTGGAACCATTAGACAGTGGGAGGGATACAGCTTTTGTGACTGAGGCCAACCAAACTGTTCTTTACTTGAGGAACTCTTACTCAGTAAAGACCAATAAGTTTTCTCACGCAGTCAGCAAATATTTACTAAACCCTAGAGGCTCTGTGCTGAATGCCAGTAGGGGTAAAAGGATGAAGTCCCTGCCCTCAAGTTACCCACAGTTTAGTGATTCTGCCACGGCATAAATTCATTCCAAAGACACTTGGAAGATACTAACTCCTTGTGGTCACTCATTGTCATGTAGGGAAGGGTCCATTATTTTTCCAATCAGCCCCTTGAACCATCTTTGGTGACAGTTAATGGCTTGCTGGCACAGTCCACCTCCTCCCTTCCTGGTACCCCAGACTGTACACCCACAGAAGTCCACAGAGATTAAAAGATCTCATGGGACATTTATTCGGAAATCATGTTCTTCAAACTTGGAAAGTTACATTGGATTTTCCCTTCAATCATGCATCCAATAGATTTATTTCTTGAAAAGTGTAATTCGCTTTTTAAGTTAAAATTTTCTACGTAGGTGATGAAGGAAACTTCCAGGGGAGAAGGAAGTAGTATAGTGTATATGTAAGTTTATTTTTAAAATAAGCATGGGTTATGGGATGTTATACATTAAGCAGCCCAGATTCTTCATGGCTGGGCTGAGTCAAAGTCCTCTTTTCTAGTTTGTTTCATTTTGTTTTTATGTACCTGGGTATTATCCTTGGGAAAAGAGGTACAGGACTCCAGCTTCTCTTGAGTAAAGGTAACAATTGTAGAAAATGCATTACAATTTGGGGATTTTTGCATTATAAAGATGAATATTAGAAGACAACTTTTGGACTATATGTGTATATACATATTTTGGTCTTTTTTTTTAGGGCCACACCCATAGCATATGGAAATTCCTAGGCTAGGAGGGATCGAATTGGAGCTGTAGCTGCTGGCCCAAACCACAGCCACAGCAATGCCAGATCCAAGCTGTGCCTGCAAACTACACCTCAGCTCATGGCAATGCCAGATCCTTAACACACTGAGAGGGGCCAGGGATCAAACCTGCGTCCTCAAGGATGCCAGTCGGGTTCATTACCACTGAGCCACAAAGGGAATTACTGGAATATATTTTTAAGCAAGCAGTTAAACTGATTCATTCCTTTTTTGGTGGGGTAGGGGGATGTGTATGAGAGAGGACAAGTGAAATGTGTAATCAAGCAACAAATGAATCGATGACACAGAGCAGAACAGAGTGAAAGCTTGGATGCAGCCAGAAGAACTAAGCTTACTTCTGCATTTTTTAAGAAATGTGAAACTTAATAGCATCCATCTTCTCCATTGCCTTTCCTTCTTCTCTGTTTCTCCTCCCTCTTTTCCTGCTTCCCCTACCTGCTTTTTTCTCTCATAAACAACAGGTCCTTTTAGTGTTTACAGATGGACTGGATGATGATTTAGAGCGAATGAAAGAAACATCTGAGCTTCTCAGAAAAAAGGGTAAGTGCTTGGAGTTGCCCTTTGCGGGCCTTGCTCCTCCCATAGGGGCTGAGACAGTCTTTCAGATTCCAAATGGCACTGGAACTGTAAGCTCCTGAATGCTAACTCAGGTGGTCAGAGTTCAATGCCCAGGAGGCTGATCCAGTTTCCCTCTTGATATGAATTAGGAGACTATTCAGGTCTGAGGGGGCCGGGGGCTCCACATCCCCAACACTGACTAAGGGTCGCTCTGACTGAGACACAGTTAACCAAACAGCACCTGGCATCTGCTTTGGAGGGTTGCAGAGGCAGCTCCTACTTCGTGGGGGTGCTAGGCACTCTCTGCTCTTTTA